>NC_057854.1:86252551-86905204 GCF_015237465.2 Chelonia mydas
GGTCGAAGCTGGTCAGGCCGCTGGAGATGGCTCGGATGAGCGGTTCCATGGCCAGATTGAAGATGATGGGGCTGAGAGGGCAGCCCTGTTTCATGACGCAGCGGATGGGGATGGCATCCGTCTCTCCGTCTGTGGTGCGGATGGTGGTGGTGCAGTCCTTGTAGAGGTCCCAGAGGATCTGGATGAAGGTCTCTGGCATCCCGAACTCTCCCAGGGTGGTGAAGATGTGATGGTGGGTATGGACCCAAAGGCGTTGGTCAAGTCGAACCATGCTATGGCGCAATGCCTCCTGGATCTCCTGGCCGCCTGGATGGCCATCTGAAGAAGGAAGTTGTGCTCGTAGCATCCCTCGCAGGACATAAAGCCCTTCTGTGCTGAGCTGACGGCGCCCCCTCACACTGACCAGTCCGTGATCCTTGCCTTGAGGCAGCTGGCATACAGCTTGTAGATGGTGGAGCAGAGGGAGATGGGCTTCCAGTTGCTGGGGTCGTCTCATTCGCCTTTTTTGTTGATGAGCACGGTCATGGATTTTTTCCAGGAGCAGAGGGTGCGGTGGAACTGACTTATCTTATCCAAGGGTCCTCTTTAGAACAGGGGATATGAGGGAATTTGGGGGTCCCATGGTCTTGTTCTCTTCCCAGCTACCCCCCATCTCCTGACCCAGCATGAACCTGCTGGACCACATGGGGAAGCATCAGCAAAATCTGGAGGGATGAGTATGGGGGATAAGTAGGCAGCTGAGCCTCTCCTCTATATGGAAAGGGGAAAATCCATGCAAAGAGCCTCCACGTAGGGATCTAGGAGAGAAACATCTGGTCTTGGAGCTCTGTTCTAGCATAATTTACTCAGTTTTCCAGGCAAAGCAATTGTTTTTGCCTCTGCTTGTGGAAATTTGAAAAGGCACCATCTGTGATGCAGCACAAACAGTTCTTCGGGACAGAGAAAAATGCTCACTAGCTGTAGTATGAGCTTTTGTCTCCTTTCTTTGGTGCAGCAGGTTATCTTCTAATAGCCAGGATATGTCTTGGAACATTAATATGTGCTTTCCTGCTATAATCTAGTGTTTAGGGTGGTGAGCTATTGTTTTATTATGGGAGGGGAGGGATCCAGTGTAAACTGGCTGATATTGGTAATGTAATCAATGGCTCTTTTGTCTGTAGAAATTGTTTTGCATTGATGCTGTTGCTAGTAAGATGTATGTCACCTATATGCAGTCTGGAGCAAACAGTGCTTATAAAGCATTGCAAACCCCAGTACCTGCCTAACCTTACACGCTGTAATGACTTCCATATTATTCTGTTCTGTGTTAATACTTTACTTACTTACATGTTCCATGTAAGCAACTTATTAGGAGAGAGGCTGACATTTCTTAGGATTTAAGTTTCAGAGGGCTGCCCCAATTATTCAGAGTTCCTGATCCATGTTATTTAATCTGTAGTCCAAGGTCTTGACATAAACTAAAGTAATAGCTAACTAAGTTACAAATCTGACTAACAACATGACAGTTAACACCTTTAAATGGCTGACACGTTATAAAAATGTTCATTCTTTGTTTCATTTTAAAATAAACCGCTATGGAGTTGTCAGTTTTCTTTCTGACTCATTCTAAAAAGTCTACTTCAAACTGGGCAGTATTCATTTTAAGTACCATGGTGCAAAATTAAAATTAGCCAGAAGGACTAATTAATTTATCAGTTGAGTTCATTCAGTTTCCTGTAGCCTATCAGAGTTGTGTACAATATAGTAATAGTGTTCTCTGTTCTTAAAGTATATTTCTGTTCTGAAAAGTGACTCTGTAAAATTTGCATCGTGGGGTTCCATGTTTGTGTCTCCATGACCCGAGAACTAATTTCTTCATTCTACACGTGAAAAGATGGGGTTTAATACCCAGCTCTACAAACTTAGTCTGGGATTTAAAAGTTAAACTTGTTTGTTTTTTTTCCCCTGATTCATGCATCACTGACAGTAAAGATTCTGTACTGGGGATTTAGTTAACAATTATAATTGTAGCACAGGGAGCCTTGGGTGGGGTGAGTGTGGGGCACGAGGGCCATGGCCTGACTATTTTTTGGTCAGGCCAAACCTGAGTGGCACTACAACCCCATGTGTCAAGTTGCAATGCCATTCACTCAACTCAAATTTGGCCCCGCTGTGGAGGGCGGAGGGGCTCATGGCCTACGGGGGTAAGGATAGTGAGGTAGTGGAGGGGCCTGAGAGGAGAAGGAGGGAAGCAGATCTATGGGCCTCCCACTTTAAATGGCATTCCCCAGCCCTCGATTATTATTATGATGGATGAGCCAGATAGAATCCAGTTCTCTCTCCCTGAATATTAAACCATCTCTACATGCTGCAGTGACATGATGTAGTGGATTGGACAAAGAACTAGGAGCTTGTTCCTGAGGTCTAATCTCAGCCCTGTCACATACACTGGTCTACACATAGACTTGCACTGGTTTAACTAAAGATGTGTTTTTAAATTGATGTGGTGTAAGTTTGTGTAGAACTCTTATTTTGGTCTGAGTGATTTAGCTCAGTTTAGCTTAATCCATTTCTTCACAGCAGCTGTCTCTCAGTTCCCTGATCTGTAAAGTAAGAACATTAATACTTGTCAGGGGTTTTGAGGATTATTAATTAACTAGTAACTGTATATTGCTTTGAAAAGAGATTGTCCACTGCACTAGGTATCAGGCATCTTTCTGTCAATTAAAAATTTAACAATCTGTCAGAAGTACCTGTAAATGAACTCCAGGCCGCTCTTTCCTGAATTGTTTGCATAGGGCCAGACTGAGATGTCTTAACTCACAAGGGACTATTCATGAGGTAATAGCCCATTGACCTCAATGGGATAAGGTGCTATTCAGCATGAATGGTTGTATAAACTAGCCCGTAATCATTCTGTGGCAAAGATGTATCAGTATGTTCCATCCTGTTTAAGAAGACTTGGTGCCAGTGTGACAACATAGTCACTAAAGATGGTTTTCCAATAGAAAGATGTCTGCTGTAGTGTTGACCCATGTAGGAGTTTGGTCAATGTATGATCGTCATCAGTCCGTTCTAACAGATACGTGTACAGGCAGGCAACAGGCCATGTGCATGGAATATGTTTGCTAAGACACAATTCCCAGTCTGGAGTAATGAAGCAGCAGTGTGTTCTGAGTTTGCATTCCTGTGGTTAAGAGGATATGCCATTTTTATTCTAGGTCTAAGTTGTTTAGCTAGATATTACACCATTAAATCAGGCTAAGCACTTCATGTCAAGCAGTGACAAACCACGAGAATCCTAGCAAATATCTTGTCATTGTTAATATGATGCCCACTAAAAATGAAACGCTGAGGGCCAGATCCTCACTTGATGTAAACTGATGTAGCTGCATTGAAGTCAATGGAGGTGTGCTGCTTTTACACTAGCTGAGGATCTGGCCTTGTAATTTTTTTAACTGAAATACTAAGTTGGCACTTTCAATGAACCAGAAACCTCTTGAATCTCAACTCCTGCTCAACTGATAGGTGAGATGCATTTGCAGTAGCTCCTCCCACATTAGATGGGCCTTATGCAAGGAGAGCCCCAGGGTTCCTGCAGAGATGTGGATGTCTGCATGGCAGAGACTGATAGCTATTGAGAGCCAACATTGATCAGGCTTAAAAATTTGCTGCTTACAAGTTGCTGTCCCCTTAAAAGCTATCAAACTTTGTGTCCGATAAATAGATACAGTTACCTCAGTATTATTATGCATGGATTTTTGTTACACACTGGCAGTGTGCTTGGTGCTGTACAAGACAAAAGGTATAGACAATCCCTGTCCCACAGTACCTGAACTACCTTATTCTTATTATAGGGAGTACTGCATGGGCTTAGATAACATGGTTTGTTTAAGGTATTATCTACTGCAGTGTAGCAAGTTTTTAAGGCCAGTCACAGTACAGCAATCAGTGGCAGGCCCAACATGGAGTGGCGGAGAGGGAAGCAGATGGTAACAGATGCGTAGTGTTGTACACTGAGGCTCAGAAGAGACATCATCCATGGCACAAGGCTGGGGGATGAAATTAGTAGCAGATAGATATGGGAAGTGGTCAATGCTAAATCAGAATGGGATGGGAAGTGGATCAGTAGCAAAGTTGCAGACTCACTAGGAATTAATAATTTTATTAAGATGATGTTGAAGTAAAAAGAAAACGGTACAGAGTTTAAGCATAGAAGTTTCTGGTTATCAGGGAATAAGGTACAGATTATCAAGGGGTGTGAAATTCGGTTTAGGAACAGGTAGCGTAAGGAATACATAATCTGCAATCTCCCCAATTGGGGGTAAAAGTTTAACAGGTCAAAGTACAGACATTGAGATATGGGGGTATGTTGTTCATATAATGGCTATGTTCAGGTGTGGAGTATAATGAGTGGATACGATGATGAGGATGGATTTACCCTCATTTGGTGGGATTTAATGTTCAGAGAGTTTATGGTTCCAGTTTATATGGTCCAATGGAAAAAGTCTCTCAGTCCCTTTCCCATAGTTGATGCATGATGTTGTACTGGCTCACACCTCCTGGTACTGTCAGTGGCCGGTGATGTGTTCAATGTAGATGTCCCTGGACCATCGGAATAGCTACATAAGATTATTATCTAAACACTTGTAAGCAGAGTCAGGATGAGCTCCACCCTGACATCTGGTGTTGAGCTGTGGCAAGTTGTGGAAAAGAACTTCAGAGGCTGATCTCATTTGCATAGGCACACTCACCCCGCCTAGCATGAACCCATAGCTGCCCAAATGGTCACTTTGGCTGCTGTGGGATCCCAGTTTCTCTGTTATTGTTGCAGGAAGAGTAAATTGTTATTATCCTGATTATGTGAATCAAGGACAGTGGAACTCTACTTGGCCTTTCGTTATGATGGAGGGACTCGACATAAACTAAGTAGCACTCGCTAGGCCAGGGATATGGGTTCCAAAACTCAGTGAATGGAGAGAGGCTGGGGACAGGTATTAATACCTGGTGGTATGGGCCCCCTGGTGAGGGCCTTACATGCTAATTGTACTTCCTCCTCTCTCCACTGTGGAATATCAGAGCTAATGCATACGATGAAGTGAGCTGTAGCTCAAGAAAGCTTATTCTCAAATAAATTTGTTAGTCTCTAAGGTGCCACAAGTACTCCTTTTCTTTTTGCGAATACAGACTAACGTGGCTGCTACTCTGAAACAGAGCTAATTTTGATTCCATTAGGAGTCTAGTTACAGGCTGTTGAGCTGAATTCACTTTGGGCCAATGGTGCACCAGCACTGAGGCTCCCCTACTACAAGCTGAAATCACAAAAGAGCTAAATTTACTAAGAGCTGAAATCATTGAGTGTTGTGTTAAGTAGTGGGGGGGCCTGAAGATATATTGTGGAGCAGTTCGTGGGACGGCTGGTGGAGCGGAGCGGAGCCCCATGGAGAGGTGGAGCACTCGGCTTTGGACCATGTAAGGTGCCCCCTTAACACCCCTCCTCCCCCATCTCCAATCAGGATGGGAGGTAAAACTCTGCAGATAAACTTTTGAACTCTGGAGCTACACTGATCAGGGACAGAGACTTTTGGGTTGTTGGACTTTTGGGACTTTGGGTTGCTGGACTCAAGAACCAAAGGGAAAGGACATGCCCCAATTTGCTCATGGGTTGTGTTATGAATCCTGTTGGTGGTGTTTCCCCAACATAATGCCATATTGTTTCTCTCTGTTATTAAAAGGCTTTTGCTACACTCAGATTCTGTGCTTGCGAGAGGGGAAGTATTGCCTCTTGGAGGCGCCCAGCGGGGGTGGTATATATTTGTTCCAGGTCACTGGGTGGGGGCTTGAGCTGATTTTGCATTGTGTTATTAGAATGGAACCCCTAGATACTGAACCCGGCCCTTGTTGCTGCCAACTCTGACGAGCAGAAAGGTTATACACGGATATTGCACTTTTTATCTATAGATATTAAATGGCTTCACATTTAAGGATAAAGTGAAGTTATCCTTGTTTTACAGACAGGGTCACAGATACAGAGAAATGAAGGGACTTCCCCAAGGTCACACAGCAGGTCAGTGGCAAAGCTGGGAAGAGAATTCATGATCTCCTGATGCCTGGTCTAGTGCCTGATACACAGACTCCCTGGAGGGGGGAGAGAGAGAGAATTCTTTGTCCCTCAGGTGTGCACTGGGAGACTGTTTCCTTGCTGCTCAGATCCAGCAGCGCCATGCACAGAGCCAGTCTTAGTGGTGGTGGTAGTGAAGGGCAGAGCACATTACAGACTGTGTGATTCAAATGCACTCTCTTTCCCTTCTTATTTCTTTGTAATCCATTTCTGCTTGGGAAGGAATTAAGTCTCTGGAAAACATTCAAAGACTTTGTTGTGTGAACAGCAATACAAATAAATAAAGGGTCAGGATGATTTCAGTGGTGAAAGCAACTTCTGTTCCCTGGTACAAGCTAATTGGTTGGGATGATTTCCTTGAGGCTATAACTCCCTTCAGTGGGATTTACCACTCATATAAATATCCAGCACACAGCTCTGACTTCCACACTCCGCAGTTGGCTCTGGAAAGCTCAAATCCTTGATCAGGGAGAAAATGTCCAGCCAGTGAGTACCCCTACAGGCTTTTCTCTGGACTAGAGACTTGGTGCTTATTATTAATGTAGTAATTGTATTACAATAGCCCCCTGGAGCCCCCGTTCTCAGGCAGGGTCCCTTTTTGTGCGAGGCACTGTACAACCAGAGTAGCAGACTGTTCATGCCCTGAATAGCTTACTTTCTAAGTAGAGGAGAGGACACAGACATGCTGGGGGGGAAGGAAGGCAAGGGAGATAAAGCACATGAGCGGAGGGAGCAATGTAATAGGATGCAAATATCAAGTTAGTGCCACGATTCTTTGATTGCTTGTTTTAAACTTATTTGGTGGAGCTTTGCTGGGAGGGAATTAGCTAACCAGACAGACAAAGGAAGGGAGACGGTACTAAGGGAAGGGGAGCATGGAGAGAGGCTGAAGGGAAGAGACTGTGGGGAAAGGGGGAAGCAAGTAGCCAGTCAGCACAGGGGAGAGAGTTTTCACAGTGAAATCCATTGAGTGCTGATGATGCCACCAACTTCCGAAGGTGCTGGCTACAGCTACTTATCTCTGCTCCTACTGGCTGGCTCCTCCCAGAAGATTTTCTTCCCCAAATTCACATGGCTGAAGTGGGGGCGGGGGGCATATGAAGCCTGATATCAGCTCTCCCCTCCTATGGGGAGTATTGGGGGAAGGAGTTACACTGCCTGGCTCTTTCCTCCCTCCTCCATGCTACAGCTGGATCTGCTGGATTTACTAGATACCTGAACTTACCTACCGAGATTATTGCACATAGCATCTTATTGCAGCTTGTTATATTCTCAGAAATGGAAACCCACTTCAGAAGTTGCAGTATATGGGAATAATGCAGCACTCTGCTCTCCAAGGAGCAATATGATGGTTGTCATAAGCAGGGACTGACAGGGGACCTCCAGAGCTGAAAGCATAAGTCTCCGCAACACGTGCTAAAGAGCCACACTCTAGCAGTTGGCTGTAACAGACGTGCATCCTTTGTGGATCAGGCACAGAGGGAGAACGTTACAGTAGCAATGAGAGAGGGTGACCAGGTCCTAGACAGCAGGCTGCCCCAGAGTCAGGGAGGAATTTCAGTCTGTGTTTAGGGGTGCAGTATGTTCTGTATGCTAGTTCGGGTGTGCATATTGTTCTGGGGGGTTACAGTTGGGGGGGGCAGGAGGATGGTCTGTACCTCTGGATGAGAGGGCAGGGTAGTGCAGTGTGGAGTATAGTCTATATTTAGAGTGCGTTGGCCATTGTAGTCTGTACTTGGCAGGAGGAGAATCAAGTGTATGATTTTTTAGCCATACACACACATTACAGTTGGCAGCAAACTGTTTACCTGAGGCCTGGGAAATGGCACTAAAATCACAGCCCAGTTCCCTGACCTCGGGGTTCCTCTACCCGTTGCCAATATTATTACGGCTTTGCCCTGTTGTAGAGCAGCCACTGGGGGCTGAGGCATTCAGAAACATTAGTTCAGTTCTGATGCCCAGCAGTGAAGGCACATGATGATGCTCACTCTCTTTCTTCAAAGTCTCTGTGTTATTTTTAATCAGTTAATGCAGCTCATCAGGCTTCCCCTCAGGTCCATTCAAACCTTCATTCTTCTGAGGGCCACTGCTTCTCCTCAAGCTGATCGTGCAGCTTTGTTAAGAGTTAGTGTGAGTCAGAAATGATCCCATCTAGAAACAAAGGCCTGTAACTCTGACACATTTCCAAAGCTGTTATGTAAGCTCTCTTAAAACCTTTCAGAATTGAGCACCCAGCTGGTGGATACAAGAAGCTTTTTGAGACTGCGGAGGAATTGGCTGCACCAGTAACTGCTCATGTCACAGGTTTGTACATTTCTAATGCTTTCTTTTCACAATTCCTCGGAACCCAGCACTTCTCCCCAGGGTCAATGAATGCTGCTCACCTGATCCCAGGGTGCTGCACTGGGAGATAAATGGGTTAAACGTGTCACAGGGGCAGGAAGCACAGTGGCCTGTACATCTCAGGGTAGTGAAAGGAGGTGCTTCTGGACAAGCCCAAATTCCTTTTATACCCTGTGCTGTGATCCCATCAGATCTTTTAATCAAGCTGAGTCTTTACCAGGACAGACCTGTAGGAACACCTAACAGCTGAAGAAATAGAACTGACAGTTCCATAGGTCACACTCTTTTCTGAGAGTCAATACTGAAATAATACATGGCCCAGTATGTTCTTAGGAAGCACTGGAGGTAACATCTTTTGGAGACATAAAACCTGACATCTTGTGGTTATTAAAGATCCCATGGCATTTTTGTAAGAACAGGGATGGTAACTCTGCTGTCAAACTCCAGCTTTGAGAGCAATGATCTTCCTAAAATTGGCATTTTGCCTGTAAATTCCTCTTGCATCTTAACATGTGTGCAGTATTCTTCTTCATCTTTTGTCCAGAATTATTGTGTGGTATTCAGGGGTGAAAGTAAGTTAGAGGACTTACCGGTACGCCGGAGTCCTGCGCAGGGAGCGTGGCCTCAACCGGAAGAGGCAGGGCCTTAAATCCCCGGGCCCTTTAAATCTTGATTTAAAGTGCCAGGGCTCCGGCTGCGGTAGTGGTAGCTGGGAGCCTGGGGCCCTTTAAATCACCCCTGAGCTACCAGCTGCAGAGGCGGCTGGGAGCCCCGGGGCTCGGGGGCAATTTAAAGGGCCCAGGGCTCCAGCTGCCACTACCGCTGTGGAGCCCCGGGCCCTTTAAATCACTGAGGAGCCCTGGGGGCTCCCGGCTGCCACCGTTACCCCAGGGCTCTGGGCTCTGGCAGAGCTTTAAAGGGCCTGGGGCTCTGCTGTGGTAGCAGCTGCCGGAGCCCCGAGCCCTTTAAATCCCCGCCGGAGCCCTGCTGCCCGAGCCCTGGGGTAGTGGTGGCCGGGCTCCATTGGGGATTTAAAGGGCCCCAGGGCTCCAGCCGCCGCTACCGCCCCAGCCCTTTAAATCCCCACCAGAGCCCCACCGCCGCTACCCCAGGGCTCAGGCAGCAGGGCTCAGGCGGGGATTTAAAGGGCCCCAGGGCAGTAGCGGCGGCTGGAGCTCCGGGGCCCTTTAAATCTCTGCCAGAGCCCCACCCCACCCCTACCCCAGGGCTCAGGCAGCGGGGCTCAGGCCGGGATTTAAAGGACCCCGGGGCAGGGGGATAGCAGCAGCTGGAGCTCCCGGGGCCCTTTAAATCCCGGCTGCAGTCCCGCCGCCGCTACCCCAGGGCTTTAAATTGACCTCTCTGAAAGCCGGTCCTGGTACAGCGCACCGGCTCTTACCAGTATGCCGTACCGGGGTGTACCGGCTTACTTTCACCTCTGGTGGTATTACTATGCAATCTTAAGTAGTTGCTGTGTTTCACCTTGGAGGAGGCTGTGTTTCAGTGGTGGACAAAGTAATTCCTATATAAAGTTGTACATCAGACTGGTTAGGTTTGGAACGTGACTTGGAATCCTGTATAATGGAAGATCATTATAATTTTAATTGAGAATTCAGATCCATAGCTCACTCTCTACTAAATTCTAAGTTCCTTTCATTTTTAAATCTTGAAGAGGAGGTGGAAAGAGATTGGAATTCAATAGATGTTAAAAAAAAAAAAAATCTTCTACATTAAAAAATAAAATCTGCTCCTTTGCATAATAACAATTTGCTGATTTATTTTGTTCCTTACTTGGCTTTATTCTAGATATTAAGTCTGCAGAATAAGAAAAAACTGATCTCAGAGATTGTGAGAGCCCAATTTTCCTTGTGAAAATAAGAGATTAATAAACATAGGGAGAACTCATATTGAAAGAGGAATGGTGCACTTGGAATGTTTATTCTTCTCACATGACCCTTAAGAAAAATCTGTTTTATCTTGGAATTAGCACTCACAAAATTACCTCTTGATTACCTTTCTTATAGGCAGGATTCCCATATGGCTTACAGGCAGTCTGCTTAGATGTGGGCCTGGTTTATTTGAAGTTGGTTCGGAACCATTTTATCATCTGTTTGATGGCCAAGCACTTCTTCATAAATTTGACTTTAAGGAGGGGCATGTCACATACCATCGCAGGTAAGTGCAAAACATCAAAGCAAATTTAAAGAGATAAAATACAAAATGTTAGGGCCATATTCTGCCCTCCGATGCCTGCAGGATTCACCTTGACTTCAAGTCAATTAGCTGATTGTAAAATCTCTAATGCTGGGATTATTATAAATTGTTAATAATGGTAACATCATATTTATGCTTAGCACTAACATAACACTTTCCATTTAAAGATTACAGAAAGCATGCATTTTGCAACTGGGTCATTTTACATATAAGAGAACGGGTACAGAAGGAGGTTAAGTAACTTCCTCAAGCTTCCTCAAGTGACAGAGCTAGGACTCATGATTCCCAGTCCCAGGTTTTAATCACTAGACAACTCTGCTTTCCTTTAGTTAACTAAAGTCCTTTATGAAAGTTGTTGCAGGATCCTACAGCAATGGTCAAAACCCTGTAGCTTAGCCTCTTGTTAGTGCAGAGTTTTGGACCATTACTGTAGAACACTCTTGTAGTTCTTAATCAGGGGTTCCGTGCTTGCACCCAAAATGTACTGCCACTTTATATTCAACAAAGTATATTAGTATCTGTTTCAATTTGGCAGGATCAGCATTTGTTTCATACTGAAGGTCCAGATACTTGACTGGCATCCAAGCTGATCAATCCAGGATACAAGATGATTAGGGCTGGCTGAAAATTTTCCATTGAAAGATTTTTCAACAGTAGGCATTTTTAGTGGAGAGAGTCTGTTTTCCTTGAAGTGTGTGCGTGTGTGAGAAAACCAAAAACTGAACATTCTATGGGTTTTGGTCAGGCAAAATCTGCCAAAAAAACAAAAAAGTTCAAATCTTTTTTATTTTAAAAAAGAATTCAGTTTGGGAGTTTGGTTTTTGATGAAATGTTGAGATTTTCCAAGGAAAAAACATCTGTCCAATTCTGAATAGGACATGTGAGCTTCCAAGGAAGACATAACTGATGCCATTCCAGAAAACCACTAAGAAAAGTCTCAAGTCTGCAGTCCTTAGGCAAAATTCCCATTGAAGTCAAAATCTAAGAGGGGTTCCAGCTTTACCTGGTCATCAACTTCCCAGGTGTTTCCCATGTCTGAGCATTTGGGGAGAGAGAGAAGCAGGTTTCAGAGTTATATATTCTTGAGATGTGACATGACCGTCTTGATTGCAGAAATATGTTTATGAAACTCAGCTCTTTTAAACTTCACATCGAGTTTCATTTAAATATTTTAGGGATTAGTTGTTGTTTCATTATATAACACTGCAGCCACTTTTGTCATCATGTCCATTACATCCCTTATATTTCTTGGCTTTCTCTAGGTTCATTCGGACTGATGCTTATGTAAGAGCAATGACTGAGAAAAGAATCGTGATAACTGAATTTGGCACCTGTGCTTACCCTGATCCATGCAAGAACATATTTTCCAGGTGACTGAGAGCTGCATGTTGTAGAAGAGTGACATGTTTTCGGTGTCATGGTCTGAAAGCCCCACTGCTAGGATATCATTGATCATTTGTTGACTTTGTTTGCCCAGGTTTTTTTCATACTTCAGAGGTGTGGAGGTGACTGATAATGCCCTGGTCAATGTGTACCCAGTGGGTGAAGATTACTATGCCTGCACAGAGACCAACTTTATCACCAAGATTAACCCAGAGACTTTGGAGACAATCAAGCAGGTAGATATTTATACTTAGTCTTCATTTTATTTGTAATTCCTCCACATTTTTAAACTCTATCGGTAGCACATTACAGAGGGTAAGATCCAAGGTATTACCTGGAATGGGCAGTTTTAATAATGATATCAGCTAGCTTGATAATTTATTAAAGTGGTTCTGAGGCTTCATAAAAAATGGGACAATGTTCTCTTCACAGCATGCTGCCTACATCATGCTTGCAGATGAAAATAGCATCTTTGTTTTAAAGAGTTCTGTCTGCTCCTCTTATTAATTCCTCCCTTGAAATCAAAGGATTCTATTAAAATCCTGCCTTACAAACTATGACCAAAGTGCATCTTCATGTACAAAGTAGACACTTGTGCAGGTGAGGAGTGTGGCTGGGATCCATGACCATGGCTGATGAGAATTGAAAGCCCAACTCTACAGATAACAGTGATGTCCATGGATCTATTCGCAGCAGAAAGCAATATGCCAATCATGTTTGCAAGACTGGGCCCTAAGTTAGGTGCATCTGCTATCGATCTGTCTAAGTACTTATACACTGTATTCGCTAAGCACCTCAAATAGCAATGAATTTACCGCACCTCTTTATTATTATTATTATTATTATTATTATTAATTATTTATTATTATGGCTGGCTTAAAATTTTCAATTGAAATTGTTTTTCAATGGAAATTTGGGTTTTCACCACAAAATTACTTGTTTCATAAAAATGTGTCTGCTTTCCATGGAAAATGTCATTTTATGTCAAAATATTCTGGCCCAAAACCTAAAGTTTTCAGCTGAAAACTGAAAGACTTTGGCTACAAATGAGCATTATGGTGCCTCATAGAAGCTATAGTTTGCTCTTCGTGGTCTCATTTCTTCTAGGGGCTGGGATCCCCAGTTGAACTATATCTCTCATAATGCACCATAGCCAGGCACTCCATGTTCCACAGTTCTCCTCACAAAAAAGTGAGACTCTGAGGCATTATGGGAGATGTAGTCCAGTTTGGGGTTCCAGCCCACACAGGAGAATAAGGATATGAGGAGCATAGCTCCCATGACATACTACAGCCCACATTTGCAGCCAGCATCTTTTGGTTTCCAGTTTTCACCAAAAACTTAAAGCTCTTCCATGGACATTTTGCCAAAAATTAATATTTTTTGTTTGTGTCAAAAATGTTCATGGGGTAAAAAAAACTGGACCTGTTCTATTATCCTCTTTTTGGAGATGGGAAACTGAGACACACACAGACTGAGGCTGGCAATTTTCAAAGGATTCTCAGAGTTGAGTGCTCAAAATCCAATGACATTCAGTGGGTGGTGGGTGCTGTCCTCCCTTCGGTGATTTGTCCACACAGGAAGTCTGTGGTAGATGTCCCAGTTCAGTGCCTTTATCCCAAGGCCAACCTCCCCAGGGCCGGCTCTAGGCACCAGCTAAGCAAGCTGGTGCCTGGGGCGGTGCTGCTGAAGGGGCGGCACTCCAACTGTTCTTGGGGTGGCACTCCGGCAGCAGCCCTGGCGGCAATTCAGCGGCAGCACCTCTCTGTTGTTTCCCGCATCGGCAATTCGACGGCGACTCTTCTGACTCGCGTCTCGCCGTCAGCGGCAATTTGCCGACAGCTCCCTCCGATGTTCCTGTTCTCTCCAGCGGCGGTGTATTCATCAGGGTTTTTTTTTTTTTTTTTTTTTTTTTTGGCTGCTTGGGACGCCAGAAAACGTAGAGCCGGCCCTGAGCCGCCCCATAGGACCTATTTGAGTAGCATGGCAATGAAGACATAGCTAGTGAGCATACCTTAGTATGAGCCAGTGACTGCCATGCAGCCATGTGCTAATGGTGTCCCAGTGGTCTGGTAACAGGGCAAAATGTTCACTGGACACACAATTGCACTGCCAGTCTCTGGCCCCCCCAAGTGGAGCCATCATTGCGTTTATTGGCTTGCTGTCTATTTTGCCAGGATACTTGGTTTTTGTAATGGCTGTCAAAAGAACATTATTCCTGTGCAGCCTCCTGAAAATCTGAGTGCATGAGCTGATACAGACTTTGCAGACTCTGGAAAGTAGCACCAGAGTTAAGGTGAAGAGAGCTGCTTTAATCTTTGACATTACAGTCAGGTACCCTCACACCCATTTATACCACTGCAGTATGGAAGTATGAGCACACCTCCATTTTCACTCTCTTCTGGCACTCCATTCTACCCAATCCCCAATTTAGCTCATAAAGGGATTACAGCAGGGTACAATTCACATTTCTATGTCAAGGCCGAAAAATTGAATCTAGTGTGTTGTTTCTTTGATCAGAGCTAGAGGTTTTGGGAAGGATTCTGATCCCCCAAGTGGAGGAATGCAGAACTGTCTCTAATCTGAATGCCATCTTCAACAGCTTGCCAGTGAGACATCAAAGCTGTTTTTTATTTTTAAACTCTTTCCCTTTGGACCCAACAGTTCTACATACAGAGCTCCTCTTGACTTAAACGGGAGTTGCGTGCATGCCATTGCTGCTATTTCTCTAAATATTTGTAGGTAATTTACCTAGAGGTGTGAAACGAGAACATTCCTTACCTAAAATAACAGGACACTCCCAAGCCAAGTATTTCATTACATTCATAATGATAAGTAAATACCTCCTCCAGAAAAGCTTATGATTCACCCCAAGTCACCTCTCTCTCTCATTCTTCAGGTGGACCTTTGCAAATATGTTT
Source organism: Chelonia mydas (assembly GCF_015237465.2). Lineage (NCBI taxonomy): Eukaryota > Metazoa > Chordata > Testudines > Cheloniidae > Chelonia > Chelonia mydas. The sequence goes on from NC_057854.1 coordinate 86,267,513, forward strand.
CAATCAATGGCTTGACTGCTCACCCCCATATTGAAAATGATGGGACGGTTTATAACATCGGCAACTGCTTTGGAAAAAATTTTGCAATTGCCTACAATATTGTACGGATCCCTCCACTGCAAGCAGGTTAGTTTATGTATTCCTTAAAAGCAATGTCTGTGCCCTTCAGACATTCATGCTGTAGAAATCCCTTCAGGTGCCGAATTAATCTGTCACCTTTGTACGTTGCATCATTTTTCAGTATTCAGATGATTTTTTTATTTGATTTTTTTTCTTTTCTGTCCCTTCCTTATCTAACTAAAAATTTTTATAAGAAACTCTTTACAGATGTTGTTCTTTAAAAAGACAGTACATGTTATTTTCAGAAAAGAATACTTCTTGTGTTAAAGGCCAAAAACCTTCCTAGCTAACATTTTGTTGCATTGGGTTACTGAGCCATTCTTGGGGCTGCTTCCATAATCATTTAAATACTATTTTTATTTCAGACAAGAAAGATCCAATGAACAAGTCTGAAGTGGTTGTGCAGTTTCCTTGCAGCGATAGATTTAAACCCTCGTATGTGCACAGGTAAATTGTAGGCCATTTCTTTCAACAGCACAGTGAAATATATAAACCAGTTCTGTATGCAGAAAAGTGAGACTTTTTCTTGCTGTGAAACCTATATTTCATACCTTTGAGCCACATTTGAAAACAGCCATTTCTAGCAGAGAACCCACTGTCATTTATGCAAATAACACAAAAGGTACAACTGTCCTGTAATGTGGACAGATATAGTTTGCACAATGTTTGATTGGTTTTTTTAAACTGGTTTATTCAAACATTCTTTCTGTTTTATACATGGGAAGCAAAACTGCTAAGCATGCAGTAAACACCAGCTAACATTAAGAATCTGCAGAAATCAGGAGGATTATGTTCCAATAACATTAAACTGACTTTTAAATGCAGCAGCCACTATTTGACAAGCCACCATTCTGTGTATAAACATACTTTTGTCAGAAATCACCACAAGCAAACTTACAAGCTCCTACTGTATTTCTGAACAGCTTTGGGCTGACTCCAAACTATATAGTGTTTGTGGAAACACCAGTGAAAATTAACCTGCTCAAATTCCTTTCTTCTTGGAGTCTGTGGGGAGCCAACTACATGGATTGCTTTGAGTCTAATGAAACCATGGGGGTAAGTGAAATTGCATTGCACTGTTACATACTGGCCTTCTAAATGAGAGGTTGTGTCATGGTAAATATACATTCACTATTTCTCATGTGCCAAAAGCAAAATGCTTCTTTGTTTTCCAGGTCTGGCTTCATGTAGCAGATAAAAAAAAAGGAAAGTACCTCAATATCAAATATAGGACCTCGGCCTTTAACCTCTTCCATCACATTAACACCTATGAAGACAATGGATTTCTTATTGTGGATCTCTGCACCTGGAAGGGGTATGTGAGAGCACTCAAGTGATTGCCCACAGGGCTATTTGTAAATACAGTCTAGAAATGTGCTGAGAGAAATCTTGTATTGAGAAGGCAATGGGATGGGCAACCTAGTGGGATGGGCATCCCAACATAGGTTGGGATGGGCAACCTATAGGCAACCAACTTTCCTATATCTAATTGCTATGATTCTGGGCCTGACTCTCTGTGATTGACATTAGTGAGATTTTTGTCATTGTCTTCAATCAGAGTACGATTGTACCACAGGAATGGATGGATGATTTTGTCATCCAAGGCTATAAATCCATTCTGACTGAAAAAATACCTGGCTGGTCTGGATAATCCAGCAGCAAGTTTATTTTCTAAGGAACCAGGGATAACCAATACACTAAGGGTATGTCTACACTGGAAATGCAAGTCGACCTATATTAAGTAGAGTTAATTATTGTGGTAGTGCATATCCACACTACCCTCCTTGGGTTGGTGGTGCATGTCCTCACAACGAGCGTTTCCACCGACCTAAGAAGGGCAGTGTGAGGAGCTGAGAGCCCTGCCAGGAGCCCAGCTGCCCACAGGCTCTCCGGCTCCTGAAAGGCTGCCTCCCCCTCCTCTCCCCCCCCCCCGTCTGGTCCCAGTTGGGAGCGGGGAGAGCTGCCCAGCGCTTTTCCCCTCCCTGTTCCCTGATGGAAGCTGCCCCAGGCTTCTTGCCCCCAAGGAGTGGGGTCTAGCTCCCCTGGCTTTTTGGGCCTCCCATGCCCCCCACCGGCTTCCCACCAGGAGCAGGGCAGGCTTGTCAATTTCATGGCTCATCCAGCCATGAAATTGACAAGGCTGCCTGACTCCCAGCAGGCAGGGAGGTCTGAAGCCCCAGCTGCCTTATGTCATCCTAACTGTGTAGTGTAGACCAGCCCTTAATAATTTTGACCTGGAAGTATCTAACTGTAATCAGTTTTAAAGCACAAAGCTAAAGTGACATCTGCTCATAAAGTACTGCCATGCTGTGATCTGGTTAAATAAGTTAGCAGACTCTAATTTTTTTTAAAATTTATTTATTTATTTATTTATTTTTGTTCAAACTAAAAAATAACTGGGTTTCAGGGAAAATGTTAATTTTTAAAAGCAAAATATTATTTTCCTGAAAGTAATTAGAATGTTGTGGCTATGTGACTGTTTCATTACAATACATAAAAAATCTTTCTTTTTTGACATCTGTTCCTGCAGGGGAAACACAGCCCCGGCACTCAGCTATTAGCAATGAAGTAAGGCTCTGATCCCCCAAGCTGACCCTCAAGTGGAAATGGGATCTGTTTGTGGGGAATCAGCTTCTAGGGTCAGGGTTTAAAGCAGGACCTGATTTTCAACTGTCTTCTTTCAGAATGTTCATACTGATCACTTTTGGTTTACACAGATATTCAGTTACTAGTGTGTGTGGAGGATTTTGTGAAGTTTTAATAACTAATTTACCAACGCTTTCAGTTCATTGTTAGCTTTAGTAAATGGTATTAATTGTTGAAATACCTCTGCTACTGCTAGTCCGATGGGCACAAGTCTGGATTAATTTTCTTAGGGTGATAGGCAATAGTCACAGAAATAAATCTGTCAGCGTAGACTTTAACTTTCCAGCAGTGATTCTGCACCATGGACACTCAAAACTTCATGGTGACACCAAGTGCAAAAGTGGGATTCTCCTGCTCCAAAATCAGCTAACTGTTTGGAGCCTGTGACATGCAGCTGAACAGTTCTTAATTCCGTCCAGTAGAGGGCAGTGTTGTGCACACACAACTCTTCCCCCAAAGAACACTGCATCAGGAGCCCTATCAGATCTTCCTGTTCACTTGTTGCGGGTGTGGGAACGAACACATGCATTTTGAACTCTTCTCTCTAAAATGACACACAATTGTTCTGGTTCTTATTTCTGATTCTGTCTTTGTGCAGGTTTGAGTTTGTTTACAATTATCTGTACTTAGCCAATTTGCGGTCCAATTGGGAAGAAGTGAAGAAACATGCAGAAAAAGCTCCTCAGCCTGAAGCTCGCAGATATGTCCTTCCCTTAAACATTGACAAGGTAACAGTTTGACGAGGCTAAGCACATCTGGAAGTTTAACTACATTCAGTTCTCCGAAATGCTACAGCCTGCATGGCTCCTGCAAATCTGTTGCAGACTGTTTTCAGTGTAACTTAGTTTAAATTTCTTTTGAAGGAAAAACCCCTTAAAAATCTGTCTTCATAGAAATAGAAAACCACCCATAACTTTCTAACAGTGTCTGTCCCACAGAAAGTTCCCATGTGTTGCTTTCCAAGATAGAGAAATGCAAGGTGTAAGTGCAGTTCTTCCGTGATAGGGTGGTTTCCAGGAGCTGTAGTGTGTTGATTGGAGGTGGGTGAATAATTTGTCAGCCATCTTGTTTGCTAGCGTATTTGCAGAGAGCAGACATGGCTGGAGTGAACTTCTGGATGAAATCCATTCCCAGCCCCTGGTCTGGTGTTGGGATTCTGACACATGACCAGCCTCAACACAAGGTTTGTGGCCTCTGAATTTACAGACCAAGCAGCCTGTGTTGAACAAGTTTGTCCTACTGCTCCCTTCTAAGCTACTATATTCAGAGAAGCTGCAGAGAGGTGCTGGAACAATTTTTATAGTGAGGGGTGCTGAGAACCTTTTAACCAAACTGTAAATCTTGAATCTAATGGAAACCACTTTAAGCCAGGGGTTGCAGCTGCACCCTAAGTTCCAGCATCTACGGCTGCAGAGCTAATTTCCCTGGCAAACAGAGTGCCGAGGTCCATTGTGCATCTGCTCCTCCTGTGGCCCTCACCCCACTTAGATTTTGTAAAGCAGGGGCCCTTACATTTCACCCTTATTGTTCTAGATGATTTTTAAAACTAATCTTTGCTCTCAATTCTGACTGTGTTGAGAACAGACCAGGGGTGACACTTCCAACCAAGTAAATTGGCCTAAAAGCAGTGAATTTCAGTGGCACTATATATCATACACCTCATATAATTTAATTAAAATATACATGTACATATGTCAGCACTTAATTACCTCAGGATAACTTTAGGGAAGATTCTCAAGAAGAATTAGGCCCCTGTGTTCCATTGCCTTTCAGTGAACATTGGGTACCTAACTTCTCTTTGTGAAACCTCTTCCCTAAGGACCAGCGGCCTGATTCTGATCTCATGCCAATGCAAATCCATTGATTCCTGATTCACACTTAAGTAACAGACCAAAATTTGGCCCCAGGTTTCTCTCTTTGTTTTCATTCTTTTAAGGAAAACGAAATGTGGATTTTGCTCATGATCAGATATAGTGCAGCAGAGCCTCCCAAATTTACACTAGCCAATGGGAAACCCATGTGAATTTGCGAGTTGTGAAAATGAGCCAGTAAATCCCAATTGAAAAGTCAAGGATACTGAACTGCAGGTTGTACTTTGCTTATTTGTTTTGGGAACTATATCTTAGTTTCAGTTATGTCCTGAGACTTCATAGTATGCTGGGAAACATACAGCTATATGTTTTGTAAAACTAACAAAATCTTACGGAGATGAGCTCTCATCAAAGCACCTTGCCATTAAGTGTTAACTGAGAAATGAGAAGAGACAGCCATTCTGTGTAGGTGAATTATAAATTTTGCTGCTTAGCAAGGTTCTGCTGTATATCACTAACTGCATTGCTGGTGTTCAAAGAAAATAAACACTAGACAGTGTGTGGTGCAAAAGTGCAGAAAATAAACAGAGTTTGGAATTGCAGTTGTTCCTTTGTTCCTCAAAAGCGGTTGCTTCTCTTTGTTCTAGGCCGACACGGGTAAGAATTTGGTCACCTTGCCCTACACAACAGCAACTGCAACTCTGCACAGTGATGAAACAATCTGGCTGGAACCAGAGATTCTTTTCTCTGGGGCTCGCCAAGGTAAGATGTTAAATCTGAACCTCAGCCATAGGCAGCAAAAGGAGTTTACTAAATCTGAAACCCACTAATCCCAGAAAATGTGTGCTCTCATTTTCTAGCCTTTGAGTTTCCACAAATCAATTATAAGAAATATGCTGGAAAACCCTATACATATACGTATGGCCTTGGATTGAATCACTTTGTTCCAGACAGGGTAACTATTGATATTCTAATGAGGACATGTTTGATTTAAGGCATGTTATCTTAAGGCAAAATTAACAAGGAGCCGTACTGAGATGATTTTTCTCCCCTTTGCAGCTTTGTAAGCTGAATGTTAAAACGAAAGAGACTTGGGTGTGGCAGGAACCAGATTCATACCCATCAGAGCCTATCTTTGTTTCACATCCAGATGCCCTCGAAGAGGACGATGGTAAATGATCTTAGGTTATGTTTACTTCTGCTCAATTAGATTCTTTTATAAGTTTGAATCCACTGACCCAGGGACCCAGAGCTATCTTGAATGCCAAGTCCTTTAGATGGACAGTCAATAAATTGCCAAGTGAAAGAGAGAGTGGTTTTCATTACTGTGAAGCAGAACTGTCTAAAACAATTGGGAGGACTTTCTGAATATAGAACAGAGGCCAAGACTGAGGAAGCAAGAGGTCGAGGGTATTGTGAATTTGTCCCTGCTCTTGAGCATTTCTGTCAGGAATTACAATATTAGACGCAATTCCAATAGCAGAGTTTTATGAAAGTATAAACGTAAGAACAAATGTTGGTTTAGTCTTAATGTTGGGGGAGGAGTGATTTTCGTAGTTGTGTCAGTGTAGGATGCAGAGCACCAGTTTGCACCAGGCATAGTGCAAGCTGGCTCTGGGCAGCTGCACTCTTGTGCCCCAATACTGAGCGTGAGCAGCAGCACGCGTAAAGGTAAGGAGCTATCCCAATGGTTTCCCGTATCATCCTGTCTCCCAAAATATGATTAAAAGACATTGGGTGAAATCCTGACCCCACTGAAGTCAACAGCTAAACCTCCCATTGACTTAGTGGGTGAAATTTTGATTCCATTTATGTGCTCAATTCACGAGAGCACTTATGCATATCTTTAACTGCTATTTACTTAAATGGAACTTAAGCACACTCTTGCATGCTTTCTGGTATTAGGTGAACATCGACTCTGGTTCAGTGCTTACATTTTTACAGTCTTTGTCCCAGTACTTTTGACATTGTTCTTTGATGCTGCAGCAACTGTCTCTGCCCTCACGAGTCACTGATCATTTTTTGGTACCTTAGTGACTCTGTTTTCCATGCCTCACATTTTTTTTTTCTTTGCACCAGGTGCTTGTTTCTCATGTTCCAGCACTCCTGTGGCACTCTGCTGTCAGCATGTGGGCTTAATGTACCAGTGCCTGAGTTTAAGGACACTGTGAGCAGTTCCTGCCACTTGTATGGAGGCAGATTGAAAATCAGTGAAGAGGGCTAGCTGGACTCAACGGAGTGATAGGCAGAAGGGAATAGGGCCCTCTCCTGTCTCATGCTCTACCCTACTTTGAGTGGCTGCTAAAAAAAAAAAAAAAAATCTTAAGAGGTAGGGGAGTTCTGCCCATCTCACACTTCAGCCCAGAAGTGAAGATCAGAAAAGTAGAATTAAAGTAGGGCTACGACTTTGTAACGGAGATCATGAAAGTCACGGAATCCATGACTTCCAGAGACCTCCGTGACTTGAGCCCCCGGCGCCTGGGAGCTGCAGGGTCCCCGCCAACCTTGGTGACTGGAAACTTCAGGCCCAAGCTCCCAGCAGCAGAGGGCAGCAGGCATGCCCCACACTCCCAGTCACTGCGGGTGGCAGGAGTGCTGTGCAGCTCCCGGTCCTGCAGGCAGTGGGGGTGCCTGGGATCATGGAGCACCACAGCCAGCAGGTGGCGGGAGTCCCCTGAGCTTGGAGTTACCAGTGGCATGGGGACCCTGCAGCTCCCCATTTTGTCATGCATATTTTTAGTAAAAGTCACAGATAGGTCACTGTCTTCCGTGAATTTTTCTTTATTGCCCATGACCTGTCCGTGACTTACTAAAAATATGTGTGACAGAAATCTTAGCCTTACTTCTAGGGCAAATAATTTTCCCCTTCTACTTCTAATGTGATATGAACTCTACTGAGGGTCAGTTGTCACAGGATCTTGCAATATCATTTTTATGGTCATCTTTAGAATAAAGCCCTGCTTTTAAAACATTTTATATACTGGGCTGGAGCTGCCATGCTATAGAAAACCTGCCTCAGAAATCCAAAAAGCACTGGGTTATTGGAAAAGCAAGTAAAAATCCAGAATGCTTTCTGAAGAGGAAAAGCCTTTACCTTTCAATAGCAGTTTCATGGCCTCCATGCTTTTAGTAATAGCTGTGCTCTGCCAGGATTCTGGAAGTAACTGATAGTTTTGCCACTCGGAGGTTAGTGGGTGCCCAAGTGAGAGCCTAGTGAGTTACCTTGAATGCCATGTGCTTTTTGTTGATATAAATCATATTTACTTCTGCTTGCTAGGTGTCGTTCTGAGTGTGATTGTTAACCCTGGAGCAGGACAGAAGCCTGCCTGTCTACTGATACTGAATGCAAAGGATATGAGTGAAGTTGCCAGGGCTGAAGTGGAGATGAATATTCCTGTTACCTTCCATGGAATGTTCATAAGATTGTGATGATTCTCTTCAGTGTACTTATCGTAATTTGCTTTTTTGACTTTGAAAAGATACATTTCTAGTTACAAAAACTCAAATATTCTATGTTCATTCAGTGTCTTTGATTTGTAAAACTCATTAAGACTGAGAATTTCATTTTTCTTGATGTTTGCAGTATTGTTTTCTAGCTGTGTTGGTCCCAGAATTTAGAGAGACATGGTGGACTACATAATATCTTTCATTGGACCATCTTCTGTCAGCGAAAGAGACAAGCTTTCAAGCTGCACGGCACTCTTTAGGTCTGGGAAAGGTGCTCGGAGTGTCTTGGACCTAAAGTAGTACTGTGCAGCTTGAAAACTTGTCTCTACCAACGGAAGTTGGTCCAATAAAAGATATTACCTCCCAGTCTCTCACTTTTCTTGATGGTCACTTAAGTATTCTCTCATCAGATTTTTCAGCCTTGCAAAATCATCAACAGGATTTTAAAACAAGCAGCATTGAGCATTTTAAAACTTTAAAGAAAGGTTCTTTACAGAGTTAAACTTTGGGGCAGAGATGCACTTGAAACAGCACTATGTGAAATTCAGTGTGTTGTAGAGTCTAAACATCAGTGGAACAAGCTCAAGAGTGTCTTCTAATGACTGCTTTATGAGGAGGCTATTTTATCCTGTATAAAAATGTATTGATTTGACTAAATTCCAGTTCACTGTATTAGCTTTTTAAAACCCAATGTTTTTGAGTGGGGCCACCATAAATGCATCCAAGTTGACTACTATCCTTCCTGTGGCTGTTTTTGAGAACCAGGATCCATCTATGAGACAGTAAGTCCATGGCTTTGAGACACAGCATTTTCTCCATTGATGACACACTCACTCCAAAGAAATTCTGCAAGATGCAGCCAACAAAGGAACAGTTCATGTCCCACCTGCACCCTTCAGTTAAGGAGCAAGTCCCCTTTCCAAACATTATAGCAGCCAGAAGCAGTCAATATGAAAGAAAATCCCCCACCTCTCAGCTTTTCTCTGAATTTTGGGAGCAGAATCTTCCAAATACTGCATGTAGCAGAATGTTTGCATAAGTGACCAAGAACAAAATCCAAACTTAATTTAAAGGAAGTTTGGACTTAAATATTGGCCACTTGCTTGCCAGGGTGAAAGTACTCTTATGACTCTCAAAAGTCCTGCCAGCCTCCAAATCCAAATTTAAAATAATGATGTGCCCAGTCAGCTAAGCTCAGCGTTTGTATTTGATGCAAAGATCCAGAAGGCTATCTGAAGAATAAAGCTGTTACAGTTCATAACTGACAGACTTACTAGCAACCAGCCTCTGGGTAAAATGGCATTATTTGACACTGAATTCATGGAATTCTGTGCCACAGCTGACAAGACAGTTATGTTACATAATTAATAGTATTCTTGTTATTTAAACATTTGATGTTAATATTCCAGCTTTAATATTACTTTATCTCAGACCCTGAGCTGAAGTAATATTGTCTGTTAAAGCTTTGTTTTCCCAGAACTTGTTACTGTAATTTGTCACTATCAAAACTCCCATGTGAGATGCATTTAGCTCCTGCTTTCTTAGCACATGCAAAAGATGCAAAGAAAAGGTTTTTGTCCTCACTGTCTTCTACTCCAAACTTATTTCTGCTGGTGAATGATTTCAGATAGAAAAATTCAAGTTCTAGTTGTATCAATTTGCAGAATAGGTCCAATTCTCAGGAGGTCAGGGGGGCTAGTTAAGTTGCCCCACATTGCCCTGCTAAGGTACCTCACATCCTATGAGGAAAGACTGCATCTAAAGTTTTCAGATACCAAATGGATTCTTGACCTTTACTGAAGGGAGACAAAAGTGCCAATTCCAGGACTAGTTTCTATGAGGTCTCTTTCAACATTGATTCATTTCACCTAGGCCAAACAGCCTTCAGATTGTAACAGCTTTCAGTCAGCACCTTGGGCTGGAGGAAGGTCTACTAACAGTACTTGGGTCATATCATAGAATACTTTTGCAGCCAGAGATCTCAAAACACTTTACAAAGCAGTACATCATTATCATCACTATCCAGATGAGGAAACTGAGGTACAGAGAGGTGAAATGACTTGCCACGTAGGCAGGAGAGCTGGAAACAGAACCCAGGGCTCCTGTCTCCCAGGTCAGTGCCCTATTTGCTGACTCACTGTGTCTCTTTTAACTAACTGAACACCTAGCACTGGCTAAATGTTACCAACAGTATGGAGAGACTAGATCTCTGAATGTGGTCTGATCCAAGGCCTATTAAAAGTCAATGGAAAGACCCCCGTTACATTTAGAGGGCACTGGATCAGACTCACAGTGATGCAGATTTATAGTGTATCATAAAAGATAATTCCACAACAAACTAGTTCAGAAGCAAGAAGGATCCCTTCAGCCCCTATTTACACTGATGAATGCTAAGAAGTTTGACAGTATAGTGCACGCAAGGGTCACATCTGGGTATGGAAATCGTATGGTGGGCCATGAATGCTCACAAAACTGGGGGTTGGGGTGTGGGAGGGGGTGAGGGCTCCAGCTGGGCATGCAGGTTCTGCGGCAGGGCCAGAAATAAGGAGTTCAGGGTGCAGGAGGGGGCTCCAGGCTGGGCTATAGAGGAGTGTGTGGCTGGGGATGAGGGGTTGGGGGTGCAGGAGAATGTGCTCTGGGCTGAGACCGAGGGATTTGGAGGGCAATCAGGGCTGGAGCACAGGGTTGGGGTATGGGAGGGGGTCAGGCTCTGGTTGGTACTTACCTCAACCCCCTCTGGTTCCTACATGGAGACGCAGCCAGGCTGCTCCCATCAGCCACAGTTCCCAGCCAATGGGAGCTGTGGAGGTGGTGCTTGGGGCTGGGCCAGCGTGTGGAGCCCCCTGGCTGCCCCTATGTTTAGAAGCTGGAGGGGGGACATGCTGCTGCTTCCAGGAGTTGCGTGGAGCCCTCAACCATGCTCCCAGCTGGAACCCCAGAGCAGAGCAAGCCCTGGACCCTGCTCCCTAGCAGGAGCTCAAGAGCCGGATTAAAATGTATGAAGGGCTGGATGCGGCCCCTGGGCCATAGTTTGCCCACTCTTGGTATAGTGACTTTAAAGCAAATATGCAGGGAAGAGTAAAGCCTTTATTTTTAGTATCAGCTTCCACTCAATTTTTATTACTTTTAATTGTTTTGTTATTGTAGACTGAGAAACTACAGCTTGCTCTTACATTTCATATACAAAGTGTGAATGTTAATAACCCAAGAATAGTTTTTGCACAAAGGAGTTTGCTTCATTACACAGAACAAGTGTCAAGATCCAAAAGTTTATTAATTGCATTTTCCTTGTTCTTTTCATACAGTATAATTTTCAAATTTGCTAGCGCAACAGGGATCAAAATACAAACCTAAATCTGAGCTTCCTTTTTGTATACTGACAGTTTCTAGAACTAATTCAAGTTATACTAAAGGTATCAAACGGTTAGAAAATCACTTCCATTTAAAAAATTGTATTTTGGCATTCTTAAAAATCCAATTATTTGCCAATGGCAGTTTGATTACAGTCTGATAACGGGGTATCGTTGCAGAGATGCAGTCTGGTACTTCTGCTGTTTCATAATTGTTAAGCACTGTACAATCACCTGATGAAAGAGAAAACCGGATAAGCAATTAATCTTCCAGAAACTGTGAATACTAGAAGTTACATTATATTTAGAAACTCAGATAATGCTTTTGTTTTTATCTCTTTCATAGAACTGATGTTTAAAAATGATTAATTGTCAAAAACTAACATATGCACACGTAGAAGAAAAATAGAGCAATATTTTGCTGGGGGAAGAAAGAGGGAGAAATGTCCTTGGGAGCTCAACAGAATGTGTGGAGCAAACAGATGTCACTCTACTTTAGGCAACTGTGAAGAAAGATTATTAATTTGAAGTAACTAATGACAAAAGTGTACATTTTTGATTATTATACTATCTTGCCCTACCCCTTTTGTTTGACCAACACACATTTCCCTGGAGTGATAGACTGATCATCCAATCCAAATGTCATTACAACTCTGCACTACTGGTATTCCCAATTGCACAGAAGAACTGACTATCCTGCTCCTTGTCTCAAGACTTAATCTTTTAGAAAATAATTTTTCTTGGTCTCCCATGGATCAATACCTTGTCCAGTTTTTGTCTTGAAAAATATGATCCTTTCATTTGTTCAATATTAAAGTAAGGAAATTACAATTTCTATATTAGAATGTGATTGATTTTTCTAAATATACTGATTTCGAGAAACTCAGATCATGTTTGGCACAGTTTGATATAGAAAGACACTTTTCCCAAAGTTCACTACATATTTTTCTCTTGTTTATTGAAATTAAGGGTTTTTTTGTTCCTGCTTTAATAGTAAACACCCCACCACTAATAGAGCATATTACCACAGAAAGGCCTATTAGTCAGGCTTAGATGTGAGCACACATTTCTCCATTTAGGTGGATATCTGCAACTCAGAGTGAGAACTGGGGTAAGAGGCAACATGGTATAGTAAAAAGACTGCTCAGAATTGCAAGGAAAATGAACTTTGGTGTCCCAATGGAATTGCTTGGGAAGGCAGGTATGGATAGCTCCCTGATTACTGTGCATTTTTCTTTCCAAATTTAATTTCTAGACAGATGTATTTATGTGTGTCTGTGAGCTCAAATATGTGAAAGATACATCAGTCTCCCATAAACAGTTTCCACAAAATGCTAAAGAAAATATTAAAAATCACTTATATAGTACCATAAATATACATCAGTGGGACAAAATCCTTGCCCTAAAGAGCTTACTGTGTCAAAGTATAGAGAACACTAGGCTCTTAAAGAAATATTTATTAATAAATAAGACGACAAGACAGGGGACATGTATCCAGGAAATCTAGATAGTGAGGCGGCACAAAGGGAAGTAGAGGGTTTTAAGGAAAGATCTGAATAAGTGGATGCACAGCAGGTAAGACAGGAAGACCATTCCAAGAATAAGGGGCAAATTAGAAGCCAAGAGTAGAAGAAAGAAAAATGCAGCACAAGGAAAGAGGATTAGGAAGAATTTTTTTTTTTTAAATTCCTCAATCCCTAAAAAGTGGAGATGTAGGTGAAGACGAGATTATATAGGGCCTTAAAGGAAACGTCAAGGAGATTAAAGCCAATTAAGGAATTCAAGGCGGTTCCATGATCAAAGCAACCAGAATGGAAGAGGACTGCAACAGGAGCATTTTGGATAGACTGGCATGGAGAGAAAAGGTGAGAAGAACCTGAATGATTTATGTGGACATGTGCATTTAATGTAAGGAAAAAGCCTACCTTCCTAGAATTCTGTGGCAGTATTATGCCATCATCCCAGAGTCGAGCAGAGGAGTGAAATGCACTGCTTTCTTCGTCTAGCCTAGATAAGAGAGTATTTCAGAAGTTTTAAAACTCCAGAATAGGAAATTCACTTGACAAGTCAAAGCAGAGAAACAGAAGCAAAAGTAAATAGGGCACAAATCCTACTCTGGGATGCATGTGTGACGCTACCATAGAAATCAGTGGGTGTCCAGTATATATCTACAGACAGAATTTGATCCCTAAGTAATTCCACATGCAAAGGAAATATGCAAGGTAGAGCTGCTTTGGTTGGTGAGATATTTAGTAGGTGTGTTGGTCTGGAAGATAAAACTAAAAAAAAAAAAAATGAAATTAATTTAATCATAAACATAATTAAGGGGGTTATTTTCAATCCTTACTTGTCTTTTAGATGCTTTAACTCTGAGTCATCTCCTATGCAGTCATCATCCCTAGCTTGTGGGAATGTGGAAATATGTCTTGAATCCACAAGGGCAACTCTTGCATTAGGCCACAGGAACAGGAAGTTTGGATCAAATGACCTCCCACACTTAAAGAAAGAAAGTGAGACACACTATTCAATCTCCAGGAGCTTAAAATGAGCCATTCACATAGGATGATTCAATCAGGTCCCTGAAGAACAAAATTTAATGGTTTTTAAGGTGTGTTTTTAAGGTCTCCTTCGGCACATGATCCCTATCAGACTTAAACCAATTCTTTCAAGTCTTTATAGGGATCAATTAAAACACTTCAACATATTAAACGGAATTAATCACATTCCCTTCAATAATGTGCGACTTTAAAGGTATGAACCAAAATTACAAGTTTTAGCATGATCTGTGTTTGCTTAATTTTTCTGTTGCACTTTTTAAAATGTCTTTGTTTATATCCACATATAAAAAGGCATTAACAATATTTTTACATTTTTATATATATATAATTTCTGGCCTAAATAACTAATAGTGACTATTAACTTAGTTTGTTGAGCCTAACTGAAACAAATGCACGTATCCATGTTATAAACGTTAAAGTCATGCTAAAGGACCTGGCTCAAGGTGGTGTTGAACAACTTAAACTCTCATTGGGTTCAATGAGAGTTCAGGTCATTCAGCACCTTACAGGATGTGAGTTGACCGATCAGTGTGTAACTGTGTTTATACACATGCTTAACTTTAAGTGTCCAAGTAGTCCCCGCTGCCAATGATATTTTCTTATACTTCTAATTTCCAATTCACTAAGAAACATATGACCCTTGATCACTGAGACTAATAAACTTCAGCTGAGGAACAAGGGCAGCATTTGATCCTTAGTGTGAGCAGTTTCATGAATTAACTTTCAGAACGGACACCCAGCTTTCACAGATAGGGACCAAACTTACTAGAGTTACTTTATGAAGCAGCTCCTATTTTAAAATTACAATAATGAATGGAACTACACGTGTGTGCCAATGGCAGGCTAAACCAGATGGAAACCTGTGACAAGTCAAATATTACCCAACATATTAACCATACCATGGCATAACTTTCATTCCCGTAACAGCCACCAATTACAAGGGTTATCTTGGGCACAGCAGCACAAGCAACTGCAGCCATCATGGAGGCCTGTGCCTTTAATCTATTGGTGTGATCCTCTGCCTGAAATTAAAATACAGATGAAGACAGTTTAGTTCTTAAATATTTTTTCTAGATTCCCCTCATCCTAACCAAACTTATAAAGCATCTGAAGATTTCTTTGCATAAAATTCTAAGTGATCAATGTTTTCAGAACAAATAAATCAGGAAGAGCACAGCACAAAAGTGAGTAATATAGCATAGGCCATAAAACCATAAATCAGTGAAATAATTATAGCCTATGTTGGTAGTGGAGCACTGCTTTGCTACATAAGCCCTGGATCCTGCAGTGACTTTGTCTCTGTCTAGGCTAGTAAAGCTCAGATGCACTGCGGCTGTACCAGGCTTGATCCCAAATGCTAGGGGCATACAGGAAGAGTAGGGCTAGGAAAGAAATGGGTGCATAGAGAGAGGAGTTCTCTGCTCATAGAACCTAGGGCTAAACCTATCCCGATGCTCTCTGTGGCCTTGGACAAGTAACTTTTAACTCTCTGCCTTGGTTTCTCCATCTGTACAATAGAGATAATACTTCATTACCTCCTTGATAAGGCTGTTGTGAGAACTGACTAGTTAATGTTTTGAGATGAAAAGCACTGAGTGCTAACTTACTACGAGCAGTGAAGGCTGGACACCCTGCCACCCCAGGTTAATGGATAGCATTGCTAAAGCAAGAGAATGTGGATGAGTGTAATACTAGGGGGAAATGGTGACCCTAGAGTCTAGGTCTAAGCATGAAATGCCTAAGAACCTAGTTGGTTTTATCAGCAAAATGAGTAAGGTTGAAACAAAGATTGTGATTCTTAACAAAATGAATAGAGACTTTGTCAACGTGAAAAATGAGTCAGGACAAGAACTGGGAACTACATTCTCATTCTTGAATTACGGTGCCATACCTGTGAGAGACTTGTTGGCTCTGGTGCATGTGGAGCAGTATTCTGAAGAAACAGGATAGGAACGCATCGCTGACTACACAGCTGTACAAAGTGGCTGCCCTTTAGAGAAGCATCATGAGTCAGCTCACCGTTGTTAGCCACTATCCCAACTAGGTGTCTAACAAAACAAACATAGGAACACTTTCATTTTTGTAGATTGAGATTGGTAAGAGTGTTGCCTGTAGTAAACTAACAAAAATAATATTCGGCTTTACTAGCATCAGTCCTATAGGAGCAGCTTCAAGAGACACTCAAAATAATACACAAATTGCACTTGCACGCTGCCTTCATTCAAGCATCTCAAAGTGCTTTATTAACACTGAGTTTGCAACATCCCTGTGGAGCAGGGTAATGTCATACTTATTTAACAGATAAATAAACTTAGATGAAGTACAGAAATGTTAAGTGACCTCCTCAAAGTCACAGTGAGATAGTGGGCAGAGTTATGAATGCAACCCAGGAGTCCTGACTCTCTTCCTCATCACTTAGTGTGACATACAATGTGCGTCTAGTTAACATCCACTATCCCCTATTTACATTTGAAACCAAATATGTTTTTGAAAAGCTTTTTTATTTCTGAACAGTTTCTTTAAAAACAATGTTTATGTCAAACAAAACATGTCAAATTTGCCTCCTCTATAAAATGTCATTCAAAACCACACATTTTAATCAGGATCAACATTTGTGTTGGTTCTAAGGTTCAACTTTACAGAAGCCTGCCATGTATGTTTGTGCTTCCAAATAAACAAGATCACAAGGTAAGTATGCACTGAATGTATCTGATAACTTAACATGGTCTGTTTTAGCACATACTGAGCATTTAAGCACCAGATCACACAGAGTCTAACATAAAAGAGGTCAATCTTGGTGCTTTAACTGAAAGCCCTGTTTTCATGCAGCGCTGGTCGCTTTGGAAACGCTTGAAAATAGATTAGAAATTCATTTACTACCACTTTCTCCTTCCCCACATCCAACTTATATTGTTTAGTTAACAATGACTTGCTTCATTAAATGTCCTAAATGCTAGTCCAAAAATGCTGCTTAATGGGGTTAGGACTTTGGGGCTCTACATGGTTTAAAAAAAAAAAAAAAAGGAAGGGCAGGCTGGACCAGTTTGAATGGCAAAGCTTCAATTCCTGTTGCCAGAAAAAAGATCAGGCTGTGATTATTATTTCTTTCTAGTTTATTCATGAGCAAATCCTACTCAGATTCTGAAGGATAAACTGTGCAGCTAAAAGAAAAACAAACATGCTTTACAATGCATTCTGTACCTTCTGCAGTGATAATGGACATTCTGTAATATGTTATACACTCAACAGCTGCAAGTCTAAGCTTAAACTAGATTTCTAGTTTATTATGAAGATTACGCTTGTCAAAGCTGTGATTTGTTTAGAGCAGGGAGTCTGAATAAGAAATTCAACAGGACACACAAGGCCAGTAAATACTAGTAACTCTAAAGATGGCTGCTTATGAATGGTCTCAGCTTGACAAACTCTCAAACTGCTAATGGCAGCAAGCAAAATATACTTGCCCAATATACTCAGCTGTATAATTTGTCTTTTCAGCATAATGGAATGTGTGTCTCAAATATTCAGCTTGTCTCAGAGGAAAATCAATTAACCTGACTGTTAAGCAGAGTAGCATGCTATATTAATTTTAGCAAAATGATTTATCTTCTAGCACTGTTTAGTGATAAACTTAACATTTATTAAAGAGAAAGGGGCTATCAGGTTACTCTGACTCACAAAATGGGCCTAAAATATTTATTTTGATATTTTAAAGATTATGAGTGAATTCAGTGCTAGTAAAATGTGCCAGAGTACTTTATCCTCTAAGGCTGTTAATTTCTTATCCACTGAAGTGGCACGGTACAGGAACTGGCAATGCAAGGTCACTCACACTGCCTCACCTATATATACCTGAGCCCTGCTCTACGGGGCCACTTTGAGAGGTTCAGTGTCCAAGCCTTTTCATTGCTTAATGAATCTGCTGAGACTGTCAGCAAAGTACCAATTGGGATGTGGACACCTGTCCACCTAGACACTGGGCTGAATCACCAACTCATTTCATATAGGCCACAGACCAGCCATCATCTTGTAATGGCTCTCAGCCACTACTGACCTGGCCAAGTCTGAATTCAGAATCTAGAGGTAAAATGTTAGGCTAACTAGAGCTATCTTATTATCAATCGCTTGAACCATCCAGAACTCTAACTTAAAGTGTTTGTTTTTTAATTGGACATACTAAAAGACCTAATAATGATACAAAAGCTTCTTTACCAACAGAGTCTGAATTTTTTATAATATACTCTTGCAGTCTTACCCTTCCATATGGGCAAATCCCGTTACTAATGTTGTTCCATATTCAGCTTTGAATTCCTGGAACCTGCTTCCATCTATCAGACGGCTCAAAATCTACAAGGAAATTACTTGTTTTCATCAGAAACTTAAATCAAGATTGGATGTCTTTCTAAACTTACGCTCTGTCCAACCAGAAATTACAGCCAGTGCTATTCGGAAGCTCAGAGTAGATCATAATAGTCCTTCAGGCTTTAAAAATCTATTAAATCTAAAAATATGCAATGAGCATGAAAACAAACTTTTGTTAGTACTTGATTACCTGCTACCTGGAAACAAACTTTAAACTTGGCCTCTAAAAAGTGAGCAGTCATTCACATGACCAAAAACCCACATTTGCACAAGCAAAAAAAGGCTCTTTTGAGTGCAATTACCTGGTTTGTGTGCACAAGTAACACTGCACTAAACCACACGTGTGCATAAATTTTTCAGGTGTATTCTAAGAGGACCATTTTGAAATCAAGCCAAGACCCCTGAATTGTTAGAATTTATTGCTGGCAAAAGATGCTGGACTAATATCCCTGGAGACCAAAATCCTCTGTATATCCACAGACCACCTGTAACATGAGGAGTGACAGTCCAAGTTTCCACACACTGCCCCACTAATGTGTCTGATCTGGAGGGACCGCCAGAGGATGGGAGGGAGTCAGACTCCTTAATTCACTCATTCCTTGGCCTCTCAACTGAGACTACCAGCAAGGGTGCAAGTTAGTGTCAGTTGTAGGAGTGGTTTCTGTGATGTGTAGCTTTGTCTACTGGGAAATGGACAACAAGCATCAAAACCATTTTCCAACGATTTGCAGTTCCTTAAATCAGCCACAAAGATGCAAAGTGCATGGATTCTGAAGCACTCCAAGCTTCTACATGCCTAGGCATGTGGGAGGAGTAGTACTTCCAGAATCATTTGGTGCAGTTATTCTACTCTCTACAAAGCGTTTAACTTTTTGTTTTTTTACACATCCACGAGGAACCTTTGCCATTACACTCTGAAATATATTCAAGACAGAAAGAGGAGCTGACATAGCAGTCAGGTCCTTGGCAACAATAATATGCAACACTGAGTATTTCATAGATAATGAGGAGTCCTTGTGGCACCTTAGACACTAACAAATTTATTTGGGCATAAGCTTTCGTAGGCTAGAACTCACTTCATCAGATGCATGGAGTGGAAAATACAGGAGCAGGTAAAAATACATGAAAAGATGCAAACTGCCTTACCAAGTGGAAGGTTAGTCTAACAAGACAATTCAATTGACAGTAGGATACCAAGAGAAGAAAAATAACTTTTGAAGTGGTAATGAGAGTGACCCATTTCAGACAGTTGGCAAGAAGATGTGAGTTACAGTAGGGAGAAATTAGTATTGGGGAAATTAGGTTTTATAATGACCCAACCACTCCCAGTTTGCAAATTAATTCCAGTTCTACAGTTTCACCCTGGAGTCTGTTTTTGAAGTTATTTTGTTGAAGATTGCCACTTTTAGGTCTGTTATTGAGTGACCAGGGAGACTGAAGAGTTCTCCTACTGGTTTTTGATCCCTGATGTCAGATATGTGAGACAAGAATAAATGGACATAAATCTGACATACACCTGCTCCTGTATTTTCCACTCCATGTATCTGATGAAGTGGGTTCTAGCCCACAAAAGCTTATGCCCAAATAAATTTGTTAGTCTCTAAGATGCCACAAGAACTCCTCGTTGTTTTTGCTGATACAGACTAACACGGCTACCACTCTGAAACCTGAGTATTTCATGTGGAGGAATCATCCCAAAGGAATCCTCCAAAGAAAGGTAGCATGCTGTCTTTTAATATGCAGATATTGGATTAAGCAGACACCTAAAAATTGTGAATTACTGTAGCATTTGTCCTCCTTACCAGTTTTATATGTAGAGTATAGCTATAACCTCGTGGTGCAAGCCCCAGGAGCTCTTCAGCACTGTACAGAGGATCATCATACTCCAAAGTTTCCTCTGGTGGAAGTTCATAATTTAGCGTCAAGATAATATTTCTAACACATTCATACGCTTCCTTTTCTGAAGATGCAAAATGGTCAACACAGCCACTGACTCTGAAGGACAATGACATTTTAGAAATACATAATAAAAATGAAAGTTCAGGACATCAGACTACATTAATGAAAAATTAAGGACTGATGCTAAAGATTAAAGAGGAAAAAAATCACTTCTATCATTTGCACTGTGGATTTCCAGACTCACTGAGGACTTTGTGCATTTTTGTTCTTGCTTGAGGTGCAGATCTCTCACGTAAGTGAATGGAAGTGCTGTGCCTGGAACAACTGCAGTCTAAACAACAAAAGATCCACAGTGGAGAGGGGAGGAGAGAATTTCTCCCTTTACTACTTTGATGGTTAGCTATATTAAAGGAAAAAGCTTTTGTACTCATCTTCAATATATTTTGGATACAACATTTGAAATGATAAAGAGAAAAATAATTTTTGCAACTTCTTTACACCAGCAGCATTTCAGGACTGGAAATAAAGAAACCAACTTTTCATATACTGCACGGTCCCATTTATCTGAATGGCAAGGGGATACCCAAAACCTTCAGATTAATCTTTGCTCAATCACAGCATCCAACCCAGCAGGCTCTGGGGTACAGTTTCTGAGTCTGCCAAGCCCAGGGAGAAGTGGAGATGTCTACAATGCAGAGCACAGTGAAGACAGAACCCACCTTCCCTCCTATCTGGAGCTGCAAAAACATTCTTTTGGCAACAACAGCAATTTCTTACATGGAAAAATAATAAGGAAGTGTTTAGATACTTGAAACTGTCCTGCTAGATGCTCTAGTCCCTTCTGAGTTCAGCTCACATTTCCTCTCAGGGAGCAAGGATTACTAGTAGAGGCAGAAAAGCTGGCTCCTTGTTTCCAGCTGTTTTTACAAGCATCCAGCTTCTTTCTTGCAGTGAAATACTTTAATGCCTCCAAATTAGGTATGTATCTGGCCCCCATCACCATAGTATCTCAGTGCCTCACAAATTTTAAATGCATTTATCCTCACAACACCCCTGCAAGATGGAGAACTGAGGCACAGAGATTAACTGATTTGCACAAGATCACACAGGAAGTCTGTGGCAGAGCAGGGAAGTGAACCCTGGTTTCCCTAGTCCCGGGTTAGCAGCCTAACCACTGGACCATCCTTCCTCTCCGCTAATGTAAATAAATCAATAGCTTTCTTCCTCCTCAGATACTGGGTGAGGCTAAGTTGCAATTATGGGCCTGATCCTGGAGTTCTTATTGAATTCCTAATGAAGTCAGGTGTGTAAGATCTGAGGAGCAGGCCCTGAAATGGAGAGATTGTTTGAGCAGAAATAGTAAAATACGAAATTAAAAGAATTATAACAATACTTAGCTGTTATACACTTACGTTACATTATATGTTTGGTGGGTTCTTTTTAAATGAATGTATCTCTAGCACTATTGCACTCCCATGTATGTGCAAAAAGGCTCTTTAAAAAGTCACTTACGTATCATTTCTAATGTGTTTTCAAGACATACTTCCTATCTTTAGGATCAGACAGTGTGCTGTCACTGCAGACATCAGGCATATCTTTTGTTACTAAACATATTATTTGGGCCCCATTTTTTATAAACACTGTACCTACTTAGAGTGCATACTGGCTCCTCCTAGGTCCTCAGAAGAGATATCTTCTCCTGTGGCAGCTTTAACCAAAGGGGGTCCAGCAAGAAACATAGTACCGATTTTGTCTACTATCACAGTTTCCTCTGCCATGGTAGGAAGATAGGCACCCCCAGCTGTACAAGAACCACACACCACTGCCACCTGGGGGACAAAGCAAGACATTTGAGTAAGGAGAATGCTTGGACAGGGACCCTATTGTAATAATAGTAGTAGTAAGCTATTTTAGGGACTTTTGAGATTTATGATCTTTATGCACCAAACTAAACATCCCCCAAAACTTTCTAAACAAGTCTTTTATTTTAAAATTGTATTAAATTAGCTGGCTGCTAAATTCTAATGTAATGAAAGAACATTAAAAGGGAGCATTATTAGTTAGGTGATTAGCAATCACAAAACAAAAGCTTTTTCTCAAGTAATTTTAGGGACTGGTTTGGGACCAATCTTATTTAATCTTTTTATTACTGACCTCGGCACAAAATGTGGGAGTGTGCTAATAAAGTTTGCAGATGATACAAAGCTGGGAGATATTGCCAATTTAGAGAAGGACCGGGATATCATACAAGAGGATCTGGATGACTTTGTAAACTGGAGTAATAGTAATAGGATGAAATTTAATAGTGAGAAGTGTAAGGTCATGCATTTACGGATTAACAACAAGAATTTTAGTTATAAACTGGGGACGCATTAATTAGAAATAACGGAGGAGGAGAAGGACCTCGGAGTATTGGTTGACCACAGGATGACTATGAGTCACCAATGTGATATGGCCGTGAAAAAAGCTAATGCGATCTTGGGATGCATCAGGCGAGGTATTTCCAGTAGAGATAAGGAGGTGTTAGTACCGTTATACAAGGTACTGGTGACACCTCACCTGGAATACTGTGTGCAGTTCTGGTCTCCCACATTTAAGAAGGATGAATTCAAACTGGAACAGGTACAGAGAAGGGCTACTAGGATGATCCAAGGAATGGAAAACCTGTCTTATGAAAGGAGACTCAAGGAGCTTGGCTTGTTTAGCCTAACCAAAAGAAGGTTGAGGGGAGATATGATTGCTCTCTATAAATATATCAGAGGGATAAATATCAGAGAGGGAGAGGAATTACTGAAGCTCAGTACCAATGTGGACACAAGAACAAATGGATATAAACTGGCCATCAGGAAGTTTAGACTTGAAATTAGACGAAGGTTTCTAACCATCAGAGGAGTGAAGTTCTGGAACAGCCTTCCAAGGGAAGCAGTGGGGGCAAAAGACCTATCTGGCTTCAAGATTAAACTCTATAAATTTATGGAGGAGATGGTATGATAGGATAACATGATTTTGGCAATTAATTGATCTTTAACTATTCATGGTAAATAGGCCCAACGGTCTGTGATGGGATGGTAGACGGGGTGGGATCTGAGTTACAGAGAATTCTTTCCTGGGTATCTGGCAGGTGAATCTTGCCCACATGCTCAGGGTTCAGCTGATGGCCATATTTGCGGTCAGGAAGGAATTTTCCTCCAGGGCAGATTGGAAGACGCCCTGGGGGTTTTTCGCCTTCCTCTGCAGCATGGGGCACAGGTCACTTGCTGGAGGATTCTCTGCAGCTTGAAGTCTTTAAACCATGATTTGAGGACTCCAATAGCTTAGACATAGGTGAGAGGTTCATTGCAAGAGTAGGTGGTTGAGATTCTGTGGCCTGCATTGTGCAGGAAGTCAAACCAGATGATCATAATGGTTCCTTCTGACCTTAAAATCTATGAATATATGACTGTATCCTGGCCCAAGACCTTGTATTACCAATAATTTTTATATATTTTATTTTAAACATGTTCATTCATTATTCCCCAGTGGTAGATTTGTTTTTAACGGTAGAAGGTTAGGTGTGTGCACCAGGAAATACACAAAGAACAGGAGGTTCTAATGAGTGTAACACTGACTCTCTCTGCAATAGTAATGTTGCTGAATCTTACAGATTATGTGTAGGTTTGGCAGGATTTGATTAAACTGACAAATGTCAATAAATGTCAATTTCAGCTTACAATGAAATCAAGGGGAAAAAAATACTCATCTTCAACAATAAGGAGCACAGCCTCCTCCCACTCACCCCCCGCCCTCGTGCCTGCAGGGATCAGGTGTCACCAGCCTGTGGCTGCGCAGGAAGCACTCTGCAGCCCTGCTGTCAGCAACTTTTGGGGTCGGCAACTTTTATTTGGCATTAGTTATAAAAGTTAACGGGTGATACAAAATAATAATGTTCTTCAATTTAACTCTTAAAATATTAAGATTAATTTTTTTGCTTGATAAACAAATTAAAATCAGCAAAAAAGTGAGATTTTACTAAGCTGTTCTCCAAGAATGTTAGCATCATTATCATGATTTATTACTGGGAAATAATTTCCATCGTCTACAGTGATGGATTATGGCCAATCTGAGCCTCTTACTCCAATGGAAACCCTACACTTTGGGGCATTTCACTCTCTTGCCCATCCATGGTGCAAAGGGACTAGCTCTGCCACTTTAGATTTAAGTTCTCTTTCCTCAGTTTCCCCGTCTATAAAATAGAGATAATACCACCTCTTAATTTATTATTGTTTGCAAAGTACTTTAAACCCTCCAGATGGAAAAGGCTATAGAAATATGATTAATACAATAACGATAAATTTTAAGTTTTAGGCAGCCATCCTTGAAAGTCTCTTGGCACCTAAAAATGAATTGCGAGTCAGATGTTTCCCCATCATCTAGCTAACTAGGAAGAAGTTCCAGAACCCTATCTTTAAGAATAGGGCACCAGCTGTTTCCTTGGTGCAGAAAAGCCTTAACTACCTCCTACTAGTTGCCAAATCCTCTCAGCACTCCCTGTCCTTCACCTGCCATACTATTCACATACCCCACAAGCGCTTCCAACTCACTTACACACTCCCAGTGATTAGAATCCCAAGCCTTAATCTGCTGTCGACACCCAGATTTGGGTCCCCATATTTTGGTTGACCTAGGTCCCCTTTAGCCTTAGATCATCCCCACTAATCCATACTTAATCACCGCCACTTCCCTCAAGAACTTCATAGTTTAACTCTCAGCTTTGAAACAACTATGCCATCTATATACAGATCCAATATGACATTGTACCTGAGGGATTTTCATAGCAGACATTATTGCCTCATTGTAGAATATTCGGCCACCATGAGACTGGTCAGGAAAGAGTTCTGCCTAACAATGCAGAGAAAAGACAACATTTTTACCAGAGAGTTTCAACATTATTTTAAAAAGCCAACACTTTGCCTTTAGTTTTGACAAACATAAAAACAAACAAGTTGCACAGCATATCTGATTCATAGAGGACCACTGTTACAATAGAGAATAAAAAAGTATCTGAAAGTTATACATTATGATTGTATGTACTGCCCACCTGAAACTTAATTCAACAAAAATGACTAGGCCTTCTGTGCAGCACAAGGCAGAGAGAAGTCACAGATCTTGGTTCTGTGAAAGGGCAATCTATTCAAATTCAAGGACATCTGGGGCACAGAAGCCATTTCTCATTAGATACATGGGCACAGACTTAAAACCAGGGAATAGGAGATCTCATGTTCATTGTATATTTCTGAAATGAATTCAACAGAGTTTCTTTTTTGTCCTTTGTTTTCAATGCAATTTCTGGATTCAGAATTAAACTAGATGCGGCTTTAATCATACAGGGCTCCTGCTGACTCAGTAACTGGCTCAGTGATGGTTACCGTCTACAAAGCTTTGCTTTATGTTTCAGGTGGCGCAGCTTTAGCTTTTCAGCAGAAGTCATGTGTACTAAGAGTATTCATATTCTTTGCAGAAACCTGAATTCTATGCAGTGAAAATGACCTCTGCAAACCCTCTTCCTCATATTACAGCAAGGAGAAAAAAATAAAATGGAGACTAAGGGGCCTATTTATCATCAATTTTCTCTGCATTATTAATACAAACTTTATATTAAAAATACTTTGTCTTTGCAAAACTTTTTCATACTGAAAATACAAACTCAAACACACTGAAGACCCAGGGGATCTTCACTTGAGCTCCCAGTGTTTGCTGAGTCCACAATTTGTTTCCATGTAGACACTTGAGTTTCTAAATGTTGATCATGTTGGCTTCGCTTAGATGCAAGATCAGTCAGAATGACTTCGACTGTCCTGGATGTTAGAAACATCTCCTAGACTCTGATTTAATTGCAGAGTTCACGTAGAGTGTGATTTGGACAAAAGTTAAAGTCAGCCAGCCAAAAAAGCATAACAACGAGATTCACTTCTAAAAATTACAGGAAGTCCTCGGATTTACAACTGCGTCATTAGTCGAAACATCATAACTTGGAACCGAAATCCACTCCATTGCGGGACAGAGCATCATAAAGTCAAAACCAATTGTTGTAAGTTGAATCAGAGTGTCAATTCAGAAACGTCATAAGTCGAACTTCATAAAGTTGAGGACTGCCTGTAATCTGATGCAGATAAAAAATGGCTATTTTCATACAATGTGCCATTTCCATTATTACCTGTAGTGGTAGGAAGGCTCCCCCGCTGTCAACTAGATATACCGATAAAAGTTTGTTTTGAATTGCTATTTGTTGAGCTCTTAGCTGTTTCTTCACTGAAATGGGATAAATGGTCCCACCTTTAATTGTTGCGTCATTTGCCATAAAGACACACCAGATTCCACAGATCTTTCCAATTCCTGAAACAGAGCCCACAGACATTGATCAAGGGCTCTGTAATAACCCAAGTGTAGACATTTTGCAACAGTTCCATGCACTAAACAAGGAAGTCAACGTGCATGTTACTCTTTTCAGTAGTAGCAGCATGTCAGTAAGGCTTTCTACAGTATTTACCCCTATGCCAGTGAAGCCACAGATACTGTATGGAGAATACACCTCCTACTCTGTAGCATTACAATGTGAAGGCTAATGGCATTGTACAGATGAAAACAATGTGACCTGAAACATCTTTGCTACTGACATTACATGAAGAGCGAGCCCAGCTCTCCAGATGAGTTTGCAGGACAGGCAATTAGGGGGAAAAAAAATCTGTGTAAAAACTGAGAAAATCTGATAAAGAATCAGTGAGACAGTAAATATGGAACCTCATTATACCATTCTTCCAGCTGCTTTTCACCACAGAACTGCACTTTCAAATGCAACAAGGCAAATTATTTTATCAGAAGGCATTCACTAAGCCCTGAACTGATGATCCCCAAGCATTCATCTCATTTCACTCCCTTTTCATGTAAAAGAGTATGTGCTAGCTCACCACCCTTCCAAATGTGGGTCATTTAAGTTTTTACAGAAAAAATTCCCCAGTGGAGAGGCCCACATAATACCCTAAGTATAGGATGACTGGATCCTTTAAGGGGGAGCAGGGTCCAATGCACCTGTGACTAGTCAGCTGCCACACCACTAGACTTGAGAGAAGGCACCTGCAGCCTAGGGAGAGACAGAAAGGGCAGGTAAGAATTGCCTGAGAACAGATGGCAGGAACAACCTAAGGAAAAGCGGCTGAAGACCTGAAAGACAGCAATAACTTTTTTCTGCTTGTGATGTGTACTGAGGAGAACTGACTAGAGCTGGGAAATCCTGCCAACATATAGGAAAGCTTGTGCACAGGCCCCTAGGAACGAGGGTAAGAACCAGCTTAGTTGGTGTGAAAAGTGAGTGAAGCAATTCTTGGCGCACACAAGTGCATGACCTGGAGAGTGGAGACCTGGTACAGGGGCAAAAGGAACTATGACAGAGAGCCTAATGACTCTTAGGGGGTGAGCTGGGAACACTGACTTTTGAACAGGACTAAAGAGTTGCTACCTTGTTTTACTTCAGGGTTTTCAGAGGAACGGTTTTCACTATGAGGGGTCTCTGAGCTGTGGCACTTTACATGAATGAAAGGGTTTGAATTTGCCACTGAGAGATCCATGGGTGGATGGAGGGAAACCTGAGCGGGTTGTGTCTGTACTCATGAAGATGGCTATAAGTAGGGTGCCCGTGACAAGGTTTCCCTGTAACAGCACTAAACAAAGGGCTTGTGCACACAAGGGCTTGTGAGGGCCTCTGAATTGGGTGAATTTCACTGTAAGTGAATACTTATTTATAGAACATGAATATGTTCTGACACTTTTTGGATGGTCACAGCAGCAGCAAAGAGATGCCCGAGTTCAATAGTGATACACAGGCGTAATTGGTCATACATTCTGAATACCTACTGGAAAGAACCCAAATATCAAGTTGATAGTTTGAGAACAACTCACTAACGAAAGCCACAGTTCCTGTGTTAATCACTCAGTGGCTCAAGCTCCCTTAATTTGACTGGGCAGCCTCTAGTTAAAAGTCGGCAACTTTTATTTAGCATTAATTATAAAAGTTAACGGGTGATACAAAATAATAATGTTCTTCAATTTAACTCTTAAAATATTAAGATTAATTTTTTTGCTTGATAAACAAATTAAAATCAGCAAAAAAGTGAGATTTTACTAAGCTGTTCTCCAAGAATGTTAGCATCATTATCGTGATTTATTACTGGGAAATAATTTCCATCGTCTACAGTGATGGATTATGGCCAATCTGAGCCTCTTACTCCAATGGAAACCCTACACTTTGGGGCATTTCACTCTCTTGCCCATCCATGGTGCAAAGGGACTAGCTCTGCCACTTTAGATTTAAGTTCTCTTTCCTCAGTTTCCTCGTCTATAAAATAGAGATAATACCACCTCTTAATTTATTATTGTTTGCAAAGTACTTTAAACCCTCCAGATGCAAAAGGCTATAGAAATATGATTAATACAATAACGATAAATTTTAAGTTTTAGGCAGCCCATTACACCAACTATAGAGGCCACAAATCTTACCAGTGAGGCATCCAGCTGCAGGGACATCGCCGTATGGCAAATCAACGCCTGCAAAAGGGGACAGCTCAAGAAAAGTTTCATCATCGAGGAGCATTCTTAGGCGTTCACGAACAAGCAACTTCTTGTTCCTTTGAGTATGACGCAAGATTGCATTCTCTCCACCTCCTTTACTGACCTTGCAAAGCAACTCTGAATATCTGATTTCAAAAACAAAGCTTAATTTAATGAAAAATAGCTATAGTCTTTTCCTTGGTATTGAAATATACATGCAATGTTAAATGTTTTAAACTACTTATGGGATCAAATTATCAGCGGTATAGACAGCTCAATCTATGGAGAATTAATAAGTGACTGAGCAGTTACTGATTGTCACAGCTGAAGCATCTGATCCTGAGAGATGTCGAGCACTTGCTGATTAGAATTTTCACTGCAGAGCAGATATTGATTATCACAGTTTACCAGCCTTAATTCAGTTTTTGGCAAGCCTTACTTTTAGAGTTCTGCTACTCTAGAAAAAGGAACTATTCATTGGCTTCTTCCCTGGCTCCCCTCAACAAGTGCTGAAAACAGCTTATCCATTGGCACAGATAGGAAAAAAACTAATGTCCAACTCCATTGCAGAAAGAACGTTTTACACCAAGTGAACATTTCAGCATTGTACTTTCACAAAACTAAATCTGACTAGCCTAATTCTGTCAGAGAAGAACAGTGTAAATAAGAAACAGAATAAATGGTGAACAGTAAATTTGCTTTTTGAAATCATCTGTTTAAAAGTTAAGTAAAACTTTTTTAAAATATACATTTTCAACTGCAAGTGTCACTTTTAACCAAAAGCATTGTTTAACCAAACAATATACTGAATAATATACAGAATAATTCGTATTTCTACTGTGGTTTCCTGCAGGGTAAGTACCGCTGTGTATGTTAAAATGTCTCATGAGAAAAAGCAAAGAATTGTAAGTAACTATTTAAATACCACCACAAGGGGGCACCATATCTTTTACATAGTTTTGCTTACGGAGCATACGAGTAAAGACCTTTGAATTGTTGCCACATAATCCTTAAGGACAAATACATAAAATAAATGAATCACTTTCCTCCTTTTATGAGTGAATCACGACTAATTGAGATAACTGTCATCTACTATTTCACTGGAGTTTGAAAACGTATGAGTCACCACCACCACCTTTGCTTTCAAAACTAAACACGGCAAATTTTATGAAGTTCTACAAAATTACTTTTTAGTAATATATGCAAAATAATACAGCATGGCTAAATGTTTTAAATTTGGGTGCCTAACACTGGACACCTCAATTGATATTTAGGCAACTACGTAAGTGGGTTGACATTTGGAAACGCTGAGCAAACACCTTGCAAAGAGGTTGTGTCCATAAGCCCCAGCAAAAGAACCATTTACAATTTTCAGGTAGTAAAAAACCTGCTACAAATCTTAATGTCTAGATTCTTTTTTTAATTAGCTATCTATAGGCTACTACATGGATAGTCAAGTTTCTGTGCATACTAATGTTGCCAAACGATTACAAAAATGGCCAATTACCTTTGAATACATGCCTCACTATTCCTTAAGTTTTCTTCAAACACATGTTCACATACAGAAGGGATACGTCCATCTAAAACAGGGAAGGTTTTTGTATATTGTCCGTATCTTGCTTTGTTACTTACAAAACAATGGGGAAACATATTACATTTCAATGTGGGGACAGTCTTTTTCATAACCTGGCAGAGACTATTTTGTAGCGTCCATATTGTTTGTCTGTCTTTGCAGAAGTCCTTATAATTTCTTATGAATAAAGGAGTTAAGGTTTGGATTCTTGAAGACATGAAGCTAGGAAAGGGTCTCCAGAGTGAGCATGCAGTGATATTGTTCCACATGGCCCTAAGAATTAAAGAAGGAGAAATAGCTTTTTATTTCCAGAATTCAAATTCACAGATCTCTCGACTGAAAGGGTAAAAACTAACAGGCAGACCACATTACATGACACAAATTGTCAAATGCTGAGCCTTGAAAGTCTAAATTCAAGTTATTTTTGATCTATTTAACATTTACCAGTGAACTAAATGCTCACTGAATAGCAGACTATTTTTAGAATTACAGAGCATCCCTAGCTCCTAAAAACTACAGTTGAAACTGCAGGTGTTGGGCACCTCTGAAAATCAGGCTCCAATGATTTGCACGAATGATCTGTGGCAGAGCAGGCACCCCCCAAGTGACTGCAAACGTTCACTCCCAGGTGTGAAGCAGCCTTCAGTTATTCAGAAGTGGGTAGGTGTGAAAGCTACATTGTTTACACACCAGTAACCACAGGGTGCTAGCTAGTCCTGCTCCGCACTAGGGGCCTGCTTTTCTGGATGTCTTCTACATACTTTATTGCCTGTTCTGATCCTTCCCTGTGGAGCACCTGACACTAGCCCCTACCAGAGACAGGGCAGGGGGCTAGATGGACCATTGGTCTGACCCCCTACGGCCACTCCTATGTGGCTCCCACCCCACAGAGCTGAGGCCTTCACAACCCTGCCAGGCACTGGCTTAGCCCATTGCACAGCTAGGAGCTGCCCCACCACACAGGAAATCTGAGCAATGCAGGGAATTGAACCAGCCTGGATCAACCACCCCGCCCCCTTCTCCCGCCCGCACCCACGGCAGCTCTGCCGGGGGCCCAGCGCCCCCGGGAATCGGCCGCAGGAGAAGCCGGGCCTGAATTCAGGGCGCGGGAGCAGGCACGTCTCCGCGGCACCTGCTCTGCTCTCCCCCAATGGCGCAGAGCCTTCCCGGCGGGGAAGGAAGCCGAGGCGGGGCGGGGCCGGGCGCCGTGAGGGGGCGGCCGGAGAACGCACCGGGCGGGGTGGAGGGGAGCCCGCAGACCCTCTCGCGGGCCCCTGGGTCCAGCGGCGCAGCGAGCTCGGAGCCAGGCTCTGAGAGGCAGCAGGACCCGGCTATGCCCCGCCCCCAGCAAAGCTTCGCTCCGAGCGAAAGTCACAGAGTCCGGTCCGGGCGGGCCCTACCGCCCCGCCCCCGCCAGGCCCCGCCCCCGCTCGGAACTCCTGGAGTGAGGCCCCCGCCGGCCTGGGGCGCGGCCCCTCCCCCCGCCGCCTTCGGGGACTCGCGCCTGGGCCTCCTACCTCAGCAGCCCCAAACCGCTGCCCCAGAGAGCGACTCCGCCCGCGCTGCCCGCCCCGCCAGCGCCAGGGGAGAGCTGCTGGGCGAGCAGCCCGCTGAGTACCGCTCCGGGGCCTGCCCACGCCAGTCACTGCCAGGATCCCGCCCCCGTGTCTGCCCGCGGGGTCCTCCGAGGGTGGGGCCATATCTGGTCAGCTGTGGGGCATAGGCCCTGTACTTCTCCCAGCTGAGGAGATTCTCCTGCAGGGGCCTGTGCCGCGAGCAGCAGGATCTGAGCTCTGCCTCTCTCTGATAGCGCAGCTGGGAGAGGCAGCACGATGCTATCCATAGAGTCCCAGAGAGCAAAACCGCCTCCCCCAAACTTTACCTCTGGTCTCCCCCTGCTGGGCCACAAACCGACCCCTCACCCCAGCAAAGCTGGTGGCAGATGTGTGACAGTCTCTCCCAAATGTTCAGCAGGGGCAGCAGAGGAAACCACCCAGCCTTCACTTTTGCTTATTGCCTGGCCTGATCTGCAGAGGTCTCTGCATGGGCTATTAAAATGCCTTCTCTTTTTTTCTTGTCTCTACCTCCATCTCCACCTGCTTTTACTCTTTATCTGTTCTCCTCTCATTTCCTTTTGTCTTCCTATGTTTATTTTCTTTTGTCCTCTCTTCCGTTATCCCACTTCCAATCCTTGTCACATTATTTCTCACTGTGCCATCTCCATCAGTTCCCTCTTCCCTCCTTTCCCTCTTTAATTTTTACTCCCTGCCCTTCCCTGTCAGCTTTTTCCATTTCACCCCTTGCCAATTCAAGTACAGATCAGCCAAATTGCACTTATTTTTTGCATAGTTTTGTATTCAGTCCAAGGCAGTTAAACCTTACATGAAGAATTTCACTATGTGTTTCAGTGACACGCTTGAACTCTCATCCATGCTTCTGTGATACCCCCCACTATTCACAGTGTCTCAACTTGACAGTTTGGTAAGTACCCTCTCTGTGAATCCCAGATTCTTGCTTTCTCCTCTCCTGGTCTTCTATGCCTCTCTTTTCTCCATTCCCTGCTTTCATTCTCATTCTCTCTCAAACCTCTCTCCTTTCATTAGCTCTCTTGCTGTTCTATTTTCTTCTTTCCCTTTTATGTTTGTATTTAGGCATGTTGCCTCCTTAGGTTTAGTGGGGTTGTTCAGAAAGCACTGGGTAGGGTTATGTTAAGTGTTGATGATTTACCTTAGAAGAAGCAGATATCCATCACAAAATACTACATAAAAGGTAAAGCACCCATATTGGGTACAAAAAATATATGCCGTTACATATGATGTATATAAGTGGTTTTCAACCTGTGGTCCGCGGACCTCTGGGGGTCCACAGACTATGTCTAAGATTTCCATAGGGTTTGAACTTCCATTCAACATTTTTTGGGGTTCGTAAATGAAAAAAGGTTGAAAACCACTACTATTTATCAATCATGTCCTTGATTTTAAAGTGTAGATTGTTATTTACTTACATGGAACATTACAGCCTATTGCACTGGAGCCTCTAGTTATATTCTGCTGAGATTGTAGGCCTCATGTTTTAATTACTTAAAAATTCTAAGTTTGATTGAGACTAATTAATGGACCACAAAATGTTTAGTTTCCAACTGTTCCTTTCATATTTGGGTTTTACACGGGCTGCCAATAATGCGACTGGAAGCTGTAGACTACATTTTTAAATACTTTTACCAGCAGGGATATTTCTAAATCATTTGATTCTCTAACTATGCAGGCAAGATGTCTAAACATTTTCCAATTAAGATTGTAATTAAAATATTAAAATGGATTTGAATTTTTACTTCCACCCAGCACACTATTTCTGGGTTGCTTTAATGAGTTTGCTATTGTTTAGTCATGACATAACACTCTTATCGAAATTATAGCTTGTTGCCTTTCAGCGACATCATTAAAATGCATTCCTGCCAGATAGATCTTCATACATACATATTAATAAGACTTCTTAAGGATAATTAAGCAATGACTAATACATTGCTGAATATAACTTACCCAGAATAGGTGGAAGAAACAGTTTGAGAGTAAAATAATTTTTATATAATATTAAAAAATTATTAGCAATAACAATCATTTTGAAGACTCATTATTTTAAATTATTATAGCTCTATAGACTCTGTTTTACATTGGAAATGCATGCAATAGTCTGTGCTATTGTTTTTTAATTTATTAAGAGGAGAAATGCTTGTGGAAGCTTTTGAAATCATCCTAGTGGCAATGTGAAGGATCCTGCTACAATCCTCATCTAAATATATGAGATTATATCTCCCTCTACTGGCTGACCCACATAGAGTATAAAATCCTGCTTCTACCACCAGCAAATAGCTCAAGATGTAGAAACCTATGCTGAAGGTGTGAGGTTTTATTCCCACCAACAGCTGAAGGAGTAGTTGTTACTTTTGTGCTTCCCATGGGTACATCTACACTGCAAATTGGAGGTGTGATTGCAGCGCAGGTTAACATAGTCATACTAGTTTAACCTAGTAAGCATAGCTAACAGTAGCAGTGACAACATAGGATCACGGATCCTGTTGAGGGCCAGCAACCTGAGTACATACCAGAGTCCACAGTGGGCTTGTATTGGACTGGATGACCTGTGCTGCCATGTCCTCACTACCCCTGTTATCCACGCCAGCTAGATTAAAGCTTGCCCAGGTATGCCTACCTGTCCTGCAGTCACACTTTCATTTGCGGTGTAGATGTATCCTGAGTGAAAGGACCAGGAGAGTTTAGCACTGTAGGGGTAGTGACTCCTCAGAGCTGGAGGGCCAGGAGAAGGGTGGGGGACTTTCTGCACCAGCCAGAAGACCTGGGCAGTGCAAACTGCATTCTGTAAAAGGGTAGCAGAATTCCCACGCTGGCATGGACTGTCCCAGAGTCCCAAGAATTAGGCCATCCACACCAGTGCAAGTGATGTTTATATATTACCACTGTTCGAACTGTGGGATGAAATTCTCTTACCCAATTTGATGGCAAGGTATTGGACATCCATATAGCCACTGCAGGATCGCTAGTCCAGCCCATGGGGTTGCATCCTCCATCCGGGGTTTGTGGTTAGTGTCTGTGGGCATTTTGCAGACCTGCTATTCGCTTCTCCCTGGTCCAGCCACAACCCTTTCTCCTTCACATGTGTTAGGATAGAGTAGACTGCTATGGCACTCAGCTCCATAGTGTATACAAATGCTCTGTAGCCCCTGGTATGGCCTCTCCATTACCTGGGTCACTGCACAGGGGAACTGCACAGATGATGGAGGGTGGGAAGGAGCAGTGACAGAAATTCACTCTAAGTGAGCAGAATGTATTTGAGAAGACTAAAAGCACAAAAATGCCTTGAAGTCAGTGGGAGTTCCTGGGTGCTCAGCACTTTTGAAAATCAGGCCACTGATTTAGGTGCCTTAAGGCCTGGTCTACACTGGGGGGGGGGAGGGGCGCGGCGTTGATCTAAGTTACGCAACTTCAGCTACTTGAATAATGTAGCTGAAGTCGATGTACTTAGATCTACTTACTGCGCATGGTGTCTTCACTGTGGTAAGTTGACAGCTGATGCTCTCCCATCGACTCCACCTGCGCCTCTCGCCCTGGTGGAGTACTGGAATCAACAGGAGAGCGCTTGGCGGTCGATTTATCGCGTCTAGACTAGACGTGATAAATAGACCCCCGCTGGATCAATCACTGCCCGTGGATCTAGCAGGTAATGTAGACAAGCCCTAAATATGTATTTAGGAGCCAAACATTAGGTTTGAAATCTTTTTTTGAAATCTTGGCCAACCTCCCTTTCCTATAAACATAAGATCTATAGTACTTTAATTTGTCCTGATGTATTTTTGCATTTGCCTGTACTGAGTACTGTATCATAATTCACATACAAAATCACTTTTCATCCTCCATAATTAAGCCTTAGGCTTCCTTTTTGAAAGACACGCTATCTGTAAAATTCTAACATTGCATTTGAATTCACTGGTGGATTGTTCTGTTTAAGTTTAGAGGCTGCTGAGATTTAGTTTTTGAGTATTCTTTTTAGTATTGTCGTGTGCACTGGCCTGCCTTATTTTATATAAATATATTTTGACCACTAGATGGGGTTCATATTCACAATGAGAATATAGTCCATTAATATAGATTACTTTTCCACATGCTTACATTGATGTTAGGCTGGTATTACCCTGCTGAAAACTGAATACAGGGGTTCAAACCAAAGGATAAATAACTATCTTGTGAAAGATAAAGTACAACAAAGGCAAAGAGGACGTGTTTAAAGGAATGTTTGTATTCTCTTGATAAACATCAGTTATTAATTTACTGTTCCAAAAGGCAACGAGGTGTGGATGGCAAATATGTTAATTAAGAGCAAGTAGATTCAAGTGGATTTATTTTACTCCTTCAGCTGAAGTCTAGACTTTCTGTATTTATTGTTGAATTAGCGTGGAGCATCCTTAATGAATACTGAAAGGAAGCAAGAATAAACAGATTTTCTGGAAGGATACAGAGTTTGCATTTGTTACTCTAAGCCATTTATTTTGAAAACTTTCTATCTTTACTTTCTTAATTTAGAACAGATGGCCTAGTGATATGAAACTATGTGCAATGAACTGTACCAGCACTGAGGAAGAGTTTTATGCAATTGCACTTTAACATGGATTTCAAATTTGCTCATCGACTTTAAACCCCCTCCCCCCCATTGCCATTTAAAGAACAGTCAGACTGGTGAGTGGAATTTTTTCTCCACTTTATTTAGAAACCTGCTCACGTGCGCTGGACGCTGGGAAAAACCAGAATACTCTATTGGAATGTCATATCAAAGGCAGGCAGAGCCCCACTCTTAATTCCGCTGAATTCTGCTGCTGCTTATTTAGATATTGTTTTTTAATACCCCAAAGCCTTTTATCTGCATTCTGACAACAATGGCCTGGAAATTGTGTATCTAAATTAAAGTGGGGTTTTGTTTGTTTACTTAAAAGAGCTAAAAGGCTGATCCAAAACCACAGCATTTTTGGGGGCTTCTGTAATTCTAGATCAGGCTCAACCAATTCCAGACAAATTTAGCAAAAATATTTGCTTTTGACCACATAAATGCTGAGAGAAGAGCAAAGGAAGCTAAAGGTTTGAGACGTGCAGGGGAGTTCATCGAAGTGAATGGAATTGATAGGAGATGCTAGAAAGCTTATTGTAGATGCCAAAAGATATGAGAGAACATAGGGAGTTCACTGAATTTGCCTGAAGATATGAGAGTAATTAAAAACCAGATCCTTAGCTGGTGTAATTTGATGTAGTGTGATATTGGAGTCAATTGAGCTATAGTGGTTTATACCATGTGAGGATCTGGTACCATATCACATGTTCCTTAGCCTAGACTGGCTCTAGATTTTGTGGAGCCCTTTGTGAAATAAGATGTGAGTTGGCAGGCCACGTCCACAAACCATCTAAGAATTGGAGGATGTGATATTTGCATGGGCTGTGGATGATTTATTTTTTATTCATATTTTTTTACTGCATCTATCCTGGGCTCTAGGCACATTACAACATTTGTATAAAACAGTTCCAATAAAATATTAACACGGGGCACTCAACCCGGCCTGTAAATCATACAAGAGAAAAACCACAGAACTACTACAATATCTTCCAACCCCTAGCTGACTTCTCCCAACCCGGACTCCACTGCCCCTCAGTCAGCACCTAATCATGCCATCCCGCTCCAGAAAAAGCATGGGCAAACAGGTGGATCTGGGCTCTAGGCAGGAGAGGGAGCAAATTGGATAGCCAAGGGCCTCTCACTGAGAGTGTCTGTCACTAACCCTCGTCTCCTGCTTATATCAGGAGGGGACTGTTAGCTCAGGTGCCTCACATGATCTCAGTTGTCACAGAAACATACGAGGAAGAGTTGGTCTCATCATGAGAAAGACACTGTCTTTCATTGTTGGAATGTGGTTGTCACGCTGTCTGGAGCGGCTCATGACCTTGGGTGCCTACCTCAGGGCAGACTTTCAAAACCAGGGCAGATACCCCAACCTAGTGGTAAATTCTATAATTAGATTTCACCAAGCCAGTGACCAATGTGAACTCAGGGATCACTATAACTGTCTTACCATGGAGTCACAGACAGTCCCCTTAGACTCTCCAAGCTGGACTTAGTGATAAAAGATCATTTACACCAAAAATCACAAAATATTCAGGTTGCTTCCGGTGTCAGTCACTTCCCCAGATCAATTGGTACTGTAAATCTTACACCTAAGTCAACGCCTGTAGCCGGTATTGCAACAAACTAGCTAAAGATTTATTAACTAGGAAACATAAATAAGAAAGTTATTTACAGGTTAAAGCAAGCTAATATATGTACACAATGAGTTGCAATCTAAATCCTAAGAGTGACAGAGTTGAAGAGACCTGTTAATTCAAAGTGAATTTCAGGACAAACCCAGGGAAGGGGATCTCTGGCTTCGGTTTAGTGTCTCTGGCCCTCTGTGTGAGTTCAAACAGCAAAGAAATGAAAAATCTTCATGTCCACTATATATTTCAGGGGTGGCCAAACTTACAGCCCTCCGAGCCACATATGACAGTCTTGAGAAATTTGAGAGCCAGGGCGCACCTGCTGAGGCTTGGGGCTTCAGCCCTGTGGAGAGGGGTGTCTCGAGGCTTCAGCCCTGTGGGAGCCCTCTGCCTGTGGGAAAGAGGGGTCTCTGGGCTTCAGCTCCGCTTCTGCTGTAGCCCCGAGCCCCAACAGGTGTGCCCCATGGGGCTGAAACTCCACAGTGTGCAAAAGCCAGAGGCGATGCGTGGGAAAGCACATGGGGTCACGTGCCCCCCCCCCATATTTTTGCCAGAGTTTGCTGGCCCCGGTCAGTCACATGGTGCCATAGGGCCCTTCCCTGCACAACAGCTGCCAGAGCCAGCCACCTGGGAGTGGCTGTGGGGAGAGACTGCGGCAAACAGCTGGGAGCTGCAGGAAGAGCCACTGTTTTTGCCTCTCCATGCGGAACTAACACCTGGGAGCTGCAGGGAGGGGCTGCTGAGAGTAAGGGGGGGCATGACTCAAGCTGTTGGCGAGGAACCTTTAAATTGTGCCCTCCCCCCCCACTCAGCAGGCACCAGTCATCTCTGGCAGAAGCCCCAAACCCCACCAGCAGGGCAGAAGCCCCAAGCTCCCTCCCCCAGTCTGTTAGATGGGGGGGATGGCCGTGGAGAGCTCCTTGAGTCGCACTTTAACTGTAAAAGAGCCTCATGCAGCTCCCGAGCCAGTTTGGCCACCCCGATATATTTATTTCCCTCTTCCAGCATTCAGACCAATGGGAGGAGACCTTCTGCAGGTACTTCTCCCTGGGTGGATGGGGCAATTAAAAAGGCTTTTGTCTTATAATGGCCCACTTAACTATTGATAGTCCTCTTGGATGGGGAGGGGGAGGATGATTCCCATGCCTGGGTTCACAAGTTCATAGCAAACATTTTCCAGGTTATAAAGAAAAACTTACATATTTCCTTATAGCATGGAATTCAGACATTACAAGTGAGATCAGTGCATGCAGCAAGCATTTCATAGAGTCTAAACACTAATTACATTCTTATAAGACTAATACCCTTTTTTGAACAAAACTAACATACAGGTGAGCTGGTTTGGTTTCCAACTATGAATTTGTCAGTTCTTAGCTAATGCCTACAGCCTTGGCCAGAGCTTACACTTGGTTTACCAGCATCACAGTGGTGTGGAAAAGTGAGTTGCTAGATGCGGGGAAGAATAAAATAATATTCCTTACATATACAGAGTTTGCCAAAACTGAGGGAGGTGGGTGGATGAGAGGCCAGAATGTTTATATCAGCTAGATCTAGATCAGGAACTGGTGTTAAGCAACTGAGAGAGGGTTTGGAATCTTGTAGTTCATCTTTCCTGATGTGGAGGTGAAACAGTGTCTCAAAAGGCCATTTTGTGTGTGTGTGTGTTTTGAAAGAGAGTACTGAACAGAAGGGGCTCCTGAAAAAGTCCTGTGTGGCTCAGCACGTGGCTAGAGTCTGTTCTGTCAGGAGCCCTGCATTCCCCCGGTATAGCTGTGAGCCACCAGAGCCTTGAGCAGGGATCAACTTCTTGTGGGCTGGATCTGGTATCTGCTCCCATCACAAAGGGCTTACAAAAGCATAGATAATTAATGTGGCTGTGGGAAAAAAGTAATCATGTAAAAATGGCTCCTGACTAGGAACTAAGAATATTAGGTGCCTCTGTGTAGCCAGTGTCACATCTGCTCACTGACAAAAGCATGTTTTTATAACTTTTTACCCCTGTTAGCTCTGCAGAGCTATGAGAAAGAGAGCTGGATTCTATTCTGGTTCATGCATTGTTAATGGAATTGTTAATTAGTTTCCTAATTTTAAATGCTGATTGGGGGAAGTGGCAGCAGCTGCGGGCCATGCCCCAATCAGGGCCCAGCTGGCTCTATAAAGGCTTTGAGCCAGAAGCTCTAGGAGAGTCTCCCTCTGCTTGTAGAGGGAGAAGGGCCTGGCTGCAAGGTGCTGAGCAGGACACCCAGTTTGGAGCAGGGCTGGGGAAAGGCCAAGGGAGCTGGGGAGCTTTGGCCTAGGAAAGCCTATTAAGTACGGGGGTTGCAGGGGTAGCCACGGGTAGGCAGAGGCAGCAGGTCCAAACCCAACCTTGCCTATGATGAGTGGCTCATACTGCAGTCTGCCCCAGGGTGTGGGGACTAGCTGGTGACTGGCAGGAGCCTATGACTAAGGTGAGGTAGGGATAGTGGGTGGGGGGCCCCTCTGGGAGGGGGAGACCCAGAACTGTGGGGTACTGCCAGGGGGCAGCACCCAGTGAAAGGGGCACTGGGGTCTGGGAGGGACATGGGGGGCCAGGGGCGGCGAGACACCGGCCTGGAGAGGGTGCTCCAGAGGCTGGAACGCTAATTTCCCCAAGATGACCAGCAGGAAGCACTGCTGGGTGAGTCTGCACCCCGTGATAGTGATGATGCACAACCCAGAAAGAACAGAGCATCAACTTCAGATCCGAGGTTGAATTTACATGGCTGGCAGTTAAACTCCTCCCATCTTTTTACTTGTAAACTGAACACATTTAATCTGGAATCACTGAGTGTATACCTACACTTAAAATGCTGCAGCAGATCCATGTAGTGCTTCAATGCAGTCACTACGTACGCCAACAGGAGGCCTTCACCCAAATTAATACTGGTCACTCCAGGCTTGTATTAAACTCCAAAGGTTGCAGCTTTTCTCTGACCTGGGATGGATAGATGCTGCCACCACTCAAGTGCATAAACCCCTTTGAGAACCTAGGAAGGCGCACTTGGGAATTCCTTCCTGTGGGGTACCGTCAAGCCCTTTCACCCCCCCTCTCCGGGGGAAGAGCTGAGAAAGAAAACAAAGGAAATCAGGTGTTGCCACCAGCTAATTAAACAAGGTCAGTGTAAGTAATCCACCTCCCCAAGAGGCAGTAGCTATTGTTCCATCAACCTAGTACTGGTTTACACTGGGTTAGGTCGGTATAGCAATGTCTCTCAGGGTGTGGAATTTTTATACTCTTGAGAGATGTAGCTATCCCAAAGTAATTCCTACTATTAGACCTGGCCTGAGGGGGAATTAGCGTGGAGCCCCATGATGCCCTTTTTACACAGTCAGCTTTCAGAGGAGAAATGCATCTGAAAGAATGTTTCACAATGTCATCACACAGAAGGTGCTCGAAGAACTGTGGCATTTTTTGTTCTAAGGGCCTGAGCCCAATGCCTGGTGAAGTCACCAGGAGTCTTTTAACTGATGTCATTGGGTGCTGGATTGAGCTCTAAATACATGTTTACCCAAGAGTATTTTATCCCAAGTGAAATGATGATTTATTCTTTTCTTCTGCAAATGTTCACTGATGAGTGGTTTCAGAGTAACAGCCGTGTGAGTCTGTATTCGCAAACAGAAAAGGAGTACTTGTGGCACCTTAGAGACTAACCAAGCCGCAAGTACTCCTTTTCTTTTCACTGATGAGTGGTGACTGTAGTCAAAGACCACGTGGGAATGATTAGAGTCAATTGAACATGACATTGTAAAGTCATTTCCAGCTTGTAATGAGCAACAATGGATGTGGTTAGGCTATTTAAATAAACATATGGAGGAGAGAATGAATCATTAAGTAAATAAATAGTTGATGCTTAGGAACTGCCATTATATGTAATACTGTTGGGCTGATCTGACAAATCCATTTCTTTTACTAAGGGCGTCTCTACACTTAAAACGCTATAGCGACACAGCTGAGCCGCTGCAGCTATGCCATTGTAGCACTTCAGTATACGTATGCCAACGAGAGGGCCTCTCCTGTTGGTGTAGGTAAACCACTTCCCCTAAGATGGTAGCTAGGTTGACAAAAAAGAATTCTTCTGCTGTCCTAGTGTTGTCAACACCGGGGGGTTAGGTAGATATAGCTACGTGTCTCAGGGGGATAGATTTTTCACATCCCTGAGAGACGTAGATACACCGAGTATAAATTCCTGGTGTAGACCAGGCCTAGGAGAATATTTGCTGAAGGATAAGGGCCAAATTCAGAAGTGATTCTAAGAGAGATGTAGCCATACCAACCTAACCTCCAATGAAGACCAGTGGTAGGTCGACTGAAGAATTCTTCTGTAGACCTAGCTACTGCCTCTCAGGTAGGTGGCATAGGTAGTGTCTACAGTGAAGTGTTATAGCAGTGCAGCTGCAGCATTTTAAATGTAGAATAACTCTGTAAGTAGATTTAATTTAATCCTTCTTTCAACTCATGGACCCTTCATTCCATACATATGTATGCTACGTCAATTTAGACTTCTTTCGGATCACTACCCCAACCAGTTTATAATATACACCCACTCCCTTTAATACAGCACTTTGGAATTTGGTCCAGTGAGTCTGAGGTCTTGCCTATATTAGAGAATTTTCCCTCGTGTAACTGTATCAGTCTAGTTCCATTAATCATAGAATCTCAGGGTTGGAAGGGACGTGAGGAGGTCATCTAGTCCAACCCTCTGCTCAAAGCAGGACCAATCCCCAACTAAATCATCCCAGCCAGGGCTTTGTCAAGCCTGACCTTAAAAACTCCTGTAAACTCCTAATGTAGATGAGCTGCATTGGTGGTCCCTAGATTAATATGACTTAATCCAATGAATTACCAGAGTAGCCTCGTTTATATTATACAGCATGTCTACATTCAGAGTTTACAAACTTGCATGTACTAGTGCAATGCAAAGAAGACTAAGGGCTGGTCTACACTGGGAACTTATGTCTCTCAGGGGTCTGAAAAATCCTCACCC
The DNA here is from genome assembly GCF_015237465.2 of Chelonia mydas. Classification (NCBI taxonomy): domain Eukaryota; kingdom Metazoa; phylum Chordata; order Testudines; family Cheloniidae; genus Chelonia; species Chelonia mydas. The sequence goes on from NC_057854.1 coordinate 86,310,670, forward strand.
CGAGAGATGTAGCTATACTGATATAAATTTCTAGTATAGCCTTGGCGTTGGAGTGTAAATTAAACCCATATAAACTCCCTTTCGTATGCTTAAGTGGGTGTAAATTAAGGCTGTAACAGAGTTGGACCGGGCCAGCATGTAGGGGCTGAGGGGGGGCCAGAATCTTGCCCATAATGGCTAGTGTGTAATTGGAACTAAATGAGATGTGATTTCGTGTTACTACAGTTAATATTTACCTTACTGACATTGATACAGGGCAATATTCTCCAGAATAATGCAGTGTGTAATATGACCTTAAAGATGGTTTAACGGTCAAGGGAAGATCACAACTTAAGAAGAAACGTCCAAATGCATGTAGCCCGTTTAGGAGTTTTTATTCTCATCTTCACCCAGCTGTCAGTATATCTGAGGGGGGGAAATGTGTAACTGGAAAAAAGGGTGCCTGGCCAGGACACCAATCCTCAACTGCTTTTCAGCAAAATGTAAAAAATGACGGCCCTCACGCAGCTCTAGACTAAAATGATGCAGGAGGATCAATCCTGCACAGAGCTGCAGGAAAATTAAGACACCTGTACACATGCACCCCTTAATGATGCTCATGCAGCTCATCAGAACCCCAGGATCTGGCACTAATCATCCAGTTTGCAATTGAAAATAAATGTAGAGAGTAGCGAAGCTTGTCTGATGGAAGCCATTTGCTGCAACCTTGGATCTCTGTATATAGCCTGGTAATGCAGAAGTTTTTTATTTGAGCCCTGGCATGCTTAGTTTTGTCTTAGAGTGCAACATGGTTATTATGTGTCTATATTTAACCACAGTATTTTTTGCAGTAGTGTTGCTGTGGTTTTTCTTTCATATTGCACACATGCAACAATGGAATACATAAAACATTCTCATTACCAAAAGAAATTTAATTTTGCAGCAATAATTAAATAGGAAGCTGCCACTAGAACTTCCTGGCAGTTTTACAAAGTGGGATGCAGCTCTGCTTTTGAATGCAAGGGAAAGGCAGAGGACTATCAAAGTAGCTATACTTCACGTTGTCCAGAAAAGGTGTATACTGTGTTCCTCAGAGTTTTTCCCTCTTCCACTCTCTCAGCTTCTGATCACTCCTTTTGCCTTCCCCCAACACAATGGAACTCCTTAGTCCTCTGACAAAAGCCATCCAGCTGGCTACCAGCCTCATGCTGCCAACCACTCCTCTGTGCTATTGATCCTCAGTCTTCATTGGAGATCCCTGAGAGATCAGTCAGCTTCTGGGAATGATAGAGGGGACCTTAACTTGGAGCCCAACTTGTGTTAATAGACAGTGTTTATGAACAGGTATAACAGTGCCCTACCCCTTCACTGGTTGAAAATAATCAGTCACAGACTCTCCCCTACTAAAAGTAGGGAGTCCTATTCCACGATACTCCTTTGGTTGGGGGAGGGGGCAAGAGGATCCCAGCCTGAAAGTCCTTTATGTGGCATTGAAATAGCATGGAAGGCAATTTGGACCCCATTCAGGGGTGTTTCGTGGTAGACCCCTGAAGTTCCTGTACTTATGTTTTTTCACTCACTCCTTGATCAATTTGACACTAATGTTTCCGTACTCTATGAATAGGAAAGTGTTGGCCTCTGACTCCCAAGGCTCCAAACCAGAATAAATTGTGAAGAAATAAAAATATGACACTAATGGAGTTGCAATAACCCCACTTGACTGACACTGTCCACCCAACCTTAATGTTGCCCTCTGTAGTTTGAAAATATCAAGGTTGGTCTTTATACACTTAAAAAGTAACTCTTTACCTCCTCATCCAAAACTCAAAAAGGCATTCTTCCTCAGCAAGGCCAACAAAACAAAGATGGATTTTTTTCCAATAAGCGAAGGACAGGTGCATTTTCAAAATATTGTAACTTTAAAACTTTTTTTTTTCTTTTTCTGATTTTTGCCAAACTTCTCAGGAAATATCTACCCTGTGATGAAATGTGGCATGTAAGGTTTCAGGCTGAAATTTGGGGGACATTGCAGGGGAGGGACAGGGCATTGAAAACTGGGCACATAAGGCTAGGGAAGCTATCTTCAATCTTCATGATGGAGTGACCTACCATATCTTCTTCCCTTTAGTATGTTCACAATCCATTCAGTACTAACTGCCACCATGATCTCTAGCATTAGATCTGGATTAGCGACAGGGGTTTCTTGTGGTTGTTACCTGCTCTGCCAAAGATCCCAGTAATTAATTGGCAACATTTTGCAAAAGTAAACTTTTTACTGAGCAGGGCACAGGAAGGATAGGCGGAGTCTATGGTGCCTGCCTACAGTGTTCTGAAAAGTCACTGCAGTGATTCTAAACATTTTTGTCCGCACAATCCATTAGGACTAGAAAACCACAATCTTTAAACAGGGAAGTGCCTGCATATTAAAATAGTTTGTATTTCCACTGACAACCTCCTGAGGTAAATGTTTACAACTAAATGGAAGCATGATGAAAAATTAATAGACAGGTCACCAAGATCCTTTTAGCTGATGCTAATTTTTTAAAGTTCTTGTTACAAATTTTACTGTCTGTTTAGACTGGAAGAAACAGCTTCACACTTGAATTGAATGTGTGCCTGTGTGGTGGTGTGGTCCCAGGATGTTAGGGACAAAATGGGTGAGGTTATCTTTTATTGGACCAACATCTGTTGGTGAAAGAGACAAACTTTTTCAAAGAGCCCTTCTTCAGGTATGGGCATTGGCATACAGCTGGTTAACTTTTAAAGCTTTATCTGTTTATAACATGTTTAACACAGTGTTGGTGCAATATAAATTACAAATAATAAGCTCCATGCAATTGGAGATACTGAGAAACGAATTTCTTATTATAAGGGATAAAAATAAAATGCACAAGGGCTATAAAAATCACAGGATGCATTTTAAAAGATTTGAGAGAGAGATTCTGAACAGATCCACCCCCTGTGGGTTACCTTTGATGTAAAGGTTTGTTGAATTACTTGGATCATCTTTCCCTGGTATCCCTGATATAATGGTGTTGTAGTGTGAGAAACTTTTATTCAAGGGTTGCAAGCACCAACTCTGCAGGGGACCTCTTCGGTTGAATTGGAATGTGAGAGAATGTAGGAATCACATGGATTGTTCAATACAGTCCTTGAAACACAGTGAAGGAAAAAGCTCTCTCCTGAAGACACCAGATAAGACATATGATAGATGTGTCAATTTGAAATCTCTTTTAACAAGGGTCACCTTTGGTTCCTTTGCAGCTTTCAGACATTTCTGTTGTATAAAGGAGTCCTCAAAGTTTCACCCAATTTATCTGCTAAGGACAAGCTGCTTTCTTCAGTGTCTGTCCTTCTGGACTGTGATTTAATCATTCAAGATGTTAAGAGCACCTAGCACAAGGGAATCTGAATCTTTTCTGGTTTTCAGGTGGTGCCACCACAAGACAAATAATTAATAATAAGAGTACAGACATTTACACTGTAAGTTACTTGGAATTCAACAAGAGGGTATCCTGGATAATTTCCTTCATTCTCTTTAATGCCATATGTGCAGTTATCTTCATCATGTAAGCTTTGTCCTTATGATACCCAGAGTTTAATTCACCCTTTTTAGGAATACTGATAATTAAGGGGAGATAATTAATACTGATGATTAAGTGGGGCCATGGTATAATGGTCCGAGAATGGGAATGTAAGGCAGGAGCTCCTGTATTCTAGTCCTGGCTCTGATACTGACCTCCACTGTGACTTGGGTTAATCATTTAACCTAGCTGCCTCCATTTCCCCATTTGTAAAATTGGGGTGATATATATCTAGCTCATGTGTATCTCAAGAATTAATTTGATATTAATTAACTTTGAGATCTTTGAATGACAGGCACAACAGAAGTGCAAGGAATTATAATTAAGGTACATACAAGCAAATTTAATTTCTTTACATACCCAAACAGAGCTTTTCCAATTTTAGTATTTATTGTTTTGAAAATATTCTCCAGCTGCCCCTATTTATTTTTTATTGTTCTTTTTAAATACAGATCTGTGTTTGTCACTCTCTTGGTGTCAATAGATTCACAGATATTTATTTAGGTCAGAAGGGACCATTATGATCACCTAGTCTGACCTATGCAGGCCACAGAATTTCACCCACCACTCCTGCGAAAGACCTCTCACCTATGTCTGAGCTATTGAAGTCCTCAAATCGTGGTTTAAAGACTTCAAGGAGCAGAGAATCCTCCAGCAAGTGACCCTTGCCCCATGCTACAGAGGAAGGCGAAAAACCTTCAGGGTCTCTTCCAATCTGCCCTAGAGGAAAATTCCTTCCCGACCCCAAATATGGCTACAAGAGTAACATAATTTACATCTTCATTATTAATACTGTTGTAATTGTCTCCTACATAGATAGTAGCTTTTACACTGGGAATTTTTGTACTAGAACCACTATTGCACTGTGATGCATCAAATTTCCAGGAAGACTTAAAATATTTTTCTGGGCTGTAACATACATTAAAGTACAGAATTATTGACACAGTTGTTATGACCTGAATCTAAAGTAATAGTATATTAAAAAACACACAAAACACTGAGCTCAATTATGAACTCCTTACTCAGATTGCTGAACAGGTACTTACACAACTAATGCCACTGACATCAATGGGATTACTTATGTGAGTAACTGCTCACCAGCGTGATTAAAGGGTTCACAGTTTGGCCCATTTTCAGAAAAGGATCATGGCAAAGAGGCAAGCTGCCAGTAGGCCTGAGCAAATAAACCACAGTGAATGATACATCATCCAGCTAATTTAGTCTCTTTCTGTTTGCAGTATATCTAGGAACAGATTGTGATTTCTCCAACTGAATTTATTGTTTGAAATTTATTCAGCATGTTTTTTTCTCCTTTTTCCCCACCAAGATTTGATCACAGTTAGTTTTGTTAAGTTTTTGTATTCCATATTCAAAATGCCAGCTGTGTGGCACAGTTGTGATTTGGCCACATAAATCATAGTCTGGTTTGTGTTCCGCTGTTGGGTGAGCGCACAAGCGCTTCTGTCCATGAATATAAAATTCAGTTTCTGTGAATGTCATGTGCAACTTTGACATTGGCTTTCTACCAAAACCTATTCCAGTAAAACTCAGTTGCTTGAATATTCTCAGAAAATGATCACAAATGGGGCATGAACATGGCCTAAGCAAATTCATTTCAAAATCAGAGTGAAAATTCCCAGAAAACAACATGCAATATTCACCCCTCTCTAGCTAACAAGGATTTCTGGCTTTAATGTTTTCTCCTGTGAATCACAGATAGAGGAACAGATACTGAAGCCTTCTGCTGCTTCCCCCCCCGCCTCTTGTTTCTGGGGGCGCAAGTTAGAGCAGCCTCAGGGTTCCAGAACGAGATCTTTTGTGGAGGAACTGGCCTGCAGGAACTCGGTGGGGGTTGCCAAGGTTTGTCAGCATCTACAGCCAGCTCCAGTCCTCTTTATTAAGAGAATGTGTAATCTTATCATTTTTGGAGGGTTGTATGAATATGGGTAATCTTATTTTATATTCAGTTTTGCTGTAAAAGCATGGCTTATATACTTAAGCAAAGTATTATAACTGTAAAGGATGAAAATGTAATGTAATGAGAAAGATGGGGCATGAAATATGTCTGCCTGCATTTTGCAGTTGGTTTGTGCCTTAATGGTGTGTTTAGGCTTATTCACTTTCATGCTGTCCCTAAATAATTTCTTTGTTCAGCCACTAAGTTCTCTTTTGGGTTCTGTTCTAAGAATACTAGAACTTGTGTTTGGTTTCCAAACTGGAACAGGGTTCCTTGAGGATTTCTCCCATCTTGCTTATATTATTACGTTGTGTATTTAAAATGTCATTTAAGATGCATTTGACAACTAATTAAGTAATATGTAGCCACTGAAAGAGAGACATTTAATTATTCTTTGGCTCAATCTTTCTAACTTCCCCACTATTATTTTCTTAACATTTTTGGTTCAGAGGTGAAGTGGAAACAGTGATGGCACAAAATCTTAGTATCTTCTAAAGGTCTGTGGCCACCCAGAATGTCACAGTCACAACCAAGGGGACAATTTTGGTCCTTCTGCTAGAAAAACATAGACTCCTCCCACTTGGATTAAACAGAGAATCTCAAGTCTATGGCTAGAGCAGGTTCTGACATTACAGTAGAGGGCAGTGGTGATACTCCATCCAGTATTTTACATGTTTCTGTTTAACTTAATTTTTTTTTTTTAAATTCAGTATGTTTTAACATTTTCAGGTGGCAACCATATTGTCTTTGTAGTGTTCTTTGGCCCTTAAAGCATGCTTTTTATTTTAAAACAAAGACTGTGTTGGCTAAACTATGTTAAACTATATTAGGCTCTTCCAAGTTGAAACAGTTTTAAACTTGGTTATAAATGGTAAATGGGGCAGTGGGTTTCTGTCTCCACACCCAATTCTTGTGGCATTCAGAGGCAAGAACAGTGAATGTTGGGATAGCAGAGGTAAGGGTTCTGCAATCTGAATACCCCTGTTCATTACATCACAGTCAGTACTGCAGGCTGGTTATTTACTCTCTATATCACTTCCCAGCAGGGGTTCAAAGAAATCAGCAAATCTCCCCTATCAGAGCTATGAATACCTAGCACAATTCATTCACGCACAGCAGGAAAGCTAAGGATTAATCAGAGGGGGAATGTTGTGAATTCCAGAGAGTTCTTTCTTTCTGTTGCGCAGCTGGTGGCAGAGCATATTGCTACATGAAAGCAGCCCTGTCAGTATCAATCTTCATTACTAGTGCTGCTACATTCCAGAGAATGAATTGGCCTCATTTGGTAACTCCAGTGCTGCTGTTCCCCTCTGCTGGATTATACTCACCAAGAATCCAAATTCAGACACAGTGAATTTGCAAATTGTCATTCAGGTTCTGGGAATTACCACATTCCACAGCTCAGAAATACATCAGTCTCCAGTTCTAATTCTGTATGTGAATCACAGCTTTATGGAAACTAGAAATGGTAAAGACTATTAGAGCATACAGACAGTCCATCTTCTTGCCACTGCTGAATTGTTTACATTTTAATTTTACATCTTCCAAACTTGGAGGCTGCCACCACTTCCCTTGGGAGGCTTTTCCCCAAATGCTTCTTTATATATTTTCAAATAGAACTTTAATTTAGGTTGATAAGATACAAAACAAAGCCAATAAGTGCAGTTCTTTTAATATAATATAGTGGAATCTTGGGAAATTAAGTGTTTTCCACAGGATCATTTTCTTATAAATAGAGGTTAATTTTTGCAGTTCTTGACTTGTTGCAAAACTCTGAAATCTGGGTCTTCCATTTTTTCCTCACAGATTTTTGTTACGTATAGTGAGTCGATTCTGCTGTCTGTATATATTATAATTTATTGGTTATTTGTATTGTAATCCATAGACCAGGACCCCATTGTACCAGGTACTGTATATAACATATTTTTCACACAATGCTCTACAACTACACCAACAAAAATTAATGTTTATCTCTGTTACTTCAGAGATGTTGTTAGCAATGGAAATTAGATAGTACTGCAAGAAGCAATCCCACCACAGACCTGTCTTAATACCAATCATAGGGCACATGCTGGCACTATAACAAACTTCACTGAAGCTAAATTCTTCCAATTTTTCTGCCATATAAGAAAGACAACGAGTTCAAGGACTAGCCATTGCCCATCAGTGAAGGTCTAAAGTATACCCACAAATATAGTAGCTGTTGATTTACTTTTATTGACTAAAATCTGGTTAGCTTTCATAGTAAAGAAGTATCAAGAAGTTTGTAAGGTTATCACTTGATCTGTACTAAAACCTTTTTTTATAATTTTTTAAGCCCATACATAAATTTGCTTTTAAATATCAGAGAGTTACAACTGTGTTAAATGTCTATTCTAAATAATTTGGACTCAGATATTTATCTAAATAGTCTAGGTATGTAAATATTTAACATACCTGCAATTTTACAGCAAGTAAAGACCAAATTTTGCAGCTGGGATATGTTAATTGCATTTCAGATTTTTTAATTTGCTACAAACTTTGCTGATAATTATATAGCTAAGTCTCCTGGCTTTAAATTATTGTCCCTCTTGCTAGGTGGCAATTCTAATAAATGATCAGTATGCAAGATACCATTTTTGTTTAAGGAATGCACATATCCCTGACAAATGTGTGGAGTAAAAGTCCATTTCTAAAAGGACCTTAAAAGCAAGGGAGGCATATTTTACAGTTGGACAGCTCCATGTGGCCAGCCTCTGTTCCAGAGAGAGCAGAACCCCTTGGACAAATTCCACCTCAGTCCAATAGGACCCCTGTAAGTTCTGGAACCACTAGCTTCCAGGCTCCATCTTCAAAGACTGTGCCTGCTTTGTATTTGGGTAGGACCATTAAATCTAAATTACTCCTCTGGGAAGAGCAGAGGGCAGATCCTCAATGGGAATTTTTGGTTAAAGAGGTCTAAATCACCTCATCACTCCTATTTGAAGGAGACTCCATGGCCCAATCTGGGTACCACTGGATCTCTTAGAGTGTGGTACTAGGGCTCCGGTGTTGCCTCAAAAATCAAAATCAGCTGCCTCTGATAGTGAGGCCAAGGCATCATGGATTACCTTAGCACCAAGAGCTTCAGAACCAGTCATTATGGTATCAGCCTCATGAATACCACTCTCTTCAATGCTAATCACTTTCTACTTTCACTAAACACGGCTCCTTGGAAGAAGCATAGGTCTGATGGGTTTTCTGACTGAGCTGTACAGCAGTCTTTTTCTAAGGATATGTCTACACTATGAAATTAGGTTGATTTTATAGAAGTCGATTTTTAGAAATTGATTTTATACAGTTGATTGCATATGTCCACACTAAGCGCATTAAGTCGGTGGAGTGCGTCGTCACTACCATGGCTAGCATTGACTTATGGAGTGGTGCACTAGTTCCCACAGTCTCTGCCGCCCATTGGAATTCTGAGTTAAGCTCCCAATGCCTGATGGGGCAAAAACATGGTCGCGGGTTTTCGGTACATGTCGTCAGTCGCCCCTCCCTCCATGAAAGCAATGGCAGACAATTGTTTCACACCTTTTTTCCGTGCAGATGCCATACCACTGCAAGCATGGAGCCTGCTCAGCTCAGCTCACTGTCACCGCTGCTGTTGTGTCCTGGGTGCTGCTGTCAGCAGACGGTGCAGTACGACTGTTAACTGTCATCATCCACCGCTTCCGCTGCAGCTCTGCTCTCCTGGGTGCCATGAATCCACCTCGCAGGTCCTCTCGTCGTTCTGTATAAATATCTATTCTCTTAGCATCCGTTGTCATCCACTGCTTCCGCTCTAACGCTGCTCTCTTGCAGACGCCATACCACGGCAAGCATGGAGCCCGCTCAGATCACCGCTGTTGTTGTGAGCATTGTAAACACCTCGCGCATTATCCTGGAGTGTATGCAGAACCAGGCTAAGAGACACCAGCATGAGGAGAATTTTTATGAGGACATGGACACAGACATTCCTGAAAGCACGTGCTGTGGCAATTGGGACATCAAGGCGGCAGTGGGGTTGGTTGATACAGTGGAATGCAGATTCTGGGCCCAGCAAACAAGCACAGACTGGAGGGACTGCATAGTATTGCAGATATGGGATGATTCACAGTGGCAGCGAAACTTTCACATGCAAAAGGCCACTTTCCTGGAACTCTGTGAGTTGCTTTCCCCCACCCTGAGGCGCAGGAATACCAAGATGAGAGCTGCCGCAACAGTTGAGAAGTGAGTGGCAATAGCCCTGTGGAAGCTTGCTATGCCTGACTGCTACTGGTCAGTCGGGAATCAATTTGGAGTGGGCAAATCTACTGTGGGAGCTGCTGTGATCCAAGTAGCCAATGCAATCATTGACGTTCTGTTATCAAGGGTAGTGACTCTGGGAAATGTGCAGGTCATTATTGGATGGCTTTGCTGCAATGGGTTTCCCTAACTGTGGTGGGGCAATAGATGGAACGCATATCCCTATCTTGGCACCGGACCACCTTGCCACCCAGTAAGTAAATCACAAGGGGTACTTCTCAATGGTGCTGCAAGCACTGGTGGATCACAAGGGATGTTTCACTGACATCAATGTGGGATGGCCGGGAAAGGTACATGACGCTCACATCTTTAGGAACTCAGGTTTCTGAGCAGCTGCAAGAAGGGACTTACTTCCCAGACCAGAAAATTACCATTGGGGATGTTGAAATGCCAATAGTTATCGTTGGGGACCCAGACTGCCCCTTGCTCCCATGGCTCATGAAGCCTTACACTGGCACCCTGGACAGTAGTAAGGAGCCATTCAACTACAGGCTGAGCAAGTGCAGAATGGTGGTAGAATGTGCCTTTGGACGTTTAAAAGCTCGCTGGCGCTGTCTGCTGCCTATGTCAGACCTCGGCTCAACCAACATTCCCATTGTTGTTGCTGCTTGCTGTGTGCTCCATTATATCTGTGAGAGTAAGGGGGAGACGGTTATGGCAGGGTGGGAGGTTGAGGATTTTGAGCAGCCAGACACCAGGGTGATTAGAAGAGCACAGCAAGGTGCGCTGCACATCAGAGAGGCTTTGAAAACCAGTTTCATGACTGGCCAGGCTTCGGTGTGACATTTGTGTGTATTTCTCCTTGACACAAACCTGCCCCCTTTGTTGGTTTTAATTCCCTGAAAGCCAACCACCTTCCCCCCCTTCAAAATAAAGTAACTGTTGTCTTGAAACCATGCGTTTTTTTTTTTTAAAGGGGGAGATAACTGACAAGGTAGCCCGGGTGGGGGAGGAGGGAAGGACAAGGCCACATTGCTTATTGTAGCCACACTACAAATCAAACCATTTTAATGACAGCCTTCTGTTGCTTGCGCCATCCTCTGGAGTGGAGTGTCTGGGTGCCCGGAGCCTCACATTTAAAAGGAGGGGCTGCGGTTTTTGGGTGGATATGCAGCACACACACCTCCCCCTAACCCACCACGTGGCTATTCTCCGGGATGATCCCTTTTAGCCAAGTGCAAACAGCCCAGCATGAACAGGGTCCGTTTACTGTTCCCTTACAAAAATTCCCCTATTTCAACCAGGTGACCATAAATGATATCACTCTACTGAGGCTAACACAGAACGATATAGACCAAATGTTGCTTGAATGCGACCAAAACCCAGGACTATTTGCTGCCATGCTTTGTGCTGCAGTGATTCCAGAGTACTTTCAGAGTACCTCCAGGAGAGCTTCATGGAGATGTCCTGGGAGGATTCCCACTCCATCCCCAGCCATATGAACAGACTTTTCCAGTAGCTGTAGTGGCTGCGAATGCATCCCAATTCTTCAGGGCAAATCAGACATTAAACACTAGTGCGTTTAAACCCTTTACTGTAGTTACAAATGTGCACTCACCAGAGGTGCCTTCTCCAGCTTCAGGGTTGGGGATCCCACCTTCGGAGGGGATTGGCTCCAGGGGAGAATGGATTAATCGCTTGCCTGCTGCGCATTCTCTTCCTCCTCTTCCTCATCCACAAAATCCTCTTCCCTGTTGCATGAGACTCCCCTTTTGCAGGTGTCCACGGACAGTGGTGGGGTAGTGGTAGGGTCCCCTCCTAGAATGGCATGCAGCTGATCATAGAAGTGGCATGTATGGGGCTCTGACCCGGAGCGACCGTTTGTCTCCTTTGTCTTTTGGTAGGCTTGCCTCAGCTCCTTAACTTTCACATGGCACTGCTGTGTCCCTGTTGTAGCCTCTCTCCAACATGCCCTGTGAGATTTTGGCAAATATATTTGCATTTCTTCTTTTTGATCGGAGTTCTGCCTGCACAGATGCTTCTCCCCATACAGCAATCAGATCCAGTGTCTCCCTTTAGGTCCATGCTGGAGCTCGTGTGCGATTCTGGGGGGACTGCATGGGCACCTGTGCTCCTAAGTTCGCCACGCTGACCAAACAGGAAATGAAATTCAAAAGTTCTCGCGGCTTTTCCTGTGTACCTGGCTAGTGCATTGGAGTTCAAAGGGCCGTCCAGAGCGGTCACAATGGAGCATTCTGGGATAGCTCCTGGAGGCCAATACCGTCGATTTGCGTCTGCACCACCCCAGAATCGATCCAGCAAGGTCGATTTTAGTGCTACTTCCCTCACCGGGGAGGAGTACAGAAGTTGATTTTTAAGATCACTTCTAAGTCGACGGAACAGGGTTCGTTGTGTGGACACATTCATTTTAAAATCGACCTAACATGGCTAAATTTGACCTAACCCCGTAGTGTAGATCAGGCCTCAGTAGACTCCAAACACCCTATTACCTTCACATCAGGTCACTGTTTGTGAGTCACCTGGTGTGCAATACACATGGGCCAGCACTTGATGAAAAAAGAAAAGTTACTTATCTTACAGTAACTGGATTTCTTTAAGTTGTGTTGTCCATATGTATTCCATGGCCTGACCTCCTTCCTGGCTACTAGAGTCTTTTAATGTCTGGATTCTGCAGTGGCAAAGGAACTGAGTTGTAGTTGGACCTGCACTGCACTTTTTGCCGTTGATAGAAGCACAGGGACACTTAGAGCGCATACATGGCTTCAATAGACACTGTTGGTCAAAAGACTCCGATCTCAGGTGCGTGGGGCACATGTCCACATACATATGGGCAACCTATCTTGAAGAATTCCAGTTACTGTAAGACATGTAACTTTTTTCTTTAAAGTAATGACTACCAACTACAGACTTACACAGGAACCCCTTTTTTGTTTGCTATTTGTATATTGCCCAGTTGTATGTCACAGTATTTTATTTTGGTTTATTTTGCTTTCCTCTCCTTTCAAAGATAATCTTTGTTCCTGAAAGTGAAGACTCAAAGCCCTTGCTAAAGTCAAGTCTGGGACTAGGTAGATACTAGTTAAACACATGCTGTCCAGCTTTGCCAGTGTATTTCAATCATCTTTTGTAAAACAGAATTGTTGTCCCATTACTGGGGTTTTTCAGAATAGTTGTCTTACATTGCAGGTGATTTGTATAGCAGAATTGTGATATAAATAAATATTCACTATTATTTGATTTACTCCATCTAATCTAAGACAGATGCATAGATCAAGCTGTTAGAGGTAACTCGCTGTGTCATTTAACTTAGTTACACTAGGTGAAAGCCCATGCTGTCACATGGGCTTAATTCATAAAATATAAAGTAGAAAATGGCTGAGAACTTAAAAATTGGATGGTAACTGATCATGAATCCTAGTGATGACTGAACATGGTGATATTCTAAACAAAAAGAGTTCTCGGCCATGCTTGTCGCTGTTTCCATGACACGCACGGACACGCACACGCGCGCCATCCGACAGTCTAGACTTCAGAGTGACCGTCCTGGAATCTGATTATATAGTTTGCTCGTTTCAGAGTGGTAGCCGTGTTAGTCTGTATCAGCCAAAAGAACGAGGAATACTTTTGGCACCTTAGAGACTAACAAATGTGTTTGTGCATAAGCTTTCATGGGCTAAAACCCACTTCATCGGATGCATGCAGTGAAAAATACAGTAGGAAGATATAGATATATACAGAGAACATGAAAAAATGGGTGTTGCCATACACTATAAGGAGAGTGATCAATTAAGGTGGGCTATTATCAGCAGGAGAAAAAAATCTTTTGTAGTGATAATCAAGATGGCCCATTTCCAACAGTTGACAAGAAGGTGAGAGTAACAGTAGGGAGGAGGGAAATAAGCATAGGGAAATAGTTTTACTTTGTGTAATGACCCATCCACTCCCAGTCTTTATACAATTCAGCAGTCTCTTGTTGGAGATTGCTTCAGTTTTACATTGAAAATCAAATCATTTGCAGCTAGATTGTACCCATGCAAAGGAGTAAGTGCCACACACCTCTTTCCCCATTTGTGTATGCCTGTGCAGGCCACTGAGACATTGGGTCTGGGTGCACAGGAGTAAGTGAAACTACTCACCTTACTTCTTCCCTGGGGCCTCTACTCTCCTTACTCAGAGTAATTGAGCTGGGGTAATAATTTGCTGCTGATACAGGCCAGCAGTAAATGACTACACCCCCAATGACTCCTCCTGCAAAACACAAGGGGCCTGATTCTCCATTGCCTGGCACCTTGTCAATGTAAAATGATACCAGTTCATAATAATAGTGTTTTACACCCATTTTGTAATGCAGGACAATGGAGGCTCAGACCCTCATAACTGACAATAGTTCAAACATCTCATCATCTTTCAAAGTCAGACCAGAAACGTAAAACCTGCTTGAATCTAGTTTGGGTGACTCATGCTTTTTACTGTTCCCAAGGGTGATAAAATTCACTATTGGCAACATGCTCCTTGAACAATCAGATAAAACACCTTCTTCTAGCTTGTGCTAAGCAATGTTTCTGCTATTGCCTAAAACACATGAACATTTCAGCAATAGTCTCTTTAAATACCCATTTCCAGTACTGAATGCATAGTCCAGGGATTGGTAACCTTTGGCCCGTGGCCCGCCAGGGTAAGCCCCCTGGTGGGCCGGGCCAGTTTGTTTACTTGCCGCGTCTGCAGGTTCGGCAGATTGCAGCTTCCACTGGCCGCGGTTCACCGCTCCAGGTCAATAGGGGCTGCAGGAAGCGATGGCCAACACATCCCTTGGCCCATGTCGCTTCCCGCAGCCCCCATTGGCCTGGAGCAGTGAACCGCGGCCAGTGGGAGCTGCAATCAGCCAAACCTGCAGAGGCGGCAGGTAAACAAACTGGCCCAGCCCGCCAGGGCGCTTACCCTGTTGGGCCACTTGCCAAAGGTTGCCAGTCCCTGGCATAGTCATTACTCCTTTGTTCAATGGAATGACCCTCCTTAAACATGTCTAATTCACATTTGGATAGATTCCTTACTTATGAAATCTGAAGCTTACAGACAAGTACTATGAGAAATAAAGGACAGGCTGTTCAGAATACAAAGTTACACATACAAGTGACAGGTAACTGTCACATATCTGCCGAATGTTTGTATATCAACAGTTAGAGTTCACTTTTTTTTATGCTGGTTTAGCATGAGGATTTTGAGGTTTTAAGAGCCTGCCTACCTCTCAACTCTTTGACAGTAACTAAAACTCAGGAGCAGTCTCTGAAAAGTAGTAAAGAAGATCCAAAAAATGTTAACATAACTAGGATATTTTAAAAACTAAATTCAACTGGCATTTTAAAATCTGAGTTCATTGTTCTCTACTCTATGTAATAGTAATTTAATTTTTTATACCTTTCAGCTGAGTTACAAACCACTTTTTAATGAAGCTTAACAACTCTTTCTTGTGAGGGAAGCAAGTATTATCCCCATTTTAAGGATGGGTAAATTATGGAACATAAAGATCAAGTGACTTGGCCAACATTACACATTGAGAAACCTAAAGAAAATTCCTGTTTCAAGGACTACTGCTAAGAGTTTGTAACATGTCCCAGGACAATGATTTCAGGGAAATCTTTGTCTATTGACATACAAAAAGTAAATTCTAAATGTTTTATAAATGATTATTCCTGATGACCACGTTCATTCGTATTACAGAATCAGATGGCCTGAAAGTATATCATTTATGTAAGGTGGTGGGGTGGAGAGATGACCTTCTTCTCCTTCTCTTCCCCTGTCCTTGACATCCATCTTTCTAGCTAAGGAGGGCTGGAGGCTGTAGCCATAAACTTTTGAGCCTGTCAAAATGTATTCTTCCCCAACTCTACAAGTATCAAATGTATACCTATTTCTGGGGACCCAGAAGATCCTGGTCTTGCACTTGGATCCGCATAGGCAGACCATATTCCCATGTGGACTCTGCATGGGCACTGGGGGCTGCCTGCATGGATCTGATTCCAGATAGAGACCTCAGTCATTAGTTCCAATCCAGCACTGGTTAGTAGTCACTGAAAATTGTTACCATTGGTCACCTACATGATGGTGTCCATTCCTATCAGACAAGCATCCGCATCACAACTGATTCCTTGTTTGCAGTCTAAAGAGGCCAAAAACTGAATGAGATGCATCAGTAACCGTATGCTGTTGGAACACAGCAGATACATGCCTCCACCCAATATCGGGCATCAGTGGGATATGGTGTGTAGAACTTTGATGTACATCAAAGCTAATTGTGCTGCATTAGAGAAATGGCTGCATCAGGGAAATGCAAGAAATCTTCCTCACAGCTTAGACAAGAAAGCATGGACAATAGGATATGTATGAAATGTGTGAAAATCCATGTTAGAGCTGAATGGACTACTCTTATCGAACAAAATAAAAGCTCCTTAGAAGGCTAAGGAAATAACAATTGAGTTTGAAGAAAACAACCATGAATTTTTGAGGTCATCAGCATCGTCCAACACACATAGTCTACTGAGGACCGTTGCACCAGTCAGAGTGACCAAGGTCACACCAGGTATCATGTAGTGAAGTTCCCAGATCTGGCTCAATTCTGTGAATCCACAAATCTCTGGGATGGCCCCATGGGAAGTGCCAGGAAAGATAAGTGTATGGATCCCTTCATGTATCAGTGGAGAGTTTTGAGAGCATGGTGTGCTGGGGTGTATTTGTCCCATTTTGGCAACATGGCTGAAGAGGGGGCAACACTGCTTTTGAATATAACGAGCAATTGAAGGAAGGCCAGATCCCTGCGAGATGATGACATTTCTCATAACATTGAACCAATTTTAGAGAGAAAAATATATTTTAAAAGTCTGTCTTGGAGTTAGAGCAGAGACTGTATGTCTGGCAACTTGAGTTCTGTTCTCAAGTCTGCCATTTAGCTGCTGTGTGTTTCACTTGACCACTTTATCTTTTGTAAAATGAGGATAGTAACAATCAATTTTATGAAGTATGATGAGATTTTTTGGCAAGATGCTATACATGTGTGAAGTATTTTTATTATTATTTAGCTCAATGAAATGAAACCAGAACACAGTCAGCAGGACAAGACAGAAGGTCAATCGGAGTTAGTACACTAGGTAGGAGGATTGACTGCATAGACGTATAGTTGGGGTTAAAATGGGAAACATTTGGTGGGGGATTACATTTTCCTTTCTATGTTCTTCCTATATATTACACATTGTTTTATTTTAAGAGGATAACAGAGCTTTTGTGTTCCCTGTCAATTCAATCCCTGGGATTAATATACTAGCTACTTGATGCAGCCCTTTTTTCTTTACTGTCTGCTAAAAATGAAAATATAGTAATAACTGGCAAGAGGAATGTATGTCTAAAGAGAAATGTCAAATTACAGCTCATAGCTATTAGATCATAGGCTTGGCAATTGCCCATTCTGGTTACTCCAACAGAGATGTCTCTTTATAGGAAACCTTTTATACCAATAATAAGCATGGCTTTTTTTTTCTTTTTTTCAAGTGAGATTTTCAGAGCAATCTTACCGGGGTTATACATATCTTCCATTAAAATTAATGGAAGCTGTCTAAATCCCCTAAGATTTCTTTAAGAACAAGGAGTGATTGCTTTGAAAATCTCAACCTTCTAAGCAGTATCAAGGTTTATTGCCTCCAATAATCTGTTAATCTTCCAGGTCCTCAAAATCTTAAAATTCTATTGACTGATATATTTGTCCATATGTACAATCCTAATATTGAGACTGGGGCCAGAATAACCAGAATGGCCACACTGCATAACCTTGTTAACTTATATGGCACCAGAAGAGTATAAAATGCCAAAATTGGTACATATTTGTTGTCCTTTTTGTCATCTAATGCTACAATACTGTTAATGCTGGGACTCCTTGATGAAATCTCTCTCTTTTGGCAAGCTGCCTCAGTCCTCTCACTTAACTAATGTACGTCATCGGCCTTTTCTGAAATTGGATTAAAGCTGCATCTTCGATGCAATAACTCTGAAGCAGGCATTAGAATCCCAAGTGCTCAACCTGAGTTCATTTTCACTCACCTCTGATAGGCTCTGAAAAACTATAGTTTGGTTTAATTGTAGCAGCATCTACTAATTGAACCTTCAGTGCTAATCTGAAAATGGGTTACAACCATCGGTACAAAGGTAACCTTGATGTCCCAAGACAGCAGACTGTATATTATTTTAATATTAAAACTGCCCACAGCTACTAATAAGGACAACTTCCTAGCTTGTTTCCGAGGGGGGGAGATGGGTTTACAAACTGAATAGTGCTAAGAGATATGTTGTTTGTGGTGTATATGTGTGTACAGTATAATCATTTTATACACACACATTATTATACATATACACATATGCACTACACATGTAGTGGTGATATCCATGTAATAAAGAAATGTATCACTTTTTAACCACATCACCTGCCCTCTGCCCACTAGTGCATGCATTATTACATTCCAGACACCTGAGGAGCTCCGAACAACTTCCAGATAAATGTTTCCTCCACCTCTCCCCAAATGTGGGAATTTCCCCCCAAATTACCCCGTCTGCGGCCCATTTTCAGCACGCTTCAGTCCTGGGCCCGCAACAGTTCTGTGTCTGAATATTGGAGGCCAGGTCTAGACTAGAAGCCTCTGTCGTTCAGGTGTGTCATGAGGTGTGATTTGTGACAGTTTCTGTGTTGGCAAAAGCCCCTAGTGTAGATGCCATTATACTGACAAAAATGTGCTTTTGCCAGTATAGCTTATTTCACTTGCAGAGGCTGGAATAACCTATACTGGCAAAAGCACATTTTTCTGATATAAGATGCATTCACACTAGGAGTGCTTTCCCAATATAGTACACTGGTATAGCTATACCAGCAAAGCTTTCTAAGTGAAGACCTGGCCTAAGTCACCTCGCTTTTTGACATGGGTTTGGGGTTCTGTGTTCAGTAATGGGAAGAAGTAATATAATATGGGTTAGGAAAGGGAAAAGAGTGCTGTGGGAGACCCATAAGGTTATTTAGCTGTGGGTTGAGATGAATGTGTTAATTAGTTACATAGAGAGAGTGAAGTGGCACTAAACTGAACTTTATATTGTGGGAGAAGGTTGGACAGAAGTGCTTGGTTATTGGTGGTGGATTTTGGTTAGAATGGACTTCGTGATCTGCCCTGGTGGTTCTTATTTGCTGCAGCCCAATCTATAGATTATGTATTAATTATATAGATTACTAAAGAATTCCCAGTTATCACTTTGAGGATTGACAGGTTCTTGTCCCAAGAACAGGCCCAGTATTGTTAAAATTACTATATTGTTGGGAACCCCGATGTGCACAGCTGCAACACTCACACTATAGAAATGCTTCTACATTTACATTAATTTATAAATACATTTAGCAAAGTCACAAACACTCCAACTTAGTAAGGTAGATAGAGGTAATACAGAAAGTATTTCTGAACATCCATACTCACACTATCCCTTGCAGAACAACCAGACATGTTAACCATTATCTTCCTCATCACCATCATTTTCCTCCTCCCCCACAGTGGCCATCATTCTGGCACCTCCCAAGGGCTACATCTCTCCCTCTGACTGCCCACAGGCTGGGATGCAACTTTTATAGTATGTTATGCTGACGCCACTATGGCTAATGCATATTCAGTAGGGGTTTCTCCCCTCTTCTTTATTTGTATTTTCTCACCCTCCTAGTGTTGAGGTGTCCTTTTCCTACAGGTTAGTATATTAATGCTTTCAACTTATTATCACATATGTCCATTCATTGCCATGGCACTCTTGTGGTTGGATGGTCTTTCCGAAAGCTGGTGTTAGCTCACGTTTCTGTGATTGGCTGATGTCAGGATATGGGCCTGTAGGTTCCTTGCATTACTGCTGAATATAATAGAGGCAGAATATAATGAAGGCAAGGCAATGAATATAATAAAGGCAAGCTAGCCCTATGGGCTAAATGCATTCCCTGCTGCAGCAACTCTGGCCCTTGATGACCCCTTTATGGTGTCAAAGAAAGTTGAACAACACTGAAACATGTGGAGGATGTGGAGTATCCAGACAGCAGTGGTTGTAAGAGTTTGAGGCCCTTGATCCTGTGGTGAGGGCAGAGGCAGATAGATAAAGTAAATAATATTAAATAAAGTATAAGTAAAGTATTGTCTCCTGCAGGGAATCATAGGAGCCTATATTCTCACTGTGAAAGAACAGCATATGTCTTTATCAGATTATGAATTCCATTTTGGTTAACAGGCATCGAGACTTGCCTGAGGGCAGCCTAATGTAATGCATTCCAGACAGCTGCTCTACCTAGGAAAGGTGTTTTGACACCTCTTTGAAGGACTATTCCTCTGGATAACGCAAGAGTTTTACACTTGGACATCTTTACAAACAAATATAAAAGGATTGGTTTATAAAGTGAGAATTTTCCCAACTTCTGTGCACTGGGGATAGCAAGCACCACCCATTTCCTGTACTATGAGATAATTTCCCATGATATCAGTATTCTGCAAAGCAACAAAAACATGTTGAAGCTAATTACAAAAGTATTCGGGACCATCCCTGACCAGTAGATTTAAAACACTTGAACCTGTATAGCCTTTCACCCTTAGCACATGTTTGATGCTGCAGCATCAAAACCCACACTATTGATTGGAGAGAGTAATTGGTTTTTCCTTAGCACCCACAATGTGTGAGGTGTATTCCAAACATAAAAGAATTTGAATATAAATGTTAAAAAAAAAAAAATAGTTGATACACTGTATGGCTGAAAATCCCCCTCTACAGTTCAAGCCTAATTCCAGACACAGTGATAATCTCAAAAAAGTCTTTAGAAGCAATCATTTGGTTATAGTTAGGGAAGAGAATTCTGAACCTTAATTGTCACTTTCTGTTGTGACTATACTGGATGGCATGTTCAATGAGATCCTGCAAGCCAGTGTTGCATCAGACCATGGCGAAGACCTGGAGGGTGAATATTGCGGACAGCCTAGAGAAGGAAAGAGCAGACAGGAGAAAGGCCCAGGTGTCCCAGCAGGAAAAGAAGAGGGAGATGTACCAGGACATAATGGGGCTTCTCTGGCAGCAAACACAGATGCTGCCATGGGCAGAGGGTATAATAGGCCAGGAGAGGCTCTGCCTCCCACCGCGCTGCTGCAGCCGCTGGAACCCCAGTTGTGGGATTTGGTGGTGAAGTATTTGTTTTATTATGCCCCATGCAGGTTCCGGGGCAGCTGAGGAGGCACATACCGTCTCCTCAGCCATCCCAGAACCTGCATGCATGGGGCATATCAAAAGCGTCTTCTGACAGACGCTTTTCCCCTGCTTGGGTTATGTCCTGGGAGGGGAGGCATGGCAGGGCGTGGCTTCAGCCAGCCCAGGGCTCCTCCGGGCAGGGGGCTTCGGCCAGCTCCTTCGAGTGGGCAGGTGGTGGGGGGAGGAGGCTTGAGGCTTCGGCCAGCCCGGGCCTCCTCCAGCTGAGGGGGTGGGCATTCTGTGCTGTGGCCGGTCCAGGGCTCCTCTGGGGGGGTGGGGCTCGGGACTTGGGCTAGCTCCTGCGGCTGGGAGGGGCTTTCTGGGTGGAGGGGGCTTGTGGCTCTAGCCACAAGGGGAAGACGGGGGGCTCAGGGCTCCAGCTATGGGGGGGTGTGGGCAGAAGGGGTGAAGCTGGGAGCTAGCCTCCCCAAAGGGAGGGTTCAAGCTGCCGGCCATGCATGCTGCAGACCATATACACCAAGTTACTAATGTGCTGGGGGGGGTGCTCCCCTATGGCTCTGCCCCAGGCCCACTCCCATTCCACCTCTTCTCCCAAGGCCCTGCCTCCACCCTGCCTCTTCCTGCCCCCACCCCACCTCTTCCCACCCCATTCTGCCCTCTCCCCTGAGTGCAGCCAGCCCTTGCTCCTCCCCCAAGCACCTCCTGCATGACATGGAACAGCTGATCACAGCAGGCAGGAGGTGCTGGGGGGGAGGGGAAGGTGCTGATCGGCAGGGCTAATGGTGGGCTGGAGGCACGGGGGGGAGGAGGAGACACTGATGGGGGGGCTGCCGTGGAGCATTTTTTTCCCTTGGAGCACCCACAGAGTTGGTGCCTACACTGCGGACTTTTGTGGACCTACAGGTTCAATAGTCATTGGCTCACCTCTCTTTGCAGTCTGTGGAGAACTCCATTACAGCACCGCCCTACAACCTGCCCCCCCCCCCAACATTCCACATGGTACTAGGGTCCACATCCCTATCCTTGCCGCTCCACACCGGAGGGACATAAAGGACAACCACAGCCTCACATTACACTGACCTGTGAAAGCCACGGTTGCTGTATGTGTAGGTAAAATGCATATGAATGTTCTTTTCCCTTGTTAAGCTCTGTTCCATTAATGTGTTTGTATTTGCTTTTAAATTGCACAGATTTTTCTTTGCACTGGTTTTGTTACTGAATAAAATTATTTTTGAAAAATAATTCCTCTTTATTAGTTCACAACATATGCTGCAGAGTGCCTGGCAGTTCGGAAAGCAACTACTTTACTTGTTGTTGTACAGCATGACACAACTTATAGGATCAGCAACAAACACAGTGTAATAATCGTAAATGTACAGCAAGCACCACAAAATTAATAGGTGCATCAACAGTGTTATATTCATAAATGTACACCCAGCACCACACAATTCCTAACAGGCCAGGAAGAGCATAGTGCACCACAATGTATTAAAGTGGCTTACTGTTAACGTGCTCTTTCAAAGCCTCCCTGAGCCTTATAGCTCCACTTATAGCTTACATGCTCTTTTAATAGCCCTTGTGTTTGGCAGTTCAAACTCAACCGACTCCACCCTCAACTTCTACCCCAGCAGCAACTTTTCCCCCTTTGCTTCACAGATCTTATGCAGGACACAGATGGCAGCTATAACCATTGGAATACTTTTTTTTTCCACTGAGATTCAATCTCGTGGGTAAACAAGGCCAGGGCCCCTTCAATCTACCAAAAGCACATTCAACTTACTTTCTACACCTGCTGAGCCAGTAGTTGATGCTTTCCTTGGGCCTGGCAAGGTGGTTAGTGTATAGCTTAGTGAGCCAGGGGACCAAGGGGTAGGTTGGGTCCCCCAGGGTCGTTATTGGCATCTTAACGTTGTCATTGGTAATCTGACAGGAAAGAAAGTCCCTGCTCGTAGCTTTCTGAACAGTCCTGTGTTCTTAAAGAAGCAAATGTCATGCACCTTCCCTGACCAGCCACCAACATTGATGTCAGTGAAGTGTCCCCACTGACCCACCAGCACTTGCATAATCGTAGAAAAGTAGTCCTTTCTGTACTCTATGGCAAGATGGGCTGATGGTTAGTTTATCAATGGCAGTTTTATATTATTCAAAATAATAACGTAAACCACTTTTCCAGGTACAGATGGGAGTGTCACCCCTCTCCTGTTATCACAAATAAGCTGGTCCCCCTTTTCGGGGATTTTACAGATGACACCTTGTAACAAAGCGGCCTCTGGTGGGACGCTACTGAGAGTATCAATTCAGGACAAATTGCTTAGAGCAGGGCAGTCACAGCCCAAGGCTGGGGATCTTTCACTACTAAGGCACACCAAACGAGCCAAAGAGAGGACTTCGGTTTTACTCCACTGGCTAACCAGAAGTAATTCCCTCAGATACTCCAGTTCCCTTGTATCACCACCAGCACCATTCCTTATGGGGATGAATGGTTATGAAAACCAATACCCCAGTAAAAGGAAAAAAAAGGTTCTCCCAATCCCAAAGGACCAAGCCCCAGACCCAGGTCAATATACCAGTCAGATCTTACCCACAAATCACACTCCTTTAGAATCTAAAATCCAAAGGTTTATTCATAAAAAGAAAAAAATATAGATGAGAATTAAAATTGGTTACATGGAATCAAATACATCCAACAATTGCAAAGTTCTTAGTTCAGGCTTGTTTCAGGCTCAATGGGATTACTGCTGATTTATACCAACTAAGTCTCTGGAGTACAAACATCCCAGCTTGGGTCGTTCAGTCCTCTGTTCAGAGCATCAGTTTCAAGCACAGTTCCTCCAAAGGTCAGAAGCAGGATTGAAGACAAAACAGAGAGGTTTCCAGGGCCTTTTATATCCTCTGCCACATGTAAGGACCCCTTTGTTCTTATTGTGGAAAATCACAGCAAGCAGCAAGATGGAGTTTGGAGTCACATAGGCAAGTCACATGTCCACGTATGACTCAGTTTGCAGGCGGCAGCCATTGCTCACATGCTACCTTCAACGTTCCCAGGAAGACTCCTCAGATGTGGATTGGAGTCTCCCAAGGTCCATTGTCAGTTAAGTGTTTCTTAATTGGGCACATTGAGATACAAGTACATAGCCAATATTCATAACTTTAAATACAAAAATGATACAGACAGCATAATCATAACCAGCAAATTACATCCTTTTCATAGACACCTCACTTGACCTCCTTTGTACAAGATTGCAACAACGATCTGTACGGTCACAGTGCATGTCAATAACGTCACACACCTCTTCTCCAATCTTTAGGACAAATCTCCTTTTCCCAAACCATTCTTTACAACTTGCACATGTAAATCACAGGTTTCAGAGTAGCAGCCGTATTAGTCTGTATTCGCAAAAAGAAAATGGCACCTCAGAGACTAACAAATTTATTTGAGCATAAGCTTTCGTGAGCTACAGCCCACTTCATCGGATGCATAAAGTGGAAAGTACAGTGAGGAGATTTTATATATACACACAGACCATGAAAAAATATACATTGTAAGGAGAGTGATCAGTTAAGATGAGCTATTACCAGCAGGACAGTGGGGTGGGGGGAGAGAAAACCTTTTGAAGTGATAATCAAGGTGGACCATTTCCAGCACATTTCCAGGAGTTAACAAGAACGTCTCAGGAACGGGGTGGGGGGCGGGGGGAAGAGGAATAAACAAGGAGAAATAGTTTCACTTAGTATAATGACTCAACTACTCCCAGTCTCTATTCAAGCCTAAGTTAATTGTATCCAATCTGCAAATTAATTCCAATTCAGAAGTCTCTCGTTGGAGTCTGTTTTCGAAGTTTTTTTGTTGAAGGATACTCACTTTCAGATCAGAAATCGAGTGACCAGAGAGATTGAAGTGTTCTCTGACTGGTTTTATGAATGTTATAATTCTTGACATCTGATTTGTGTCCATTTATTCTTTTACGTAGAGACTGTCCAATTTGCCCAATGTACATGGCAGAGGGGCCTTGCTGGCACATGATGACATATATCACATTGGTAGATGTGCAGGTGAACGAGCCTCTGATAGTGTGGCTGATGTGATTAGGCCCTATGATGGTGTCCCCTGAATAGATATGTGGGCACAGTTGGCAACGGGCTTTGTTGCAAGGATAGGTTCCTGGGTTAGTGGTTCTGTTGTGTGGTGTGTGGTTGCTGGTGAGTATTTGCTTCAGACTGGGGGGCTGTCTGTAGGCAAGGACTGGCTTGTCTCCCAAGATTTGTGAGAGTGTTGGGTCATCCTTCAGGATAGGTTGTAGATCCTTAATAATGCGTTGGAGAGGTTTTAGTTGGGGGCTGAAGG
Organism: Chelonia mydas; assembly: GCF_015237465.2. Classification (NCBI taxonomy): domain Eukaryota; kingdom Metazoa; phylum Chordata; order Testudines; family Cheloniidae; genus Chelonia; species Chelonia mydas. The sequence goes on from NC_057854.1 coordinate 86,336,048, forward strand.
TGACAGCTAGTGGCGTTCTGTTATTTTCTTTGTTGGGCCTGTCCTGTAGTAGGTGACTTCTGGGTACTCTTCTGGCTCTGTCCATCTGTTTCTTCACTTCAGCAGGTGGGTATTGTAGTTGTAAGCATGCAAGATAGAGATCTTGTAGGTGTTTGTCTCTGTCTGAGGGGTTGGAGCAAATGCAGTTGTATCATAGAGCTTGGCTGTAGACAATGGATCGTGTGGTGTGGTCTGGGTGAAAGCTGGAGGCATGTAGGTAGGCATAGCGGTCAGTAGGTTTCCAGTATAGGGTGGTGTTTATGTGGCCATCGCTTATTAGCACCGTAGTGTCCAGGAAGTGGATTTCTTGTGTGGACTGGTCCAGGCTGAGGTTGATGGTGGGATGGAAATTGTTGAAATCATGGTGGAATTCCTCAAGGGCTTCTTTTCCATGGGTCCAGATGATGAAGATGTCATCAATATAGCGCAAGTAGAGTAGGGGCATTAGGGGGCGAGAGCTGAGGAAGCGTTGTTCTAAGTCAGCCATAAAAATGTTGGCATACTGTGGGGCCATGCAGAACCCATAGCAGTGCTGCTGATTTCAAGGTATACATTGTCCCCAAATGTGAAATAGTTATGGGTGAGGACAAAGTCAAAGTTCAGCCACCAGGTTAGCCATGACATTATTGGGGATACTGTTCCTGACGGCTTGTAGTCCATCTTTGTGTGGAATGTTGGTGTAGAGGGCTTCTACATCCATAGTGGCCAGGATGGTGTTTTCAGGAAGATCACCGATGGATTGTAGTTTCCTCAGGAAGTCAGTGGTGTCTCAAAGGTAGCTGGGAGTGCTGGTAGCGTAGGGCCTGAGGAGGGAGTCTACATAGCCAGACAATCCTGCTGTCAGGGTGCCAATGCCTGAGATGATGGGGTGCCCAGGATTTCCAGGTTTATGGATCTTGGGTAGCAGATAGAATATCCCAGGTCGGGGTTCCAGGGGTGTGTCTGTGCGGATTTGTTCTTGTGCTTTTTCAGGGAGTTTCTTGAGCAAATGGTGTGGTTTCTTTTGGTAACCCTCAGTGGGATCAGAGGGTAATGGCTTGTAAGAAAGTGGTGTTGGAGAGCTGCCGAGCAGCCTCTTGTTCATATTCCGACCTATTCATGATGACGACAGCACCTCCTTTGTCAGCCTTTTTGATTATGGTGTCAGAATTGTTTCTGAGGCTGTGGATGGCATTGTGTTCTGCATGGCTGAGGTTATGGGGTAAGTGATGCTGCTTTTCCACAATTTCAGCCCGTGCACGTTGGCGGAAGCACTCTATGTAGAAGTCCAGTCTGCTGTTTCGACCTTCAGGAGGAGTAATCACTTCCTCTCCATCTTTTAACTTTTCAGCATCTATCGTATCACAATTTGGTGCTTTACCACTCTTTAGGTGGTTTATGGTCTCAGTTACTGCCTCAAAGGCGATTATTTCTAGTGATACAGGTAAGTCTGCTATTTTGCAGATATCGGAGTGTATGGTTCTGGTTGGTTAAGCATAGCCTGGAAATGTTCCAGTCAACAGGGCTCTCTGTCTTTCCTCTGAAGTTAAAATTGTACCATCTTGAGCCTTCACAATGCCACTACAAGGTTCAAGAGTTGTGATGTGATTTTTTTAGATACTAGCAAAATCTTTTTAGAATCCCCTCTCTTGTACACCTCTTCAACTTCTCTGGCTTAATTTTCCATCCATTCTCTTCTGGATGATCTTTTAATTTCCTTGTCTTTGTCCACCTATTCTTGTGGCAGTATAGCTCTTACTGCTGTCTTGTTCTTGTTGAATTATTTTCTTTAATTCGTTTCTCTTTTCATGTATTTAGTTGGAGCCATTCTTTCTTAGGGTTTGTCTACACTGGCAATTTACGGTGCTTCAACTCTCTCGCTCGGGGATGTGAAAAAACACCCCCCTGAGCGCAGCAAGTTTCAGCGCTGTAAAGCGCCAGCGTAGACAGTTCCCCAGCACTGGGAGCTACGCCCCTCATGGAGGTGGTTTTTTAGAGTGCTGGGAGAGCTCTCTCCTAGTGCTGCGCCGTGACCACATAAAGCACATTAAAGCACTGCCAGTGTAGACTAGCCCTTAGACCTTCCATCCCCATTGTAGTCCTGGCTCCATCCACACTTACTTCTTTGAAAAACTGCTGTTGTTCTTTTGTGTCTTCCAGCTTCTTTTAACTCTTCAGATCTATCTATTGCTAAGCTGCAGCTTGAAATACACCTCCCCTGGTGGATCTGCTAAATTTCTAGTATCATACACATACCTTCTGCCTTGCATGATGTTGCCTTCTTTAGTTTTATTTTGATTGACTCAATAACAAGATGGTGATCATTTCTGACATCAGCATTAATATACAGCCTAGAGTTCAACAGCGATCTTCTCCAGCACCTACTAACAGCAGTATGGTCAAGCTGTTTGTGGGTGAAGCCATCATTTGATCTGCACGTCAGTTTATGTCTGTCTTTGGGTGAAAATAGTGTACCCCCCAGTGCAAAGATTGCACAGGTTACAGAGTTCAACAAAGTGTTCTCCATTGTCAGTTTGTCCTGGGATCCCATGTCCGCCCATAATGCTTTCATATCCAGTATTATCATCACCGACCTGTACATTTAGATCTCCCACAAGGAAACAATGTCATATTTACTGATCTTCCAAGGATGCTCTGCAATCTTGCATAGAAATAGTCTGTTCATTACTATTGCCTGTTGGTACATAACACTGAGTTGCACGGTTCATCACAAAGCAAGCAGTCAATATTCCTGACTCTACAGATTCCCATTCCTTCAATGCTTTCGCAGCTTCCTTGCGAAATAATAAGGCTGTACTTTCCCAGTAGTTGTCATCCTCTCTTCCAGAATATAAAGCCATCACCCCTTCAGACAATAATTTGCCTTGTTCAGTCCACCTGATTTCAATCAACCCAAGTATACTTAGGCCAAAAATGTTCATTTATCTGATAACTTGTGTCATTCTATCTGTGCTTCAAAGTGATCTAACATTCCAACTCCCAATTCTTGTCTTAACCTCAGCTGTGAAGTTACCTTGTTTCAGATGAAGAACTTGTGGCTTTGATTTTCCATCATCCAAGCATCAGCTGGATTTGCTGGTTGGCCAGTACTATCTTGTCTTACATCCAGCAGATCGTGGTTCTCCACAGTTGATGATTGTATTTGCAATCTGGGACAGACGCGTCTTGTCTCTCTGGCTTGTTTCCATAACAGAAAGCATTTTTGCATGGACAGGTTGTTAGCCTGACACACAATCCGTACCACAGAAGGCAATCTAATGCTTAATGAATCCAAAGTTCCTCACTACACTATTGGCTGGTCTCCAGTGTCACCCTTCTATTTTTTTCACTTGCCCTTGCTAACATAAGACGTCTGAATAATCTGTATCAGTACCATCTTGCATATAATGAACCTGGAATTAGGGAAGTTGAGTTCTAAGTTCATTAGGTGCAATTTGCCAGTGCTCCCTTAATGACGGAATATGTTGGTTGGAAAGCAGATTCCCTTATTAGTTAAAGAAAATAGTACAAAGGATGGGATTTAGCTGAAGTTATTTAAGCCTTGATCCTGCAACTACATCTGAAAGGGAGGACACATTCTTACATGTGAATGGATGATTTCTAAACCTCTGTTAAGGAAGATAAAAGTACATGAAAAATTACCCCTGGTTAGACCACCCAAAACAATTCTTCTCCCCACCTTGATTTCTATTTATATAAAGTTAACATGTGCCCCCTCATCACCTCATACTAATTGGCCAAGAATTAATTCGCCTAAACTGGCCAGGCTCTTTGTAGTTTACTGTAATCACAAGTCAGTCCCTCCAGACCCTTGCTCTGGTTTATTGCCCTTCTCTGAATTCTTTCTAACTTCTTGTCTTTCTGGTTCTGAGGTGTTAATTATCTGTATTATTGAATGACCAATGGCTTCATTGTTCAGATTCACATAGATAAGATCTTTGTCCCAAAGAAAAGTGAATACAAGTGTTTGGGGGGGTTTTTTGCAGCCATATTGCAGTGCAAACGCTTATCTAATTTTACTGTCACCTCTGTTGGTCTCTTGTGCTATTACTGCTTCCCAGCTACCTACATTTCATTGACTATATATAATGTTTCAGGATATTATTCTTACAGCTTGCTGTTTGCATATTTGCCCAACTGGCTCCCATTTTGATATGCCTTGCCTCTATTCCTATCTCTTCTGTTCCTTTTGTATTGTTTATGTTCTCAAAGATGTTTTCAACAGCTCCCAATCTAGTTTAATCTGTAAATGGTAATGTTCTGTTTATTAAAGATCTCAGAAGTATCAAGATGTTAAATAATCAGGGTTAACAGTGGTCCCTGTGGAATCCCATAAATAACTGAAAACCAGTAATGCCAGAAACCACTAATGAGGGCAGCGGTGAACAGAGTGAATTAATTCTAGATTGTGATATGGCAACATGTGAGCAAACGTACTGTCACAGACCAGCTACTGATAAGCCCTCTCTGTGGCACTGGTGAGATTGCAGCTAAAATGCTACATTCAGTTTTGGGCACCTCCAAACTTTGTATGTAATTTGGAGGAAATTCAAAGGACAGCAACAAAAATAATTAAATGGTTGGAGGAATTGAAGTAAGGAAAGTACTTTGGCTAAAGTATCATTAATTGGAGGAGGAGACATAGCCTTGTAGCATCTGAAGGACCTGAACACCAAAGAGAGAGAGCCTTTATTTGATGATGGCATAACTGGGAAGAAACTGAATATCATAGAAAACTTACTACTGTCTTTATTTGGAGCGGCAACTGTCCTTACTGCTTGTGGACACTAAAGAATTTGTTTTGTTTTGGTGTATGATTTTTGGCGTCCTGACTAAATTTCAACTTAATTCACATTATGACTCATCTAAACTCTTCCTGCTGTATCAGATGAGTAACTTGACCCAAAATTGGGTATATACAATTGTAATTTGAGGATTAACAGGTTCTTGTCCCGAGATCAGGCCCAGTTAGATTATTGTAAAATTAACATATAATTTGGGAACCCCAATGTGCATAGGTGGAACACTCACACTATAGGAACTTTACATAATAGTAATATTATGGTATATAGTAATATGCTGGTAATAGTCAGCAGGAGAGTGAGTTGGGGGGGGGGGGGGCGGAGGGTGAGAAAACCTGGATTTGTGCTGGAAATGGCCCAACTTGATTATCATACACATTGTAAGGAGAGTGATCACTTTAGATAAGCTATTACCAGCAGGAGAGTGGGGTGGGAGGAGGTATTGTTTCATGGTCTCTGTGTATATAATGTCTTCTGCAGTTTCCACAGTATGCATCCGATGAAGTGAGCTGTAGCTCACGAAAGCTTATGCTCAAATAAATTGGTTAGTCTCTAAGGTGCCACAAGTACTCCTTTTCTTTTTGCGAATACAGACTAACACGGCTGTTACTCTGAAACCTATATGTATGATGTTACTCTATTAGCATACATGTCAATTTGTTGTCATGGCGCCTTTGCGGTCAGACGTTCTGTCCGGAACCTTCTGGATGCTGGTGTCAGCTATGTTCTGTGGGTGGCTGATGTCGGTATTCTGGACAAAATTCCCCCTCTTGCGTGCTACTTCCCTATAACTTACGAGTTACTTAAATTTATCTATTCCAAAGGTTATAGGCCTCAAGCCTCATGCCATCAGCTAAAGCCAAATTTTACAGGATAAAAGCCTGTAGCTTCCTTGTATTACTACTAAATATAATAAAACAGAATAACAAAGCAATGAATATAATACAGGTAAGATGGCCCACTGGGCTACAGATGGATGTATAGCCATTATATGAACAAAATACCCTCCTATCTCAATGTCTGTACTTTGACCCGCTAACCTTTTACCCCCAATTGGGGATATTGCAGATTATGTATTCCTTATACCATCCGATCCTAAACCAAACTTTGCGCCCCTTGGTAATCTGTAAATTATTCCCTGATAAACAGAAACTTCTATGCTTAAACTCTGTACCATTTTCTTTTTATTTTAACATCATTTTAATAAAATTAAAATTCTTAATTCTGTTCATTTATGGTGTTAATGTTTACCCTTAAAGGAAGTCTACATCTTGCCCCAGGGTGACTGTTTCAGCAGCATATTAAGTCCTTTCAGTGATGTGTTAAAGTCCTTATCCACTGGGGCATCCTTTATTTACCCTACATTTGTGCTTTGAAATCCTCCTTTTGAAAGGTGCTAAAATAGAACATAATGTTATTAAAACAATGGATAATGCTTAGCACTGAAAGCACTTAGTGTTTGTTATGCATTATGAAAAAAACCCTACTAGGCTAGTACAAACCTCACCCTTAAAACTGCACTGGGGAAGGCCCTAGAGAACACTCTCAAGGGGACACTCCTGGACTGGACTAGCCCTTCTACCTCCAACTTCTGTGTTTGTGCTATTCAAAAACCAAAACAAGCAACCCTTGACTGGGCAGCTCTGGCTGTTCCCGCAGCTGAAGAAGCTGCCACTGCTGCATGAGACTGACACCAATGTCTGCTGCTGCTGAATGGATCAGGGAGGGAAAAGGGGGGGAGTGGAGAGGAGGAGGTAGGTATCATGTGATTCGCTTTCCTGCTCCTTTAAAGCAGCCACATGCAGCCGAGAGCCGGCCACAATCACAGCTCTCAGCAGAGGGGGAGCCAGATCCGGGCGTGCCTGGGCAATCTGTGCTGAGTCTGTCTTCTTTCCATCCCTGCAGCACTTTCAGAGCCTTAAGTTTTGCAGCGAGAGAGAAGGGGGGGCGGAAATCTTTTAAAAAATGGCTGGGGCAATTATAGAAAACATGAGCACTAAAAAGCTGTGCATTGTTGGAGGGATCTTACTGATTTTCCAAGTCATCGCCTTTCTAGTGGGAGGTCTGATTGGTAAGTGTTCAAGGTGCAAACTTTCTCCTTCGCTCTGTCTTGTTTAGCTACTTGTTACTGTATCACTGCCTTGCTTCTATGATCTAATTAGTCCTGCTATTGTAGTTAAGAAAACATAGCTCCACGGGTCTCTTTGTGCACATTTCACTCTAGTGGCTACAAGAAAAGAAGGGGCAGGGAAAAGTTTTTTTGGCCTAGTTTCAGTGTCTGCTCAAAGAACGAGGAAGGGGGAGAAAATCTTAAGCATGGCGACTGATCGTGCATGGAAGTGTTGGGTTACAAAGTTTTGTTTTGTTTTTTTTTCCCCCTTACCTTCAACTCTTTTCTCTCTCTCTGACCCGCCTGCAGGAGGAAATCTAATCTCCTTCAATAAGCCAAAAAAAAAAAAAAAAAAAATCAATGAGAACTGCTCTAGCAGAGGAAAAGAACGTTTTTGTCTGTAATATGCGGTGTTTTGTATTTGGATCACTGTTTACTTTATTCTCCAGCAATCGCCTGTTTTTGGTTGTATTTCAGCCTGTGTGGGGCTTGGGGGGAGGCGTTCCTAACATAATGGGGGGTGGTGGTGGTGATGTGAGCTTTCAGCAAAGCTGGAGTGAGTGGGAGACTTTTGGGTGGGCATAGCAATAAGTTCTGCTCCGGGCTTTGTGCTTTAAAGGGTTTCCTCACCCATCCCCTTCCCCTAGCTCAGAAAGGGGGAGGGGGGAGCCTCCTCTGATCCTGCTTCAAGATGCTTGAGACTGGGGCGGGTGGTTTTTTTTGCCTATTTTTGTTGTTGCTTTTGGGCTTGGAAACACTCCCTTCCCCGAATGTGTATTAGCCTGCGGGTAAGAGATGCTGTCTTGGCCAGTGCTTCCTCACATTCAAATCCCTAGAACCAGGGAGGCTGCTGTGATGGGGCTCCACAGAAGTCCCATAAACTGGATCTTTTTCTTGCTCCCTTTGTTAATGAAGTGCCTGTGACTGCAGCTTCCCAGAGCCTAGCCACTTCCCAAAATTCCCTTTCTGGTGGTAGCCAGCTGGTCCATACTTTTTCAGCAGCACCAAGCTTTCCCACACCCGTGCAAACTCTCCTGGGTAAAACTTTAGAGCCACAGAATTTTTTTTTTCTTGTTGGTTGTTTTGTTTTTTTGCCTTGAAGGGGACAAGTTTATTGTTCACTGCAAAATCTTTATGGAAGTGCTGACATAACTTGTAATCCTCTTTCCCTCTCTTCCCCTGCCCCCCATAGTCTCATTCAGTGCCGATTGTCTAGCTTATTCTGTCTGTGATAGCTGTGATTTTGTTGGGGGGTGGGGTGTGGAGGGAGGGGGAGAACTGCTGATGGAGATCCCAGAGTTTGGACAGTCCTGGAGACATGAATTGTGCATTGGAGTAGTGCCAGAAAGCAGTTTTGTGGGTGGTTTTACTATCTCAGGTGTCAGTTCCTTGCACAGCCACTACAGCATCCAGACAAATATTATCTCTGTGTCTTGATAAATGGAGGAGCTGGTAGCAGGAGCAGCATCTCCTAGGAAAGACTTTGCCCCAAACCAGGTGAACTATAGAATCCCCTAAAATCTTTCCTCTTTTGTCCCTTTCTATTAGGTGGAAACTATCCCACAAACTAGACAAGTATTTGTCCACCACATCTCTGTGTACGGTTACTCAGCTATCTGATGTGAGTGATGGCACTGGCTAAGATTATCTAACAGACACAATTTGCTCATGAGTGGTTTGCTGTTGGATTTTTGACCAGCCATAATTAAAATCTGTACATCTTTTACTTTAGGAATAAAGCAGGGCTATTAACATACCTGACCTTTACCACTCTCTCTGATTTACTTTTATAGCCTATGAACCAATGATCTAGCTACACCCCTAAGAGCAGATCCATTGTGTCATGGTATGCAAGAACACCTTGAGGATTCTCAAATGCAAGTGTCCTACAAATGTAACCTGCAGCACCCCGTGAGGATTTTTACAGCTTGTGTAGAAGTGAGGCATAGACCCTTACTGATCTAGGCAAGGTCAATCACACAGGATGTCTGTGGCAGATCTAGGAAGATCTGGGTATTTCAGTCCTGTGTACTTGAATCATAAAAGGGTAACGTTACAGAGAAAGGGCTAAAGATCCAGACTTGCATACCTCTTAAAAGCTCTGCTCTAGTTTAAGCATGTTATTGGGCTAGATGCCTCAATCATTCTGTGAAATTCTATGGCCTGTGTCATGCAAGAAGGTCTGACTTTTGATGCTCCTAATGGTCCTTTTTTTGTGTGTGTGTCTTAAAAATACATGAATCCATTAACATCCTTATTTCCAATTTTCATTTGAAAATAGGGTGACTGGACAGCAGTATTCCTCATTTTAGTTGTAGAACAGGTGTGAAAAACACAAGAATGCTCATTTAGAGCCAAAATGACTTGGATCCTACAAGTTCAGTTTTCTCTTTTGTATCTACCATGCCACTTGCAAGTTGTGGACACAGCTACTTTGTTGAAAAAGAAATCCTGCTGAAATGAGATGGCAAAGTGGTGGCGTTCAAAGGTGGCACACAAAAATCCTAAAGGGCATTGCACAATGACCTTCTCCTCATAACTGAGGATGTAATTTGTCAGGGACTGCTCTAAAAACAAAGCTACACCAGTTAAAACTACCTCAGTGCCACATAATATCTTTAGTTAAACCAGTGAATCTTCTGTGTGGGGAGAAGGGGAAAAGTCCAAGGTATTTATTGTTAGTGAGCTTTTAATCCTTTTATCAAGGAAGCTGCAAATATAAGTGAAGTTGGACCACCCCCAACAATTTCTTCCCTTTGTGGGGTTTACAACCTTTGGATACATGTAAAGAGTTAAAGGGCTCTCTTTCCTCCCCATCCAGTTTAGTCATTGTCTGGGTAGCTTGCTGGTGAACTCAGTTTCTAATACTCTATCAACAATTGCAAGTATAAGCAAATATTGTATGTGCAAATTTTTTTAAAAGTAAATATGTATATGTAAACTGGGTGTGGTCCTCCAGATCTGGCATGTTGAGGATGTGCTCATGGTGCAAAGTTTACACTGGACCACCTGCACTAAAATGTTACTTCAGTATTCAGCAAGAAATCATCTGAGCTCTTCCTCCCCCAACAGTGGCCCAGTGATCCACACAAACCACCTAGTTAGTTCATACAATGGAAATTTTCTGAGTGGCGTTTGGGGGAAAAGTGGGTCCATGGCAGGATTTTTGTTTTACAAAGTGGCCTGAGTCTTAAAAAGATGAACAACGGCCATAGATTAGTCAATAAACTCTTCATGGTTTTGACAGGAATGGTAACGTCACACATCAGAATCTTGATCTTTTACATGAAATTTTACTACAATACAGGCAGGGATGGGAGCTGAAGATGCAAATGGTGACTTTGGTCTGCTTTGATTAAGTCTAGCATTAAAAAAAAAAAAAAATCCTTGATTTATTTTTAGTCTATCCAGGTCTAGATACATATACAACTGGAGCACAGCTACAAAGCTAAAACACCTCTCACTTATCAGGAAATTAGGTCATGTTTCAGAACAATGGCTAAGTGACGTTCTATGTTAGCAGATTACTCTGATTTAGCAACTGCAACAAAACTGCATGTTGTGAACCTCTGGATCCTGCCAGTGTTGGCTGTCTATATAGTTTTGGACACTAAATGGTATCAATACCTAAAATGTAATAAGGCTGAAGACATGCTGTTTAGGAAGCAGGGCTTTTATCAGTATTCACATGGAATTGTATGTCTGACTGAATTAAGGAGTAAGCTTTGTAGTAATAGTTCATTGATCTATGTGTAGTTCACTCTCCTAAATATTGACAGGTTTCAGAGTAACAGCTGTGTTAGTCTGTATTCGCAAAAAGAAAAGAGTACTTGTGGCACCTTAGAGACTAACCAATTTATTTGAGCATAAGCTTTCGTGAGCTACAGCTCACTTCATCGGATGCATCTGTAGCTGTAGCTCATGAAAGCTTATGCTCAAATAAATTGGTTAGTCTCTAAGGTGCCACAAGTACTCCTTTTTCTTTTTTCTCCTAAATATTGTACACATGTAATTGTAACTTAAATTGTGGGACATGAAGGAGATGAAGAGAAGACTGTCCTGTAAATCAGGAGACAGCTGTTTACACAGCAGAAGTGAAGGGTGGGTGTGCAATATGCCAGACAACACTGGCTAGGCCATGAGAACAAACAGGGACATTTTGTGAAGCCAGTCAGCCACTAAGGTCAGCAGCAGTGATTTGAGTATGAGAAACTAGGGTTGTCGGAACTTGATTTCATTGGTGCCAGGAAGCCCTCATAATCTTTAAGGCCGGAAGGGGCCATCATGATCAGCTAGTCCGACCTCCTGCACATCACAGGCCATAGAACCTCACTCATCCACTCCTGTAATAGACCCCTAACCTCTGGCTGAGTTACTGAAATTGTGGTTTAAAGACTTCAAGTTACAGAGAATCCACCATTTACACTAGTTTAAATCTGCAAGTGATCCATGCCCCATACTGCAGAGGAAGGTGAACACCTCCCCCTCCCGGGTCTAAGCCCTGCCTGCTGACACTGTGCTTACTCTGTTGGCACAGGGGGTGTTCAGGATTTGGGAGCGGTGTGGCCAGGGTGATCTGTCCCCATAACTGCCACCAAGCCATGGAAGTCTTGAGTTGCACTAATTAGCAGCTGGGTCAAACTGGCTCTAGGCAGCTCCAGGGTCAGTATAAGCCACAACTTCCTCTTCCATCTTTTTGCTCCGGTTTCTGCACAAGCATAAATCTGACCATACGCATCTTCCAGGGCGGTGAGCATTGAACTCCAGCATTGGTCTAATTGGGAATGTTCTTTCTTCACAGAAGCTTTGCTTCTCTCTTTCTTTTCTCTTCCCCCCCCCCCCCCCCCCCTTTCAGGTATGGTATTATCCAGCAAAGTGTGGATATGCCCCCTCCACCAGCAGCTCAAACAACCATTGGGTTTGAGTAGTTATTAAAATTGGTCTTCTGAGACTTCTGGGCCTTCTACTGAAGGGCCAGTTCAGGATTGAGGAGTCTCAAAAAAAAAAAAATAACCTGTTGCTAATCTCAAGCAATCTTCACCATAGTCAATATGGAGAATTGTTGACAGTTTTACACACACACACACACACACACACACACACACACACACACACACACACACACACACACACACCTGGGGTGGATGGGAAATTATATATGCAGTAAACTTCTTAGAAAAAATTATGAGTTTTTTCCATTTTTTTTTTTTTTTTTTTTTAAATTTCTTGGAGTCTGAGTGAATATTTTACAATAAATTGTTTTTATTTATGGTCTTAAATAGAACATTAGTTGTGTCCTTAAAGAATTCCATTTGCACTGCTGGTGCTGTGGCAGCATATTATGCAGGGGGGCTTAGACCATACCTGTGCATTACAACATGATTGTGATAATCTTGTGTAGATATGTAATCTTAGACTCGGTACTCCTGCTTAAGGGAGACTGGATTGCTCTATTTTAAATATTTGGAGTAGGGATAGCCTCCCATTGTCCTGGCTCTCCCGTGGCTTAGCATCTGCTGTAATTCCACATCTATATGTCAGTATGATTTGACCTGTGCTTCAGTGGTTTTTTTTTGTTTTTGTTCCCCCTCTTCCCCCGTCCTCCCCCAGTCCTGTAGAAGACCATGTGAAGACCAATGTATGGCTGCAATGAAGAGCATAGGACGTGCAAGAGTTATTGGGAAGTTGTCCTAAGATCTAGGCTTCCCCATAGTTATTAAAATGTTAATTCAAGTGAAGACTACAAACTGTCTTGTCACTAGGATTTTTGTTAACTTGAGTTAAGAACTCATCTTTCTTGTAGTTAAAAAGGAGGCCAAAGAGTGGGAGTATTGCTGAGGCTTGAAAGCATGCCTTACAGCCTTTGGTTTTGCAGGTAACTATTTTTATACAAGAGAAATTGAGGTTTTCATTCTAGTGTATAAAGTTGCTGGGAGGAGAGAGACTCATTTTTAAAACACCGAGCATCACTGCTTGGTTGTACTTGGTCAAGGCTGAGCAAACTCTGAAAAGTCCATGTGCTCCAATCAAAACAATTACTTGCAGGTCTTAACCAGTTAGATAATGAGCCATTTAGATAAATGGTTGAGCAGTTATCAACAATTCCAGTTCATTATCTAAGTATCATCTGCTTCTGTTACTTACCCCTGAGTTTTCTAGGGTTTCGTTTTCTTTTGCTCTGATTTGATTAAATTTTTAGGACTGAACATTGCTCCTGAGAGAACACCGTGCTTGTTTGCGTGGGTACATGGGAAGACCCCCAAAGTAAAATGGTTGTGAATTCCAGCACAAAACAATTTTATATTCCTGATTTTTTTTTATTGTGTGACACTCCAAAACTATGGACAAGTTGTGCTGAACAGGTCCCTGCCGTACTGTGGACACGAATACTGATACTCTCTTGTGTATTGAAAGATTCCTTCAGCCTGAAATCTTGGCAGGGATTCTGGGAGCTGATGGAAAAAACAGAAATGAAAGGTCACGTCTATTTAGTGTAGGTCTACTCAATTCTTCTTTTAAGAGCTGTTACTGTAGCTGAATGGGCAAACGTGCCAGAAGTTGACAATTCCCAGACACAAACTTCTGTCCTTAGAGGTTCGAGGAGCAGGCAGTAAACTCCAGAAGATAATATTTTAGATCCTCTTGTAACTACATATCTTTCAAGATACAATTAACCTGAAAGGTCTGGGTGACAGAAATTCTGTGCTTCATAGTTTATGTAAAGTAAAACAACTGCATGGTTTTCCCTCTTAATTGCGTCTGGTTTTAAGTATAACAAACTTTATTTCTAAATTTTATCTGAAGATTTAGCAAGTGGTGTTCTCGTGTTCATTCTCTCTCTCTCTCTCTCTCTCTCTCTCCCCTTTCTCAGACTAAACAGGAAGTCTTTCCCTGGCAAATAGCATTTGTCCTCTTGCAGTTAAATTACAAGTCTCTCCTGTTAACTCAGGAATGCCTCTGAAGAGGGAAAGGCGTGCACGCATGCATTCCAGTGTTTCCTTAGCACTAGTTCAGGCATGTGTAAAATACTCATACAGCCAACCACATGTCTGGGAGAATCTAAGCTGTTGATTTCAAAAGTGCATAATTAATGTCAGTATCCATGTATTGGGGGAGAGAAGCGGCAAGGAAATGTTAGGTGGGTCACCACTGCAGTTACAGATCTCCATTTTCAGGGATTTACTAGCTTGACTGAGTCTAGCAGGAAACACTTGTTTGATTTGACCTGAAAACTGACAAATGAGAGCTTGGATGAAGATTCAACTTGCTTTGTAATTGGAAAATTTAATTCTAGTATTTTTAAGTTAATAAAATATCTTGGGTGCATGTTTGTGCACCTATAGAACTCAAATTGCTTGTTGTTGTCTGTAAAATGACGACAATCTGTGTACTTAAATGCAGTGTCTGAACACACACTGCTTAAATTTCATTGTGAATCCACATTCCAATTCATGAAATGCTTCCAGCACAGGTGATTCTTTTCCAGGTGCTTTAAAAGCTAAACCCTGTTTCCACAGATGTGAAAAGTTTCATATTTTGGTTTTGTTAATTTAGTTTATATGAGAGGCGCACAGTAAGAATTCAGTACCTTGTGAAACCATGGAAATGGAGCAGTGAGGTACATGCCTGCTCCCTCTTCAGTGCGCCACCAGGTGTAAGTACACCCAGGCTCTTCTTGTGCTACCACTCTACCATATTGCTTACTCTGGGATTTGGGACTGGCAGCAATATCCTTTCCCAAAGATCTTGGCCCTTCTGTATTTGCTGTGAAAGGCCCTCTGAAATGCCTTCTGTCAGAAACCGTACAAAAGGCTCCTATGCCACTGGTCTATATCCTTTGTTTGGTTTGCAAACACGTTGGGAGTAGTTGCTATTACTGATCTGTGAGCAGTAACTTAGGATACCCCAAAAAACCTCTAAACATTTACTTCTCTGAAGGAGAACTTGCTGGGCAGAATTGCTGATTGCCTAGACAACTTCTCCCTCTTACCATCTACGGCCGCAGTTGTACATCTGAGTTCTTGCATAACTGCATCTAGTCCCCATGTGGCAATGTTCCAGGGCAATGATGGTGTGGAGCTGTTTTCCCTCTGCTCACGCCACTCTTTTTTTTTTTTTTTTTTTTTTTTGCTTCTTTTCTTTCTTTCCTGTTTACATGGACTCCCTTCCACACCAGTTACAGGAGTGTATGCCCCTAATCTATTTCCCCCCCCACACACACCCCCAATCACTTTTTACAAATTTTTGAATGATATATTCTTGTTACTTTTCTTGGGACAGTGCATATCTGGTCCTGTTTGGAACTGAACCGTACCAATCGGTCATATAATGTATAAAGCCAACAATAAGTGCGTTCTCTACATCCAATGGACAGTGTCTTAATGATGAACCTATCATAGGTGGTGATGGTTCTGAGAGAGAATCTTGTAAGCAGATCTTGTGTTGCAGTTAGATGGTCCATGCTGGGAGACTGATGTATCTTACTATATTGATGATCAACTAGTAGAGTCATTAGGGCACGGATCTATCTTGTCAAATGTCTCTTGGGTACGGGCAAGAGATGAAATATCTAGCAGAAAGCCCCAACTCAGGTTTACAATGGAAAACAAAAAGAAAAGAAAGACTTGTAGCACCTTAGACTAACAAATTTATTTGAGCATAAGCATTCGTGAGCTACAGCTCACTTCATCGGATGCATTTAGTAGAAAATACAGTGGGGAGATTTATATACATAGAGAACATGAAACAATGGCTGTTACCATACACACTGTAACGAGAGTGATCACTTAAGGTGAGCTATTACCAGCAGGAGAGCCAAGGGTGGGGGAACCTTTTGTAGTGATAATCAAGGTGGGCCATTTCCAGCAGTTGACAAGAACGTCTGAGGAACAGTGGAGGGGGAATAAACATGGGGAAATAGTTTTACTTTGTGTAATGACCCATCCACTCCCACTCTTTATTCAAGCCTAAGTTAATTGTATCCAGTTTGCAAATTAATTCCAATTCAGCACTCTCTCCTTGAAGTCTGTTTTTGAAGTTTTTGTTGTTGAAGAATTGCCACTTTTAGGTTTGTAGTCGAGTACCAAAGAGATTGAAGTGTTCTCAACTGGTTTTTGAATGTTGTAATTCTTGACGTCTGATTTGCCATTTAGTTTTCTAAGTAGAGACTGTCCAATTTGACCAATGTACATGGCAGAGGGGCGTTGCTGGCACATGATGGCATCTATCACATTGGTAGATGTGCAGGTGAACGAGCCTCTGATAGTGTGGCTGATGTGATTAGGCCCTATGATGGTGTCCCCTGAATAGATATGTGGACACAGTTGGCAACGGGCTTTGTTGCAAGGATAGGTTGCTGGGTCAGCGGTTCCGTTATGTGGTTGCTGGTGAGTATTTGCTTCAGGTTGGGCTGTCTGTAGGCAAGGACTGGCCTGTCTCCAAGATTTGTGAGAGTGATGGGTCGTCCTTCAGGGTAGGTTGTAGATCCTTGATAATGTGTTGGAGAGGTTTTAGTTGGGGGCTGAAAGTGATGGCTAGTGGTGTTCTGTTATTTTCTTTGTTGGGCCTGTCCTGTAGTAGGTGACTTCTGGGTACTCTTCTGGCTCTGTCCATCTGTTTCTTCACTTCAGCAGGTGGGTATTGTAGTTGTAAGAACGCTTGATAGAGATCTTGTAGGTGTTTGTCTCTGTCTGAGGGGTTGGAGCAAATGCAGTTGTATCGTAGAGCTTGGCTGTAGACAATGGATCGTGTGGTGTAGTCTGGATGAAAGCTGGAGGCATGTAGGTAGGCATAGCGGTCAGTAGGTTTCCGGTATAGGGTGGTGGTTATGTGGCCATCGCTTATTAGCACCGTAGTGTCCAGGAAGTGGATTTCTTTTGTGTGGACTGGTCCAGGCTGAGGCTGATGGTGGGATGGAAATTTGTTGAAATCATGGTGGAATTCCTCAAGGGCTTCTTTTCCATGGGTCCAGATGATGTCATCAATGTAGGGCAAGTAGAGTAGGGGCATTAGGGGACTAGACCTGAGAAAGCATTGTTCTAAGTCAGCCATAAAAATGTTGGCATACTGTGGGGCCATGCAAGTACCCATGGCAGTGCCGCTGATTTGAAGGTATATATTGTCCCCAAATGTGAAATAGTTATGGGTGAGGACAAAGTTCAGCCACCAGGTTTGCCGTGACGTTATTGGGGATACTGTTCCTGATGGCTTGTAGTCCATCTTTGTGTGGAATGTTGGTGTAGAGGGCTTCTACATCCATAGTGGCCAGGATGGTGTTTTCAGGAAGATCACCGATGGATTGTAGCTTCCTCAGGAAGTCAGTGGTGTCTCAAAGATAGCTGGTAGTGTAGGGCCTGAGGAGGGAGTCTACATAGCCAGATAATCCTGCTGTCAGGGTGCCTGAGATGATGGGGCGTCCAGGATTTCCAGGCTTATGGATCTTGGGTAGCAGAATACCCCTGGTGGGGGTTCCAGGTTACAGACTAACTCGGCTGCTACTCTGAAACCTGTCATTATGGAAAACAAGTTACAGTTGAAATTACAGAGTTACTGTTGCTGCATGGAGTTGCTATCAAAACCTGGCTATGACACTCACGTCTCCAGCACAGGAGTGTGCCTTTTTCTGCATAGCCTTAACTTCTGGGGCCATATAGTTGCACCCGTGTTAGATGGTTAAAGCATGAAAACGGATCGAACTTAATTAACAATTCTGATCTTTGAGCTAGAGTGGAATGAATCTATTCACTTAACTTTGACAGGTTTCAGAGTAACAGCCATGTTAGTCTGTATTCGCAAAAAGAAAAGGAGTACTTGTGGCACCTTAGACACTAACCAGTTTATTTGAGCATAAGCTTTCGTGAGCTACAGCTCACTTCATCGGATAGGAGTGAAAAGTGGCAAAAATGTACTCTTCTAATTACCGTTAGAGGCACTGTTGTCCAATGGATTTGGCACTGCTCTAGGAGTCAGGGCATCTGGGCTCTGTTACTTGATGTACCACTGACTTGCTATGCAGTCTTGGGCAAGACAGCTCCTCAGGGCCTCTTTCCTTTCCCTTGCCACCCCACCCTTTATTTTCTTTTAGACTGTAATCCCTTCAGAATAGGGATGATATTTATTTAAAAAAAAAAGAAACTGTCCCCAGCACAAAGGAGCCCCAAGATCTGTTGTGGGGGGAGGAGGAGAGGAGCCTCTAGGCCCTACCATAATGCAAAAATAAATACCTTATATATACAGGGAATGGGGATCTCTTATACAATAACTTCTGTCCAAAGAAGTGCTGCTATTGGTGATTGGAAGGGGATTTTCACTTAGTCTTGGGAAATTGTACCTGTACTGAAAAATCACCCCAGGAGTCTGATCAATATAATATACATGTTTATGCCAGTAGCAACGCCTTGGCTATCCGAGGTTATGATTTTTTACCTCAGGTTGATATTGCTGTGAATAACTTAAAAATCCACCACCAACAAACTTTTTTTTCAGAATAGTGAAAGCTAGCTTGGACCTGATAAATTAGCTTGTTTATTCCAATCCTGCTGCTGGTTAGTGTAATGAAGCAGAAGTCCATTGTGCATGCTCACTGGGTAGTGGTGGCTCTGCACAGAAGGGGGTAATTGAGTAGAAAAGCAGAATGCTCTTGGTGCATGGGAGAAGTTAATGCCACATGAGGTCACGAGGCTTCAAGCTTTAATCAATGTAGACACAATGCAATTGAGATTTTTCTAAAGGGCTTGTTTATATGGTGAGATCAAGGGTTAGTAGTTAATTTGAAATGCTGTAGGTGCTTCAGAAAAGAAAGTACAGAATATACATCTCACAAATATTGTTCCGAGTAGAATGGGATAGATGTGACCATTTTAAATTTTGGGCTGAACCCCCCTGTATAAGAAATGTTTCAAAACAAGGGCCCCTTAGATTACCTCTCCTCTAAACTACAGTTAATCTATGTACTGCTATAGATGTACCTAGTACTGCAAAATGCAATTCATCTTTTTGTCCAAAAGAACTTGACATCCTTAAACTAAACAGAGCCCTGAATATAGCAGAGCACTGGACAAACAGGGTGGGAGTGCGGTCTCTTGGAGCACTTCATGGGACAGGTGGGTATTCAGGGAGTGTGTGGCTGTCTGCTTCTTGCTGGAGAAGAAACAGGGTGCTTGGTGAATGTCAGTGGGGAAGATTGTTTGATTTATTTATCGGTAGTTAATTCTCTGCACTTGCTACAGCAGAGAAGTTATTGTGACAGCCACCATCTTAGGGCTTGTCTACACTGGCAATTTACAGTGCTGCAACTTTCTTGCTCAGGGGTGTGAAAAAACACCCCCCCTGAGCACAGCAAGTTTCAGCACTGTAAAGCACCAGTGTAAACCATGCACCAGCGCTGGTAGCTATGCCGGTAGCTATGCGGTGTGAGTGTTTTTTTGTTTTTTGAGTGCTAGGAGAGCTCTCCCACTGCGCTGCAAACACACAAGCCATGTTAACGTGCTGCTGCCACAGCGTTTTAGCATTGCCAGTGTAGACTAGCCCCCTTAGCTAACACCAGGATTTGAACCCAGGACCTCCAGAGCTGAATTGAGGACTCTGAGGCCTTGTCTACACTAAAGGGAAAAATCGATCTAAGCTACACAATTTGGGTTACATGAATGGCATAACTCAAATCAACATAACTTAGATCTATTTACTACAGGGTCCATACTATGCAATGTCGACGGGAGACTCTCTTACTCTTCTTGATCAGGTGGAGTTCAGGAGTCAATGGGAGAGCGATTGGCGGTTGATTTTAGCAGGTCTTCATTAGACCCACTAAATTGACTGTCAATGCATCTATTGCCACAGCGTTGATTCTCCGGTAGATGTAGGCAAGCCCTAATACTGATCTGCTTTGTGGAGACTTTGTAGTCGTAAGGATTTCAAGGAGGAGACTTTTCAAGTTCAAAGGGAGGCATAACAAATTGTTTTTAAAGTGGAACAAAGATAATGAAAGGGCCATTTAAATTTTACTCTCAAATAATTTTCAGAAAATGTGGTTTGTGCCTTATTTTACTTTATGATGTATAAAGCCCTGAAAGGCATGTTTTTTGGGGTGTCCTAATTTTCTGCTTGTTTTTTAACTTTTTACAAATAAAGTGAGTGTTAAATATAGCCTTTCCTTGGAGAACTGGCTGAGGTTCTTGGAGGTACATTGTTCCCTCAATTCTTAATTGGAGAGTTGGAGGTGAGGAAGCTTTTTGCTGAAGCTTCATCTTCTCTACGATTCATCAGTCATTTTTGTTAACACCTTACTTCATTTCAATCAAAGTTTGAAAGTGGTGATGGCTTTGTGCCCCGGCTACAGCTGATCAGATGTTTTCCAGTTGGTCTCTTTTTCATTGGAAAATGCAGATTCATCTAAATTGAAGTGTTCCATGCAAATATGTCAATTTTGATGAATTTCCAGTGGAAAACTGCAGGCTCACCAGGCTGTCATGGAGCTGGGACTCTCAGGGCTGCCAGGCTCTTCAGCTCATGAGTCAGCTGGCTCCCTGGACTACTAGAATCCCAGCAGTCTGGAAACCGTGCCCCAGAGCTCCTATCTCCACATCAGCCAGCGAGGTAGAAGTTTAGTTTTGAAATTTTTTAAATAGAACATTAAGTGTTTGTTTTTGTTCTCCTAGAATTTCCCTTCTGTGGGCAACTTAGAAATTTCTACTTTCTGTTTTGAAATTGAATTGTTTGGGAATTTCCCATGGAGGAGAACCCTTCTGTGACACACTTAAATTGGTTTGCAACTGGCTTATGTTAACTTGGGCCCAGATTTGGTTTACAAGCCACACAGGGATTTGCATCCTTTTAGCCAAATATTTTAAAATCAATTTAGTTAAACTGGTGCAAGTTGACTGTTTTCAAAACCACTCGAAAAATCCTTTCTCTTCTCAACTCCTTAATTTTCGCATCCTTGAGATGTCCTCTAATTCAAGTCTGTCTAGCTTGGACAAGACCTGAATATTGAGTGTATATCTTAAAACAAATCCAAAACCAACAATTAACTTCAGGCTCATGCTATATATTTTTTTCCTCCTTTATGTTGTAAAATGAACTTATGAGGAGTTTAAAAAAATTCCTTCACTGCCTTCAGGCCTTCTATATAATGTATAAAGAAACAAAAAAGAGCCCAAGCCTGGTTTCTGGCCCATTCCCTTTTCACTTGCAGGTCCTCCTTAGGAGAAGAGTGCAGCTAACAGAAGGAAAGGATGAGAGCACAGATGTAGACTGGGCAGGCTTATACATGGCCTTAAAGATGAAGGCAAGAACTATGGTGCAGAAGGTAGACTAATCCAGTGGCCCCTCATGACTGGAACAGCTTTAATTTCTTCTTTGAGTAGTGTCCTGTGCATGCTCGACCGCAGGATTTGTATTCTTTGTATTCTTGATTGGAGATTTATTTATTTAATTTTTTTTGTCAGCAGTGTCCATGGTCTGCAACTGCACCCTAGATATTCTCATTCTCTGGTATTGAGGGGTGGGGATGCTGCCACTCCAGTTCCTTCTCAGCCATCTGTGGCTTGAGCGGGGGGGTGTCACTGTGTCTGTTAGCTAGCCATGTGGCTTGTTACCTCTCTCACATTTTCTTTTTTTTAATTTTTTTTTAATCTTTATTTTTACTGATTTTGTTTTCTGTTTAGCACAGTTTGTAGTTTTTAGGGGAGGAGGTTTAGTTGAGGGGAGGGATATCCTCCTCCTCTTCATTCATATGCCTGATAAGGGCCTTAACCCACAGCCTTGAGTAACAGGTTATGCCCAAGACCCATGGGTTTAAACCCTGTTATAGGTCTTATCCCCACAGTGCTGGATGATCAAGCTGCCTCCACTGCTTGGGAGAGACTTTTATCCCCTCCAAGTGTAAGATCTGTTTAGGATTAAAAGCAGATCTAAAAAACGGAGGGAGAACAGGTTAAACTCCTGTTAATGGAACATTCCCTAAAACCCATGGCGTCAGTCACCCTCTGTACATCTGATTCAGTTGCCCAGAGACCTCTTGTGACTGTCGCTGCAGCGACAGTAAGCAAAGACCCTGTGGTTCCCCCAGACCAGGGGACGGCAACCTTTCATAGAAGAGCAGTCATTTTGGTTTGTTTGGGTTTTTTTGTCTTTGACCAAAATATTTCGAGAGCCACATCAGCTAAGCTACTTGTAGAGTTAGAATTGATCAACTAATTGAACATATTAAAGTTATTACTACTCCCCAATACTTTTAATGTGACTTCTGCTGTTGGACATCTTTAGAGAGTTGCTCAATGTTCGGTGAATATGCCATGATTTTCATTTTCAAGCAGGACTAAAGACTAACATCTTGCAGTTGGTGCCTCAGTTGCCTTGGTAATGAGCTGTTTGAATTTGAATATAAACAGGAGGGGGCTCTGGGCAGGGAATTGGGGTGCATGGTCTGGGAGGGAGTTTGGGTGCAGGAGGGGGTACAGCGGAGCTCAAGCAGGCTGCCTACTGAAAGCAGCTGGCTGCTGGCATGTCTGTATGCCCCTGGTGCGGGGGCAGTAGCTCCATGTGCTGCCCCCACCCCTAGCACAGTCCTCACAGCGCCCATTGGCCGGGAACCATTGGCGGGGGCGGTGCTTGCGGGCACGGGCAGCGTATGGAGACCCACTGCTCCCATCTCCACCAAGGGGCGCGCAGAGACACACCAGTTGCTGGCCCGGGAGCTGCCTGAGGTAAGCTCCAGAGCTGCAGGTTGCCAACCCTGCCGCAGACCATCAAAAAAGAAAGAGCCCATTCCTCAGAACAGGATAAGAAGCAGAAAGTCACTCTCTTGGTCTGGATTTCAGGAGCATTGTGTTCCCCCTAAGGGTACTACTGGGGGGGCCCCCATCTCCTCTGGCACAGAGACCCTCGGCACTGGCTAGAAAAACAACCTGTGTACTGAGAAGCCATCTGTTAAACAGCTTACAGCAGCACCGCAGCTGGCACCAGACTCGGTAACTCCAAAGCACAAGGGCTCTAAGGTTAAGCTGAAATCCTGGTCAGTACCACCTTCTGCCGCCAGCAGAAAAGGGCATTGAGATCATACTTCAGCACCGTCTCCAGTACCACCTGACATACTAACTCTTGAGAGTACTTACCCTGTACCATCCAGGCTCTTGCTGGGAGGATCTTTGGATCCTGGAAGAATCTGAGTCACTTTTGCCTCAGGGTAATGAAAGATGCTCCCTGCTGCCACTAACTTACCTTCCAGAATCTACCTACCCTCCAGTACCAAACCAGTCACCAGTTTCTCATTCCAACTGGTACCATCTCATCAGCCAAACAAGACTTGACCGCTGTACTGATGCGATTATTGGATCTTTTCCCCAGCTCCTGGTACCACTCAACTAGCAGTACTAGCACCACTTGCCCCTCTGATGGACCTGGGGTTTGACACCTAATCTGATTCTGAGGTGTCCATGCAAGGCTCCATTCCACTAGGGCTCAGTCTGTCTCTCTTGTCCTACTGACAAGCACATCTATCTTGTGTGTCTACAGAGCAGCCTGGTCTTTAGATGTACGTTTTTCCCAGCCCAAAGCTATTGTGCCTGCTTCCAGAGCTGATGTGGCTTTTGGTGATGCTGTTCTAGTCTGTACTGAATCCATCACTTCTGCACCCTCTTCTGTAATTGAGGCACTGCTTGGGAATCTCCTGTGATGGAACACCCACAGGGACGCTACTTGAAGAGCTTACTTGCCTTGTACAGTAACTCAAGTTCTCTTAGGGGTGGGTGGGTGGGTGTGTGTGTGTGTGTGAATGGGTTCTCCACTACCTGCCCTCCTTCTCCTCTGCCTCAGAATCTTTGTGCTGGACCTTGGAAACTGAAGAGGTGGTGGATCCACCTCTCTTCCCTCCCCTTCCCCGATATGCCCTTGGACCAAAGCACAAAGATATCTAGGGCACAGGCCTGTGGACACTGATTAAAATTTCTGGTCAGGAGTGCACAGATGTAAACCCACTTCGTAGTGGAGCACCCCTAGGGAGACACATCTCAAAGACCTCCAGTTACTGTGCAAGGTAAGTAGCACATACTCAAAGTTTTATGCCAGAGGAAGGCAAGAGTACTCTTGTGTGACTGTGTTAAGGCATCAGTTAATTCTGAATATTTGATATCAAACATGTAACAAACTTCCACGTCTTACCTTATAGGAGAGTGGTCTGTATGTAGTCTAAAAAAACTGAGCTGACAGTTAAGTATATTAACTATTGGAGGTCATTGGGACATTCCTTTATTAAGGACTTGGCATCAAACACTCTGCAACAACCTACATAGGCTTTTGCAGCCTGGTGGGGTTGTTTCAGATCAAATACTGGCACAAGTGAACTTGAGATCTTGCAGTGGGGGCTTGTCTACATGGGGAAGTTAGTGTGAAATGACTAGGGTGGTAAGTTAGTGCGATATAGCTGTGATTGTCCACATGGGGAGTTAAAATACACTCTTATTCTGCATTTAAGAGTGCCTCTTTGTGTTATAGGTTAATCTTTCCTAAACCACAAAAAGGCACTGGTAGGGCATGTCTGCAGTATAATCAGCTGTTGTGACTGCATGTGCAGCATGTACAGTATAAACATACTTGAGCTAGCTGTGGTCACACTAGATCAAAGCTACCTCCATTAACAATAGCAGTGGAGCTGAAGCTGTATGGGTTAGTGGCACCCCCTTGGGACGTTGGGTACGTACTCAAGCGGGTGCTTCACTGCTGCAGTTGTTAGTTGAACTAGCTTTGATCTGGTTAGATCAAAGCTAGCTCATATATCATGTGCTGCAGTCACACTTCCCGATTGCAATGCAGATGTACCTTCTCTGCAGAGTAAGATTGTTCACAGGTGGAGCTAGTGCACAATAGCTATTCTGAGCTGGCTATTATGGGCTTTTTTCCCATGTAGACAAGCCATAACAATATAAGAAACATGGCCCTAGGTTTTTGGGTAAAGGTTGAATCTGGGTGCTCTGGAGGAGAGACTATTAGAGTCCCAAAAAATAGGAATGCAGCATTAGGATTAAAAAAAAATGGCTGAGGTATGTACGAACTGGCAATAATAGCTAGCAATTTAAATAAAATAATGACAATCTCACTATCAAGAATTCAAGGTTGTAGGGTTTTTTTTAAAAAGGTCCTGAGAACAGTGCAGCACTACCAGCTTCAGTCTTCTGGCTTCCTAGAACTGATTGATCTATGATAAATAATACTTAAGTTCTAGCTTAAGTCTTTGGTTGCATCCGATGAAGTGAGCTGTAGCTCATGAAAACTTATGCTCAAATAAATTGGTTAGTCTCTAAGGTGCCACAAGTCCTCCTTTTCTTTTTGTGAGTACAGACTAACATGGCTGCTACTCTGAAACCTGAAGTTACATGAATTACTCAAATTGAAATACCCCTAACCCTAATAAATGATGGCTTGTTTCATGGATATGACTTGAGTGGAAGACCCATGTATCATTAGCTACAGAATTACTTTTAATATTAAAAGTTGGAAAAATTGTGTAGGAAATTATGAGGGTGGTACCACAGTGTATAGTGAGGAGTAATGCAATAACAGCAAAGGAAACTTAGCTGAAAATTCAAGAAAACCTCTTCATAAGGAGAGTTACTAGATTTAGCAAGAGGGAGAAATGTTGCCTGAGAGATCTGTTTTACCCTAACTAGATTATCGACTAAAAATATCAAAGGGTATAGTGCTTCCCTGGCAGGCTGTTGTGCAGGCTGCTGCATAGTCTGGCTAACTCCATGTAAACTGGAATATTCTTTCCCAAGGCTTATGGCTTTTTTTTTGAGAGTAAGGAATCTTTGCAGTTGCTCGTTGCAGAGGTAGAACAATCTGACCCCCTACTTAGTCAGACAGAGATGACCAGAGTTTGTCAGCAAATACCTTCCAGACAAACTTGTTACAATATGGATATGAACAAGCTCTGAACAGTGTTGTAGCCATGTTGGCTCCAGGATATCTGAGAGACCAGGTGGGTGAAGTAATGTCTCTCTTATTAGACCAAATTCTGTGGGTGAGAGGAACAAGCTTTTGAGCTACACAGAGTTCTTCTTCAGGTCACCTGTAGCTTGAAAGCTTGTCTCTCTCATGAACATAAGTCGGTCTGATTAAAATACTGTATTTAATACTATATTACCTCCTCCCCCTTGTCTCTTTGAACATAGTGTGAGAAATGGCAAATATTCATTGCTTGAATCAGGACTTCTTTGAAGAGCAGTGAGCTGCAATAGACAGGCTACTGAGGTGCCTCTTGTGTTCATCTTCTATGTCTGCCCACCTGTGAGTGTTCTCTGGGTATCCAGGACTGTGAGTTAGTTACCTTGTTACCTCCTGCCTCTAGCGAGAGGGAGTCATCTTGTGGGTGTCAGCTCCCGAACACTGCAGTGCTCGCCCTTCAGTCACTCAGTCTGTCTCCATTGGGCTATGCCAGCCCTTCCTTCACCTTGCAGGTTAACAATGGGTGAAGCCTAATCCCTGAATCCCTTTGATTGTTCCCCTGTGATATCCAGCTCCTGATACTAGCTAATCCCAGATCCTTTGCACCCAAAGATGCAACATACCCCAGTTTACAAGTTTTTCCTGGAAATAACACTCCTGTAAACCACACGCCACTTGTGAGTAAAAACAAAGTAGGTTTATTTGAGAGAATAAAGATTTAACTAGAAATGAGAGAGTGATGGAAAAGCAAGTGGTTACCGTACAATACAAAACAAAATCATAAACACACTTATCGATAGCTTCCTTTCCTATCTATTCAACTGAACTGGCGGAGGGGGCAGGATTAATTTAAAAAAAAAATCCCCTTACTCTATTGCCAAGAAGGCTGGCTTCTCGGTAACCTTGATCCAAAATGTTCGTGAGAGCTCACTTGCTCTTCCCATGAGGTTTTCTCAGTGAATGGAGCCAGAGTGCCCTTTCCTGTACTCTGATACTGGAAAGTCTTTCTTTTTGTTTGTGTTCACAGCCAGGGTGAAGCTCTGTCTGCAGTAATGACCCCTTCTCAGCCCCTCTCCCCACCACAAATAGGTTTTGATTGATTGGTGATGTCTTTGGTGGTTTTCCATTAATAGTTCTGGGAGGGAGCAAGCTTGGTCAGTTGAGCCTTGCTTTACCTCACTGGCTGATTAGGGAGGAGTGACAACTCCCTCCTGCCTGGATGGGCCATCCCTGAGGCCCATTACTTCTTGGTGATTTAAGCTCTACTCCAGTCCATAAAGCAAACTTCCAATATAAATACATTGTTCCTTTAAATGTGACCTGTACATACCTCTTGTAATGATTTTGAGTCTTGGTAAGTTACAAGCTTTCTGTAGACACCTCATGATATCCCTTAAGGATAAATGCCCTGCAAGATGTGTGTTTAGTAGTGTAATGAGTCTGTCAATAGCTTTCACCTCAGACCTGACAAAGAGCAGGGGGATCCTTTGCCAAGCAGTCTGTTACACCATCACAAAACTGGGGGGAGGAGGGAAATCTGGATAAACCTTGGTGGTAAGGAGACTTGGAGGTGACCATTAGTTACTCCTGATGCATCACCAATATTGCATGCACACTCACGCCTTGGAGATTCAGCCTCACCACCCAAGAAGTGAGTGCTATGAGTTGCTGTCTCGACTTGGCTAGAGGAAGGATTTTTCATCCAAAAATTCTACTGATACCTTTCAGGTCAACCAGCGTTAGCAACGGTGGGAACTCTAGCATAGCTGGCTTTCTGGCTCCAGAAGCTGTTTTCAGCACTATGTTAATTAGAGGGCTCGGAGCAAGTGTGTTCAGCACAATGTCTGCTTACACTTGCAGGTGCCAGTTTCCCAGTTGGGCTTCCAATGTGGCAAACTCTGGAGGTGTTTAGTGGTGGTAGTAGAGCAGTGGTCCTCAGACTGTGGGGCCCTGCCGTCTGGAGTGGGGGAGTGTTACAAACTTTTCGGGGGGGGAGGCCCAGTGGGGCCCAGGACAGCCCACACAGGGTTAGGGAGGAAGTGCTGCCCAGCCCTGCTCTGCCTTCAGGCTACACTCTGGCCCTGCCCCATGTGCTCCTGGCTATGGCCCCAGCCACAACTCCAGCCCCGACTGTGGCCCCTGGCTCCTGGGGGGAGACCAAAAAAGTTTGGGGACCCCTGTGTTAAAGGTATTTTCTGTTAAACCTTGCCTACACCAGTGGCTCTCAACCTTTCCAGACTACTGTACCATTTTCAGGAGTCTGGTGTGTTTTTTTTTTTTTGGGGGGGGGGGTCTTGTCTACCCTCAAAGTTACTCCTCACTAAAACTACTTGCTTAGGCCTGGTCTACACTACGAGTTTATGTTGAATTTAGCAGTGTTAAATCGAATTAACCCTGTACCCGTCCACACAACGAAGCCTTTTTTTTTTTTTTTTTAACGTAAAGGGCTCTTAAAACCGATTTTCTGTACTCTTCCCCCACCGAGGGGATTAGTGCTGAAATCGACATTGCCGTTTCGATTTAGGGTTAGTGTGGACACAATTCAAAGGTATTGGTCTCCGGGAGCTGTCCCGTAGTGCACCATTGTGACTGCTCTGGACAGCACTCTTAACATGGATGCACTGGCCAGGTAGACAGGAAAAGCTCCGGGAACTTTAGAATCTCATTTCCTGTTCGGCCATGCAGAGCTCATCAGCACAGGGGTGACCATGTAGTCCCAGAATCGAAAGAGCTCCAGCATGGACCGAACGGGAGGTACTGGATCTGATCACTGTATGGGGAGAGGAATCTGTGCTATCAGAACTACATTCCAAAAGACGAAATGCCAAAACATTTCAAAAAATCTCTGAGGCCATGAGGGACAGAGGCTACAGCAGGGACACAACACAATGCCATGTGAAACTTAAGGAGCTCGGAAACCAAAGAATCAAATGGATGCTCGGGGACAGAGCCACAGACATACCACTTCTACGCTGAGCTGCATGCAATTCGGGGGGGGGGGAGCTGCCACCACTACCCTACCCCTGTCCGTGGACTCCGATGATGGGGTACTCTCCGCCATGCCTGAGGATTTTGTGGATGGGGAAGATGAGGAGGAGGAGGAGGAGGAGGAGGAGGAGGACGAGCTTGAGGAGAGCACACAGCACACCGTTCTCTCCGACAGCCAGGATCTTTTTATCACCCTGGCTGAAATACCCTCCCAACCCAATGAAGCTGGAGAAGGGACCTCTGGTGAGTGTACCTTTTTTTTAAATATAATACATGATATAAAAGCAAGCGTTTTTAAATGATTAAGTAGCCCTGACGTCTTGGGATGCATTTGTGGCCAGTACAGCTACTGGAAAAGTCTGTTAATGTGTCTGGGGATGGAGCGGAAATCCTCCAGGGACATCTCCAGGAGAGCTTCATGGAGGTACTCTAAAAGCCTTTCCAGAAGGTTTCTGGGGAGAGCAGCCTTATTCCGTCCTCCATGGTAGAACACTTTACCACGCCATGCTAGTAGCAAGTAATCTGGTATCATTGCATGACAAAGCCTGGCAGCGTATGGTCCTGGTGTTTGCTGGCATTCAAACAACATCTGTTCTTTATCTCTCTGTTATCCTCAGGAGAGTGATATCGTTCATGGTAACCTGGTTGGTTGAAATAGGGGAATTTAATTAAGGGGACATTCAGAGGTGGCTGTTCCTACTGGGCTGTTTGCCTGTGGCTGAAAAGAAATCCTCCCTGCAGTTAGCCATGCAGTGGGTGGGGGGCATTGGCACTGAGCTGTTCGTGTTTGGCTAGCAGCCACGTGGTGGGGGGAGGGGTAAAACGATCATCCCCAGAGAATTGGATTGCGGGGGGGGATGACGGGGGTTAGTTTGGCTGCTGCATGTTAACAGGAAAACCACAGCACTAAATGGCCAACTCAACATGCTTTGCTTGGTATGGGAGAGGAGGACACTGCTGTTAAGAAGGTTGCAGAAGCCAAAAGACTATGGCTTTCCATGGCCACCTGCAAGCCGAATTCTGTTGCCTGGCACTGAATGTGTGATCTCTAACATCAAAACCGCAGGCACTCAATATAAGATGCAAAATGCAACCTTGTACCAATATCACATGTGCTATGTAATGTGAATAGTGTTGTTCACCGTGAAAGAGTATAGCTATTGTTCTGTAAAATGTATCTTCACTCCCTTTTTTTTTCTCCAGCAGCTGCAAATGTTTCAAGCCTCCCTCCTCTGTCCCAAAGGCTATCTCAGATAAGGCGGCGAAAAAAAAGCACGTGCGATGAAATGTTCTGAGCTCATGCAGTCGTCCAGCGCTGACCGAGCTCAGCAGAATGTGTGGAGGGACACAATAGCAGAGTACAAGAAAGTGGCCGATGAACATGAGGAGAAATGGCCGCAGGAAGATCAGAGGAGGCATGAGGCAACGATGGGGCTACTGCGGGATCAAACGGACATGCTCCACCATCTGGTGGAGGTTCATGAATGGCAGCAGGATCACAGACTGCTGCTGCAGCCCCTGTTTAACTGCCCTCCCTCCTTCCCAAGTTCCATAGCCTCCCCACCCAGATGCCCAAGAACGTGGGGGGGAGGCTCTGGGCACCCAACCACTCCACCCCAGTGGACAGTCCAAGCAACAGAAGGCTGTCATTCAAGAAGTTTTAAAGTGGCCTTTTCCTTCCCTCCTCCCACACCCCACCTGGGCTACCTTGTGAGTTATCTCCCTATTTTTATAATCCATTAATAAAGAATACATGTTTTTTAAATGATAGTGACTTTATTTCCTTTGCAAGCAAGATGTGATCAAAGGGGAGAGGGCAGGTGGCTTACAGGGAATTTAGAGGCAACCAAGGGGGCGGGTTTTCATCAAGGAGAAACAAACAAGTGTCACACAGTACCCTGTCCAGTCATGAAACTGGTTTTCAAAGCTTCTCTGATGCGCACCGCGCCCTCCTGTGCTCTTCTAACCGCCCTGGTGTCTGGCTGCACGTAACCACCAGCCAGGCAATTTGCCTCAACCTCCCACCCCGCCATAAACGTCTTCCCCCTTACTTGCATAGAGATTGTGGAGCACACAGCAAGCAGCAATAACAATGGGAATACTGGTTTCGCTAAGGTCTGAGTGAGTCAGTAAACTGCACAAGCGACCCTTTAAACATCCAAATGCACATTCTACCACCATTCTGCACTTGCTCAGCCTATAGTTAAACAGCTCCTTACTACTGTCCAGGGTGTCTGTGTACGGCTTCATGAGCCAGGGCTTTAAGGGGTAGGCTGGGTCCCCAAGGATAACTATAGGCATTTTAACATCCCCAACAGTTATTTTCTGGTCTGGGAAGTAAATCCCTTCCTGCAGCCATTTAAACAGACCAGAGTTCCGATGACACGAGCGTCATGAACCTTTCCTGGCCATCCCACGTTGATGTTGGTGAAATGTCCCTTGGGATCCACCAGTGCTTGCAGCATCATTGAAAAGTACCCCTTGCAGTTTATGTACGGGCTGCCCTGGTGGTCCTGTCCCAAGATAGGGATATGCGTTCCCCGTCTATAGCCCCACCACAGTTAGGGAATCCCATTGCAGCAAAGCCATCTAGTATGACCTGCACATTTCCCAGAGTCATTAGCTTTGATAGCAGCAGCTCAATGATTGCGTTTGGCTACGTGCATTACAGCAACCCCCACAGTAGATTTGCCCACTCTGAATTGATTACCAGCTGACTGGTAGCTGTCTGTTGCAAGCTTCCACAGGGCTATTGCCACTGGCTTGTGATCTGTGAGGGCTGCTCTCATCTTGGCATTCTTGTGCTTCAGGGCAGGGGAAAGCAAGTCACAAAGTTCCATGAAAGTGTCATTACACATGCGAAAGTTTCGCAGCCACTGGGAATCATCACAGACCCGCAACGCTGTGCGGTCCCACCAGTCTGTGCTTGTTTCCCGGGCCCAGAATCAGCGTTCCACAGCATGAGCCTGCCCCATTAACACCATGATCTCCAAATTGCTGGGGACTGCGGTTTTAGAGAAAACTGAGTTCATGTCCCCATCATCACGCTTCCATCACCTCCTTGCCTGTTTTTTCAGGTGCTGGTTCTGCATAAACTGCACAATAATGCATGAGGTGTTTACAGTGGCCATAACTGCTGCAGTGAGCTGAACGGGCTCCATGCTTGCTGTGCTATGGCATCTGCTTGGGCAATCCAGGGAAAAGAGCGTGAAATGATTGTCTGCTGTTGCTTTCCCGGAGGGAGGGAGGGTTGACTGACGACATTTACCCAAATCACCCGCAACAAATTTTTGGCCCCATCAGGCATTGGGAGCTCAGCCCAGAATTCCAATGGGCAGCGGGAACTGTGGGATAGCTACCCACAGTGCACCGCTCGGAATGTCGATGCTTGCTTGGACACACACCGCCGAATTAATGTGCTTAGTGTGGACGCATGCACTTGACTGTCCCCCAAAATTGATGTCTGTAAAATCGGAGTACTTTCATAGTGTAGACATGGCCTAAGAGACAGTCTGTTTCTGTTGGTCATTACTCAGTTTATTGCATGCACTGGAACTGGTGGCGGCATTATCTTCATGTAAGTTCTTAACCGAGGAGTCTGAGGTATTTGCACAACTATCAGCACATTCATTATAATTCAGTTTGTCTGCTCCTTTTCTTATATTAACAATCAGACCTAAAAAGACAAAAGTGTCAAAGCACCTATTACTGAAAAATTGCTTACTGTCTCATTTTTACCATATAATTATAAAATAAATCAATTGGAATATAAATATTGTACTTGTATTTCAGTGTGTATAGAGCAGTATAAATAACTAATCATATGAAATTTCAGTTTGTACTGATTTAGCTAGTGCTTTTTATGTAGCCTGTTGTAAAACTAGTCAAGTATCTAGGTGAGTTCATGACCCCCTAGAAGACTCTGTATACCCTCGGGGGTATGTGGTACCCCTGGTTGAGAACTACTGACCTACACTAAAGAATTTCTGAAAAGCTCCCCATTCTATGACACGCTTCCTGATTAATAGTCCTTGTACTTGGTTACCTCTAGTAAATTATCTAAACAGTAATTACTGCATTTGTTTTTCATTACAACAGCAATTGTAGATCTCAGGCTAGCAATACCACACTGTATTATGCTCAGAAATGTCATTTTTAATGATCTTTCTACTGAAATATACCAAGGCACATGTACAACTGAACCAAATGCAAGCATGTAAACAGCATGGTTAAAAACAGCATGCTTGGCACCAATATTTAACTGAAATCTCTTGATGGTAGAGTTGTTTTGCATAGCACTTTGTAATACTGTTAGTTGACTTGGCTGCAGTTTCACAAACCGTTTTCTCCACTTGGTTTAACGCTTTCTCCAATTTAATGGGATCTGAGCCAAACAAGTAATGTAAGCCAAGTGGCAATGCTTGTTTGGTGTACAGTTCCTGACAAGAAATATATAGAGATTGTCTTTTCTTTCTCAGAGCTATAACTTTGGCTGGGGAGATATCTGAGGTTGCAGGCCAAGTATCTAAAATCATAATCAGCCAGCAACGAAAACATATATTTAAAGCCATAATGAGTTGCATCAAAGCAGGAAACATTAAAGAAGAAATCATGATCCCTCTTAATTCAGAAATGCCTGCTTTAAATCAAAGACCTTACAATGTGTATAAAAGCTCCAGGAGAGCTTTTTTTCTTTTTATTTAAAAAAAACAAAACTAGAATTCAAACTCTTCATGCAAAGCTGCTGGTTTTTTGTTAGTCATTAGTGCTAGATTACTGTCTTGTGGGGCTAAAGGAATTTAACACTCTACTGCGAAGGTGCATGTTTAATGGGGTGGTGGGGGATGGAAAAAAACAAAGACACAAATCTGTTACATAATCATGGACACAGTTGCCTTTTAAAAACCTATTTCTTGGCTTTAACCATAGAATTATCAGGGATTTGTTTTTGCTGGGGCTGTGGTAGCCTATACTTTGCTTCTCATGGCTCCCTAGTGGGGCCTGTGGAAGCAGTGAGTAGGTGGAATGCAGTTCAGGGACTATTGGAGAGGGGCAGTATATGTCTGAGGAGATCCACTGCCTTGATGGTGCTACAATGGCATAAAGGGCCATCTGGGCACGACTTAGTCAGGTCTGTATGGTTTTTATAGTGGAGGGCAGAGACAACAAAAGGGATCTTTGTGACAAAAAGATCAAAAGTTGTGTGATCTGTTCTGTAGCTAACTGCCTTTAATAACCTTCCCAGATGAAACCCATTCAAAGCTGTAACTAGACATTTTAGTGCCCAGGAACAGCAAGCATATTTGCACCCCCTGCTGGGTTTTTTCCCCATGTGACGTTATTGACATGAACGGGAACCATATAGATCATCATTGCAACCAAGGCCCTGTAGTGGCACCAAATCTTGTATAAAGGGAGTCAAATAAGGTGTCTAAGACAAGGTTCTAGTTTGCTGCTTATGATTAGGTTATCTGTGTGCATGTATCATTTTTGTATTTAAGGTTATAAGTATTAGCTCTATACTGTGTGTAGTTCAAACTTATGCTATGCTTCTGGGAGACACACCAGACAAGTTGGTGTCAGCTCTGCCTAGCCTGCTTGATGGCCCATTAAGAACCATCAGCTACACAACTGACCCATTGAAAGAAGGCAGACACACCTTTCAGAGTAGAAGCCCTGTTAGTCTGTATCCGCAAAAAGAAAAGGAGGACTTGTGGCACCTTAGAGACTAACAAATTTATCTGAGCATAAGCTTTCGTGAGCTACAGCTCACTTCATCACTGTCTGATTCGTGAGCCATTTTATCTGTGTTTGAGCTTGCTGGCATGTGTGCTCCAACTAATTATAAAAATCAGACTGACCAGGATTTTGTCCTGTGAATTCCTACACCTTGCTGTATAATTGGAATTGCTGCAATCTGCATGTGGGTTTTATTACTTTGTGAGTAAATCAACATACCAAAAAGCATTACCAGCAAGTTCTTTACTGGTTGTTGAGAGCTAGTGGTGACAGCACGATATGCTATGCATCCGATGAAGTGAGCTGTAGCTCACGAAAGCTCATGCTCAAATAAACTGGTTAGTCTCTAAGGTGCCACAAGTACTCCTTTTCTTTTTACGAATACAGACTAACACGGCTGTTACTCTGAAGCATGAAAACAGAATTCTGTAGGAGCTTAGAGTCTGCATTGACTCTAGCCCCCTTCTTTCATATTTAAAACGACTTACTATGTCGTTTTCTTCCTGTAGATGTTTTGGCTTGGATCACTGGCATTCTGCATGCTATTTTTTTTTCTCCCCTCTCTAGGTGTTAGAGTGAAAATATGTAAATGGTTGGAAACGGTGTTTTGAATCTTTCCCTTTCAAGTAATTTTAGATGAAGTTTCCATTTATATTTTCATATCACCAGGGCACTTGTTGACATCATCTGTAATGATTCTGAGGAAAGCTGTTTGTTTTGGTACACAAAAAGTTTAGTTTGGGGAAATTTTTTTTAATTTTTTGTATGTGGAAAATTTTTCACTTTTCAAAACGTTCTGGTGTTTCAATGAAACAAAAATCAAAAGAACATTTTTTTTCAGAAAATACTTCTCTGACCAGCTCTAGCTCTGATTTAAAAAAAACTGGATAATTGAAATAAATGCAATACGGAGTATCTTATATTAATGCTACATCACTCGTAATGCTTCAGAAAGCTGGATATCAGTTGTTAAACTAGGACTGTGGTAGGAATGATCTAGTGGACGTTATTGAGAGCTCAAACTATATTGAATTGGTTGCTATGAAGAATCGTGGAGTGTGTTCTGGTTTGTAGTGACTCTCTTTTTAGTTCATTTGGTATAATGCACATCTAGACATAGCCTTATACTGTAAATACTTGTCATAATATTTTAGACCTATTATTACTTCCAGCACTTACCAAGTGTTGTGATATTTGAGAAAATGCCAGAGAGCTCTACTGGATGAACCAGAATGCAAGCTGATGTCACTTCCTTTTTTTAAATATTGGTTGTGGGTTTTTAATGGTTGGTGGTGGTGGTGGGGAAAGGAATATAACATTTAAGGAATGTCTTGATTGCCTCACTCTTCTGAGGGGCTAGTCATTGTAGCTCAGTTGCTAATTGTAATGACCATTAAAAGAGAACTGGTGGGAGACCAGATAAATGCGTACCACACTTCTTATTACTCCTTGTGTACTAGGGCAAACATTTATTAAACTGAGATGTTTTGCATCTCTGAACCCCTGACCCTAATTTAGGTAATCACTATTTAAGACAGTCCTTACGTCCCACTGAAATCAAATGTAAAGTTCAATGTGTTTCAGATGCTTTCCTGGATTGGGGCTAATGCAAACGCTTTCCCTTCTGGTCATAATAACCTGATTGTACTCTAAACGTCCTGTATCTAGAGACAGTGTGGCATATATTCTAAGATTCTTTTGGGGGGTATTTTTGATTTTTTTTTTTATACTAATGGCAGTTGGTTGTAAAGAGGAAAAAGATTGTTTTCATTTAACAAAATAATACAACATTTTTGTGATGCCACAATTTCCATAACCAATTGATACCAGAGCCCTGGCTTTTTAGACTTTGGTTTAAGCAGAAGCAGCAAGAATGTTTTCGTTTAATGTTAGCTGGTCCTCTCTTCTCCTTTTTAAATGCCACAGATGGGATAGTTTCCCTGACATGTTTTCTGCTTTGTATGTAGAGAATGTTTGTTTGTCTTTAGAAGCACCAATCTGGAAGTGATTGCATGCTTCATGAAATGCCCAAATGCTGTGAAAAGCACAAAACTTCTTCTCTTTTCCTGGTTCAATTTTTCTACTGCCACTTCCCACTCTGGAAAATAATTCCTACTGTGTATCACACAAGACTGCAGAAATATGAACACTCAGCTAGGAATGGGAGAACTCTGTCATATTTAGAACCCTCTCAAAATCATGATTGCTAGATTCAGAATCAGAATGATTCCAGTTCCACTTAGCTCCAGGGTTTGTGAGTTCTCTGATGCATATGTGTAGTTTTAAAATATTTATTTCCCAGGTGACATTAGAAACATGGCAGAACTACTTTCACACAAGAATGATCATTGTTTGCATAGTAGAAGCGATGTTAAAACAAAACCTTTATTTCTAAGAGAGAAGAACTTTAAAAACCCCCGAACACCATCAAATTCTTTGATTCCTACATCCAGTACTGAAGGATTTGTTGGGGTTTCATCTGTTTTATTTACCTTTTAAGTCTAAGGGAGTAACTCTTTTCTCATATTGGTGTAAATCAGGAGTAACTATTAAAGACCGTGGAGGTTCACTTGTGCGAAACGAGTTTAAGTGAGAGGAGACTAGGACCCCAAGTGCTTGCTTTCAGTCACATCTCTGGCCCACCATTGCTTTGAAGTGGGTAGCAGTCTAGATTAGACACTAGCCATTCCACTGAGATAAAACATAGTTTGTGCCATGGAGTAAAACTTGCTGATCTCTGAAGTGCTGCCAGACAGCTTCAGAATCCAGATGTCTTATAAATTTCTCTTTACTTCTCCACATGTCCTCAAAAGATGAGCAGCAGGGGCACAGAACAGCATATTTTTGAAGCATTCAAAGAGAGCTGCTAAAACTGCCATGAATCCCAAGTGTCCTGGTGGTGTTCTGACTTAACACAATAAAATAAATCTCCATACAAAACATTTCTCCTCGGCTGTTACCAGTCCAACTGGAAGAGCAAGGAACTTTAGAGAACCTTATTGCACCAACTTCTGCTTTGTGTGAGGAGCCAGTGGGTGGTATTAGGTTTCACCTGGGCTGCAGAACCTAGGCAATGGTGAGACCACTAGTGATCAGATGTCTTAGGCGATGTCTACACTTGCAGAATTTTTGTGCTGTGATAGGGAACTGGTGAAAGTAAAGCGCTGGTTTGTGTACTCACTTAATTCTGGAGGCGTCAGAGTGTTTACATTAGCAGCACTTCCATCCCCGATGAGAGCAGCGCTCTAGGGCAGCTATCCCCCAGTGCAGCTCTCTCCAGTTTGATGATGGGTCTTGTGGGAGGAGGGGGGTGTGATCGCCAGGCATCCTGGGTCACTGCACAGCCTCCTCTTCCCCCAAACACTGATAAGCTCCAGTAGCTCTGTATTGCTCCAAGCAGGGGATCGTTTGCTCCATGGAGCAGGCATTGTCGCCTGGCCAGATAAGTGAGCACTTGCCAAGAAAATAAGAAAGGGAGTTTCAAAGTTCCCGGGGCTTTACAGGGGGAGGGGTGGGTGTCTGTTTACCTGGCCTCCGAGCTGCTGGTCCCCTAGGCATTGTGGGAGATCCCCCAGAGGCTAAAAGCTGTGTAAACAGGAAGAACGTGTCTTCACTTGTATCTCACTACAAAAGCATCACCGGTAAGAGCTGTACGCCTCTTCGTGGTGGTGGTTTTCTTTTTGCAGTGAAACTTCTGAGTTTCTCTGCAAAAAGTCATTAGCAAGTGTAGATGCTCCCATGGTGTTTGCGCAAAAAGGACTTTTTCCGCTTTAAATGGCAAGTGTAGACACGCCCTTAGTCACTGTTGCCTAAACGGTCTCTGAACAAGTTTTAGACCACAAAGTGGCTGGTAACTGCTGGTCTGTCTACAATAGTGTTCTCTACCATTGCGACCACTAAGCTGACAGCAATGGTGGGAAACTTTCATGGAAAAACAGCATAATGTAGACAAGGCCATTGGGTATGAATACAATGGCAATCAAACGTAATTGGGTTTCTTTGTTTTGTCCAAATAAACCTTCTCTACGCTAATTACATAAAATAATCTGATTGCAACACAGATAAATCTTGTAGGGTAGACTGAATGTAGCCCTGCCTGCATAACAGGGTTAGGTCCCATCTACACTTGAGCTCTTTATCCAAGTTGTAATTGTGTGTCCTCTGAACTGGTTATAGCTGTGTAGTGTAACGGGTCTGTGACTTACTCACTCACACATAGGGAAATCAGATCTGTTCTGGGGGCTAGGGCAAGGGGAGAGAGGACGATGAATGCAGCAGCACTGAATTTCAATGCTAGAAACTGTTAAATTCATGGCTGTCTTCCAGATGGGACAGTAGCTTCAGACACTCATTGTACTATCCAACTTGCTTTTTTTTTGCTTTTTAAGTCATGATCCAGCAGCAAGAGAAATACACTTTTACCCGAGCAACATGCTTTGATTCAGTTAATCAGAGCAGGTCATTGTCTCATCTGCATGATAAGGTTCATGATACGGTTATTTATCAGTTACTGATATGAGCTTTACACAGGGACTTGCTCATTGGGACATATTGAAAGGGAATGTGTGCAAAGTAAATTGCTGCGACCAATAATATTCAGTTCATCTCTGTTATTGTTGAAGGTACCTGGAGCTGAATCCATTTATTCCTTTTCCACCAGCTAATCTTATTTTGATCCCACTGTGAAGTCACCCTCCTATGTCTGCTTACCTACTTGAGCACTTTTTAACTTCGCTGCAAGATTAAGCAGAAACTGGGCCATGAAGGATAAATATTTGTTGGAATATAAGCCTCTTGGGTAATTTATTAATATGCTAACTGAACATGGGGACTGTACGTTTTGAGAAACTTCTCCTCATAGAAGTCTTTAAAGAAACAGTATTTTTATTGGCAATACGCTGATCTTCATTAGGTAGGGCTCTGTCTCTCATACCAACCGAACTCGAAGAGGCAATTTCTGTGCATTCGTGTCTCCATTCAATTAATCTGCTGCCACACCTCTTCACAAACGTGAGAGAGAGAGGCTATATTCTTCTGACCCCTACATTCTTGGGCGTAAACAAACTAGGGAAATACAGCCCTATATGGAGCTGTTATAAGGTAGGTGCGTAATTGTGCAGGGAGTTTTTCCACACTGTAGAAACATATCTGGATGCCTAATTTGAAGATGTGTAGATCTCTCCCCCCCCCGGGCCACCTCATCCCGCAGCATATAGGAGAATATCCAGCAGATAGAGGTTGATGGGTGGCTACTACAGTCTGAAGGTTGCATAATGGTATAGTGTAGCTCTGCAGGCTGAGAGCATTCCTGCTAGCTCTACCGCCACATTTTGCAGAACTCTAATGCACAGGCCACTTACTCTGGTAACTCTCTGGGAAGAGCATTCTCCCCCCCTAAATGCACATCATGAGCATGAGGTCATGCATTTATCTGAACCCAACGTGTCAACCTGGGCAGTCCTGCAGACTCTTTCCTCTACCACTTTGCTGCTGTTCCCCAAGGTTTCACTTGATGGGCAGAGTCAAAGTTGAGGGGAAGCCTCATCTGTTGTTGCTACAACTCTGTAGCACCCAATGAAAAGGCATCCGAGTTGCTAACTCTTGTGAAAAGGCATTGTGAAATCTTGTTCAGGGGCCACAGTGATATCTCTGGCCCCAGCTGCACAGGATGCAAGTATGGCACAACTGCAGAAACTTGAATTAGTGACTGCAAAGACTGAGAGCCTCACAGCCCAGAGATTTTTAAGGTGACATTTCTAGCAAGCTACAAAAAGCGCAATAAAGCCTCTTACTCCTGGTTTGTAAAGCCCATCTATCAAAATTTCCTGTGAGTGATGGTGTCTCCTAGAGACCTGCTGCCATGAATGGAAGTCATTCGTTAATCCAGAAGTAGTAATGTTACCATGAGCGCTGTTTTGAAGACTAATTCAGTTTAAAATGTGTTAACATGGCTTAACCAACTGGGGTGGATGGAGCCAAATGGTGTCTCGTCTCAAGCTCTATGCATTCAGCTGGCTAAATCATGCTGATGCAATTTAAAAACAACTTGCATTCAAATTTCTCTCTGCAGAAATAAGGCTAAAGGCAAGGAATGGCTTTGTATTTAAGAACTAGGAGCGATATGTTTTCTAGCTAGATAAAGTAAGCTGGGATGCATGTGGCTTTTTGTTTTTTATAATGCCTCATCCTGGTCTCCCTTCTTATGTTAGAAATCTCCTTGGACAAGTATCTAGATGTGCAAGTGACATAACATGACTGAACCCACAAATTAGATATATTGTTGTCTAATGTCTAATATGACCCTCCGGCTAGTTTTTTTGTCTCTCAAATAAATAATTACAAGCACAAGAAAAGAGGCTAGATTTTGAAAATCTGTAATTGCCTCTCTCTTAAAGAAGTTGAAATGCATAGGTGGCACATTCACATCTGTAAATTCTTCCACTATGCCATGTAGCAACTGATCTAGTAAAATCACAGCGCACAGTTTACAGAAATGTCTTTTGAGACCACATTTCCTTTAGTCACTCCGAAGGGCCATAAGTTGGACAACACTGCCTGATCCAGTGGATAGACATACTACGTTCTGCATCTCACTTCCGGTTGGCCTCCTTTAAAAGTGGCCCTCGTGGTCACAGTGGCTACTCCATCATGTGATGCAAAATGCCACTGGCGTGCCTAGTCAGTGGAACAAGGCTAAAACTTTCTCACCTAGAAACTTCTTTACTTAACTACTGTGTTGCTTCTTGCATACGTTGAAAGGATTCCTAAAGTATTTTTAAAAGGCTAATAGCAATGACTGCTCTCTTGTAACTGGTTTCCTGTACTTTTCTGTGGGGTTGAGGGGATAATCTGGTTTTATAAACTGTTAGTCATGTAACATGTTAAAGATTCTAAAAATGTGGCTTGTTTCAATTTCAGCTCCAAGTCCCACTTCGGCTGTGCCCTACTTGTCAATAAAATGTGTAGATGTCCGGAAAAACCACCACAAAACCAAATGGCTAATGCCCTGGGGACCCAACCAGTGTGAGAGGATCCGAGATCTTGACGAGGCAATGAGCAGACAAATAGAAGCCAATGACATTGTGTTTGCTGTTCACATC
Organism: Chelonia mydas; assembly: GCF_015237465.2. Classification (NCBI taxonomy): domain Eukaryota; kingdom Metazoa; phylum Chordata; order Testudines; family Cheloniidae; genus Chelonia; species Chelonia mydas. The sequence continues at coordinate 86,377,765 of NC_057854.1, forward strand.
CCCCTCCCCACCAAGGAGATGAGTCCGTGGTTCCAGTTCATACTTGTTATCCTGCAGCTGGACATTGCGTTCAAGAAAAATAATGAGATAAGTATGTCACTCACCGTATCCCCCCAAATGTTTGATCAGTACAAGAAAACGTTGACCATAGTGTGTGCGGTTTTTTGTTTTTAATTTCTCTTAAAATGTATTTTAATTTTCTATGTAGACAAAGTTGAGCTACATGGGGTACATACGAACTGAGAACATATAAATGCTGTTCCCTTTTGAAACCATCATCTTAAAGAGAATTTTAACGTCCCGAGGCTCTGTCAATTTATGGATTATTTACTGTGTATAAAATCATGGAAAAATCAAAATATCCCCCAACCATACAAAAGGGAGTGACCATGGTAAGAGCAGTGTCTTCTCCAAATCCCCCTTTGCCAGATGCTACTATATAACAAACCATTTTGTGCTTTAATACCGCTCCCACTGAACTTGGTGGAACTAGGACTTGAACCATAAAACAAAGGTCACTAGCTGGGATCCACGATCTCCCTCTGCATGGGAGAAAATTAGAAAAGTTCCAGAAACTATGCTAGGTTAGTGATGCTAACGAGATAGTGCTGTTTTAATCTGACGTGCAGCATTTTACTGGATGGGCTATAAAGCAGCGTGCTAGTGCTGGAATGGCCGGTGGAAAGAATAGTCAGTTGTTAAAATTTTGTGTGAGCTAGGGAGGCTCCTTCTCACTGAAAAAGAAATTGTGGGGAGGGGACAGCTCCATAAAGGAAGGAAAGTTAGCATGAGGAACTCTCCTCCTCCTCCTTCTTCTTCCTCTCCCTCCCAACAAAGAATGCTGAAGCGTAATTCTGATCTGATCTGCCATCAGAAATGGCCTTTTTCTTTACCCCCTCAGTTTGAGAGCACAAATATGGAGTGGACTCTTTCGTATGATCGAACGTTACCTTGAGATCATTCCTATTTTAGTCTTGCTCTTGTTGAGTGAACATGAATCTATCCTCTCCTTGCTGTTACTGGGTGTAGTAGCCTTACGTTTTTGGATGAGAACATGGGCTGGCCCCACCTGCAAGAGCTCATTCTGAAAGACTTTGCAATGGTAAAATGCATGGTTGATCTCCATTATGATACTGTTTGGAAGTCAGTCCCCTAAGATCCATGTCCCAAATTATTATGTAGTGTTGTTACAAATTAATCGGTAGTACTCCTAACAAAGCTAAAATCAACCATATTAAATCTACATTTTTTTTTTTTTCTTCTAGTGAGCACATATCCCTTGCATTTATAAATTAGCTTTTCAAGGCTACTGAAATCTGCATAGGCACAGTCAGAAAACCAGAGAAAGGATAAGAGGGATGTTCATCTGTACTCAACAGCGACCCTGTAACTTTCTGATGCTTGCTTGAACTGGTTTTCACTTTTCACTGCAAAAGCCAGGACCTCTGTTCATTAGGGGTCTGCAGGGTGTTTGAGCTGAACAAAAGTGTATTTGCAGTACTTCTCAGTACTCGAATTTTCTAGCTGAGTTGGATTATTTTGAGGAATCTGATATTAGGGTTCTGGGAGGGAGTATGTATACAATATTTGCCTGGGGGGAGGGGAGGGCGGGGCTCCAGTGACAAGGTTGCAGTGACTCATGTTATTTTTGATGTAGGTTTTTCTTCTGACCAGTTAGAGTTCTAAATTTTGCCATTTGAGCCATAGGGCAAGGATAATGGGAGACTGTCATAGTTCTACCACAGTTTAATTAGTATTACTCTGCTTGCTCATTATGCATCACTGACTGTTTAGAATGCCACAAGTTGGGGATGTATGTCAGTCCAATAACTTTAGAACTTGGTCACTGACTAAACAGGGGCTTTCCTTTGGTAGAATGAAATGGTAGTCATGGCACTGTGGCCCCAAGTGGACTCTGTAAGATGGGTTTTTCTCAAAGCAACACAAATTGGGTAGCCCTAAAATATACCTTCAGGAATGCTGAATGGTATTACGCTCTTCAGAAGAAAGGAAGACCACCTTCATGCACATCTTTAGAACGTGATTAGGTCTTTGATAAGGATCCAGATACTTAAGAACAAACTGCCTTTTTCTATGTCTTTCAACTCACATTGAAAGCTGCCTGAGCTTGGCTTTTCTCTAAAAATGGCTAATTTCTGGATCTAAACCGGCTATTTCTATTTAATGCAATGTTTACTCAAATATTGAAAACAACAAATCCTCTTGGTCAGTTTGACTGTTCTGCAAAGATGGGGAGCATGGAGAAATCTGCCAAAGAAGTCTGAACTGCTGAAGTAGTTAAAATGGTCTGTATTTGGCTATTGAAATGTGCCATGCATATTTCATTTAATTGGTCAAGCAGGTAACGACTGCAAATAGAATTCCAGTCTTATCTCAGTGCAGTAAGTTTCATTCACATAAGCTGTATGAAACAAATGCTCTGTGTGGATAACATTGGCCAGTCTCCATCAATAACACAGCTGTTGAAAGAGCTTAGTTACCAGGACGATGGATGGCACTCGCTGAGGGAATGTTTGTATGCAGTAATCTGACATTTAGCTGGCTGGCAGCAACCTTGAAAGTGAAGTAGAACTGGGGGGGGAGGAGCATTGTGGTGATCTGGTTTCTGACCACAAGAAATCGCTTGTTTAGAGTCGGCACAAAAGGCTTCTTTTGAAACCTGAAGTGTTACTCTATTACTGTGCAATTAGATCTTATTCCTGTCATTGAGTTAGAGAACACTGGAAACTTTTTGGGACTGGGTAAAATGCCACTCAGCTCATCAGTGCTCATTCCACCATAAAGCACCTGGTTTCAAACCAGCTGTTTCTTGACTGACCTACAGTACACATGCCTCAACTTAGCCCAGCACCTAGCCGGCCATTGCCTGCACTTATGCTCGTCTAAACTTTCATGCATTCTGGCCTTTGATCCTTCAGCAGTAACTTTGCATTCAGGAGGTAATATTCCAATTTGGGTACACATCCAACAACAACTTAAATCCTCTTTCACTTGCTTAATAGGTTTGCATTAGATTCTATCAGTTGTTGTTCTCATAACTTAAGTCCTTCAACTTAAATTTCTATTCCTCAGTCCTCTCTAGTCTTAAGTAATAGAAATAACTGTCTGAACATCTTGCCGCCATCACCACATTGGTTATAGCTGAATGCTTAGTGGAAGAGAGATAATGTGCTGTATCACTGGACACAGTATTTGTCTGCTGTACCTTCTTGGACGTAGGACTTCCTTGTTTATCAAGCTTCACCTGTTGTACATCATCAGTCCACAATGGTCCAGTCTTCCAGATCAGTAATAATGAACATTAGCACTCCTCCTCAGACTACGTTATATTTAACCTCTTATGCAAAGAACGGATTTACTTTTATTTACAGTTAGTGAACTTGGACTTGGTTTTATTCCCGACTCTTGCTACAAACTTGGCCAAGTCACTTGACATATCTGCCTCAGTTTCAACATGTATAAAATGAGGAAAACACTTGAAATCGATTATACGAAATGTGCTTTATAAGCAGGAGGTGCTGGCAGCATTTTATTACGTAGTAAATCAATGGCGTGACTTTACCTACAACATTCCCTAACTGTTTTGTGAAGGACGTAAAACACTTTCAGCCAAATAAATATAAAAAAAGTGGGGGTGGGGAGACACATTTTAAGTGAATCTTAAAAAAACCTAATAGATTTGAATGACTTAAGTTTCCAGTACTGTCAGCATGAAGGAAAAAAATCTCCTTCAGGAAAAAAAAGTCACACCATAGTTCGTCTAGCCCTGCATGCTCCTACTAAGATTTGTGTGAGCTGGCCCGTTGCTTTTCCTAGGCTGGCTGGCTTGTACTTCTATTGTTTGCTAGCCGTCTGCTAATGCCAAAACTGACAATTTTTTCTAGTTGCAAGTGTCTTTCCAGATTGCTCTATTAGTATGCGGCTGGCACAGACCTGTCATTCTGTGAAATGACTTCCCTATTTTTAGACTCTCTCTCTCTCACCCTCCCCCCCCCCCCCCCCCCCCCCCACTCTACTAATAACAGTTTAAAGGGAGTCGGGTGAAAGCTCCTAGCAGTTGAATCTCTAGCCTCAAAATCCAGAAACATTGAGATGTGACGTGGGGAATGCAAAGAGAGCAAAATCGTCTTTCTTTAGGGCTTTTGTAATTGTGACCTCAGTTATCTTATGGATGTCCATGAAACTGTCATGGAGAAGTCTGTGACTGGCTAGAAGCCTTAGGAGAACGTGGGTACCAGGAGACAGTCATCCTTGGCACACTGCCTACTGTATAAACAAGTTTATTTTCCCATTTAGAGAGTTTCAAAATAATCCAGTGGGGCAGGTCAGATTATTATTCACCACATCTTGGTATTGACAGCTGAGGTGCTATGAGGATGTGAAATCTGGAATTTTCTCCAGCCATGGCTCTGTTATCCATGCAGCATCTTGTTACATTTACAATGGAATTGCATAACCACCTTTTCTGTGCACAAGTGTCCTGTGCATCTATGGAAGATTCATCTAGTCTGAGCATGCAGTGGGGGGAAGTGGAAGGGAAACCCTCACAACTACACATGCTTAATCTGAATCTTAACTATATACAGTAGCCTGTTATAGGTGCCTGGCCAGTCTCATGTTTTGACACCAAAGGAGGTGGTGGATACCATGTTTGTGTGTAACCCCATCCACTGCAGTGTTTTTGCAGCCATACATGGTTCTGCAAACTGGAGAATTCTATGCAACATGGAGGAACTGAGTAACTAATTCCCTGAACATTGATATTTTGACAAGCTAAATATATTTATGGGCACTCAGAGACAGGCGAGGTGCTGCTCTTCCTCATCTACTCTCTCTCTCTCTCCCTGAATCGGAAATCTCTCCTGCTTTCTCTATACCTTAAGTATGGAGAAGATACTACCCCCTCTTCACACTCCTCTCTACCTTTCCCTGCCCATACATGACTCTTTAATTCCCTTCATAGGAAGGATGTGTGGCTGCCTCTCCAAAGCCTTGAAGGTGTTGCCTATTATCCTGGTTCTGATTATGTTTTGGGGGATGGAATCCTTACTCTCATCCGCAAAAGTACCTGGCGCTATCTGGAATGGGCTCTGTTCCCATCCTGCAGCTGTCTGAGCTCAAAGAGCACTCCATATGATCTGGAGTGGAGGCACCCAAAAGCCAGGAGTAGAGAAGATAAAAGACCACTGGAAGATGAGCCCTTAATGGAATATGAGGGGGCAATTTGGGTGAGACTTTCGTTTAGAGGTCTTAATATTTCTTGTGACTTCATCTGCAAGGTCCCTACCCTCTATATTTAAATCCCTCCTTGAAGACCCAATTTTTTGCCATGCTAAATTCCTCATAGGCAGCCAATTTATACCAACTAGCTCAAGAAGCACAATTTTGACTACTTTATTTGTATGTTGTACCCTTTTCCCATGCCCTATTCTCAGTTCACCTCTCTAACTTAACTTAAAGTATAAGCTCCTCAGGACAAATGTTGTGCCTTACTTCTGTAAAGAAAGCACATACTGTGTATTGGGCGTTACAAGAAGCAAGTAATATGTTGATGGGGAGTCTCTTTGTTCGTTCCTCCGATGATCTGTGTCTGACATCCAGTTTTAAAACCACTCCCTTGTCTTGTGGCCAAACATAGTGGGGTGTCTGCTTTTTGCTCCAATTTCCACACCTTACTATAGTATGTTAACTATATACATGGTCCCTGTTGTGTGTTTTTTTTTTTTAAATCTGCAACATCAGCAATGTTACCCAGCTGAACAAAAAGTATGAAAGAACAGTTAACTGTCTAAGGGGTTTAGTATAGCCAATACAAGTAGGAGTTACAAACCTTTCATGGTTTAAAGTATTTAGCAGAAATTGTGTGTGTGTGTATATATATCAAATAATTTTAACCCCCCCCCCCCCCCCCCCCCAATGCACCCAGGTGGGGAATCCAAGTCTCTTTATACTGTATTGGTACGTAAGAACCTTTTTGTTCTTGTCAATTTGAAGGGACACTTCAGTCAGGTTGCATCTCTGATGGGTGGAGTAATCCCATACTACTGCTTAATAAAACTCTGAACATTTGAAAAATCAAATATATTTCTTCTTTGCATTTCTCTTGGCTAGGACAAAAATATACTAGTTTAATTTTTTGCTTTCTGGTTTTCATGACCGGTGATAATGCAGCAGTGTTTTAGTTTGCAAAAATGAAGTGGTTTTTAAAAACTGTTCCCACTGGAATTGAAGTCCTGAATATTCCCATTTTATGGTTTGTAAAATTGGGGTGTGTGGGTGGGCTTTTGGGACCAAGTTTGACTGGACTATTTAGCCATTATTTGCTGAAATGCTAAAACAGTGGACCTGAGCTCATGTATTCATATTTCAAGGAAGCCTAACTAACTATTGCAAAGATAGTTCTGGGATATCAGAACTCATGATCGATCTGGAAGACACAGATCACACATGCGACAAAAACAGCTCAGAAAAACCATGTTGGCGTCCACATTAAAGTTTGAGAGAGCCACCTCCAAACACACTATAAATAGCAAGTGTAAACCACAAACCCATCCACACCCCTTCCCAGCATTCTGTATGAGTGTACCATTACATAATCCCAACAAAAACATAACTCTGAAAACGATGACACATGCGTAGGCCAAGCAGAGCTTCGAGAATCTGTTCTTATTCTATTGTAGAGTTGAAATATCATCCCTTGTAAACTGTAAAGGCCAGTTGCTCAAAAGAGCACAGCATCCATGGTTTGGGCCAGAGATTCAAAAGAATATGTTGGGTACAGAGTTCCTTGTCAATCTGCACCCATGTGAACTGTATAAGTGCGGTGGGATGAGGTGGATTTTGTTTCGAGATCCCTTTTGTAAAACATATCTGTTCATAGTTTGTATATAAATGGCCTTTCTAAACCTCTTCAGTTGAGTAGACTAGATGGAATGTATGTGGCGACTTATCACATGGTGAGATTCTGGTCTGTTCGCAACCATGCCACCTTCCACTTTTAGGGAATTTCAAAGCAGATGCTGTTTGTGGCAACCTGTACTTTGAACAACTACTGCTCCAGGCCTGTCCACCATTTTCTGCATCTGCTTCAAAGTGTGAAGTGAAGAAAGACACTCTTCTGAGAAAGACATTAGAAATGGTGAAAATGGACAGGAAAAGAATGAGTGGGAGAAAAGCAGACGAGAATGTCCATTAAGGTTTTTTAACATGTTCTATCTTACTATACTTAATATAAGTACGTGAAGTGGGGTAGGGCCCGTTACTGAGTGAGAGTTCTGCTTTCATTGGTAGCTATAATATAAATTCAATTGCAGCCATGGTGAAGTGAGTCATGAGGCAGCAGAGCCTTGACATAGGGTGCCAGATCATGTGCGTGTGCCCCAGGAGCCGTGTTACATAAGACTACAAGTTAGCAAGCATAGAAAAGAATACCCAACACTCATGACCAATAAAGATTGGTCACCCTGGACTTCTAGGATTCTTACTGGAGAATAGATAAACGTCCTGTAGAGCAGGGATCTCCAACTCAAATCACCACGAGGGCCACATGAGGACTAGTATGTTGGTCCGAGGGCCTCATCACTGAAACCTTTTCTTACAACGATACAAAAGTATGGTCAAAAATGAAGAGGAGTATAGTATGCTATTAAAAGTCAATGTATTAACTTTTTTAAAATTGTAATGCAAAGGGGGTTTTAATAAAATATAAACACTCAGTAATGCACCTCACTCAATGACAAAACACGCATTTACTTTTAGATTTACTTTGGTTAAAGCTGCCCCACCCCCACTTCACTCCTCCCCCAAATCCCCACCCTGGCCCCGCCTCTTCTCCGCCTTCTCCCCCGAGCATGCCACATTCCTGCTCCTTTCCCCCCACCCCCCACTCCTGGAAAGTCCTAAGCGCTGCCAAACAGCTGTTTGGCGGCGGGAAGTGCAGAGAGGTAGGCAGAGGAGCGGGGATGCAGCACGCTGGGGGGGGACAGGGGGTGAGGGGAGCTTGGCTGCTGGTGGAGTCTGCACCTATGGCGAGCCGCAGGAAATAACTCCGCGGGCCGCATGTGTGTTTGAGACCCCTGCTATAGAGGGTAAATATTCATATGAGTTGAATGGGGGAATTTCCATCACCATATGTAAATCAGTTCATCCTTATGTTCTAAAATATTTATTCTCGCACCTTTTTTTGTTATATACTGTTCCTTTCATAATAAGCTTGGTTGTTACTCTTGCAGAAGACAATGCAGAAGTTACACTTGATGTGTCCTTGGCCTATCGTGATGACATGTTCAGTGAATGGAAAGAAATGGCACATGCGATAGAGACCCGAAAGCTAAAATGTTCTTTTGCCTCTCCAAAAGTAGGTATTGCTGGTTTCTATGAGCTCTTTGTTAGAATTGTGTTCAGTTGCAGCTTTCAGCATTACCAGGTTTCTGTTGGGTGTACAGTAAGTGGATGTGAGTTGCAGAGGGGAATGCTGCCAATAAAACCGACTTTAGAGACTCCAAGGCAAGAGTGACACTGTGTGTGTTCTCTCTAAGGAATGAAATTGGGATCCCAAGTAGTCATTAATCCTGGGGTCTAAATTGATTTTTTTTTTTTTTTTTAAAGCATTACAGGTCTACTTTAAGAAATGATTTTTTTTTTTTTTTAATCACTGCATGTTCTGGAAGGAAAAAGTGTCATGAACAAAATTTTCTACAATAAGGTGTTAAGGAGTTGTGAACACTGGGCTAACAATTGTGACTTGGTGGGTTGCTTGAGTAGGTACCTGAGGTTGAGTAATGGGGGAGGTGGGAAGGAGAAGGAAAGGTAACTCTCCATTTTGTAATTCTAGTATTTGGGGGAAGATAACTGTGATTCCAGTTCTTTGTGCTCCTGGTGAGGAGTCGGAAATGGCATTTCCTGTAGCAAATCACATCCATGGTGGTGGTTATATTCATGCACGAGAGTCCTGTTAGGGACCAGGGGCCCGCTGTGCTGGGTGCTGTACAGACACAGAACAAAAAGATAATCCCTGCCTCAGAGTTCACAGCCATGTAAGACAAGAAGCAATTGGTAGATATAACAGATGAATGGGGGAGCTCCAGGAAATAATGATAGTATTAGCATAATGAGCAGTGGTGTCAGTGTACCAGCTGACTGTCTATTGTCAAGTTGGGTGGTGGTGCTGGGGGTTATGGGTTTGAGTAGGTTTGATGGCAAAGGAGAGTGTTAACTAAGTATTTGAAAGAGATCAATGAGGTAGCTTTGTAGGTGTTTGCAGGGAACTATTTCCGGGAGTAAGAAGCAGTGTGGGGAGGAATCATGAAGGTGCTCATTTGAAAACTGAACACATGGGTATAAAAGCTGGCCATTGGCAGAATTGACTAGGGAAGTCAATATCTCAGCATGAAGCGAATGTGGGGGTAGGCTTTGAAAGTGAAGACAAGTACTCTTGCGTTTGATGCATGGAAGAGGAGGAGCCAGTGAGGGATACAAATACTGGGTGATTTGGACAAAATAATGAGTCAGGAAAATGACCTTTGCAGCAATGTTTTGAATGGATATAAGTGGGGCAAGATTGGCCTTGACAAATGTAGGGGAGAGGGTGTTGAAGATCTGGACAAGAATCTTAGATGTGCAGATGGAGAGACTGTATCTTCAAGATATTATGCAGGAAGAACTGATCAAACTTAGCCTGGATGTGAGGATCTGTGTCTATCTAGAGTGCTTACCTCTGTGTTGGTCATGTTGAGCTTAAGCTGACAGCTGGAAGTCCATGAGGAAATGTCTGAAAGACCAGCTAAGATTTTACTCTCTAAAATAGAGAGAGCATCAGCAGGGAAATGATGGTGGAACTTGTATTTGTGAATGAGTGAGATTGCCAAGAGACAAGGTGTAGAGAGAGAAGACCTGGACAAAGCCCTGTGCGACCTGTTCTACCTCCTCCTGAAGTTGGAAAAGGATCTTTCAAATGACATGCGGAAGGCTGATCAGAGGGAGGGAGAACCTGGAAAGGACAGAGTCACAAAAGCCAGGACAAGAACTTCAGCATAGTCAACCATGCTCCTCCTCTTGAAAGTGGCCAACGGGTCAAGGAGACTGAGGATAGAGAATCCGTCCTAATTCGGGTAGGAAGAGGTCATTAGAGAAATGAGAACTGTTTCAGTGGAGTGCAAGTGGTGGAAGCTGTATTGGAGAGGGTCTAGAATGGAATTGGAAGAGACTCCCTGTAGGGCTTGTAGACAGCACATCTGATCGATGAGCTTGCGGATGAAGGGGGTGGATGAGGCAGTAGCTGGAGAGGCAAGTGGGGTCAAGGATATCTTCTGAGGATGGGAGAGCCTAAAGTATGCTTGTATTGAGAGGAAAGAGCCAGAGGAGAGCGAGAGGTTAAGAAGAAGGGTAAAGAATGACTGCGGGGCAGAGATTATGAGGTTGTTGAGGGATTGTACTGAGTTTATATTTAATGGCCATCTTGCATATACAAGCTGGAATAATGCATAAAATAACTGTATTTAAGTAAAAGTGATTAAATATCAGGGTCTTATTTATTTATTTATTTATCTATTTATTTATTTATAAATCAAACTGATCTTGTTTTGCTAATTTTTTTAAAATCTGTTTTAAAATGAAATGTGACTTTAATACAAAATATGTTTTAAGGCTAAACTATGATAAGCTCTTAAAACATTTAAATAATAAATATGCTGAATCCCTGATGGAGCCTCTACCTAAAACTCTGAGTTAAAGTCTGCTTTTCTATATGAAGAAGGATCTTTTCTCCAATTCTAACTTTTGAGGTAGTTTTTTACAAATGTGGCACAAATAGGTCGTGTACTGTAATAAGGACATGATCCTGTGGTGGACTCTGCCGTGCACCCAGTAACGCAGCCCAAGTCATCACAGGCATTGGGACCGGGCCTCTGATTCCAGGAGACACCATCATTTCATCAGGATCATTCAATGAGCCCATCTAGTTTCTCATTAAGCTGTAACAAACTGAACAAAAATTCAAGTGTGTAGCTTTGTCACAGTCAATGCTGCAAACATAGAAAAGATAAGCATTCTAGAAGATAATGAAGGGAACCTGAAACTTGACACATGGGTGCAATGCTTATTTAAGGCATCTTTTAGCAAAGTACAAATCTAGGAATAAAGGAAAATCATGTTGAAATTACAAGATACTTCCATAACAACCACTTTGCCTCAGCTTCACTGAAGAGAGCAGGAGGATCCAAACTAGTTCTCCCCCAAGATGCATGATGGAATTCCTTGGTTGACTGTCTGAAGCTGTTTGTTAAGAACTGGCCCATTCTGATGACAATCTGTGAAGAAAAGCATGACAAAATAGATGGAACTATCACAGCCAAAGTAGGCAACATCAAACTTAAGGGAAAATGTAAGTGGTAGAATTCAGTATATTCCATTTATTTCCATAGCCTTGGGCAAACTGAAGAAAGAGTGCTGCTGTATTGCTGATGCTGTTGAAATTTTGGAAAGTACTTAGACATTGAAAAAAGAGATTGCAGGCAGTAAAGAAGCGGATGGATCAAGCACTTACTCCACCTAATTTTCCTGCCAATATTCTCAACCAGGGTAGATGCCTAACTGCTGAAGATCATATTACTATGACCTAGATATCTAAATATTCACCCATCAGTCATGCCAACCATAATAAATTGAAGGGCTGGAGATGAACCATTCGAGCAGTGAATGTTTGCAGCTGATCTTTTAAAAGAAAGTCACACCACTTAACTGATTTAAATCACTAGCCAAGCACTTGGAACCATAGTTTGTTGAAGTTCTAAACCAGCTTTTGACAGCAATAGCCTCTTCTGCAGGCACGGAGTATTTTCTTCATTTGAACTAATTCATGCAAGGTTGAAAAATCAAGTGGGAGTTAAAATAGGAAAACTTGTCTCTCTTTCTTCCAGGCTGTGAATAAGAAGGAAGGGGATCAGATCTCCTAGTTTAAGTTGGAAAAACTTTGGAAACAGTCTCTTGAAAATGAGACCGAGGGTAGGTATGTCTACACTAGAAACACTGTACTGTGGCAGTGGAAACACTACAGTGACAGAAGGGAGGGTTCTGTTGCTAAAGTAAATCCACCTCTCTGAGAGGTATTAGCTAGGTCATCTGAAGAATTCTTCCATCTAGCGCTGTCTACACTGTGTGGCTTAGGTCATCTTAATTATGTCTCTCTCAGGTGTGACTTTTACACACCCATAAACAATGTATCTAGGTTGGCCTAACTTTCTAGTATAGAGCAGCCCTCAGGTGAGTAGGAAATTAAGCTCAAGTCACTTTCACTTAAGCATATTTGAAATTTTTCCAGGCTCACCTGAAAGTTTTAATTAATTTGCTGCAGTTAATCCCTCTGTTCCTTTAATAAATCATTTAGCTGAAAATGTGAAACATCTTATGATAAGAGATTATGTATCCGAAACTTTAAGGTTGTTTTGTTTAATAAAAGTACATTGAGTAAAACTTTAATTGGCCAGTAAATAGGAATATATCATTCACCATTTTCTAACATACTAAAAATCTGAAAATATCAACCTATATAATTGTTTAAACAAATATATATAGTTATAATGTATCCTCCTAGGTAGCAAAAAGGTACCAGTCTAATGTAAAGGCTCTATCTAATTGTAAATAAACACATTTTAATGGTTATCAACCAATGAAAATGTACCTTTCTTTAGAAAATTAACTGAAGTACAAATGGAGAGGTTAATGAAAATCAATTATTTTAAGCATGATTTAAGTGACCAAGTGGAAAGCATAGGTTTTTTTTGTTTTTGTTTTTTTTAAATCAATCTACCCTGATAAATATTAAGCAACAATGGATCTATTAATAGGGTTTTGCTGGCAATTTGACAAACCATGCTGGTTAATTGATTACAGACCTCTTATCCCTTCTTAGCATCTGATATTTGAATATTAGATGCTGCATAACTACTTCCTGCTTACATTTTTTGTCTAAATGCTTAATACAATCAATATCAATTACAGACTTTAGGTCTAGGGGTCTAAATACAATTTCTATTACTTATTATATTCACTACCTGTATTTATTTGTAAGTCTGTATGAAAATTGAACATTAAAAATGCATGACTTACATTCTAAAACTTCTACACAATAAAATAACTTTTAAAATGAACATGCCTAAGTACACTTGATTGGATTGTAGTGATCTGCGCTGTGAAACAAACGGAATAATTTAACAGTACCGATATTACTGACTAATGCTGCAATTAACTGGCTAGTTTAATGTGCACCTATAAGCTCTACTGGATGGAACTGGAACTGTTTAACCATGTATCAAGCCCTGTTCTGCTAACAGAGAGTCTCCTTTAACTCTGTTAAGAAAAGCCAGACCAAGACGATTTGTAACCTACCCTTGCTACCACAGGAAGTTCTGAGTAGCCATAGCATATAGCATCGTGACACCTATGAACTTCTTTTTGGCCACGGATTAAAACGGGCAATAGTTATAGTATTGAAGCAAATTGTTACTGTTCAGGAAGAAAAGGGCTAAAATATGTTCATCAATTTATATTTTCAGAGAAAACTGGTTGATACATAATGAACTGCTTCTCCATGTGGATTTGCTTTCTTTTTTTATTTATTAGTACTTACTTCCTGGTTCCCTAAAAGGGGAAAGGTTGGGATGTGATGAAACAAGAAGTCTATGCTGTACATCTCCAAATTAGAGCCCCTGGAAGGACTAGTTACTGCTTTACAACTATCGATTTATCATCTTAGAAGTCCAAATAAAAGTGAACAAAGCTGACCCTTTTGCATTTTCCCTCTCTCTGCTATTCCACTAGACCATAGAGCATGAAGGCCGATACTATGACTGTGATGTGCTCCCTTTCATGGAAATTGGAACTGTGGCTCACAAATTCTACCTCCTCAACATTCGACTCCCTGTGAATGAAAGGAAACTAATTAATGTGGGAATTGGGGAAATAAAGGATGTTCGCCTGGTGGTAAGTGTGCATGTTTCATTTCTATCTTTGCTCTGGGCTCCCGTCTCCTCTAGAGTAGGTGTTTAATGTAGACTCACTGCTGTGTCAAAGGTGGGAGGATACCTGTAGAATCCAACCTTTATTGGGCTTATGATTTTACTGTGGTAAAGTAACCCATGACTGATGGCAAAACTCCTTCCCATTTCTCTGTTCTGTACAAAACCACAATTGCTCTATTCCCTAGTAAGAGTATAGTGACGTATTTTCTAAGGTCAGTCAACTTGTATAACTCCCACTGTCAGTGCAGCCCCTTTTCCCAATGGATCTCCCAATGGATCTCTTCTTTGACTGTTCTCTTCTAGCTATTATCCCTCCCCTTTCCCACCACGCTGACTTCGCTTGTAGGATAATTCACTGCTATTCTAATCGCTTTCTTGATTGACTCCAGAAGCCCGCAATTTTACTATGCCCGACTAACATTTCTCTATTGCATACAGTCTGGCTTTGGATCAGAGTTTAATTAAACTGGAAAAATATGCCTCCTATTACATGGCCACTCTAGGCATAGAACTTGAAATAAGGGATGAGAGGAAATAGGAGACCTAGAATAATAGCACTTGAAGAGGAAACTCTTTTAATCCTGTTACCTTTGATTTCAACAAATGTGTTAAGTGTCTTTGTCTATCCCCCATTTCAGTCTTGGATAATTTTGTCCATCAAGGTGCCGAGAGCCTAAAAATGGTTCTCCTGTTTACCACCATTTAATGCAGTAGAGCCGGTCTCTCTGCTCTCACTGTTTTGGCTTTTGATCGGAGCTATTTCTGGAGCAATGATCAATTTGCCTATTAGCTCCCAGTATTTATTGGGGTTACCATCATGTATGTCCTCATCCCTCCCCATTCCGCATTTAATATTAAGTTGACTAATTTTCATGTTTGAATAAATTAATTTTGTTTAAATGCGTGGCAACTTTTATTGATTAAATTGTATGAAAAAATATACCTATTAAACACCAGTACTAAAATAGTAGATTTCCAAATAACCAGAAATTGATAAAAACAGAAGTGGTGCAATATTTGCATTAGTTATCAGGAGTCCTAAAAATTCTACTTGAACTGAATGGTCAGGATACATTAAACAGCGGTGTACAGCTCTTTCCATTTTGTCAAACACTTCAGCTGTGCATTTCACAAGCACTACTCTTTAATGTTAAGTGGCTGTAGTTCAGACTATTGGAATTTCTATCAGGCCCTCTGACTATAACAGGATAATGCAAATCTGATCTTGTCTGTAAATAAGGAAAGTGAAATACTGTACAGCTCCCACGTTTAAACTTGTATCCTCAGGGTATCCATCAAAATGGAGGTTTTACAAAGGTATGGTTTGCAATGAAAACCTTCCTCACGCCCAGCATCTTCATCATCATGGTTTGGTATTGGAGACGGATCACGATGATGACACGCGCTCCTGTCCTGCTGGAAAAGTGAGTAGACAAGTAACTCACTGTGATCCAGACAACACATAAGATTTAGGCCAAAATGTATGCCTCATGCAAAGCCTGGGTAAACTGGCCATGTGCTAGATTGCCATCCCTGTGGATCCAATTTCCTTCCTTCCCCACTTTTTGCCAAGCCAATGTGGCAGCAGAGCTGCTCTTCAACCTCTGTTGCAGTCTTTGTTCTGCAGTAGTCTGTATAGCTGGGTCCTGTGTCCTGTGTGTGTGACTAGACCCTTCTGCCGTTCTCTCACAGCAATCATGGAGCCACAGAATTTGCCTCCCAAAACTTTTTGGTGATGCACGGGAAGCCCCTGCAGGGCTGTGTGGCAGACAGTGTCTGTACCCTCTGCGTCAGCTTCCCAAATTCTGATCTCCTAATGTGGCAGAAATGCCCTAGGCTGCTGCATCAGGGTCCCCTCTGCCTGTGGGTGCATGTGTAGGATTAGCACCATAAGAATTTGACTGCCCAACCAGTCCTTTGAAAACAGCAACTGGTTTTCCATTTTAACTCCTAAGCATGAGCTTTGTTTGAAATAGATACATTTCTTGCCAGTTACTGAGTCACCCTTCGTTAGTGGTGTCTCTGTGGAGACAGGATAACAGTACTGCTATGTGGGTGGGCCAACAGGAAGGTATCGTGGCAAAAAGGAGGAAACCTCTACTTCTTCATGAAGTTTGAGCTCCTTTGGCCTAGTCCTCTTGGTCCTTTCTTTGAAATAGAAAGGGATTCTGTTCTGTCTGCTTCTCCAGGGTAATCTTTGCTCTTGGGATTTCCATGACGTTCATAAACATCCCAGTAGAGTGGTTTTCCATTGGATTTGACTGGACTTGGATGTTGCTCTTTGGAGATATTCGACAAGGAATCTTCTATGCCATGCTTCTGTCATTTTGGATAATCTTTTGTGGAGAGCATATGATGGTGGGTGTGACTATAGAGTAAAGAGTATCTTGTTCCCTTTAGAAATCCGATAAGTTGTTTGTAGCATATGTGAATAAATGCTAGGGAGAAACTGTTACCAACCAGACTTTCACGCTGGTTTAGATGTATACATCTTAGCTAGGAAACGAGCATATCCTGCTTTAAAAACCCTCTCCCCAAGAGCAAATGCAGCATCAGTGGTTGCTTTAGACAAGCTCCCCTGGTGGAAACTAAATATTTGCAAAGCAACAACTTGGAGTGTTGTGCACATTTTTCATCAGATCTCTTCCTTGGAAATAGCATAGTGTTCCAGTGCCCAGACTGGCAGAACAGTGTTAGTCTATGGGCTTGGCTACATGGTGCTTTAGCCCACACCAGTGGGGTGTAAATTCTAAATCACACCAGCATGTCACACACTAACTGGCCCATGTGGACGCTTCTAATGGGCACTTAAAGATCCCTACTGCCTGTTAATGTACCACATAGACAAGTCCTAAGTTTAAGCAGAACTCCTCACCTGCTTTCCTCCGGATGGACACGCTGCTTGTTAATTTCCCACAAATAGAAATGTACAGATGCCCTCAAAGCTGAGAGGTTATTTATCAGTAATTCTTCTTTGGGAGTCACCTCTGTGCGTTCTCACTACTTGCCCACCTTCCCCTCTACTCAGAAGTCTGTATGACATCAGGACTGTGTGGTTTGGGAGAAGGAACAGAGGCAGTTGTTTGTGGGGGGGGAGGGATGGGGCGGGACTGCATTCCCATATTAGGGTAGGGCAGGGCAGGGGTGGGCAAAGATTTTGGCCTGAGGGCCACATCGGGGTGGGGAAATTGCATGCAGGGCCATGAATATGGGGCTAGGGCTGGAGCAGGGGGTTGGGGTGCCGTGTGCAGGAACGGGCTCGGGGCAGGGGGCTTAGGGCAGGGATGCAGGAGGGGTGCAGCAGGGGTTGGGGTGTACAAGGGGGCTCAGGGCAGGGGGTTGGGGTGCGGGGTGCCGCTTACTTGGAGTGATTCTGGGGTGGCAGTGGCACGCAGCAGGGCTAAGACAGTCTCCATGCCTGCCCTGGCCCCGCGCCACTCCCAGAAGCGGCCAGCACCACATCCCTGCGGCTGCTGTGGCGGGGGTGGGAGGCAGAGGACTCCGCGCACTGCCCTCCCCTGTGGATACCTCCCCCGAAACTCCCATTGGCTACAGTTTCCTGTTCCCAACCAATGGGAGCTGTGGGGGACGGTGCCTGGAGGTGAGGGCAGTGCAAAGAGCCCTCTACCCCACCCCCCCAAGGGGCCTCAGGGACGTGGTGCCGGCCGCTTCCAGCAGTGACGTGGGGCCCACGGCACCATGGGGGTGATAATCTTGTGGGCTGGATCCAAAGCCCTGACGGGCTGGATCCGGCCCCTGGGCCATTGTTTGCCCACCTCTGGGATAGGGCAATGATGTCTCGCTCTCACAAGCTCTTTCATATATCCCCCAATGAACATGGCTTCCCCGTGAAGTTATGCAGCTCGAAATCTGGGATGCCATATCCCACCATGGATATGCACAGAGCTGACACAAAACAGCACCTAGTAAGTAACCTCTTTCTTGACTTAGGAATGTCCTTTGCTATCAGCCTCACTGTGCGTGCATAATTCAGTCACTTTTTTTCCCCCCTTCCATAAATTAACTTTCTTTTATCATGGCTTGATTCATTAGGATCAAAATGAACGAAATCGTTTTTCTGGGTACTGGAAACAGGTTGGGCCCATAGCTGTTGGTGCCTTCTGCCTTTTCATCTTTGACATGTGCGAGAGGTAACGGAGACATTTTTTTCTCTTACACTCTGTAGTGATAATACAATTGTGCTCTGATCTCAGGTGCTGCCCTCTTTTTACAGGGGCATACAATTTTACAGGGGGATACAATTGATCTTTACACTGGGTCCATGTTGGTTTGCCTTTTTCTAATAGCTTTATTGAGACAAGGATTGAAAAGTTGGTACAAAGGCTTCGCACTCTTCAGGCCATTTGGGTCTCCTCATGCCAACACTGGTATTCACCAGCCACCTTTCTGTGCTCCTTGGGGAAAGGAATGGCAAGTCCCTTTTCCTCAAACTAGGTATTCAAGTCATTAGCCCCCTTATAACTCAATTTCCTCCAGGCCCAGAGTTCAATTTCTTAGACATCCCAGTAGCAATTTCCCCAATTTAAGTTTTCCCTTCCAGATTAGATTGCATTACTTAAAAGTAGACTTCTTACTGGAAAATGACTGAAAGTAAGAGAAAGAGATAAAAGATAGCTCTTTGCCTGCCTACACATAAATTCACAAAGCATGGAAATATTACCTGTCACAGGACAAAAAAAAAATTTTTTGACTTGTAGGTCAAAGGGTATATTGAGTAATCTCAGAAAGCTGCATTGGAACAGTGAATGAGCTTCCGGACAAAAATGCAGTAGACCTAGTCCTGTCTTTTTTTTTTTTTAAATGAGGCTCTTATCCAGCTCTGTACCCATTGTGGGCTAAAATACAATTCCTTACAGTATCGCTTCATTGGTACATGTCATCAAAACATAAAAGTTAGCCCAGTCTCTTATATTGTTGTATATGAAAGTTTCATCTTTTTCCTGTCTTAACACTTACATGGGGAAGATTTTTATTAGCTGTACCCTATCCATTTCTAACGAACGCTTTTTTGAAGCCAGGTGGAATCGTTATAATTCTGCATAATTGAAAAGGAGGTTTAATACTGTGCAAGTGACAAGAATTCCTTCTCAGCCAGTGTGCTTGACACCATAAACAATGCATATTTTAAAAATGCTATGACTTGCATAGCTGATACAAGTCACTTTGGGACACCCCCAACCCCCACCCCCACCCCCCAATGCTGACCGCAACTGTCCAACCATTTGCTTCACCATTTTTCTTGCAAAGAGACAAGAAGGCTTTTCCTTTGGCTTTTATAGTGCCGTGAAGTTGTGTTGGAACAGTTTTTGTAAGATTATGCATCCACTGGAATGTAAACTGAAGTTTCCCCACCCACCTCCAAACACACTCCCAAACTGCAAAATAACATTACTCATTTTTCCAAACTGTTAAGTTAGCTGTATAGGAATGTGTATTTTACTGTATCTTTGACTCTTTGCACGTGAATTCTGATTGCCCTGAATTCTCTCCTATTTTTAGAGGGGTACAACTGAAAAATCCATTCTACAGTATCTGGACCACAGATGTTGGCACGGAGCTGGCTGTATCCTTCTATCTGTTTTTATGCAGTAGCATTTATTTTGTGTTAGGTTTTTGGAGTGAGAAATACATTTTAGTAACTAAAAATTTCACTTTCTCAAAGTACTTATGGAACCTGATGAAAAGCCTGTTCACTTTGGTAAGATGGGACTGGGAAATTGGTTTCTGACTCGAATATAGTAGAAGATCCAGAGTCGCCTTTGAATGAACAACTTTATGGCTCTATAGGGGGACACTGCTATAAAATATTAGTGCAGTCTGTAGATTTTGCTGCAAGAATGAATTCTGAGATTAGTATTGAGATAATGGAAATGATTAGAAAAATTAGGATCTGCCTCAAACTGCAGAAAGTCTAGGAAATGGCACATCTTGAGTTAGTGATTCTAGAAAAAAATCCTGTTCTCTCTGAACCCTGTCTAAACTGCACCCTTTGTGCTGTTCCTTCTCCTGGTCTGAACTAGAGCTGTTTTTCTCTGGGGCAGTTCATTTAATTGCTGACACTTGGAAGCGTTGTCCTACAGCATTTATACAAATTGCTTTTTAAATTTGCCTGGTCAGGCTGGAAGTGCTTTCAGCTGCATTTAATTTTTATTACCAGGCTAAGATAAGGTAATGTGATTAGTTTCACTTCCTCAGCATCCCAGTCCTCTTACAGGAGTCTCCTAGATCGCATGTTGGTTGGTTATTACTTCTCGTCTTCTCTGCTAAGCCTCGTCTCTTTGTACCAGCGGAGCAGAAGTGACAATTCCAGCTTAGCCTTTTCAGCTTGCAGGAGTTTTAATATTTTATCCCTCGTTAACACCATTTTAAGTGCTTGGGGAACAACCGGAGCTTTGGCTCTGGGACTGAGCTGGGGAAGGGACCGTGAAGCACTCAGACAGAAGCTTCTATTTAATACACACTAGAAGCCTGAATTAGGATTATTGCAATAATTAGTTTACTTTTGTAAAGTTCTAATTACCTGGATAATATTTTCTTCAATCTCTTGCTTTGTCAAGTAGCTGTTTCCTTTAACTTTACTGCTCAGATGGCATTTATTATAGTTGCAGGAATCTGCCTTTGCCTCTACTTCCTGTTTTTGTGTTTTATGGTGTTTCAAGTGTTCAGAAACATTAGTGGGAAACAATCCAGCCTCCCAGCAATGAGCAAGGCTCGCAGGCTTCATTATGAGGTTAGAAAACCCTTGTTGGATTAAAGGTGTGCATGTACATGCACTCATTGCTTTAGTATTCCAAAAAGAAGGCTACTGATAATCTACCAGAAAAACTGTATCCACCCTCATTAGCTTTTTTCCATCGTTTAGAAAACTTCATATTTTACCAGCTTTCTCATGCTGCCAAAACCATCCTAATGTCAGTTCACAAAAAGGCAATCAACTTTTCTTCGTTCTGATGTTTAGCCCCCACCTAATGCTTTCAGTCTTCAAAGTACTTGACAAACACTAATCTGCCCAATGTACTCGTAGGCATTTACTCCCAATCCACTCTGTTTTTCTCTTCAGAGTGGTGTGGCCAGGTGGTAAAACCTTTTGAGATTTACTGATGTAAAGCACTATTATTACAGATGAGGAAAATGATGCAGGGTGCTCATGTGACTTGCCCAAACCACTCAAGAGAGTCTGCATCGGAACAGGATTAAAAATCCAGAGTTCCTGGTTTGCCATCCTCTCCTTAGGCCACGCTGGCCTCTGGTCAGAGCTGTGCTCATTCCTCTTTAATTGCTGTTGTGGAGCAGAAGGAGGAGCCAAGATAGAGTTGCAGTCAAGCCATGAATGCCTGTTGTTTTCTTGGTGATAAAGATTTGTGTCCATAAAACTTAGGTAGACAATGGTCTGATGAGTCAAATTCTGTGTCTAATCAGGTTGTTTGTGACTCATTAAAAGGTACATTACTTGTTCCAATAAGAAAATCTGGATTTTTGCAGACATTTCCCCGAAGTCTTAGCTCTTCTGTCATCTTTTTCCTTGAGTTAAAAGCACGGCACAGGTATTATGAATTTGTGTTGCAATAGAGCTTAGGGCTCCACTGCTCTAGGCACTGTGCAAACGCTTAACAAAAAGACAGTCCTTGCCCTGAGGCCTTCAGTCTTGCCACCTCAGCCCACCTGCTGCACAATGGCAGCTGTGCACAAACTAACTTGTAAAATGTCCTCACTCCCCCAAGGTGCCCGAGTCAGTGTGATTCAAAACTAACATAACTAAAATCTGTCTTTGTTAAATTCAAAACAGGTTTAAAAAAGCAAACAAAGTCTGTGATAAGCCCCACCCAAACCATGTAAATTTATGTCATTTGTTTGATGTCTTTAATCTACAATCCAACATTCATCTAGTCGCCTTAAATTCTCAGCCAAAGAAAATTAGATAAGGAAAGTTTGCACTCTCCTCACGTGAACTCATTACACTTACAGAAACAGAAAACATTTGTAAAGTAGATCACTCCTGGTATAACCTAACAAACCCTCATCACAGATATATGTTCTAGAAAGAAAGCATATCTGATTTATCAAGGAAGCCACAGACTATCAAACGTGCTGTTAATTTAATGAAACCTTGTTGCTTAAACTCAAGTGCCTCCTTCACATTAGCTCTAAGTAAATCTGTTTAATTTCACAGGAGCAAATATAACGGAAAGCAGTAGCAGTCAAGACCTCTACACCCCACACAATGTAACTGGCAGGAATGCAGACGTCTGGGGAACAGAGAATACTGGCTGTCACCAGTGTAGGACAAAGGAGCGAGTGGGTGGTTGTGGGTTTTGTGGTTTTGGACTAATCTTTTTTTCCAACTTCCATCTTGTAGAAGCCAAAAATTGAAATGGGATTGTCTGTTCCGTTACGATGACCAGTGTCCTCTTTCTAAATAGGGGCTGATTTTTAGGTTCAAGTTCTTGATGCTCATCACTCTGGCCTGTGCAGCAATGACTATCATCTTCTTCATTGTCAGTCAGGTGAGTGTGCTGAAACCAAACTGGGTATGAGAGAGTGCAGTATCCAAATTCCTAAATAGCCAACATATTGGTTATATCCTAGTTCAGAGGACACAGGAATGCATAGATTGTAGGCTGGGCTGGTAGTGTCTGCTTATTATTAAGGCTGCCTGATCTTTCCCATTATAAGACCCTGTTGTCAGTTGTTTAAGTTTGCCAAAAAGTTAACTGTTTGGGTTGAAATTTTTCATACTGAGTGTCTGCCTCAGGACAAAAAGAAAAGGAGTACTTGTGGCACCTTAGAGACTAACACATTTATTTGAGCATAAGCTTTCGTGAGCTACAGCTCACTTCATTGGATGCATTCAGTGGAAAATACAGTGGGGAGATTTATGTACACAGAGAACATGAAACAATGGGTGTTACCACACACACTGTAATGAGTGATCAGGTAAGGTGAGCTATTACCAGCAGGAGAGTGGGGCGGGGGGGAACCTTTTGTAGTGATAATCAAGGTGGGCCATTTCCAGCAGTTGACAAGAACGTCTGAGGAACAGAGCCAGAAGAGTACCCAGAAATCACCTACTACAGGACAGGCCCAACAAAGAAAATAACAGAACGCCACTAGCCGTCACCTTCAGCCCCCAACTAAAACCTCTCCAACACATCATCAAGGATCTACAACCTATCCTGAAGGACGACCCATCACTCTCACAGATCTTGGGAGACAGGCCAGGTCTTGCTTACAGACAGCCCCCCAACCTGAAGCAAATACTCACCAGCAGCCACACACCACACAACAGAACCACTAACCCAGGAACCTATCCTTGCAACAAAGCCCGTTGCCAACTGTGTCCACATATCTATTCAGGGGACACCATCGTAGGGCCTAATCACATCAGCCACACTATCAGAGGCTCGTTCACCTGCACATCTACCAATGTGATATATGCCATCATGTGCCAGCAATGCCCCTCTGCTATGTTCGTTGGCCAAACTGGACAGTCTCCAAGTAAAAGAATAAATGGACACAAATCAGACATCCAGAATTATAACATTCAAAAACCAGTTGGAGAACACTTCAATCTCTCTGGTCACTCGATTACAGACCTAAAAGTGGCAATTCTTCAACAAAAAAACTTCAAAAACAGACTCCAACAAGAGACTGCTGAATTGGAATTAATTTGCAAACTGGATACAGTTAACTTAGGCTTGAATAAAGACTGGGAATGGATGGGTCATTACACAAAGTAAAACTATTTCCCCATGTTTATTCCCCCACTTTGCGCCCCCCGCCCCGCCCCCACTGTTCCTCAGACGTTGTTGTCAACTGCTGGAAATGGCCCACCTTGATTATCACTACAAAAGTCCCACCCCCACCCCCGCTCTCCTGCTGGTAATAGCTCACCTTACCTGATCACTCTCGTTACAGTGTGTATGGTAACACCCATTGTTTCATGTTCTGTGTATATAAATCTCCCCACTGTATTTTCCACTGAATGCATCCGATGAAGTGAGCTGTAGCTCACGAAAGCTTATGCTCAAATAAATGTGTTAGTCTCTAAGGTGCCACAAGTACTCCTTTTCTTTTTGGGGATACAGACTAACACGGCTGCTACTCTGACACCTGCCTCAGGACACCTTCCCCCCCCCCCCCCGCCCCCAAATTTCAGGCAAAATAGTTTAACCATTTGCAATATGAAGGTAGTGGTGGTGTGGTGGGGGCGGGTTTCCATGTTTAAAAAAAAAAAAATTCTGGTGACCTTTTTCTTTGAAAATCTCTCTAATATGTGAAGATGCAATTATAGACTGGGTCATAATACATGTTCACAAGGGGGCCGAATTGAGGTTGCATAGGAAACCTTAATTGGAAGAACAGCCATACTGGGTCAGACCCGTGGTCCATCTGGTCCAGTATCCTGTCTTCTGACAGTGGCCAATGCCAGATGCCCCAGAGGGAATGAACAGAACAGGTAATCAAGTGATCCACCCCCATATTGCCCATTCCTAGCTTCTAGCCAACAGTCTAGGAACACCATCTCTGCCCATCCTGTCTAATAGCCGTTGATGGACCTGTCCTCCATGAACTTGTCTGGGGTGTGTGTGTCTGTGATTTTTTTTAATTCTGGTGTTTAACTTTTGAGTGCTTGATTTTGCAGTCTTAAATGCTCTAACTGTTTGTTTTTTTGGGGAGGAGGAGGAGAGGAGAGAAAGCGAGAGCATGTTCTCTTCCCTCTGAACGTGGATTTAGCCTATAGATCTAGATATATAAGTATAATAAAACTATAGGGTATTGGGCTATGTTTTAAGTTGCACAGGTAAAACACCATGCACCCTCTTGAAGGCCTACCCCACAATATTCTTCTGAGAATAAACCCCTTCACTCTCCTGACCGGTTCCCAGGACTACAGCCTCCCAAGATGACTTTCCATTGTTAAGATGTTTTATTGGCCTCAGGTGTAAGGCAGCAATCACAATTGTACATAGACATGCAGGCTTTAGTTGCAGAAATACAATGAATACACCCTTACAAGTTATAAAATAGTCAAACTCCTTTCTACTTTGAAAGTAGAGCTGTTCTGAAACCTTTTTGTCTGAATTTTCTAAAGAGTAATGCTCTTTTCCCAAGGAAAATGTCAGTTGTAGGACAATTTCAGTTTTGCTTGGGGGGGGCTTCTTTTATATAGGGGAAACTGAAAAGACATCTCCCCAGCTAGGCACTGGGGTGGGGGGGACTGAGAGCCCCAGTTCTTTGGCTGCAGGAATTGGGAGGAGCGGGTCAGCTTCACTGCAGGCAGAAAGCAAAACTGATGATGGGCAGCTGAAAGATTCGGTTTTGGGAGAAGCAAAATGGAGTTTTCCTTGAAATCCTTTCCTGTGAAAAAAATTTTGGATGTTTCATCTCTGCTTGTGGTGCAAACTTTTTCAAAAAGGTGAAATTTTTCACACAAAGGGATTTTATTTTCTTGCCAGTTTTACTGCTACTGTTGAGTCATGCACAGAAGTACCCTCAGACATACTATGTTAGGGAGTCTAGTCGCTGTGTTCCCTTTGCATATGAAAACAATGCCGTAGTCTGATTGGCATGGTAAGATAACTCTGATCTAAAAATCTGTTCAGTTGAAGCAGTTGGCTTGAAGGTCTACCTCAAATCGGGCAAATCATTTTGTCTGGTTACTTGCATCAAGTTTGGTATTTTTGTTTGTTTAAAGACTCTGTTCTGCCACTGTCTCTTTTTCTTTAAAGCAGAGCACCTTGTTTTCTATGGGGAATTCTGCTTTAAAGTCGATGGTAGGGTATGGCCCCAAATGACTTGTTAATTTGGCTTTTAAAATGGAAGGCAGTCTTAAGGTGCACAGCTCATGCATTTCATTGTTTTCAAAAGATTAATATTAAATTACTGTTTTCTTAACTCTCCATAGAGTCTCCTGTCTTTCTCTTTATATCTGGAACTAGTGCTATCAGCCATAGGTCTCTGCCGTAAGACAGAAGCAGTGAGACATGTTGGATGCCATTAGATCTTTGCATTATTCATGCTGTTTTCTTCTATAAAAGGTTTATTTATAGACCCTCTAAAGTTTTCAGACATAGCTAGTCTCCCAGGTACTGCTTGAATATGATTATCCTCTCACTAAAGTCTTGAATGACTGGAATGATCTAACGTGAATGTTCTGAGATTACATTTTGTTAGTTTTTTAAAAAAACAAGGATGAATAAAGTTTCTAATGTGAATCTTGTTGCATGTGCCATTCCTTATAGACTGGTGGCAAAGGAAGAGACTTTTTAGTATAGGCTTTACTTTGATGTGTTTGTCTGGACATGAATTGTCCATGTACTTCATTCTGTCTTAATTTCAGATTTCTATGTAGCTGCTCTTAGAAACATATTTGCTTTGTAGGTGCTTGCTCATTATAGGAGAATTCTCTTTACCTATCTGTCCCTATTGAATCTCTGGCTTTCTCGTGGACAGGTGACTGAAGGCCATTGGAAATGGGGGGACTTCACAATACAAGTGAACAGTGCCTTCTTCACTGGCATCTACGGGATGTGGAACCTTTACGTCTTTGCTCTTATGTTCCTATATGCTCCATCACACAAGAATTATGGTGAAGATCAATCAAATGGTAAACTGGGCTTTGGTGTGGCTCTTAATTGCATATGAATACTAACCTGAAATAGCCTGGGGACAGCATTGTGTAGCTGTGGTGGAGGAAGTGAAAGACAAGGCTGAGGAATGGAACTAAATAGTTTGTTTACTGAGTTTACAGTTGGTTTCCTTGGAATATCTTTCAGTGGCACAGTGGCTCTTCAGCATTAGCTCATGTAACAGTGTTTGTTTTGGACTGAAACCACTGCAAGGGAACATTCTTCTCTTCAAATGAATCTGACTACATGGAAACCCTTCGTAGTCCTCGGTTTTAGAAAAGCTTATTCTTTCCAAAACCCAAACTCTAGGGAAATTTAACCTGGCAGTCACTCTCTAGTTCCCAGGTCCTTCTTTGTGCATCAAGCTGAAATGTAGCTTTGTATTTCAGGTGACCTGGGAGTAAGTAGTGGGGAGGAGCTTCAGCTCACCACCACCATCACCCATGTGGACGGGCCAACCGAGATTTATAAGCTGGCTCGCAAGGAGGCTCAGGAGTAACTCCTGGAACACCTCACTTGGGACAAACGCAATGAAGTACAATACACAGATTGAGACAACAGCCTCCTTGAGGACACATCAGAAGTAACTCTACAACTGCCCAGTATTTATAGTGTGTTCACTGAGCGGTGGCACTAAAATAGAACCTCTGTAAACTCTCTTTAATATAGTATATTATCTCTGGGGGAGGGCAGGATATGTAGTCTATATTTTACGCAGACACGCTAAATGAACACTAAGGGTGCAAAGTGAAACCTTCAAGAGTTAAAAGCCAGGATTAATGTTGCCTGCGGAACCTTAATTTGAATACTTGTGTGTATGCAGGATGATAGTCTTTAATTACTGGGGTTTTTACACAGGACTCCTGCCTCATTCAATGCACAAAATGGATAGTGCTCACTTAAGAAGAAGTATTTAGTATTTTGTTTTCTTAGTGTGCAATTTCCTCATAAACACACAGAAAACGCAAAATTATATTCTGTATCTAACCATATTGACACCCTCTCTCCCTACCCCCCCAGTTAGGTCACTAGCAGGGTTCAGACCTTTAGATCTGTAGCACAGACCTCTGCCACTTAAGCTAACAGTGACTGGTAGCAGTAGTAGGCTGTTACCTGATGTGTGAACTAGGCACTAAAGACGGGAGAGATGCACATTTTACTAGTAGGTTTCACAGCTATTTGCTGACAGAGGAATGTAGAAACTCTGGACTCCTGGATTCTTTTCCAAGTCCTGGAGGGGAATATACTCCAGTGGTTATAGACCTTTCTGCCCTTGTGTCCCGCAACTTTTTTGTATCCTCCTATCTGCCCCACACCCATTGGGCTCCTGAACCCCCTTCTCTCCCCACCCCTCCTTCCTCCATTTCTCATTCCTCTGCATTCCAGTGATGGCTCCTTCTCATCCATGATGCCTGGGTGTCAGGAGAGGGAGCAATGAGGACACAGGAGAGACTGTTTCCGTCCTCTGTTGCTGTGGCACTGGGCACAGGATCCTGCAGCAGCTGGGAGGAGCAGTTGCAGGGCAACTCCTACTCGATGCCTGCAGCACTAGCATGGAACATACTCAGCAGAGATGGAATGTCTGGAGAACTTAGCTGCCAAATCGGCACTGAACATGTGAGAACCAGTATTTTTCAGTGTCTCGTAACTTGGCCAAACTTCCTAACCAGCTCTTAGACTCTTTGGGGAGTTTAGCTCTGGCAATGTCTCATCCCTCTGTAGAGCTTGGTCCATGCAGAGGATGACAGTCTACTGCTATCCATTGCTCAAGTAATAGAGGTTTGTGCTGTGAACCTAAAGGTTCCAAATCTGCTGATGACTCATGCGTAATAAGTCTGTTCGTCACTGAGGTCATGGAAGTCACAGACTCCGTGACTTCCAGAGACCTCTGAGACATTCTCTGCTTCAGCCCGAGGGGCTGCAGGACTCTGGAGCTGACAGCCAGTGGGGCCCTGGCAGGGTTCCAGTGACAAGTGACAGCCTTGCATGGGGAGAGGGGGTCACTTCGGGCAAATGGCTGGGGTGTCCCATTTTCTCTTTGGGAAATGTGGTCACCCTGCAGCTCCCAGTTGCCATGGACAGAGGAGGGCACAATCATTTTTCAGTTGGCTTTTTTCTTTTTTTTTTTTTTTTAAAAAGCCTGGTAAATCACACACAAACTACAGTATTGCTAAGGTTGCAAAGTCAAGCACTCAGTTAGGAAATGCCAGTATTAAGCTTGTCTGTGTAACCTTAATATGACTCTCTTGGACATACACATTATGATGTATTTTTTAATTAATGATCTCGCACTATTTCCTGCTCCCCATAGGCCCCCTCTGCCTTATCCAGTGCAGAGGATGGACCTGCTGTGGGGATAAGTCAGGGATGTGCAGTGAAGGACATTGCTGTCTGTAGCATCCCCATCACTAAATGTGCGTGTTTCAGTTTCTGGCTGCTCACCTTGAGATACCTAGGACCGAATTTTCAGAAGTGCTAGGTGCTCCAACTGAAATCGAGTGGTGCTCTGCTTTGAGCATAGATTGTAAAGTGCTATGAAAATGCCAAATCTCCTAAAAACAAGGCTCTGGGCTTCTCAAATTCGGTACCAAAAATTAATGGAACTTTGACAATTTTCTCCATAATTTCTGTGCCTCAGTTCCCCATCTTATTATTAATTTTGTATCCAGTGCAGAGTTTGGATGGGTTTTGTCAAATAGAGCCTGGACCCACATTGAGGAGAATAAAAGAAGATATTGAATAAATATATGCTCACATAATGAGACAGGGGTCCTCTGGAGAAAATATAGATAAGCATATAATTAAAGACTGTAACATAACACACATATTCCCAAGGGGGCAGAGCACTTCCATTCTCAATTCTGGCATTTCACAACTTTTAAAGGCTTGACTCTGCAACCTTAACCTACTTTAACTTTAGTTTTTTATCTAATATCTATGTACCTAGAATAAATTCATCCTGATTTCTTTTATAGTATAGTGTAACATTGCATGTTGTAAAGATTGATTTACAAAAGACTCATTGCAGCTTCAAAACCAAATCTCGTGTGTCCAACACTAACAAGTCTGTTATGGTGTAGATATCTCTTTATATTTGCTAAACTACTAAGTGCCACTTGCACACCAGAAATAGCCCCTGGGTCTTAGTAAATTGTTCGTTGTATGTTCCCTTTTTACAAAATGCTTTAAGCAACCTGGAAAAAATGTAGTTTTGTTAATTTAAATAAAATATACAATATTGTGGGTTTGTTGTTGGTTCATTGAGTGAGGAGAAATTGTAGCCTTTTTTGGGTGTCTTTTTATGGTTTGTCTGCTGAACTACAGTGGATAGACCAGTGGGGCAGAACTGTGCTTTACTGGAGACCTGAATTTCCCACCAA
The DNA here is from genome assembly GCF_015237465.2 of Chelonia mydas. Taxonomy (NCBI): domain Eukaryota; kingdom Metazoa; phylum Chordata; order Testudines; family Cheloniidae; genus Chelonia; species Chelonia mydas. The sequence goes on from NC_057854.1 coordinate 86,407,831, forward strand.
GCCACTTAGTTCTTGGTGATATCTTTTTGGCTTTCTAATCATTGTATTTCTTATGAAAATGCAAAACTGATTTTTTGGAAGCTGGAATTCTTTTTCATAGCTCGTTATGCAGCAAGATGGCTAACGTAAGCAACTTGTCACTTCAAATGTGATGAGATGCTGAAAAGCAGTACTTCAGTAGCTGAGCTCCTTCTCTCTTTAATCCCTCACTTTAGAAGCAGTTACGTTATCAAAGTAACTTAGGTCTTACTTACACCAGGCCAGATCCAGTGCTTTTTGAAGTCAATGGGAACTGAAGCGGGGCTGGTCTCAATATCACAGGTATTTGGCATTGGACCCTACAGCTAACTGGAATCCCCCTTCTGTTTCCTTGTACTTCAAACCGACTTTCCTAACTAGTTTGGCATGTACATCTACCAAGGGGTGTTCTGTGAAGGGAAAGCTAATGTATTCAATGAAACAATTTGAACGGACTGTTGAACTTATGGGAAACTGTCAGAAAGAGTGAGTTCCCTTGGTCGGAAAGTGTTCAGAGCTAAAACCAAAACCTACCTCCCTGATTGGGCTTTCTTGCAATAGTACCCTCCCTTTCCTACTAGTGTCCCCAAACACTCCCAAGCCTGCTCCTTGCCAGCAGGAAATGAAGCATGAGGTGCCCTTGGCAGTTTTACTTGCAGGAGGTACTTGGCTGTTACAGTGTTTGTGCCGCAGGGAGAGCATTTCTAAACACAGAGAGGCACCATGCTCATGTTACATGATTTCAGTCTCACATACGCTGTTCTGAACCCTTCCTATGCCATCAAACAGCACGGAGCATGAGCAAAAGTGCTGCTCTATGATCACTTTAAAAAAGCAAGCAAATCTGCAGAGCTTTCTAAGTACATGCTGCCACCTTTATTCAACAGAAGAAGGTAAAGTAGTTTTAACACTATCCTAATTAACAGGCTATATAGGAATGACTAGCACCAGGGTACAAACTTCTGTATTGAAGTTTCTTAGGGTACTTCATGGCATAGTGTCAGCTAGGACTGGTTTATGCTGGAAACTTCCATCGGCATAGCTACATCTCTCAAGGGTGTGAAAAAATCCACACCTCTGAGATGTAGTTAAGCCAACCTAACCCCCAGTGCAGCTGGGTCACTGGAAGTTGTCTTCTGTCAATCTTGCTACCACCACTCGGGGAGGTGGATTAACTACAGCAACTGGAGAACCCTTCCTGTCGGTGTAGTGAGGGTCTACCCTGTAGTGCTAGAGCAGTTCAGCGGTGGCACTGCAGTGTGGCACTGTAGCATTTTAAATGTTAACGTAGCTTCAGACGTAAGACCATAGTTTGTTCAATACCGGCAAGATAGCAGGAGGCATGAACTGTGCTGTGAGACTTGTGCTTCTGGAAGCACCTGGAAAGGAGGTGGAGTCTTGTTTGCACTTACGCCATGAGCAGTAGCCATTATGCTTCCAAGCAGGCTTTGTACATTTTACTTATCTGTCTTGATCCCACAGACCTTGAGTTTTGTCACAATTCTAGGTGCAGTTCACCACATTCGTAGTGTGACTTAATTTACAAAACTAGCTGTACACTAATGCACCACTACAATGAGTTGCAGGCATCTGGGGTACCCTACACCTGGCCCACATTCGTTATAGGAACCCAACCCTGCATTTCTTATGCACCCAGACTTCCCTTGTCTTCAGTGGGAATCCTGGGTGCTCAAAAAAGGCAGGGTGAGGCCCAGCTCCCCCTCTGCACCCCTGCCTGTGATAGAATGTGAAATTACAGTGATGCTTTTTGGCAACCTTTAATCAAACCTCCTTTGTAACTTCTGCACTTTGTCGATGAAACAGTATTAAGCTAGTGCCCATAACACTCTTAACAATCACTCTTCACTCTATCCACTGCCAACAGTGGGGAACACTTTCTTGACGAGAAAATGTTTCTGTTGTATTTATAGTGCAATAAAAGGGGCCGCATGACTTTATGCATTAGGATTAAATGGAAAACCAGGATAATGGATTAGGTAGAATACCGAAACGAGGCATCAAACCATTAAAAATAAAGACTATTTGATTATGAAAAATAAACTGGGAGCATATATTTAACAAGAGTGACAGATGCGAAAAGAGCTGAGAACATCCATTTATCCAGCTAAAAAGAGCATGTTGCATGACAATGAGTGGCTTAATGGGAGACCGTGCTAACTGTAGAACAAAGTTTTAGACACTTGGCTTATTACAGGCCATGTCATTTATCTAACGGATGTTTGCAATTAACATTTAAAAACAAAGACCAACTAAAAAGTCTCTTGTGGCTGTTTGTGAAGCTGATTTAAACTGCTGGCTAGGTTGCATTCGATAGAAACTGATGCAGTTTGCATTTGCTTCCCTTCTGTGGAGATTAGGGCACGCACATTCAGACAGGTTATTGACACTGCAGAGGTGGTCCAGAAAAGCAGGGATGGTTAAAGAGAGAGTATCAATTTAATTACAGTCATGTCTGGACAATTGTTTTACTTAGTCTGATATGGAACATCTAAGAATACTGTGTGTGGTTTTTTTTGGTTGTTTCAGCTTGTTTATTTCCACCCTCCACCCCCCCATATAGTCTATTTCCCCTGTTGTTTGTGTGGTTCTTACACACAGCAGCAGGACAGAGAAACCCTTTTTTGAGTAGGAAAAGGTGACTGTAAAACCACAAAAATTGGTAGAGGATAGGCATGGGGCATGAAACTGACTGCATTTTACATCAGTTTAAAATCTAGAGGAAGCTATTTGCAGTGCACAAGAAGTTTTATCGGGCCTACAAAACCCAGAAACTATTCAGCATATTCTTGAGTACATCTACTGGTGCCATATGTATTCAGGAACTTTTCAATAAAAGGGTTCTTCATTGGAAATGTTTTGTCGAAACAAACACTTTTGGTGGGAGCGTATCCGTTTGGATTAAACTGTCATCAGGAAGGTTTCTCAGGCCCAGAAATTTCTGGTCAAAACCAGAGAGTGAGACCCCCGGAATAGCCAGTAACCTGGGGGTGAGAGCATTCACCTCTGACATGGGAGAGCCAAATGTGTGTCCCGACTCTGCCATTCTCCCACAGTGAAAGTGAATGCCCTCCTCCCCAGGCTGCTGCCGTTCTGGGCTGGGTCTCTCTGCCTTTCCTGCTGGAGCTGTTCCACTTGGTATAAATAACTTAAGCATTCACTGAGAGAGACGGACTCTGTATCCCACTTGGGATATGGGGGAACCAAGTTCAAGTCCCTGCTCTGAATTAGGAGGAGCAGGGATCTAAGCCTGGATTTCCACCATCCCAGGAGAGTGTCCTGACCACTAGGCTGCTCTGGGCCCTGGTTCGTGCTCTCATAATTTTCACAAAACCTTTGGAAAGCTCATGGATTCTTCCAGTATGCAACAGGCCATGTTTCTGAAATCTCCTAGCTCTAATATGCATACAGAGTACTCCTATAACAGACGGGAGCCTTGATAGGCTAAATACAGTACAGAAATCTAAATGCCCCCTATGTGTCCCCTGGCCTTGTGTTCTTACAGTTCCCTGTAGGTTTGCTTGCATGTTCTTCCAGATTCAATGTCACTTTAAAATTGCCTGAAGCATATATTGTAGGGGACAATCCTACTCTAGCCCCAGCCTGTGGATCTGACTAGCCCTTCCATCTCCAACTTCTATCGCCAGATATGCACTAAGAGCACATTGCCTGTACAGCTATCCCAGTATGCTGCGCTTGCAAAGCACTCCTAGTGTGGATATAGTGTTTACCAGCCCAACTGCATCTACACTGGGGCTTTTACCCGCACAGCTATGTTGGCCAGGGATCACACCGCATCACACCCCTGACCCACCTCTGTGCCAGCAAGAGTTTGTAGTGTAGAGCTAGCCTATGGTTCTGGGACTCAAGAACTAAAAGAAGCACCTGCTGAATGGGCAGTTCTGGCTCTCCCCACAGCTGAAGAGGCTCTATGAGACTGCCATAAATAGCTGCTGCATGAATTGAAAGGCAAGGAGGGGGAAGATAGGGTCATTGATTTACTTTTGCGTTCCTGCTCCTTTTAAAGCAGCCAAGCACCAATCTAAATCACAGCTCTCAGAAGAGGGGAGGCAGATCCAGTTTTGCCTCAGCAGCCAGTGCTGAGCCTGTCTCCTTCCCATCCCCACAGCACTTTTCAAGCCTTCAGTTTTGCTGACGAAGGGGGTCAAGTATGGCTGGGGCAGTTATAGAAAACATGAGCACTACACAGCTGTGCATTGTTGGAGAGAGCTTGCTGATTTCCCAAGTCATCGCTTTTCTAGTGGGAGGTCTGATGGATAAGTGTTAAAGGTGCAAACTTTCTCCTTCCCTCTGTCCTGTTCAGTTAAGTGTTGCTGAATTGCTTCCATGAACATGTATCTTCCCCAGACCTCTTTGTGGACTCTAGTGGCTACCAGGAAAGAAGGGTCAGAGGGGAAAAAGATGGTACTGCATAGTTTCAGTATCTGCTTGGAGAGGAAGGGAAAACTGAATAAGAACTCTGGAACTAAAATATTTAACTTCTCTCTGAGCAGTTGCAGGAAGTAACCTAATCTTCAGTTAAACAAATAATAACAACAAAAACTTCTGGGAACTGCTCCAGCTGAAGAATCTTGTTTATCTGTAATTGTGCTGTGATGGTGGGTTTTTTTCTCTTTGAAGTCTCTCTCAGATTTCATTTCAGAAACTCCGCCAAGAGGAAGCTCAGTACAAGTTACAGTAAAAGGAAGTCTGCTTCCTGAGGTGGGCTCTTGACAGTGTGGGAGGAGAATGGAAGAGACTGAGGAGGCATTTTGGTAGAGTGACACTTGGGGTTCTCTGTGTTTTGTGACTATGTTTTTCACCTCTGGGCTTTTTGAAGAGCTCCTTTCCCAGGTCAGGGAAGCTGTTAAGCAGATTCTCACAGCAGCAGAGAAAAATTGCTTCCTTAACCAATCTGATTGACTTGCCCAAGATCACACAGGGATTCTGTTGCAAAGGAGATAATGGCACCTGGCTCTCCTAGTCCCATTCTTTCACCACATGATCATCCTTCCTGGCCAGATGTGCTATTTGGCATTGAAGGGGAACACATGTAGTAAGTGGTGTCACCCTGCATTATTTTAATGACCTGGTAAATTGGCCCCATCATATCTACTGCAGGGAGTGGCAGTGATTGACAGCTGGGCAGACTTTAATTGCATTGGAGGGGCTGACAGTGTACTGTCAAAGAGTGGAGGTAACATCATTTACTTATGGCACTGTCCATTTACTGTGTAGTCCTTTAAATGACTGCCATTTGTTGTGTCTTCATAGATGATCATAAAAATGGGGACATTTGATTTTTGATTCATAAACTGCTTGTTGAGTGATGCAAAACCCGAACAAGCTATTGAGCAGTGAGTGTTTACAAAACAGAACGTGTCAGCTCCATGCTGGGCCAGTTGATAGAATGAGGCCAAACACAGAGCCTGGTCCTAGCTGAGCTGCTTCACTGGCAGCAGGGGGAAATGCTGTTGTGGGGCTCTATGGCTCGTGTCATTGCTTCATGGCATGGAGTATCTGCATGCTCAGAGCTTGGGGTGAGACCATGGTGAATCAGGGCATATGTCCCTTTAAAAAAACATAACTTCCTTCCTAATAAGCGCCCCCAATCTGGTATTCCCCTCCCTCCCTCACTGCAATGAGCACCCCAGCTCAGAGCACGAGACCAGCTGGATGTTGCAAGTTATTCTGTTGGCTTTCATAGATTCATAGATATTTAGGTCAGAAGGGACCAGTATGATCATCTAGTCTGACCTCCTGCACAACACTTTGTCCCTCTCTCTGCCCTAATAAAGGTTTCCAGAATATTGAGTTAATGTCTCTTGATGTAGCCATTAATATTAAATACAGCAGACACCAATATTCTGTCTCAGGCCTTTATAAGGAACCGGGGGCAAGGCGGGGAATAGCAGCGTGATGTTTGGTTTCCACAGATGATGGATTTGAGGTGAAATCTTTTTACTCAATGCCAGGTTTGCAACAGTTACTGGAAAGTTTTGCAACTAGAATGTTGCTCAACAGGATTTCAGAGCTTCCTTAGTTTCATGTCCATTACATGCGGCTTGTGCAACCTCCTTTATTGGGAACAATATGGTGCTAGGAATGCAGTAGTCCCTTTTTAGCTCTAAGAAAGGAGAGGTAATGGTATAAAAGGAGAGGATCTAGCTGAAGTGACATGGACATTATACATTCAGCCCTCACTCCTATCTACCCTGCCAATTGCAGGTTGCTGATGCCCTTATATATAGTATTTTTGGGGGATGGGGGGAATCGCTGCATGGGTGGATGCTTAGAGGACCAAAGCAACAACAAATCCACGATCTCCACTGGTAACTGGAGGACTAAGTTGATCAATGGCAGGTTCTGTTGATGAGGAACCTTGCCAATCCTCTGGCAAGAAAGTTTGAAACCAGCTCATGCTTCGCTGATTTTACGAGGCAGGATTTAAAGTTTTATCATTTATTCTGGCCAGTATTTCTACTCTGGCTTTAATCTGTCAGTAGCTCATAGCTGTCACAAAGGGTGACCCCACTTCCCCTCCTACTCGTGCAGAGTCCTGGTGATGGCCTTCCAGCTAGTAAAACCATATTGCCTGAAGCAGCTAACCCCTGTTTTCATCCTGGTTGAACTACGAGTGGGGATGGACTCAGTGTTAAACCTATTTATTAAAGCAGCAATCTGAACTAGACTGGTGGTTTTAGCACAGCTTGGCCAGGTCCTACTAGCCAGCTAAACCCTGTCAAAACAGCTTGTGGTAAGTGTAAAACCAAGAAGTGTAAAATCATTTCTACTCTGGCTTCATTACTGCTGCATTATCCTTAATGAAAAGGAGGGGTTGGGCCCTGTTACCACAATGTCCGTGGAATTACCCATGTGCTTAACTACCTTGCTGAATGGGGACCCTGTAATCAGAGCGGGCGTTAGGCATAAGCAGACTAAGCAATTTGCTTAGGGCCCTGAGCAGCTCAAAGTGGGCCCCCTATTTGCTTTTTGTTTGTTTATTGTGTGTGGGGGGGGGAGATGTTCCTGTGAAGGACCCCCAGAGGGGTAGTGCTGCCTCTGCCTGTCGTGTCTTCTAGAGGGAGCCTTGTCTATTGCTCTACGTGTCTGGGAGCCACAAAGAATGCATATTCTAGATGTCTCATCATAAAGGTACCTGGACCGGATTCTGATCTAGTTTATATCTGTTTTAATTTCCTTGACTTCATGGGAGTGGCTCCTGATCTACACCAATGTGAGGTCAAAATCAGGCCCAAGAAGGCCTTTTTCATCTTAGAATTTTTGCCAAGAATTTCCACTCTTGTGAACATGAATGGTAGATGGGATGGGAGTGTTCATGCAGACCAGGCTCTCCCAAGTTGTCTAGCTCTGCGCCAAGCCACTCTAGACAAACAGGAAGATGTAGCCACGCAGAGTCCTGTAACACTTTTGCTCCCATAGTTGCTATCTTCCATTGCCAAAGCTGACCCAGTGGTAGCAATGGTGGGAAACTTTTGGCAAAGAACTCAAGTGTACACGAGGCCTGTTTACCAGAGCAAGAAACAGAAGGATGTAAAATTGGGTGCCACTGGTAGTACCAGTATGTGTAATTATATGATGACTGGAACACATCTGTCCAGTTATCAGAGTCTCCATCCAGAGGGTGAACAGGCTTGTTCTACAGGTTACTGCAGCCAGGACCCCAGCTGAGGACCTCATGCCTGGAGCAATATCTTCAGAGGGGAGCTTAGAGAGAGTGTCCCTCTGGCACAAGTAGATGTTGCTTTCACTTATACTTGCTCCTGCATAAGCAGAAGGGTTACTAGGGAACATCCTCTTTTTAAAGACCTGCTGGAAGAGATTCACTGGCACAGAGCTCATCCCACATGCACACCTGAGGAGGGGTCGGTGGTGAATATGTGCCCGAAAAGCAGTTAGTCATTGTGCCATGGATTTGCAAATTTTATGAATGTGGTTTGTGTTACATTTTCAGCTCTGAGTGCCTCTACACTTGTGCCTTATGTGTCAATAAAATGCATAGATGTACAAAAACCCCACCACCAAACCAAATGGCTAATGCCCTGGGGACCCAGCCAGGGTGAGAAGATCTGAGATCTTGAGGAGGAAATGAGCAGACCAATAGACATTGGTGATATTGTGTTTGCCTTTCGCTTTCCCCTCCCCAATAGGGAGATGAACCCCTGGCTCCAGTTCATGATTGTCACCATGCAGCTGGACATCATGTTCGAGATGGATAATGCCATCAGTAAGTCATTTACTAACTGTCCCTATGCTGCTTGATCAAAATATCTACCTGTGGCAGGCTTAGCATTTTTAAATGGATTTTAGAAATATTTTAAGCAATTTTTTTTTCCTGCTTCAAGTGACAATAAAACTTGAACAGTCCCGAACAGAGGCGCTCCTGGCACAGTTCAGAATTTCGGAATGATTGTAGAGGAGAGAAGTAGACAGCCTGGGAGAGCTATTACTGCTTGATGTGCTTGGTTAGTATTAATTGTATTACAGTAGCACCTAGAAGCCTCATTTTGCTAGTCCCTATACAAACATATGGCATGAAACGGTCTCTGCCCTGAGGAGTTTACAGTCTAAACTCCTTTGTGTTCTGTAGTGTTATGTGTGTCAGCTCAGCTGTCCCACACTCTCCCCTCCATCAGTAGCATTGGTTCAGGGATGCTCTATGTTGTGTTTTGGGTTCCTTCAGGCTGACGGTGTTGTATGCATATAAAACGTTACAATGGACATTTTAGCCTCCAGTGCAAGTATATCAGAAAGTGGGATTGTTCAAAGCTGGGTGATCAGGGTAACACTGACATGCCCTCTTTTCTCGATCATGCCATGCTAGCAAGGGGCAGCTCCAGACAATTAGCCTCAAAATTGCACAGTCCGTGTGGCAGGTACTGCTCTTCCATTTTACATGTCAGGGACCAAAAAGGGATGATCTTGTCTAAGCGATTATTCTAATCTGTAAAAATGGGTACAAATGGATACATTGGTAAAATGAATGTACTATCCAGCTCACCAGGAGACTGAGACAACATGAATCTGTGCTGCTAATATGACTTGCACTTTTCATTTGAAGAGCTCTCTGAGCGTGAAGCGCTCTTGTTCAGAGTCAAGCAGCATGTAGTGTACAGTTTGGTTCTGCAGAGATGGAAATAATGACTCCAATTCTAGTGTGAACGGACTTTATTAATAGAGGAAGGTTGGGCTTATGATTAAGCCCTGCACTAGGACTTAGGGTGAGCGAGTTCAATTCCTGGCTTTGCTACAGACCTCCTGTTTGACTACGGGTAACTCACCTCACTTCTCTGACCAGCTTCAAGCTGTCACTGCAGCTCTTCTGTGCAACTTGGAGCTGGTCAACAGATTTCCCACAGGACTTGCTTTGCATAGATTTTCAGGCCACAAGGGACCATGATCATCTGGTCTGACCTCCTTGGTTGAGACACACAACCTCACCCACTGAGGATAAGTCATGAACCAACGCACATGCTCTTAGAAAGCCAACAAGCTCCTGAGACACAGCCTGGTCCCATTCTCTCCGAGTGTCTCTCACCAGGCCCAGGGAAAACTGGGTTTTCTGAAAGCCCCCACCATCCCTGTGTGTGTATCGGCTCAATGACCATATTGCTCAATGGTGTCTTTGGACTTGCGTAAGTGTGGAAATTACACTGGAATAAAGTTATTTTTATTCTAGAATAGTGTCCTTGTTGGAAGCTATACGGGCACAGCTATAGTTATATAATTATACTGCTATATGTCTGCCAGTCAGTTTCCCCCGTGAAGACCAGGCCTTCGTTATAGGGCGAAGATAATTAAGTCTTTCTTCTGCCCAGTTGTCCAGCCAGTCCATCTAGGATCCAGCCACAGTGTCCCCATGATGGCTGCTCCATTGTTTGGGTAGTTAAACTCATTCAGTCCCAGAGGCTTGCAATCGCTGGTCTCATGACTGTGTATATCTGTGGGTGAGGGTGCCGAAACTGTCTGTTGCCTTCTCTTCAACTCACACAGCACATAAATCACATTTTGGAAACAGAGCAATAATTGTTACAGAGCACCCCTCCTTTCATTATAGGGGCATAAACCAACTCAAAGTGGATTGCACATGGGGCCCTTTGAAAAATCTCAGCTTCGGAAAACAGAATTCGATGTAATGCTAGAAGTGAGTGAGCTCTATTACGTCTAGAGAAGGGTACCATAATGATTGAGCAGCGGGCTCTTTGACCTGTTCTCAAGTAAGGCCGTAAATATCCAGGATGGGCTAAGGGTGGATTTTCAAAAGCAATCTGTGTTGGCCGATCTTTATTCCCCTTGACTTCAGTGGGGCAGAATTAGACCACTGCTGAGTGCCTTTGAAAATCCCTCCGTAAATCACCACCTGAGAGAATTCAAGGATGTCTATCTATCCTCCTTCCCTGAGCCAACATTGCCTACAGTTCGCGTTATAATTATTTTGGTTGGTTACCCTTGCAGAAGACAATGCAGAGATTACATTTGACGTGTCACTGGCTTATCGTGATGACATAGTCGCTGAATGGACAGAAATGGTACATGCAGTACAGACACGAAAGCTAAAATGCTCCTTTGTATCTTCAAAAGTAGGTTATGGGACAAAATTTAGTCAGGGGCCCACTACTACTTCAGTATTCTCATGCTTCACAGGATTTAGCTGCTGCATCCATGTGTCCTGAATGAGTGTTTGATTGCCCTATCTGGACATTGCCCTGTGATCAAAGCATTAACTAGAGGAAAGCAGACTAGACCTAGTAGTGAGTGCAATTTTGGAGCAGAAAGATTGCCTTGTGAGTAAGACAGCGAGTCAGGAGATCTAGGTTCTGTCCCCACTCTAACAGCCTTCCGGTATGACCCTGGGCAAACCACTTGTTGCTCAGTTTCTCCTGTTTTTGTTAAAAGGAGCAGGGCGGGAAAAGGAAATAATGCCTGTCATCCCTGTGGAGCTGGGAGAGTTAATCCACTAATGTTTGTAATATGCTTGGAGATCCTTTGGAGATATTATAGCTGTGCAAGGTCTATGCATTATGCAAAATATTCTGATGTGATTGGAGCACAAACGAGGTGAGACTAAAGAAAGTTCATTTGTCTTAGTTATCCCTGTTTTGTTTTTTGCAACAGTGCCATTTACAGTAACTACTATAGTCATTTTTAAAAATAAATGATAACTCAATAATACGTTTCAGCTACAGGTATCTGCTTAACCAGCTGTCCCACCTCACAAGTGAAAGGCAATATGGTAATGTAATTGCCTGTCTTATTCCACAGTCCTGCTTTCCCTGAAAAGGGAATACTCAGGATATGATAAGGACTTTGTACTGTGCATCTCCACATTTTAAAGCAGTAACTGATTGTTTCGGTGAACTGAACGAAACCATGGTAAGGTCCAATTAAGTGTGAGCAATGCTGACTCTTGTATTTTCCCTCTCTATGCTGTTCCACCAGACTAGAGCACATGAAGGCCAACTCTGACTGTGATATGCTGTCTTCCATGGAAATTGGAACTGTGGCTCACTTATTCTACCTCATCAGCATTCGACTCTCTGTAAACGAAAGTCAGGGAATTAATGTGGGCGTGGGAGAAATAAAGGATGTTTGCCTGATGGTAAGTGTGTGTGATATTTTTATCGCCTGCCTTCAGTAAATGACATCAAATATCTTAACCGCTACCACAAGTGGACTGGGACAATCCATTTTATTTCATCTGTGCCTCACAGGGCAACTTCTAGTCATCGCCAATCTGCACAAAATGGAATTGATGATTTAGAAATAAAATACCCTAGTTCCTATTCCTAATTCATTGAGCTGTCTAGCCACTACCATTGTGGCACACAGAACCAGAAGAGTTTTTGTTTAAAACATGTTAGAGTTCACTCTGAACTCCAGAAAGCTGCAGGGGTTGATGGCATTCCTCCAGAGTTTCTCAAGAATCTGGGGAGATGGGGACGAGAATGACTGGCAGTGCTTTTTACTGCTGTACATAGAACTGGAGAAGAGCCAATAAGCTGGCAATTGTGGCTGCCCTACTGAAGCCTGGGAAACCCCAGAGGAGGCAGCCAGCTACCACCCCATCTCTCTCCTCTCAGCCGTCAGCAAGCTCATGGAACAGGTGCTGCTTCACCATCTGTCTGACATTATCAAAGACATCCTCCCAGCGGAGCAGGCAGGATTTTGCCTGAAGAGGAACTGCTGTGACCACGTAGCTTCACTTACTGGCCACGTTGAGGAAGTATTCCAACTTAAGTTGAAGACAGGGATCGCCCTTGTTGATCTATCCTTGGCATACGACACTGTCTGAAGACAGGACCTCCTCCTCAAGATCTCTCACGTCATTCAACTGCCGGTAATGATCCACCTCTTGGCAGCAATGACGGGGGACCACCGCTTTAAGGTACACCTTAATGGCTAGATCAGTAGACCAAGAACTCTTAACTGTTCTGGCCTGGATACTTTTTAATCTATACACCGCGGATATACCAGCGACGGAGTCAAGGAAGTTCATGTAGCTGGTATTGCTCTACCTGTTCAGCATACAAGCCTCCATACCATCAGCTGCACCCTAACCTGAGATCTTAGCACAATGGCTGGTTATTTCCAATGCTGGAAACTTAGGCCTAACCCATCCACCCCCGCCCCCCAGGTGACTGCTTTCCGTCTGAACAATAAAATGGCAAATACCAACTTGTTGTGCCATTCTGAGGTGAGAGCGTCAGCCATGAGGCTAATCCAAAGTGTCTTGGTATTACACTGGACTGGAGTTTTGACCTTTCAACAACACCTCGAATAAGGTCAGGTCTCATGTTGCGCTTCTCAGAAAATTGGCTGGAACATCACAGGGCTCCAGTCCACGGACCTTACAAACTGCAACAATTGCCTTGGTATATTCTGCAGCTGAACATTGTGTGCCAGTGTGGTCCCCTAGCAGTCACACTAAACTCCTTGACACTCAACTTAATAATGCTATGCGCATAGTGTCATGGATGCTCAAATCGACTCCAGTTGAGTGGCTCCCAGTCCTATCACACATCCAGCCTCCACAGATTAGAAGAGCTACTCAGACATCTCGCTTTTTTAACCATGTCAATGCAACTGCGGGGATCCTGCTGCATGATGACCTGCAGAACTCCCAAAGATGAGATTAAAATCCTGCAACCCTCTATGGAACAGTATCAAGACCCTTACAGCCAAACTTCTATGCTGAAGCTCAATGGAGAGTCACATGGAGCATTTCGACCGCTCAAAACAAACCGCTCATCACTGACCCTGCTGAGAAACTATCAGGTTTTGGTTTGTCGGAAAGACTGGTGCAGATTGAATCGCATCAGGATATCTCCTGCGAGATGTGGACAAACCCTCTTTAAATGAAAAATGAGGCAAACACCTGTATGTGACTGTGGTCACCAGGCACAAACGATGGAGCACATCACATGTGAGTGTCGCCTTCGTTCTTTTGCCGGGGGCCTGAAGGACATTCACCACCTCACTGCTGTGGCAATGTTCTGGCTATCAAACTTAGATATAAATTTGTAGTTGATGCTACCTAGCCAAGCCATACAAAAGAAAAAGACAGAGAGGGCAGGAATTAAATCTTTCCTCAAGATTAGAGCTGAGGCTCACTGCCAGGGCTGTGTGGTGAAGTTTGCTCTGCTACTCCCTGGCTTATAGCTGGGGGTATTAAATAGGGTATTTTACCAGCACTGTTTGCTTTAAAACATATAAATATAAATAGCTCTTTCCCAGGGCCTGCAAAGGAAACTGCACAGAGACAGTCTGCTATATAGACTGCAGGTAGGGAAAAGTGTGAAATATTGTACAGTTTCCACACTTAAACTTGTCTTCCCTCAGGGTATCCATCAGAATAAATATTTTACCAAGATGTGGTTTGCAATGAAAACCTTCTTCACACCCATCATCTTTATCATCCTGGTTTGGTATTGGAGACGGATCACAATGCTGACGCGTGCTCCTGTCCTGCTTGAAAAGTGAGTAGCAGAGTAATTCTCTCTGATGACCCAGTGAACACAATGGACTTCAGTCTAAATGCTGCTCCCCAGTCAAAGCCTGTGTAACTAGAGGGGAATCGAGATTTACCCCATCGGGATTTGACTACTTCTCAGTCCTCTGCATAAAGTAGCATTTTATTTTCGTTTAGACTCCTACTCCTAGGCACAGATATTTTTAATAGCGATGCCTTACTTGCCAGTCACCATGTGAGCCTTTAGTCGTGGTATTTGTCGGAAGACAAATACCAGTGCCACCATGAAGGTGGGGGGAAGTGTTAACAAGGATAGGCTTTGGCAGCAAAGTGCAAATATCTTCCCTTCTCCCAAAATTCCAGACTCTGCCTTTTCATGATTCTTTCGAACCTTGTTGGCCTTCAGACCTAACTCACTCCTAGCCCTGTTTCATAGTCACTAAACTAATTGGCCTTGTTGACAAGCCTCTTGGTAACCAGTTGATTCATCTCACTTGATACAGATATGGCGGTGAGCTTTAGTAAAAGGATCTACACATATACGAGGTTATATTAAAAATAGCTTAAGACTTGATTTGGAAAGCCTGGTTTATGATAGAAAAACTATGGAGACAAGTGACTTCTTAACAAAAAATCTAAGAATTGGGTGACAATGGAGTTTGTGACTGGTGCAGAAATGTGAAGATGCTGCTCAAACATGCTACTGTATGTCCACACCTGCCTCCTCAAGCGTAGCTGGGATTTTTTTCTTTGAAATCCAAAAGGATTCTGTTAACTCTGTTTCTGCTTCTCCAAAGTCATCTTTGCTCTTGGAATCTCCATGACATTCATAAACATCCCAGTAGAGTGGTTTTCCATTAGATTTGACTGGACTTTGATGTTGCTCTTTGAAGATATTCGACAAGGAATCTTCTATGCCATGTTTCTGTCATTTTGGATAATCTTTTGTGGAGAGTGTGTGAAGGTAGGTGTGACTATAGAGTAATGAGTCTTTTATATAGATAAATTGTGAAGACTTGCACTAAAACCAGCTTTGCTGTCAGTCAAATTCATGCACATGTGCTTCTTCCAACATCCAGGGTGAAATTATTCCAAAACTTGCCTTCCATTTGGGCAGGATTTGAAGCTGATATATATAGAAGTACATGAAGGTGGTTTCAGCACAATCTGGTAACTAGCCATACTTGGACAGGGTTAATAAAGCAAGAGATGGAGATGCCAATGTGTACAACAGATCTGGAAAATCTAAAGGCTTGCCTTTTTTTTATTATTTTCCATTTTGTAAAAAAGTATCTTTTTAAATATAGTGGTGCTGGGGTCTTTTCCCCCCCAGCCATTTGGATTAAGTTGCAATTTGGTGCCTGGTAAAGGCTCACTTTTTGGCAATATAAAGGACCACCTGAATGTTGAGTGATGATTATTGTTTATTATATTACACTGGTGTTCAGGAGCCCCAGTGGGGATTGTGGCTCCATGGTGCTAGGCACTCTATAAATACATGGTAAGAGACTATTTTACAAGGGGACAACAAATAAATAGAGGAAATGGAAGGAAAATGCAACAGAAGAGCCCTATGTGACAACTCAGTTTATGCCTGTATGTATCTATATCAAACTACAAACTCCATTTTGTTTTGGGAGCCCCGTTTTGGTTGTAAGACTGTACTGTGCCTTCCCTGAGGTCTTTTTGCCTCCATTTTGGACTGACATTCCAAGAGGTGTTGACAGAGGGCAAACAATACCAATTGTCCAAGGGTCATTAACCTGGAGGCTCTCCTACTCGAACACAAGCACCCTTGGATGATAAATTGGGCACTTCCCAGACAACCCCATCCTTCCATGAGAGCTAGGAGCCAAGAAAAGGATCACCAAACAAAGGACTTGAAGTGAAAGATGGTGGTCACCTGACAAAGGGGTCTGCAACTTCTAAAAGAGTGGCTCTTGGACTGGCAATTTCAATGGAGGGGAGAGACCAGAATCTGAAGGCTAAGCAGCAAGAGGGATCCCTAGAAAGGACTGGCCAAAACCCAAAGGCCTCTGTCTGGTGAGGGTACTGAAGAGAGGGATTTTTGCAAAGGCTTATTATTTTTTCATGGATCTGTAAATCTCTTATGCTTTCTCTGTGAGTAAGGTAGGAGTGTGTGTATGCGTGTGTGTGTGTGTGTGTGTGTGAAGGAGTTACTGTGCAAAGCCTCCGTTCCTTGCTGTAACTCTCAGCTGGACTGAGGGTCCCGCTTCCAAGAAGGGGCACCTGTCAGGGAATCCGAATCTTCTGATTTGATTGACCTGAGAGGTTAGAGACAGCATGTGGTCACTGCTCAGTCTCAATGGGTTTAGAAGCATGTGGGATCGGATCCAGCACTTGGATCCAAACACAGCAACGCACAGCAGGGTGAGTTTAACCAGGCCTGTGTCCTGCGTGTTGTGCAGTATCCTAGAACCTGCCATTGTGCTACATGTCATTTCAGAGTCATCATTCTGTTTGTTTCAAATAATAATAATAAAAAAAACCCCAGAATAGTCTGCCCTGTGCAATTTCTCCATGTTTTTGTAATGAAGTTTATGCCTCTAACTTTGCTTCTTGGCTCTACCTGGCATGGAAAGAATACCTTTGATTATTTTTTCCCCATCCTTGTTTGCTTAGGATCAAAATGATCAAACGTGACTCTCTGGGTACTGGAAGTGGGTTGGGCCAATAGCTGTTGGCTCCTTCTGCCTCTTCATCTTTGTCATTTATAAGAGGTAAATGAGACACTATCTTCCAACTGGCCTCTGTAGTGCTAACGTGATCATGCTCTGATTTAAAATACTCTGCTCCTCCGAAAATGGATAATATTTGGAAACATGGACAAGTATGTCCCTCCTTCCCACTTCCTATCCCTTTCCCCACTTAGTTGAAAATAACATTACTCAGGTTTTTCCACGCTGCAAAGAATAATGCTTAAGAACTTGCATCTTGCTCTATTTTCAACTTTATACTGATGTGGTCTATGACTATCGTGGATTCTCTCCTGTTTTCAGAGGGGTACAACTGAAAAATCCATTCTACGGTATCTGGACTACAGATGTTGGCATGAAGCTGGCTGTATCCTTCCATCTATTAGTACCAAGTGTTTCTTGTGGCAGAAACTAGGAATATTTAAGTAACAATTTATTTTTCTCCAAGTTCTTATTTAACTGGTGAAAAGCATCCTATCTTGGATAAAATGGGACCGATAGTTGGTTTCTAATTATTTTAATATTGTGGATGACCTAGAGTGTCCTCCTGAGTGAACAGTGTTATGGTTCTGTAGGGTGACACTCTCTCAAATATTAGTGCAGCATGTAGATTTTGCTGTAAGGATGAATTCTGAGACTGATGTAATATAAGGGAAGTAACTAGAAAAATTAGCACCTGCTTCAAGCTGTAGGAAGTCTGGAAAATGGCATATCTGGAATTAGGGTTTGGGTATTACAGTGATTCTAGAGCAAATCCTGTCTAAATTGCACCGATTATGCTGTTCCCTCTCCTGATCTGACTGTAAGGTTTTTATGTTTGTTTTGTTTTTAACTCCAGGGCAGTTCATTTCATTGCTGATCCGGAGCATGGTCCTACAGCATTTATATGATTTTTCTGTTTAAAGTTGCCTGGTCACACTGGAAGTTCTTTCAGCTGCCTTAATTTTTATTCCAGTCTGAGATAAGGTAACATGATTAGTTCCACTTCTCCAGCATCCCAGTCCTCTTGCAGGAGTCGCCTAAGATTGGTTGGTGATTACTTCTCAGCTAAGCCCTGCCTTTTCATGCCAGTGAAGCAGAAGTGACAATTCCAGCTTAGCCTTTTTAGCCTGCAGAAGTTTTAATATTTTAAGCCTCGTTAACACCATGTCAAGTGCTTAGGGGGAACAACAAAGCATCAGCTCTGGGACTGATCTGAGGAAGGAACCGTGAAGCATACACCCTCACTCAGACGGAAGCTGCAGTCTGAAGCTTCCATTGAATACGCACTAGAAGCCTGAATTAGGATAACTGAAAGCAGACTAATTACCTGGATGATTGTTTCTGTAAACACCACTCTGTCAAGTAGTCATTTCCTTTAACTGGTATGCTCAGCTAATGGCATTCATTGCAGTAGCAGGCATCTGTCTCTGCCTCTACTTCTTGCTTCTGTGCTTCCTGGTGTTTAAAGTGTTTCAGAACTTCCCTGGAAAGCCATTAAGTCTCCCACCCATGAAGATGCCTTGCAAGATTCAGTATCAGGTTGGAAAACCCTTGTCAAATCGATACTGTCAACTACCTGTAGGTGGTGGGTGGGTGGGTGGTCGGGTTCCGTTCTGATAATAACTTTTACTAGGGAGACTGAAGTCTGGACCAGATCCTAAGCTGGTATACATCAACATAGCTCCACTGATCGATTGCAGGTCTGCTCCCAATTGGTTCCTGCTGCAGGGGAGAAAAGGAATCTCCCCTCTAGATTTCTGAACATGCTCAAAATGTCCATTGTGGTATTATTAATGATGGATTATTTTCCAAAAATATTTAAGCCCTTATTGAACATTTCCTAGTAGATATTATCACAGGTGGAATCTTGATCTTAGGTGATTCTCTCACCTGGAATATTTACTCCAATAAAAATCATATGCAGCACATGTGGTAATTGGGCTCCAAATTTACCCGGATTGGGAGCCCAACTGAATGAAAGTTTATAAAATGTCACAATAACCTATAACAACAAATGTTGATGCAAAAGTGAGCCAAAAAATCTGAATTAGTCCAAACGAAAAGGCCTACTGATTTAACTGAAAGATTGTGTTAAGAGCATGCCTAGCACAGGTACAGAAGGTCTGACCAAGCTCTTTGTTAACTGAAGAGGAAGAATTAACGGAGCCAGGGTACAGTGTATAGACAACGAGCCAAATACTGCCTTCTGTCCAATTGTAATCTAGTGCTAGGTTTTCTCTGTTGCCCCTCTCTGGGGTATCTCAGTGCTGTGCAGGGAAAGTCAATGACTATAGCAAGGTCCATAGTGGATGTCACAGAGGATTCTGCATCTTGCCATTCTTTGGTTATAGGAAGATATGGTGGAAAGTCTTTATTAAAAAAGGGGGCAAATGTTGGGTAAGTCTAATTCCCCATTTAGAAATACATCATAATTTGAGCAACAATTTTCAAAAGCAACTCAGTGATTTAGGTGTCTTAAGTCTGGTTCCGAAGTCACTTAGGCACACTTGAAAATTTCACTCTTATTCCTAAAGTGCCTCCTTTGTCTCTGACTATGTAAGTCGAAATTTTGTCCAGTTTCACACTGTAAGCATGGTGAGAGTGTAACCAGCTAAGCATGGAAGCCTGGGGCTGTCAAATTTGCTGCCGTTTTAATGAAACCTCTTGATTAAGTTGTAGTGCTGCCTCCTGCACATTCACTTAGTAAATCAGCCTCACTCTATCCTGTATCATTTCACAAAAGGGATGTAATGGAAAGCAGTAACAATCACAAACACTGAAACCACTTCTCCATGCATCTGGGCGGAATTCAGATGTGTAAGGGAATGAAGAACATTGGCTGTCACTCCTGGAGGATGTGTACAAGTCTTATTTGTGTGTGTGTGTGTGTGTTAATGCTGCCTGTGTACCCAGGAGTTGAATATCAGGTTCAAGTACTTGATGGTCATCACCTTGATCTGTGCTGCCATGACTATCATCTTCTTCATTGTCCGGCAGGTGAGTGTGCTGAAAGGTAATCTTGCATGAAAGCATTCCTGCGTTGTGTTGTGACACCTCAGGTTCATCCAAGCTCAGTCTGGAGTGAGAAGGGCCATAGTCAGAAAGGCCATTCAGTGCCATGGATTTTCATCAGTGTCTCAAACACTACGCAGCTTCTTGAGGCTTATCCCAGATTCTTCCTCTGGGACTAATCCCCTTTTCTCTGCTGAACAATACCCTTGAAAAACTAAATCTTCCAGTGTTGGAGGGATTTCTGCTCTAGAAATTATAAGGCAGCACATTGGGTCAGTGAGTAGAAAAGGGGACACACCTTCAGGAAGAAATGGTTATGATTCTTGGTTAACTATAAGCCCTATGTTCTGGTTTTGTGTGTAGAAGTACTTTCTCATGGGCTGCAGTGGTGATGTAGAGATATGTGATGTCTTAATATAGAGCCCTTTGAAATGTTTAAAGAAAACAATGCACCAGTGTGAGCTGCCTGGTTATATTTTAATTCTAAAAATGTGGCAGTGGGTTTCTGTTTACCTAATAGATTTTACAGGAATTTACTTGAGCAATTCCGCCACCTGCTCTGTCCATTGTCCTGTATTTTATTACCATCTGATTCTGTGTGTGTGTGTGTGTGTGTGTGTTCGGTTCTGGGTGGTAAGCCAAACATTCGGTCCATTATCCATCCACAGAGCAACTTGTGGGCTTTTTATTTCAGACAGACGCGCGCAAGCACACACACTCCCATTGAGATACTTTGATTATATCTAGGTGCTCATTCAACATATTTGAGACTCTTCCTTACCTTCCTGGCCTATTGCATCTCTGCTTTCTCACTGACAGGTGGCTGAAGGGCATTGGAAATGGGGGGACTTCACAGGGTACATGAATGGTGCCTTCTTCACAGTCATCTATGGGATGTGGAACCTTTATGTCTTCGCTCTTCTGTTCCTGTATGCGCCTTCACATGAGAAATTTGGCAAAGATCAGCAACTAACAGTAAACTGGGCTGTGGAGCTGTTCTTAATCTGTTGCATATTGAAGTAAAGTGGTGGTTACTGCTGTTTGCATATCTAGCAGAACTGTACCAGTAGCGGGCCCTTTGAGAGAATCCTAGAGCTGGTGAAATGTCTAGCGACCATCTGTTTCTCCAAGGGAAATTCGTATTGTTATTGGCTGGATTTAGAGCCCTCAGCACACGGCAGCAAATGAAAAAACAGATCTGAAAAGTAAAAATTGCAAATACCCCTTGGCTTTCAATGGGATTTAGGTGCTACTGATATTTTTAGACACAGGTAATAAACCACTAAAAATGTGCTTTAGGGAATGACTGACTGGATCATCCAATAGGTATTTTACTTCTCTAACTTCTCTGATTCTATACAAAGATATTTTTCTTTTAAAGGAACACTGTAAAGTTACTCTTTTTTTTTTTTTTTAAAGTAATTGTCCCAACCTACATTACAAATAACACTTTGGATTATTAAAATGGGAAGGCCTTTAAAAATCTAATTCTGTTTGTTTAGTTTCTGCATTTCTCCCAGCATGGACAATAAAAATAAACTAGTTGGATTCATTAACTGGGAAAGCAAGGTCTCTAATGGACAGAACAACTAAGAAGCCTGGGTTTTTTTCCTGACTGTACTACTGACTTGTTCTGTGACCCTGGGCATGTCACTTAGCTCTGTTTTATTGGGTTAGAAACTGAGGCACAGGGAAGTAAATTTACCCAGCTTTGTGGATTGCTTTGAAATGGTCAGCAGAAAAACACCTACTATGGTATTGCAAAGTTTTATCACCCGTTTTTTTATGTATCAGTTTCACTTTCAGTTTTTCATGCACTAGACCAATGGTTTTCAACCTTTTGTTCATTTGCAGAACTCTAAAAAATTCCTAATGGAAGTGTGGACCCCATTGGAGATCTTAGACACAGTCTGCGGATCCCCAGGGGTCAGCGGACCACAGGTTGAAAACTACTGCACTAGACCCATGTCTCTTCCACACTAGCGTAACAGTGCTCAGGTTTACAACATTAATGGGGAATTATGATTATTATTATTTTTTAAAGCATCCATTGTAAAGAAAATGTGACCTTCAGATTGGTTTTGGGGTTTGAAAAAAGATCTTTACACCACTTTTAAAATTTTGAGCCAAATTTGACCTGGTAGTGTCTCATCAATCACCAAGTCTTCCTCTTTCCTTTTTAAATCAAAATAAAAGTCTCCAAACTTTTTTGTGTGTGTGTGTGCGTGATTTAGGATGAGGAGTGGGGAGAAACTTCAGTTCAGCTCAAACCACTAGGCTGGCTGGCCAGCAGAAGTTTGTAACCTGCTCGCAAGGAGGCCTAGGAGTAACTGCTATGCCATCATCTTTAAGACAAACCTGAACTGAAATACAAGATACAGGGCTCCTCAACAATTTCCATGAGGAGCTACATCTTAAACAGCTCACTTTATAAATGATCAGTGTTTATAATTGGTCTTCTCTGAGCAGGGGCATTGGATAGTCCCTTGTCCATTATTCCACCCCTCAGCCCATAGAAACACCTGCCAAAGCTACTACAGCTTAGGGTCCCCCCACATACTCAGGGATTTGGACACCAGCTGTTGGTGTCTCGAGATACTGGGTGGAAACAGCCAGCTTTCGGGTGGGGGCCCTGCAGATTTTTCCATGATGGTGGACAAACCCCTAACCATGGAAGGATCTCTGAGGGGACTTCTGCAGAGATTTCCAGCCCAAAGCCTCTTCCTGCTGGTTTTATTGCAGGAGAAGACAAGTTGGCCTAACATTTGTTAACTTTCTTTAATGTGGTAGCTTTATTTTTTGTGGGTGGGCAGAGCAGGAGTGTTAGGTAAGTGGATCCTTTTTTACTACTTATTTTCTGGGATAGGTGTAGAATATTCTATAATATAATCTCTATTGGCTATTCAGTATCCTAAGTGAAGGGAGCTAGTTGCCTCAGCAAATCTCATTATGACTGTCAGGAATTTGCTCTGCTAGTGAACCCCACATGTTTAGGAATCTATAGATTCGCAAATATCTTAACCATATGAAAATCTTATTAAATGAACTGTGAGCCTAGAACTCTTTTTCCTCTGCTGTAGGTGTTCTTGGCATTAAATCCAAAATTCAGATTTATTCCTTAGTCCTAATGCCTAGTTCAGGACCATTTCTGTTTTTTGGTTTACATTACAAATAGCTTATTCTATAAATATTTAGGTACGTCAGAATATAAATGCTTCTCTGATTTTTTAAAAAAATAATCTACACCTTTATTACATATTGCCATTTTAAAGCATAACTTTTGTGTCAAACTAAGTAAGAATTACAGAATCAACAATAGTCTTTTGGGTCTTGTGAAAGTTTTTATCCTTTTTTGTTTAGAATATATTCATACTATAATCCACCTAGAAAAAATAAGACTTGCTTATGTCAGTAAAGTGTCCAGGACACTGTGCCTGTGTGAGTCTGCCTCAGAGATACACTGCCGGGCTACAGTAGGCTAGGCAGGGAACCAAAGGGACCATCATGCCTTTGGTAATTTGTATTGTCGGCCTTGATCTTGCAAACACTCATGCATCTGCTTAACTTTAGGTATGTGAGTAGCTCCATTGACGTCTGTAGGCCTCTGTGCATGTGAAAGTGTTTGTAGGATTGGGTTTGTTAGCTTCCAACTTGATTTGAGGTACGGGTCCCCCTTTAACATGGACTGTGTTCCCTAAAGCCGAGCTTCCAGGGGTGTTTTATACTTCAAAAACATTGGGTTCTTAAAATTCACAGCCTGGAGCTAGTTGCACACATCTCTCTCCCTCCCTCTCCCCCCTGCCCACCCTCCCAACTGTAGCTTGAGTGATTCACCAATTTGTGGCAGTTATTTGCTGCCATCTGCTGGAATATGGAGGTAAGTTTCTCCCATAAATCTTTGTTTACCTCTATAATTTACAAATGTCTGGAGATCCATGTGCAGATCAGTTTATTCTGTAACTGTGTGTGTGTGAGAGAGCGCGTCTCTTCCCTTTTAGTGGTCAGATCAAGAATAGAGCTAGGGCCTTTCCCTACCTGTTCCTCATGATGTCAATATGGCCAGTAGGCCTTGTGGAGTATAGATTATAAGGCTAAAAGGGACTACGGTGATCATCCAGTCTCCTCTCTTTGTATAACGCAGGTCATAAGACTTCCCTGAATTCCTGTTTGAATTAGACCGTGCATTTTTTTAAAAAAAATCCAATCTTTCTTTATTTAAAAATCGCTAGGGAAGGAGAATCCACTGGACCCTTGGTAAGTTGTTTCAGTGGTTAATTACCATCACTGTTTTAAAATAAATAAATAAATTAAATTGTGCCTTATTTCTGAACTTGCAAAAAGTAAAGGCGTATTTGTGGCACCTTAGAGACTAACAAATTTTATAACACGGCTGCTACTCTGAAACCAGTCTGAACTTGGGCACTTTAGCCAGATTTCCCCTCCTCTTCAGGCTCTAAGATCACACACTATTAGCTATTTGGTGGTTTGGTTTCTAAGCTTCCTGGAATGAGAGGTAATGTCTATTCCCATGGAATGAATGTCAGGTGAATGTATAAAATGTGGCACCTTAGAGACTAACACAGTTATTTGGGCATAAGCTTTTGTGGGCTAAAACCCACTTCATCGGATGCATGTGAATAGCATAGCTCCTATGAGAGAACAAAGTGCTCCTTTCCGTGGTTGGATGCAAATGTGCCTGCTGAACCTCCCATAGAGCCCCAAGCATGATGTACAAGTTGACATACAGTCTACTCCATACGGACTCATCTTTTGTATGTGAACAAGGTCAGGCTGGCAATTTGTTTTCTCTTACCTAGAAGGGAAAATTGCTGCTGCTTAATATGAGTTAACACAGGGTCTGAGCATGGGGAAGAAACAGTTAATCACTACCATGAAATGACATGCTCATTCTCTTCCACTTTTCCATAGTGAAAGATGTTGTTTATTTGCAGAATAATTATTGTGTGTGCAGTATCCACGCAAGCTTCCCTACTCTCTCCTGCCAGCATGCCTCTCTCCCCCTGAGCTGAAAGGATCTTCTGGCAGGATGAGAGGAGAGTTCATTTTCCAGCTCTACTTAATCCTTGGTTTCTCTGTGCAGATGCTAGCCAAAGTGCTAGTTAGTGACAGTCATAATGAGATTTGCTGAGGCAACTAGCTCCCTTCACTTAGGATACTGAATAGCCAATAGAGATGGTTACTGTTTCCAGTCACTCTGAACTATGGGCTGGAACTGAACTGGGGATGGGTTTCCTATTTTATGGTCATCTTGTCTGACCTCCAGCCTAACCCAAGCCATAGAATTTCATCCAGTCACCCCTGTATTGATCCCAGTAACCTGTGTTTGACTAAAGCACCAGACTATCCCAGCCTCAGTGAGCTTCTAGTTTGAAATACACCTTTGTTAATGCTGTGAGCTGCACCCTGGGAAACAAAAAAGGATCTCAGCTGATGTTCCAGCACAGATCTGAATGGAATAAATAGGGAGTCAGCCTCTCTCTAATGCTATTAACTCCACTTACATTTCATTGTGCAACTCTGCAGGGAACCTTGTTACAAAAGCAGTGCCACCACCCCTGACATTTCCAATGCGTGAGGTATTTTATTTGTTCGCAGTCTAATCCTCCTACAGATTGTGTGGTTATGCTGCGTGTAATAC
The DNA here is from genome assembly GCF_015237465.2 of Chelonia mydas. Lineage (NCBI taxonomy): Eukaryota > Metazoa > Chordata > Testudines > Cheloniidae > Chelonia > Chelonia mydas. Next base: position 86,433,227 of record NC_057854.1, read on the forward strand.
TGTCACGTTAACTCCCAGTGAGCTGAGAACAATTTCTTTTTGAGAGATGACTAATAACAGAAGGAAAATGTCCTGAACAATACACAATCTCCAGATAGCTGTGATTCATTCAGCATGATTGTAGTATGTAAGTTTTACTATTGTAAAAGAGGTACAGTTTGCCAGAACTAATTCCCGTCCTTTTTTTTCCACACAGAACAATAACCTGGGTTTTATTATTGATTGTTGACTTGATATAACATACTCTTTTCCTCTCTGATTTTTATTTATTAATTACTTTGGGGGGCTGGGATTTTCAAGGTAGCCCAAGGGAATTAGGCATCTAACTATCTAAGGCCCCTCTGAAAATTCCTGTTGTGGTTCCTCTGACTTCTGGCTGGATTCTGATCTTAGTCCCACCTGTGTGTGTTGCCAAGGATCTAATCAGGTGGTCTGGGGACAAGCTGCACAGCTGAACTCAGAATCAGCCCTAGTCTTTATCGGTGACTGAGACTGTACCATATTACAGTACTTCTGCTTCCAGAATGTGACAGAGCTGGCTTTAAAGTTTTAGTACCCTTTTATTAGCAGCAGCATAAATAATGTAGTGGGTGTCTATATGCTTAACAGAGACCAGGAGTTTACTAAGTAGGAGCCTAAAGTTAGGACTGGAAATCCATTGTGCCATGGTTACCAGACAAGCTGCGCCCTAGACAACCCCCCAAACCCCCGTTTGTCCCTCTTGAGTGCACCCCTCAGGTTACAGGCCTGGCTGCTAGCACCTTACTCTGGGTGGGGCTACAAGGTTCAGAAACTCTGAGTCTCAATCTCTGGCCCATACGCCCCCCTTTAAAAAAAAATTGTGGCAACCTGAGAGGCCCAACTGGGTTTGGCAATACTAAGGGGTTCCCTTCAGGAGCCTGTGACCATAAGTTTGCAACAAAACAAAGTGTCTTAAAAACAAAACGTTCTTTCACCCCCAGGTACATAGCATAGCCAAGCAAGGGTAAAAACAAGAGCAATCTATATACATATTTTTCTCTTTAGTCAAGCTTTGGTACATTTCATCTCTCGCAGGCTGGCATGCTCTCAACATACGTCTGTCTCTGTGTTACCTTGCACTGCCTGACACTGACACTCCCAGGCTGTCCCTGCTCATTCCTGGGGCCAGCATCTCCACGGTTTCAGATTCCCTTTGGCATTAGGGTTAGCCTTGGGAAGAGTAAACTGTTCTCAACCTGGATAGAGTCAGGTAGGGGGTATTCCCCCATAAACCGCTTCCCTATTGTTTCCTTAAGGACTCTTATCTGCATCATTGTTTTGCCTTTCCTGCTTGGTTCCTTTAACAGCCCCTTTGATTTAACTAAAAAGAACAGGAGTACTTGTGGCAACAAATGTATTAGAGCATAAGCTTTCATGAGCTTTCATCGACGAAGTGAGCTGTAGCTCACGAAATCTTATGCTCTAATAAATTTGTTTGTCTCTTAGGTGCCACAAGTACTCCCGTTCTTTTTGCGAATACAGACTAACATAGCTGCTACTCTGAAACCTTTGATTTAACTCTAGCTGTTCAGCCAGCAGAAAATATCGCACAGGTAACCTGAGGGGCATATGCTATTTATTTTTAAAAAAAAAACACTCCACAGCTCTCTTGTTCTCCACACATAGGTAAGATTATCACCCCTGGTCTGGCCTTTTTACGCTGGAGAAGAGGGCCAGAGCTGCATAAAGGGGCCACAAAAGCTCAGGTTCAAGCTGGGGAAGGATTCCTCCAGCACAAGCACTGCACATGACCCCCCCTCCCCCAATCTATGTAAGAGGCCAGTATTTCAGAAATATGCAGTTCCCATTGCCCTTAATGGAGTTACTCAAATTCTCCCCTGGTGAGAGCACAGAATCAGGTCTCCCCTCAGGGAGCTTACAACTTAGGTTAGCCATGACACTGCTAGACACAGGACAAAAGAAGGTTACCCCTTAAGCATCCTCTTGATTCCCTTTGATCTTGGGCTTGCTTTTATTTTATTTGTATTAACGTAGATTTGATGAGGTTGTAGGTCATTGCTGGAGAAACTGGGAAGTGGGTTTGGGGTGGGGGGGGCCATTGAAGCTTGCATGGGTAAAGTATTGGAGAAGACATTACAAGGAACAGAGGGAGCTTAGCTGGAAATGCCGAGGTGCCTGTAGGAAAAGGCTATGTACAAGATGTCTGCCAAATGTCACCCATCAACCCAGTGCAAAAAGGGAGAGCCTTGGTTTATATTTTCCAGCAGTAGTGACCCCTGGCTGTTTGGAGTAAGAGCCGACCTTGGCCAAATCCCTCTAGAAGTTTGATGTTCAGCATGAATGCCTTCTATTTGTGTATATTTTTACAGGAACTGAGTTGGTGGCTATAGCAATATTTTACCTCCTTTTGGCTGTTTCTAAGAGGAGGAGCCCTTCCCCCAACAGGTCATTTTCCCCCTCAGAGACAGGCAGCGACCATTATCCAAGTTCTGGAACACCCTGGTTCCTCCCTCTTTCCTGCACAAGTCTCTTTTCCAATTCTGTGCTGCCTGCTTAATCCTTGCCCAAACCAGCTGTAAAGGGGTTGCCAGGTGTTTAAAGAATAATCTTCCATAGGTGCTCGAACTAGCAGTGCTGGGGGGCCTGCCGCACCCCGTGGCTTGAAGTGGTTTCCATCATATATAGGGGGTTCAGTTTGTTCAGTGGCTCTCAGCACCCCTACTGTACACATTGTTCCAGCACCCCGTCCTCTTCTCTGTTGGTCAGGCTCCTAGTGGGTGGGTCCTGCAGACCAGACTCCAGCCAGGCCCCTTGTGCCTCCGGGAAGTGGGGCTGGAACTAGGGTTCCTGGGGTGCTGCTGCACCCCCCCCCCATCTTGAAGTAGTTATAACACACCAACTATGTGATTTCCCTCATCAGCCCCCCCACTATAAAAATTGTGCCAGCACCCTGCCTCTGGGCAGCAGCGCCCCCCCCCCCCCCCCCAAGGTACACAAGTGCCAGGCCTGTCTCAGCTGTAAATTGCACTTTTTTTCATCTGACAGGAAAGCCAGCCCACTGTTGGGTTGCCTGTAATCTCTGAGGAATGTGGGTGGGAAAAGGAGGCTTTCAGCTGGTTATCGGTAAATAATTCCCCTCTTCAGTAACCTTTTCTTATGCACTACCTGTAGGCCATTTTGCCTCGTTTAAGTGCTAGATATACAACTTTTGATCTGCAAGCCCAACTTCCATAAACCCGATATCTTTTGCTAACTGCCCCCTGATACTGCTTGGTCACAGCTTGGTCTGCTCTCTCTTGGCTGGCTTTCTCGTGTGAGGCAGAGCATTCCTCCCAAATCTGTTCCCTCCATATGCTCGTTTTAAATTTCTTGCCCTGGAATTTTAGAAATTAGAGCAGAAATGATGAGAGCCACTTGGGAATTTTCCATATGAATGAGTTCCAAATGAAAATGCACAACACATTCCACAACATCAAAGTTTTGCACAGGAAATTTTTGACTTTTTTGCTGATGTTTTTCCATTTTTCTGTCTCGAAAATTGTCAGAAAATGTTTAATTTCAGATCTGTTCAACCCAAATTGGAATTTTTTTGAACTAGCCAAAAGATTTTATTTTTAATCAGTTCAGCAAAACATCAAACTGTATTCCACTATCAACGCATTGCCTTAAGAGAGCTGTAATTTGGGCCCCCATTCTCTCCTATGGACTGGACTCCCTGGAGCACTACATCTCCCCTAATGCACTGTAGATTTTTCTCAGGCTAAACTGAATAGTGCATCATGGGAGTTACATGACTCAGGGTGCATTACATTGTAGACTAGCCAAATAATCTGGCCTATTGTGGGTAATGGGGGCATCAGTCTCCCAAACTACAACTCCCACAAGGCAATGCACACTATGTGGAATGCAGATTAGTGTTGAACTGACTCAAAACAAAGCATTTCAAGTCAGGTTAATAAACCAGAACTAAACATTTTGATGTTGGGAATGTCAAAATGTTCAGTTTCAATTGAAAATGTCTAAACAAATTTCTGAATCTATTCTTTTTTTCAGAATTTCCACATAATTCAAAATTTCAACTTTCTATCCCAATTTGGGGTGAAAATAAATACTGAAATGTTGGAATTTCCCAGGGGATAGAAATCTCATTTTTCACTCAGTTTTAGAAAAGACTCATTAGGTCACCTAATTCATGCTCGATGCAGAGCAGAGTGTTCCATGCTTAGTATCAGCCCATTTCTCCTAGTTATATACCCTTGTATGACCCTAAATAACTGCTTTCAATCCTCAGAGATAATCTTATATTACATCTTGACACACTGTCTCAGGTGGAAATCAGCTGCTGATCTCTGTTTAGATAAACAACCTTCTATGGCTAACTTCTGTATCAGATGCAGTTCCTGATATAAGTAAGGCACAATTGGGCCCCTATTGTCAGTGTTGGTACTCTGTTTATAGGAAATCATTGTGCACCATGAATCACACATCTGTAGAAGAGTCATAAATAGACACCTCTACATACAGTATTATCTGATACAATAAAATGAAAGCTTGGCTATGAAGTGAAACATCTGTTTCTGGTGGGTGCTGCCACTCCTGTGGAAGGCTAACTACAGAATTTTGATCATTCAAAAAGCCCAGAACCTGTCCTGATGATACAAGTGCTGAAGCTAATTCTGTCACAATTGTCTGATGGGACAAGACGGCTGTGCTACCAGCTGTTTGACTAATCACCTACCTACCATGGCTGTGGTGATGTGGCCCTAAAACGTTGCCCTTTTAACCCAAGTGGTTAGCCAAAAATGTAGGGTCTTGTGGACATATTGGTGACTGAGTCAGGTATTTCTTTGATGCTATCCTGTTTATTACAACAAATATATGTAAAGGCCTGTTACTCTGAACACAGCAGGCATCAAACAAGAAGACCGTTTTGTTGGTCATAGTTCCAAGACCCTTTCCAGCCACTACTTTGCCCAGAAGCTCACCCTCCAGGCATTTTCAGGGCCACATTCCCAGCACTTGTGCTGACTGGGTCCTTCATTTTCTGCTGCTTCTCTGGTTTTTCTGCCTCTCTCTCATTGACACACCTTCACAAGAGCTAGTGAAGCCCCTCTGCCTGGCACATGCCTTTGTTTTGGGTGATTACATGTGCCCATCTTCGGGGTGGAGGCTGCTATTGTTTTAACTACCTGGTTATATAGAGGAGCTTAACTGTTTCTTACAACTATTTTAAATGAAGGGAGGTGGTTACACCCCCCAGTTTCAATGACATTTAGCCCAATCCATAACCCCCCTTCCCTACCATCTCAGCTTCACTCATGACCTTGCTGGAGCCTACAATGGTGACACCATAAACAACCCATCCCACACAAAGCTGATGTCCAAACCAGAGGACTGCTGGAGTACACTTTGTACTCTGACTACTGTTCTATAAATCATCAAAAGGACTGGGATATGTCAGTCCCATTCCCTTTGGTGCTGTTCTAAAAAGGTAGCTGGCTGAATCCCTGGAGTCTGATTAAATCTTTCCATCACCACATCAGACTGTGGGTGTGTAGGGTGGTGTGGATCCCTAGAATCTCACAAAGCTGCTGAAACACTTTCAATTCAAAGTTTCTCATCTTAGCTGTGTGTAACTCACCTCCCCCAAATCTAGTGAAGAACTGCTGCTATGGCCTCTTAGTTCCTTACTGAGTAAGCCTCAGCCATTTTGTAATTTAGTCCCTAGCTATTAGCCAATATTGATTGGCAACCTTTGTCTTAGGCAAAGGCCCACGCACCTCAACAGCAATGCACTCCATTGTTGCTTCCACAAGATACAGCTTAATGGAACCCTTCTTTGCAATGCCCAAGATACTATGGTGCAGGTATTTTACTGATAGGTTGTGTACTTTCAAGTCCTTGTTACAGCGTTTCCCCAAATTAATGCTGTTTTCTTCTTTTAATAGAAGTGTATTTGTTAGACACAGACTCTTCCTGTGAGTGGTGAAGCAGTGCCTCTTAAAGATGCCCAAGGGTTCCGGTTTCCCCAGTTACTTGTGGGGGCTCGAGCCAGTCCTGTTTTTCTGCCTACCCCACCTGGCAGAAGGGTTATGCTAGTTAGTCAGCAGCACCTGCATGGTGAGGGGAACCCCAACAGAAGCTGCAGGAAGGAATGAGAGGTTCTGTAGCACTAATAACAGCCCTCCTCCTACATAACTAGCTCAGATAATGAGACCTGAGGCACATCTGCTAGCAGTCTGCTGTATCCACTCCTCCCATCTCTGAGTCATTGGCTGAGTCAGCTCTGTTTGCCACAACTGCAAAGAGGATTGGTTTTTGTTTGAATTAGTCAGGCGCAGCTGGTGGCAAAACCTCCTCCTTCACAGTGGCTAGAAATTAACTCTTTTTCAAGAGCTCCTAGACAAAATGGGAACAGGTGCTGTTTGGGAGTCTCTGTGTAATAGGCTACCATGCCGGGCCCATCAAGGAACCCTGGTGTGGAAAGCATAAATATGTGTCCCATTCCGCTCTCATTTAAATCAGTGAGAGTCAGTGGGTGCGACTTTGTACCAAAATGAAACCTATTTACAATATCTGGGGCCACTAGTGTGGCACCTACCTCTCTCCCTCCAGCCGCGTGACCTACGGGAAAGAATCTGCAGGGTGGAACCAGCCAGAGACTAAAGCTAGCAGAGCAGCTGTAGAAGCAGTTTAAGCAGAGACTGATGGACACTAGTGGTGTTGTCAGACCCTCTTCTGTAGGGTTACCAGATAGCAACTGTGAAAAAATGGGACCCGGGGGCGGGGGGTAGGTAATAGGCGCCTATATAAGAAAAAGTCCCAAAAAACTGGAAAATGGGACATCTGGTCACCCTACTTTTCTGCAGCTTTCACTCTGAATATTCTCTCCCCTGTGCTGTTGGCTCCAAGCTTCTCCCTCCTTTTGTCTTTCCAATTAGCTAATCCCCTCCTAACAAAGCTCCCCTGAAAGATTTAAATGTCTAAAATGACAGGAACAACCAAAGTTGTGGCACTAACATATCACTTGCAGACCATCCCACTGTTATAATCCTAGCCTTTAGCCAATATCTGGTTAGACTGTAAGCTCCTGGGGCAGGAAACCACATCTTACTCTTACTCTGTGGTTGTACAGCATCTAACACAACGGCCATTCTGCATTGGCCCCCCAGGCACTGTTGTAATAAATATTCTAGCCATTTTATTTACTGAGTCTGAATAGAAATGCAGCCTCCAAAAGCCTGTGACATGGGATAAAGGAAGACTTCAGGGTGAGATGTTCCAAAGCTGCTGAGGGAATTTAGCCATACACCATCCCTTGAATGAATGGGAGCTGCATGGCTAAATCCTCTAATGAGTTTTGAAACACTCACATTTTTAGTCAAGTTCGCTGGTAGACAAACTATCAAGCAGCTGGAACAGATCCATGCAGAACTGTGGAGGGGGAAGGGGGGGAGAATCAGCTTTTTTACTGAAGGGGAGCACACAATAAAACTGTTTCTTAATGTGCACTAATTCTGCGGTGGGCTGATGCAGCTGTAGCATTTGTAGTGTCAATATACCCTTAGGTGCATAAGTTCCTTAGGCACTTTAGAAAATTTTTAACCTACACCTAAAATTGATCCTGGTAAGGCTCCGCCAGACGCCTCTTGCCACATTGACACTTTGTCATTTTCCATTATGCTTTTTGGAGGTCCAGAATATAGTTTCCAATCCACTTCCAGTCAAGGGAAATGAAATGGTAGATTCTCCATCTCCTGAAGGTCATCAGATCAAGACTGGATCCTTCCTAGAAGATATGCTTCAGCCAAGCCCAATACTGGTGTAAGTGGATGTAATTCTATGGCCTGTGATACACAGGAGGTCAGACTGGATGATCTAATGGTCCCTTTTGACCTTAAAATCTGCGGATCTATGCCCTTGTTCCGATCAAAGCCAAGGTGAATTAATTTTTCATTTAACATTTTGTGAAATGCAATATTTAAGGCTTTATTCTCCAAATGCATGTGGAAGGCATAGGTACGGACTCTGGGCTGGAGCTGCAGGGGCCAACTTTCCAATGTGCCGAGAGGTGCTCACTGCTCAAACCCTGGCTCTGCCACAGGCCCTGCCCCCACTTCACCCCCTCCTCTGAGCCTGCCATGCCCGCACTCCTCCCCCTCCCCACACAGAGCCTCCGGCATGCCACGAAACAGCTGTGTGGGAGGGAGGGGGAGGCGCCGACTGGCAGGGCTGCCAGCTGGTAGGAGGCGCTGGGAGTGGAGGGGTGGAGCTGATGAGGGGCTGCTGATGTCTTACTGTGGCTCTTTGGCAACGTACATTGGTAAATTCTGGCTCCTTCTCAGGCTCAGGTTGGCCACCCCTGACATATTTCAAGGGACCACTCAAGGTGAACTGGCCATTAGATCAATAGTCTTTTTGTTTGAACTAACCTACTTTTTTGTTTTCTTTTTGCAGTTTTTCCCACCGAAGATATCTTTTTAGGGTATTTTGGCATTTTATGAGCTTCACTTGCTTTCCATAATGGAGCTCACAATTAGGGTAAATTTATAGGCCCAATTATTACAGCACCCCTCATGTTAGAGCTCGAAAGTTAGTCCTCAGAGAATAGCCTTACACTTATCATTAGCAGGTCTTGCATGGGGGAATCCCGCCTCCCTAGAACTAAGGCTTTATGCTTCTATGGATGGTACCCATAGGCTGGCAGGTCTGTGGGGGACACAACAGTTAGCCACACCTAACTCCATTTAGCCTTCAATACAAGCTCTTTATTCTTCTGCTACATAAAAGCCTCCCTCCCCAAAAAGTGAGTGTCCTGACCTGGAATGATACTGCTGGGTCCTCTACACCTCAGTAGCTCATGGCTCATAACCCTCCTTAATCTCAAGGGTGTCATTGGACCTGCCTGCCCTCTTACAACCTTCTAACACTTACAGAAGTATTTCTTTCTTATGGGGCTGGGTGCTCACTGATGTCTTCCAGCTGGGAATCCAAGCCAATCATTTGCTGCTGCTTAGCTGGACCCACTGATTCCCAACACGTGCCTTCTAGGCCTCTCCTTAGGCCAGGGTTTACTGCCCCCAGGCTCTCCTCATGCCTTTAAAAGGGCAGCCCACCCTACTCTACAACATTTCACCACCAGTTTAAAGGAGCTGGAGCAGCAATAATGACCTCATTCTGTAGACTTAACTAATTAGCAGAGTCCTGCAGCTGGTGGAGGGACTTGTGAGTATATCCAACATTTTCTGCAACTAGGAACCTTGTGGCCTGCAAGGAGCAGATGTATCAGGTAAACCAAAGTATGTTTCCTTCTCCCAAGTCATCAAGAGGTGTACTTGTACCAGCTGTGTTAGTCACACTTCATCAGTTCTCAGTAATGTCTCACTGATAAGACTACAGTGTAAATAAGTAATAACTAGCCCTTTTTAAACCACAGGTTATTTGATATCCTGTACACCATTTGCTGACAGAGGATCCATTATCTGTTAAGCACGTATGTACAAGACACATGTTAAGACAGTCCCTTCCTTGGAGAGCTGATGTTAGATATAGACAAGATGTGCTTGGAGGTGCAGACAGAGGAGTGTCATATATACTTAGTATATTTTAAAGTGGAAAAAATCCAGATGCCTACTGGTGTGATGTCTAAGAGAAGTAAGGACCATTTGTGTAGTTTGGGGGAGGTGAGAAATGGAAAGTCAGGCCATGAACAGTTGTTTATGGAGCACGGTGATAATGTCCTTGCCGAGTTTTGGAAACACATTGTTTGGTTGATCTCTAAAGTGACACCTCAGACTCTATCCTATAAATACCTGGTTATGACATTTGTTAAGAAAAGCTTTCCATTGACAGTTCAAGGGTCAGTTTGGGAGATATTATAATCAATCAGTTCCATGTATATGCTGCATATATATTGTCTCGATGGCAGTAGATCCCAACCCTGGCGTGCATAACAGTAATGTACTCAGACTCTTGTGACAGACATTCTAGGCTCCCTTTTTCCCTAGTGAAGGGTCTTCATCCTCCTGTGGATGAAGAGGAGACTGAGGAGACTTGGGTTTCATTCCCGGCTCTGCCACTGATCTGCTGTGTGACTTTAGGCAAGTCACTTCCCCTCCTGGTGCCTCAATTTCCCCAACTGTAGCAGGGATTACGGTCCTTGCTTTCCTTTGTGAAGTGCTTTGAGATGTGTGGATGAAGAGCTGCTAAATAAGAGTCAAGTATTAACAATGGGCTTTGGCAGTGCCCATTGCACTGTCATCACCCACATTCCCTTCAATCTGCTTTAATCGGCCGGGAAACCCCTCCAAAAACAAACTGCAGCCTGACAGGTTTAGGACATTCAAGCGCCATGGTGGGTTATAGATGTACGCATACACACTGGAATAGGTGGCAGCAGGCACTGAAGCAGCCAAAGTCGGAGTCTAGTAATGTTACTCATACAAGGATGGAAACCACAGACTTCTGATCAAAAATGGGTTGAAAATGTGGGTGTAATAGGCAGGGTGGGTCTCTCCTTGTGGGTGGTCACCAGTCTGTTGTGTCAGATCTAACCATTGGAACCATGTCCTCCTAAACTCCCCAGGCCTGGATGGCCCCTGATTGCTGCTCCTAACTCTGAGTTACTCAGCATACTCTCTAGGCCTCGTGTTTTGGTGGTAGGCCCCTGCCATGCAGCCAACTGCCCTTGAAGTAGTGTCTCAGCCCTTCTGAGTCCCCGCAATAGTTTATGCATGCTCCCTTCAGCATTCCACCCTCGAGTACACTCCGGTGTACAGTCTAACTCTTTGGGAACCACGTGACCATTAAAGCGAGGAACACAGGCTTTGCAAAGGAACTTCTTAAACACACTCATGCTTTACTCTTAGAAAGCACCAGTTATAGACTTAGGCAAAACAACAGACTCCTGAACACAATCCCCACTTAGTCTTGGGAATCTTGTGTCCCCATTTTGTGAATCTTGGGGCTTGGTCCAGGTCCTTCAGGGAGGCCAGGTCCCTCCTGCCTCCACTCCTCCTGTTGACTCCTCTGGTTCTGGTAATGAAATGGCTGCTCTTGCTAGAGAATATGTCACTTTTTAAATAAGCGACACCTCTTCTTTGTTCCTGTCCTTCCCTTGGGATTTTCCATGCTGCAGCCCCATGTGGGATTGCTGGCAGAGAGTCGTTAAAAGCAAATGTTCTATGCCAGTTATAAAAGAGAGGTAATTGGCCACAGACCTATCATCCTAACTGTCACAGGGAGCACAGACACTCAGGTACACAGATGTAGTTTCCATTGTTCGGACAGGAAATGTCTCCACTAACAATGAGAAAGCGTAGTCTTGGTTTTTTAGAACTTGTAACGAGGCACCTGTGACCTAGCGCTTTGATAGGCCCCTTTGCTAATCTAAATAAGAAAAACTTCATGTGAAAATTTATCCTGAAAGAAAATTAGGAATTTCCTTTCTCTTACACATATGAGGAAAGAAGACGAAATTGAATTGGAATAGTTCTATGGAGACAACCTCCATTCACTGGGGACAATACAATAGATGCTAACATAGGAATCCTATTTTTAGCTAAAGCAAATGTAGACCAGCCCTATACAATACATACTCAGAGATTTTAGCAATAGCCAAGAAGAAGACAGGCAATTAATTTGTCTGCTTTTTAAATACAAATAAATAATGATAGGTCAGGATGTAAGAAAAAAGAAGCAGTGCCACACTGCACAACTAAATATAGAAAAATCTTCTCCCCTGTTATTTGTTAGTATAAAGAAGTGCTCAGAAAAGCCTTTTTATAATGAAGATCAGCACAGCTGCATGTGATGGGTTGGAAAACTAGTCCTGCTGGATAACAGAAGGTTAAATCACCCTGTCTCAGGCAATGAGGCTGGGACTATAAGGAGAAAGAACACCTGAGCTCCCCTAATGAGACAGCATAGCTTCCTTGAACTGCTGATCTACTAGAGATAGTCTTGGACTGCTTGTCCTGAACAAGATATCTGTGCAGAATGTCAGGAAGTTTCTGGCTGAATGTTACTTACGCTGCCCCTAAAGGAGGAGGGCATCTCCAATCTTAATAGCAGGTGATTTCAGTTTGAGGGGATGGAATAGAAGGGATAGAAGCACTCACACTCAGCAGTGTAGTACTTGTACCTTCAATTCCAGTGTTGGCTTCATTTTTTAAAATGATTTTTACTTGGGAGTAAACTGATTTTTTCACCCACGGGACGGTAAAAGGTGTAAAGAGAATTTGGGAAAGATCTAGCCACCACTGGGATAAGTACTTTGGTGCAAATAAGAAATGAATAACAATATTGGTTTTGGATCTGGCCGAGAAACACTTTAATGTCAAAACACGCAACTTGAGCCTAGCAGAGACAATACCCTGCCTCAGAGAAAGCCCTGCTAGCATTTGCATTATACAGAGCTGCTTCTTCCAGCACTAAACTCTGTGTTTGGCTTTGGAAAAGTGCTCTAATAAACCCAGGCTGTTTTCCTCAGACAAGATAATAACCCTCCAATGGAAGACTCGTCTCCTTTAACTATTATTATTCCACTCCAGCAGCATGAATGGGATGTTCCACTCCTGGAAAAACTGAATGAAATACAGGGTGACTGCAAGCAGGGGCGAGTCTGTGCAGCTCCATCACCTTGGAAATACAGCCAGGCAGCTGCTGGGGCAGGTGTGCCAGAGTGGCCCAGCTGCCAGGGCAGGGCAGGTCTCCCAGCAAGGACAGATTTGGAGGCTGGCTTTAGGGCTGCTACACAGGGGGAGCCAAGCTTGCCCTCTCCCTCAGTGCAGTGGTGCTTCCCAGCCTCTGCTCTCCATCGGGCACAAGTACAACAGTGGAATTTGTATTTCCATTGAGTGCCAGCTCTACACCAGGCTGCCTGTGGGTGTGGGCTGCCCCCGCACTAGCCAGCTTTTTGGAAGAGCAAAAGAATGAGGTAAAGATTCATATACATATTTATTCTTTGTTGAGGCTTGGATGCAGAGAGTGGGGTGCTTTCATTGGCTGTTGCTAAAGCCCTGTGCTGTCTTCAGCTGCGCTGCAATAATCTTATTACTCATCAAAAAGCCAGCAGTGGTGCTGTTGCTTGCTGCCTCCTGGCTTTGGGAGGGCCTGGGGCTATCACTTTCTCTTGCATATGGAGCTTGATAGCTGAACAGTACTGGCGTGACTTGCATGAGAGGAAGCTGCCTGTCTGGAGCTGGGAGCACTTGTTGTGTCTGCTCTACTGTTGGGGAGTGGAGGGGGTGAGAGTGGTGCATGTTTGGGGCTCGAATGTGGCAGGTAAGTGGGTGAAAGATGGAGCTGGCTAGGTCCTGCTGATATTTGCAGCCACACCCCCAAATGTATTACCAAAATAGCTACTTTCCTGCCACCAAAACACCCAGACCAGGACACATCCTGATGCAACTGCTCTGCAAAACCCACCTGGATCCTGCCAATTTGGGCCCCAATCCCCCCAAATCTACCATGTAAGTAGAGAACATATCACTGCTTCTTCTGTACCTTTAAGAAGTCCAGACCTTGATGCAGAAACTTGGATCTGGGGATCCAGCCACATCCTGACAACTTTTGGCTTCATATGCAGAAATTGTACCATCAAAACAGAGAGCAGGTGTAGCTTTTACTATTCCTCCCAAGATATCCTCCTTCAAGAAAACTGCAATCCTCTGCTTTGGCACTAGTGTCTTTGTAAATCTGCATAATTTTTGGCTGCATACTCTCCAGTCTTTCTACTTACACTTACTGTATATATGCACCTTCCCCTACATCACCATCATAATCTGGATCCTTACCTATCCTAGTGCAACAGCATTGCCAAAAAGGTGGTGGAGATGCACATTTCACAACTCTCAGGTTTCAGAGTAGCAGCCGTGTTAGTCTGTATCCGCAAAAAGAAAAGGAGTGCTTGTGGTACCTTAGAGACTAATCAATTTATTTGAGCATAACCTTTCGTGAGCTACAGCTCACTTCATCGGATGCATTCAGTGGAAAAACACAAGTCTGTAGAACACTGTAAACATACCATTGAAACAGCAACAAAATTAGGTCTATGTGTTCTAAATAAACAGACTGCTAGAAACATCCTCCAGTCTGTGATGTCCCATAAATGATCAGCCATGCAAGTTGTGAAATATGCATCTCCACCCAGCCCCGCCCCCTAACTAAATAGGGCATTATTTCCTTAACAGCAACAAATCAAAGCACCAGAGCCTAAACTGGAAAATATCAAGGCTTGGTGGCTTGACTGGGTACTGGGTGGGGGTGAAGGCTGTATTTTTTCCTTTTAATATCACAGTTCACCTCTGTAGCTTTAAATGATTCCACCAGAATAAAACCCACACAGAAGTTCTGCTGATATACTTGATCCGTGGAATTATCATGGTTGGGGACAAAAATTGGCTAGATCTAACAGGAACCAGGTGCCACCTCTGTCCTACTGTATCTGTCCTACTGTTTCTCTGTGGTGTATCAGAGTCTGGAATTTCTTTTTGGTGTAAGAGGTACCTCTGTACTCGTTCTCTATTTGTTCAGTAGAATTTGAAGGTAGGAGCCAAAATGTGGCAGGATCCAGCAGAGTCCAGGTGCTGGATTTGGGCTTTGGGAGTCTGTTGTGTCAGGATGTATGGGGGTCCAGGCTTTCTGGGGCAGATTTTTTTTTTTTTATCCTGATGGTCCAATTGAGGGGGGCTTGGATGCAAAAATCAGTAGGATCCAGGAAGATCCACCTTACCCCTTTTTTCTGAAGGGGACTGATGGTGCAGCCACTCCTGGTTATAGATGGCCCTAGTGTGTGACTGTCATGCCTGCATGCCTCACTGTTTGTACCATCAGCTGAAATATTGCATTAGCTTAGATTGATCATTCGAGGTGATGCAGCTTTAGTGGTGGCCAGGTTGTGCTCACTGTTGCTCTGCAAGAGCCAGTTTGGGAGAGTGCACAAAAACTAGAGAGAAAAACAACCCCCCCGGGATTAGCATCCGACAAAAGGTGGGAAGTGAGGGAGCCTGTCGCTGGGATTGCTGTAGGCAGCAGGAGGTGATTCCAAGGCATTTGCTGAGCAGAGCCTCTGTACCAGCTGCAGGGGAGTTAAGTGCTGCGGGACTATGTTGCTTGGGCACAGAAGAACTTTAATGAGAGAAGCTGCCTGATCTCAGCTCTGATGGGTGATTTTAATCTCGTTTCTCCAGATATTGGAGCTGGGGGCCACAGGTGAATTACAGTTTTCGCTTTCAATATGATGCTGTGTATGGGACGTGTGCCCAGGGGATTTGGTTTGGCTTTGTAATACAGCAGAGAGATGAAGGATGGGAGTAGGGGGTGTATTTATCGGCATAGCAAAACCTCTTGTGTACTGTGAATGATGAGGGCTGTTTTTTTTTCCTTTGTTTTTCCTCTCTGCAGGCCATCTCTGCATAAAGGCATGTAAACTCAAGAAACCTGGGCATTTGCAATTCAGACCTTCCTCACTTGTTGGGTCACATCAGAGTGAACATGCCAGAACAAAGCAATGATTACAGGGTGGTTGTGTTTGGAGCTGCAGGGGTTGGTAAAAGCTCCTTAGTCCTTCGGTTTGTAAGGGGAACTTTCAGGGAAACCTACATCCCTACCATTGAGGACACTTACAGACAGGTGATCAGCTGTGATAAGAACATCTGCACCCTTCAGATTACAGACACCACTGGCAGCCATCAGTTCCCTGCTATGCAGAGGTTGTCTATCTCCAAAGGTCATGCTTTCATCTTGGTGTACTCTGTCACCAGCAGGCAGTCCATGGAAGAACTTCAGCCAATCTATGATCAGATTTGTCAGATCAAAGGGGATATCCAAAAGATTCCAATAATGTTGGTTGGTAACAAGAGTGATGAGACCCAGAGGGAACTGGATGCCAATGAAGGGGAAGCCTTAGCTAGCAAGTGGAAGTGTTCCTTCATGGAGACATCGGCTAAAATGAACTACAATGTACAGGAGCTCTTCCAAGAACTCTTGAATCTGGAGAAGAGAAGAACCGTCAGTCTCCAGGTGGATGGGAAGAAATCCAAGCAGCAGAAAAAGAAGGATAAACTGAAAGGCAAGTGTTCTGTTATGTGAGTGTACCTTGAATGGCTGGACTCGCATCACTGCATGATGTAATAAGAGCATGGACTTTCTCTCAAAGAATATTCTCATGTAAAGTGAAAACAGTCTGCTCATAGGCATTCGCTAGAAATCCAAGAAGAATAAATGTCCTGAAGGGTTTATTTAAGGCCCATAGTTTCTCTCTGATAACTCAATTGGGTCATTTTAATCATTGACTTGGAAGAGAGAGATTTTTTTGAATGTCTTTTTAAGCAAATGGAATGTCCAATGTTAGCCATTACACAGTAGTCCAGGTTTTGAACAAAAAAGTTTACAAACGAGATCAAAATACCGGAATGTGTTAATAGAGGCAGAAATCATCTTTGTTATCCCTGAATATATATTGGTTTTTAAATATTCTCAGATTATGTATTAGCCTGAAACAAAAATCCTGTTTTTGCCTACAGTGTGTATATACTTCAAGGAAAAATGTTTTCAGAAATATAGTGACCACAGCAAATCTTTCACAAAGTTAGGGTGTCTTATTACTAAGGAACAAACACATGATTTTTCAGATATGTACGTATTTGGGGAGAGACTGACTGGCTTACCAAAGACATGCTTGTTGTTTCATAATAAAAATTAAATTTTGTGTATTGTTATGCAGCTAATAATATTTTACAGCTATGTGACTTATTAAAGCTATTCCTGCACGTAATTAGTTTGTTTGCTGGGCTTTTTTCTTGCCAACAATACTCATTTCTATTGCACCCTGTAACTTGGTTAATTCCCTATGTCTTTCTCACTGCGTTGTGCCTAGGGGCCCAATCCTGTAAAGTGGGAAGCATCCTCAGTACCTTGGCTTCAGCTGGAGAGGAGGGAACTCATAACCCCAGAAGATCAGGCACTTATGTAGCATAGTTACTAACAGAAATTGTCTGCTAACTTGCCTCTTATTGCATAGCTGAGCACCAACAATGGAAATAATTCTCGGCACTGTATATAGCATTCTTCAGCCATAGATCTCATAGCACATCACAAAAGTGAACAAGCTTTACAATCTCTGTGGAACTGCTGGGAAAACTGAAGCATAGAGGTGAAGTGACTTGCTTAAGTCTGCCTCATATGTGTGATATGGGCCACATTATCACTGTATCTGAGGTAACAGATTTCAGTCTGTCTGACTTCTAGGCCCATGGCCTGTCCCTTTCATCACCCTAAAGAGAGATGGCCTGAGTTCTTACAGAGAAGTTCAGGTAACTCCAAGCACAGGTATATTATTGGCTGCAGTGAGGCCGATTATTTTGTCTACCCAACCTACTCTTTTGAGCTGCAAATCCAGCTTTGCACACTCCTGGTGATGCTGCTTTTTTTTTTTTTTAATAGTTGTTATAAAGTTTTTCCTGCTGTCTCTTCTAAATTGCCTGGCTTTGGTTGAAGCCCATGACAAGTTATTCTTGGATAAACGTTTACAGGAACATCCTGATCTCAGATTGATTTTTTTTTTTTTTTTCCTTTCTGAACTTGAACAAGAGTCCCAGTCAATTTATATGCCATCCCTCCCCTTTTTTCTGTCTCTGGCAAGTGTTTGTAATTGTGCCCTGGCTCTGTTTCCTTCTGCAAATGCAACCTTGATCTGCTGTCTGCAAATCAGTAAAGATATTTTAATGAGAATGAGGCTAAATCATGTTGTGTCCATTATTAGCATATAGTATAGATATCAACATGTTACTTTTTGGTTCTACTAGTTTTAATGTCCCAAATTCACGAATGGACAGCCTAATATGATTTGAAGTGTCTTCATGAGTTTGGGGAGAAATAGTAATTAACAGCTGTAATCTTCTGGTCCCATGGCAAACCCTACTATTTTTTCCTAATGCATTTGTGGAGCATCTGGGCTGAGATACTGTGTTGTTGATAAATTGGCAAGTTATTTCATTCTGGTTTGTAATGGCTCTATCGGTAAGCTGTTGGTGTTAGAGGTTAAGAGCCTGACCCAAAGCCAGTTGAAGTTAGTGGCAGTCTTTCTATTGGCTTTTATGTCACATTGGATGAGATCCTAAATTTCTGCATAAAATGACCTCTTGTTTTATGTTTTGTGAAGCGTCCAGAATTTGAGACTGATTCTACAAAAGTTGTTATAACTAACAGGGAAAGAGTGAGGATTTAAAAACTCCACTGAAGCTTTGAATTTAATCAACAACATATTGTTAGGGCATGACAATATTACAGTGAGCAAAACTGACTAGAAAAGGGCTATCAAATGAAGGGAAAATCCACCAGTCTAATTTCATTGTCCAAGCTGAGTGCAGTACAGAAAGAAAACAATATAAATACTGCCAAGAACATTTAATTTAAAAACAAAATTTTTTTTTAATTTGTATTTTAACATCATCCCTGCCTCTCTTGTTTCCAGCAGTATGTCTGCTTTATATTGACAGTGTCCCTGTAAACACAGAGGGGACAAGTGTAACCCACGCCCCTCCTGGATGTCTGTACCCTCTAGTGGGAGCGAGGCCACTTAGCTAAGGCGGTAGCACACTCATTAATCTCTAAGGTCCACATTCCTAGAGGCTCATTCATTTGGCTCCACAAGTCCCAGGTTTGATCCCGCCTGCTGCCAACTGGGGTCTGTCAGTGTTACACAAGGACAACATTTTCGCTGATCAACATTTTGTTTGATTTGCACTGATCTACCTATTAATATAAAATAGGGCTTTTGTATGTATTACTGTAAAAAAAAAAAATGGAATTCAACGTAGCTTACAATATATTTCCCCACTTTAAAGCAAAGGCTCACATTCTAACAACTTGTAGTTAGACGCTAACACAAGAGGCAATATATTGAATGTAAGGATAGCTATCGTGCTATTAATGTGTGTGTGTGCGTAGCTACAATGCTCTGTTACTTCTCTGTGCAGGCTCAATGCAAAGTACAGGTCAGGTGTGTGCTGCAGCTAGCCAAGGCACAGTACAGAATTCACAGCCCAGGCTACGTCCTCTTTTGCAACATTCTGATCCTTGCCTGCTCTGAAGCAGCGCCCAGCATAATTTAGACAGGCCCACAGGCTGCTCTATGGACTGCAGTGCTGCCTGGAATCTCGGAAGCACTGTCTGTTATGCCCCTCCGGGTCCTGACACACCTGTCACACCCCCTACATCAGGGCTTATAAGGGGTCCTTGGAAGGCTGCCTTTCATTTGTCTTTGCCTTCATTCCCAGCCAGAACTGGGACTATTATGTCCTCTTTATGCCCTTTTACCCAGCATAAAGTGGCTGGAGCAGGTATGAGGATGTCTCCCTAGATGTCTTCCAGAAATCTGAGCAGACTTAGTCAGCACTGAGCACTCATGCGGTTAATAAATGTGCTGAACCTTCTCTCTCCATCCAGTCTGTCTCCAGAGTGCTTACTAAACACTGAAAGCTACCTGCCAAATTCCTTATTTGTTAAATCTGTATAGGTATGGGAGGTAACAGGGAGTGCATGTTGCAAATCTGTGACCCTAAATGGTCAGACTTACATTTGATCTTGGAAGAACTAGTAGTGGTTGTGTTTGTAAATAACCTTCCTTTACGTCCAGGACTTTGATCTCTTTCTTCAGCATTTCTGAACAGTTACACAGTGCTTCCACAATGCTCTCATGGAGCGTTTGGCGGTAATGTTGCCAGGGACCACTTTTAAATTCCATCTGAACCTGTTGTATTCCAGTCTGTGAAATCCTGATATGACGTTTTACATGTAAATCTTTAGAAAAATAGACATACAGCCTAAAAATGTCTCCATAACCACAATGCCCTCTGCCTTATGGAAATGTCCGTTCGTATCCAAGAGTGGAGTTATTTATTCACATTTACCATTCTGGAATGTGTTATCACTATTTTTCCTGCTTATCAAATGGCAATGATAACTAAACCAAGGGTTGGGCAGTGTACAAGGAACAAGTACTATTTATGGTAAAAGGGTTCAAGCCATCCTGCACCCTCTGAAGTCCAGGGCAAAACTCATATTGACTTCAGCGGAGGCAGGATCACAAGTTAGAGATGCATGGCTGGAAGTGCTCAGATCTTGCAGTGATGGGGATGGTATAAGAACCTATACAGAACAGCAGTAATTCCAGCATCCAAAGCTTCCCTGTTTAAATGTATATGTGCTGTTTCAATCATAACAGCAGGGACATTCTCCTCCATCAGCAGAGTCTTGAAACTATAACATTTTTACAGTCCTATTACAAGCTGATTTTTCAGTCGTGAGAATAAGTACCAGAGACATATTATACTGCCAAATTATCTGCCTCAGGGTAGCTGGTCTCCGTAACTAGTCTAGGCCCAGTTACCTTAGAGCAGAGCAGGCAAGTCTAATCTAGCCCATTCAAGGGGGCTGGGCTATACCTGGGCCTATAAAGAACTGCTAGTAGGCAGGAAGAAATGGGGTTTGATTGAGATAGGTTGGCCCAACCTGACGCTGTTGTGGGCCCGCCAGAGCAAGGGGGCTAGGTGCTCAGGTAAACAGCCCTGAGGCTACTAACCCAGAGAGGGAACAGAACTGGGAAGCTGCCAAGACCCTCAAGAGGGGTGGAACTGAAATCTGAAAGTAAGAACTGAATTAAAATACAGTTTTTCTGTTTGTTTACTTGCTTCCATTAACAAAATAAGCCTCCATGAAAGAAACTGACCGTGGCAGTGTATATTTTGGCGCTGGAGAGACAGTCTGCTTGGTGACAGTCTCATAAAAAGATATATATGGGGGATGTAATAACCCAATTATAAAGCTTACTAGACCTGAAAAGGAGCTCTGTGTGGCTTGAAAGCTTCTCTTTTGCCAACAAAAGTTGGTCCAACACAAGATATTATCTTACCCACCTTGTCTCTCTAATATCCTGGGACCAACAAGGCTACAACAGCACTGCAAATAGTTATAAAGACACCCTCCCTCCCCCCCCCTTATGAAGGGTCACTTTTATGGAGCTGGTTTTTGTTAAGATTGTGGCTATTAATACTTGGTTACAAATATAAACTACAAGATATCTACTAAGCCATCTACTTAGCCATCTCCTAAAAATTATTACAGCTACTACTATCTAAAGAATTGTTGGTGTAATTGCTGTATTGCTTTGTGACAAGTGCTAATACCATTATTAAAAGGCTTCTTGAGCACCTTCAGCCCCGTATTTAATTCTGCCCTTCTCAGGATCACATTCTGAAGGTCTTGTCTGCACAGGGAAATTTACTGGCATAATTCTGGAATAAGGGAATAACTCCATGTGGAGGGTTACACAGGTATAACTACAGAGGTACAATTATGCCAGTAAATTTCCCTGTGTAGACAAACTTTAGCTGCCTTTCAGAAGACACTTTAAGGTAGATGTTGTTGGACTGATTGTCAAATGCTTTGTTAAGACCATAGTTTGAATAGAACCATAGAATATCAGAGTTGGAAGGGACCTCAAGAGGTCATCTAGTCCAACCCCCTGCTCAAAGCAGGACCAGTCCCCAGTGTTTGTCCCAGATCCCTAAATGGCCTCCTCAAGGATTGAACTCACAACCCTGGGTTTAGCAGGCCAATGCTCAAACCACTGAGCTATCCCTCCCCCCCCAATAATAATACTTGTTTTAGATGCACACATCCAGGAAGGTGCTAAGACACATAATGTGAGTCTATCCCTATGCAGGACAACAGTTAAGCAAGAGACTTAAGCATATACTTAAGTGCTGTCCCAAATAGCTATGCTTTTAAAAATCAGTAAAATACCCTACAATGTACTGGGGACTCAGTTCACATGCTTGAAGCTAGTACTTAAGTATTTTGCTGAATTGTGATTTTAAATTATGATTACAGGTCAACAGAGTTGGTCAAAGAATTGTTGCAAAGAATCTTTGCCTTTTCTCAAAATATTGAGATATTTCAGCCAGCTTTGCATCTCCCTGCATGCTAGATTCGTGAGTTCCTGGCTCCTAGAATGTCAGTGGTGCATTAGGGCTGTCGGAAGCAGATGGTCTTTGTGAGGTAACAGTGACACATTCTCTGTGGAGATATTTATATGTTCCATTAATTCCCACACTTTTCTAAAACGTGCACTCTCTGCCTATGCCGTGTCACTTCTCTTCATTCTTACGAGCTGACAACAATGGCATTTGTTGTTTCTCAAGTTGATGCACTTTCTTAAGTGTTTGCTCAGCCTGTCCCAAAACTCATACTGTGGGGAGATGGGGTTAGGGAAGAAGATATGACAGGTTGGGGAATTGCTATTTACTTGTCCACAACACTTCTTTCCAGGACCAAGAGGTGAGAACATTCAACTATATTTTCCAGGTGTAGCTGAATATACTGGCTCAAGTAACATTTGTGGCAATGGCTGGTTGAAGGCAGCCTCACTGAGGCATTCCAGTCAATAAAATCGCAGCGTACACTTACCCAGCCTCTTCTATGTTTCTCAAAGCACTTCATGAAGGTTTGCTTCTCAATACCCCTGTGAGCAAGATAAATATTATTCCCCCCCCCACACACACATAGAATAATAGAAGATTAGGGTTGGAAGAGACCTCAGGAGGTCATCTAGTCCAACCCCCCTGCTCAAAGCAGGACCAACCCCATGGCTTACTGATGTAAACCTCATCAGTAAAGTGGCATGCCCAAGCTCATGCAGCTCTTAGCAGAGCCGGAGTTACAACCCAGCTCCCATGTCTGCTAGTTTCTGCAGTGCCATCAGGGAAAGGAACTTGGTGCTGGTTGGTGTCATCCATTATTATGCTGTTCATCTATTTCCATCCAAACGAGCAGCTAGCTGAGGAGAGTGGCTGCAACGCTCGGAATGAGGATAGGAGCAACAGCAGCCCTGGGCAAAGCACCATTCCTGTCATGGAGGAGAATTATAATTTCAAAAAAGAAAAGGAGTACTTGTGGCACCTTAGAGACTAACCAATTTATTTGAGCATAAGCTTTCGTGAGCTACAGCTCACTTCATCGGATGCATACTGTGGAAAATACAAAAGATGTTTTTATACACACAGACCATGAAAAAATGGGTGTTAATCACTACAAAAGGTTTTCTCTCCCCCTGCCCCACTCTCCTGCTGGTGTTAGTCCAGTCTGTGGCATAACTGTAGTGAAACTTGGAGCCTCCTCCCAAAATCTGGTTAACAGCAAACGAAGAAGCATAAGAGAAGCTAGCACTGATGCTGTGTAGCTGTCTCTATGTGGGATGCAGGCGGCCGCTCTGCACAACCTTCCATAGGCCGGTCATGCTCTGACAGAGGAAGCTAGAACTGGGGGAGGCCAGATCAGCTGTTGGAGCAGGTTAGAGTAGCTTGAGGGCTGCCCAGCTCGAATCTATCACTGCCACAGCTCCTTTGGGGAGTGCATCAGGTTGAAGAAATACCTTGGCTGTTCCTCAGACATGCCATTCCACCACTCCCACCCCCACCAAGGAGAACTCAATGTGGGGACCTTCAATTGCTTTGCTGCCACTTACACTGGTGGCACTGGCATCAAGTCACTGCAGCATGGGAGGGTGTATTCTCTCCCTCATATATGATAGGGTGAAAGGAAAGCACCAAGTGTGCCTGGCAGATTTCTGAGGAGAGAAAGCAAAGCAGAGTTTCAGACTTTGTTAAAACGCACCACAAATGTTACTCTTAATAACCTAAAATAACTTTCTACTGCTTCAGCCCCCTGACAACCATTTAAAAAATGTATAGAAAACACTTGGCAGCTTAACCATACAAAACAGGTTGAAAAATAATCATACTAAACGAGCGAATGTCAAGTCAAACGTGTTTTCAGGGGCAAAGAAGAGGTTTTTTTGGTTCGGAGAAAAAAAAGTGGGTGCTTTAAAAAGCTCCCATTTTAAAACATTTCCAAAGGTTTTCTGCTCACAATCCAGATATTCAAACATTTATCAGTTAACAATATTTATTTTCATGCTACACTTAGAGACTGGCTTAATGCAGCTTCCTTCCTGCATCTGGCCAATAAAATTACCCTCAGAAATGACAATGATAATCATAAAACAGCTGAGCTGCAATCTGCAATAGAAAATGTAAGCAGCAAACTCAGAGTCCACCCACACAAGTGCTTAAAGAACAAGTAGCCAGGGAGATTTGCTGTTATTGTCTAATTCCCCTTATCAGAGTAGAGCATGCCCATGATTAGTATAATTAGCATTTTTAAATAAGTGACGTGGGTTTTCATGTCTAATGTTTCACAGCTAAAGCGTACTCCGAGGAGGAAATGGAAAGGGGGCTAGTGGAGTACGCATATGTCTGATTTAATCTTAGTCTGTCATTTTCTGCAGTTTGTTTTGTGACATAGGTAAATTAAGTACTCAGAAAGCATCTACAAACTAAGGAAACCTATAAAGATCTTGTAAAACCCACTCCAGCATGATAACCTGTTAGATAATTGATCTTAGCTGATACCAGGATAGCATGCTAAGCTTAATTATGTTCCTACGATTTCTGCTTTGACCGGGATAGAATGGTAGAAAAGAACAATTTGAACAAGGAGAGAACAAGAATATTAGCTCTGATTTCTTTGTCATTTATCCATTCTGTGTCATGTCAAAGCACATCACATTGACCAGGTCAGGACAGCACTGGTTTTAGCCTAAATAGCACAACTGATCTGTTTTGGTACAGTACAAAGAGGCATGCTATCTATTTTGTCAGATCTTATTCACAATAGCTGTTACAGAAAGATTGTTACATTTTTCTAGCACCTGTCAGCTTGAAGGATCTCAACTGGCTGCACAAATTGTACCCAAGGATCATTTTTCCATCACTTTTGAGTCACCAGTTCCATCCCCCTGGTTCTTCAGATATTTGGGGCTAATTCTCTGCTGATGTAAATGGATGCAGCACCACCGAAGGGAGTTGCTCCCATTTACATCAGCAGAGAACGTCTGTGTTCATCTCAGAGAGAGTGTTTTATGCCTGGGTCTGGCTTCCAGGCTGGGGTATAGCATGGAAAGAAGTTAGGTTGGACTATTTCCCTTTTGTAACCTCTCTTCGTGTTGATATTTGGAAGGGATACATTGACAAATTAGAAAAAAAAGGGAAAGGACCTTAGCTTTGGCAAACTGGAACTATTCACCATGAAAGTATAGCAATTATTTATTCACAACTTTCCCTGCTTATATTCGATTGCAGCAATTCTCAGCCTTTTCATACTGAAGCAACCTTCCTTTGCATGGCTCCTCTCAATCTAACAGAAATGTCCCTTGCATTCAGCAATCAGGGAAAGACAGGATGGTGGTCATGACTGCCTCATGTTCTTTTCCAAGAGCAAAAGATAAAGGCTCAGTTAGTTAACGCAAACATAGGCATGGTGTCTTACCTATGGGTCAATTTTCATCCACAGTAGTAGTTCCTTCAGCTCAGGATTTGAACACGTTGGCAAGGCCGTGTGGGGAAGTTTGCAGAACTGCTTCTTATGTTATACCTGCTCTGTCCATGGACAACGTCACTTTAGAGTAGAGGTCCCCAAACTATGGGGCATGCCCCTCTGAGGCGGGCATGGAGGAATGTTCTGGGGGCCACTGTGGGGCCTGAGCCAGCCCCCATGGGGTGCACGGAGGGAGAACCACTGAGCTGTGATCTGGTTCCAGCTCTGCTCCAGTCCAGCCACGGACCAGCTCCCGGCCTCGACTCCTGGCCGCAGCCCCGGCCCCACTCCAGGCTTGAGACCCGCCCCCCAGCCTCAGCCCTCTTACCCTTGTCCATAGCGCTCCGCCCCCCCCCCCCCACAGGAGTCCTGGACAGGGGTGAGCGGGGGGGTGACGCTGAAAAGTTTGGGGACCACTGCTTTTGCGTATTGTCATTGCAGCATCCTTTACAGACATTAAATTAATAAAATGAAGACAGAAGAATCAAAATGAGAAAGCATCAGGTTCAGGGCCAAAATATTATCTAAACCAGAGTAAAGCAGAGGTTTACAAACTGTGGGGGGCGTGCCTTCCAAGGGGAGCGCGGAGGATCATGCAGGGGGGCGAGTTAGCGGTGAAGTCACTGCACCTTGGGTGGTGGGGCTGAAGTTTTGGCTTGAGTGGCAGGTCTCGAGCTTCAGCCCTTGCCCCTTGGCATGATATACAGGAGGAATAAAGACCCTCCAAATAAGGAATAAATGTTACCAAACTGTGGATCTCTTTCTGCTCTAGTGGAGAATCTGTAATACTTTGAAGCTGTGCCCTAGCAGACAGTTTTCTAAGTTCTACAGACTCCTGTCTGTCAGTAAATTATTCCTGACCATGCTTTAAGAAACAGATTAACATATCTGACTTAGCTGGCCCCAAAAGTACTACTTAAGACATGAATGCATGAGAAAAGCTGGAACTTTACATGGTGTTTTAAGGTAAGTTCTACTATGTGTTAGATGTGTTTGAATATTAGCACTTATTAGAAAAAAAATTACGGTAGAAATATATAATTTATGTTAAAAGCATTCTGTAAGCTTTTTAATGCATTTACCAGCAGATTATAAATTAGCTAGCAGGGCCAGCCTGCCTCTTGGCTATTGTGTAAATATGTGTGTAAATATTTTAGTATTCTATAAGTATGTTGTATGAATATTTTAGTAAATATTCTTAAGCAAACTTAGGTATAGATTAACACTAATCACAGCTCCTCCCTCCCAGAAAAATTCAGGGTGACCATTCATTAATGATCTGGAGGATGGTGTGGATTGCACCCTCAGCAAGTTTGCAGATGACACTAAACTGGGAGGAGTGATAGATATGATGGAGGGTAGGGATAGGATACAGAGGGACCTAGACAAATTAGAAGATTGGGCCAAAAAAAATCTGATGAGGTTCAACAAGGACAAGTGCAGAGTCCTCCACTTAGGACAGAAGAATCCCATGCACCGCTACAGACTAGGGACCGAGTGGCTAGGTAGCAATTCTACAGAAAAGGACCTAGGGGTTACAGTGGACAAGAAGCTGGATATGAGTCAACATTATGCCCTTGTTGCCAAGAAGGCTAACAGCATTTTGGGCTGTGTATATAGGGGCATTGCCAGCAGATCGAGGGATGTAATCATTCCCCTCTATTAGGCATTGGTGAGGCCTCATCTGGAGTAGTGTGTCCAGTTTTGGGCCCCACACTACAAGAAGGATGTGGAAAAATTGGAAAGAGCCCAGCAGAGGACAACAAAAATTATTAGGGGGCTGGAGCACATGACTTATGAGGAGAGACTGAGGGAACTGAGATTATTTAGTCTGTAGAAGAGAAGAATGAGGGGGGATTTGATAGCTGCTTTCAACTACCTGAAAGGGGGTTCCAAAGAGAATGGCTCTAGACTGTTCTCAGTGGTACCAGATGACAGAACAAGGAGTAATGGTCTCAAGTTGCAGTGGGGGAGGTTTAGGTTGGATATTAGGGAAAACTTTTTCACTAGGAGGGTGGTGAAACACTGGAATGCGTTACCTAGGGAGGTGGTGGAATCTCCTTCCTTAGAAGTTTTGAAGGTCAGGCTTGACAAAGCCCTGTCTGGGATGATTTAGTTGGGGATGGGTCCTGCTTTGAGCAGGGGGTTGGACTAGCTGATCTCCTGAGGTCCCTTCCAACCCTGAGATTCTATGATTCAGCACTCTTGCATCCAAAAGGAAAAGGGAAAACTTTGAAAAATTAAATATGTCAACCAAGAGATCCCAAAAGACAATGAGTGGTATCCTGGCCCTATTACAGTCAATGGGAATTTTGCCATTGATTTCAACAGTAGCAGGTTTCATTTCACTTGTGCAGGCTATTGACAAATTGACTCACTTTCACCCATCTCTTCCTTAGTGAAATACAGCGGTGGATGTTTCAGAGTGAAGCCTGTCATCATACCTGGCACTGGTGGATCATTATTATAAAAAAAAATTGTTCCAAGTATAGGTGTTTTGTTTGCTACTTTTATTAAACAGGGCTGATTTTATCACTAATTTCCTTTAGAAACAGAAACTACTCTAATGCCCCTTTCTGGGTTTTCATTTACAGAAGCTGTATCCTAGTCTAAACACTGGGGAAACCCTGGGTATCTCAGATTCCACTGTGGGTACTGTTGGCAAACACTGACTTTGTACTGGCAACCACAGGGACAGTGTTTTCAGCACAGTATCAAATTGCAGTGGCTCTGGCTTCAGTATATCACAAATGAAAGCCTCATTTCAGCAAAACACTGAAGCACATGCTTAAGTCTCATTGATGTTAATGCAAATTGAGCACATGCTTAAGTGCTTGGCTGAATAGAGATGGTTTGCTGAATCTGGGCCTTAGGGGGTTCCCTTGCTCTCACTGAAGTTGATGGGAGTTTTGCTCTAATGGTCTCCCATTTCATATTGTGGGCAAAATGTTCAAAATTGCCTGAATGACTTAGGCTCCTAAATCTCTTTGGCTATTTGAGGTCCCAGTGTACAGTACATAGCAGCAGCATGCACACTTGGCCTTCCAGGGAAGAGCTCATTCTGTCTTTCTTAGTAGACAGGCCGACTACAGAGTAGGTGGATATCCAGGATCCTAGCACCCTTAAACTATATAAAAGGAATCACAATTGTGCAGCTTTCCTCATGTAAACTATATACCCTTTTATACAGTAACAGTAACTGATTTCCCCTGTTCAATCTGTATATTGGCAAATTCACTGCCAATGTAAGCAGGTGCAATGCTAACTCTATAGTAAAGTGCTTGCTTACATCAATGGAGAATCTGGCCCATCAACGAAATATTGTGTTTTTAGCAGCTGTATTTTTTTTATTTTATTGATGATAAAATATACTATTACACATCAGAGATAAAACCCTTATAATTCATCTGAGGCCAACATACTGTCTTCAACAAGAGAAGTGTTTTATATGCCTGTAAATTTTTCCCGGGGGGGCCCTAAAACAACAGACAAACACAGCTGACAGCAAGGTTTATTTGTAGAGGACAATCTAAAAGAAAATGAGTCAACATCAGAACAATGGTCAAGGTTAAACAACTGGACTTTACAGTGGTATTGAGCATTATCTAGGATAGATGAGTGGTTGCCTTTGATAGTTCATCAAACATAAGTGAGCAGAATTTAACAAGCAAATATTAGCTGCCCAGAAACTGCTTTGGATTAGTTATATCCAGTCTGCACAACACAGGCCTGATCCTGCAGCAGAGTAAGTGGTACAGGATTGGGTTAAAGACATCTAAAAATATCTCACTGCAGCAGTGCAGTAAGTTGTCAGACTGTGCCCTGAAATTAGGGACTTGAGAATTTGACCATAATTACAAGCAAATCAAGTCTGAACTAAAGGTGTGTCAGACTACTGTACGTTGATCAGTCATGCTGTCTGCGTTGGCATCAAGAGCAATGTGCACCAATGGATAATGCATCAGACTGGGTGTTAGGAGATCTGCATTTTCTTCGCTCCCTGAGTAACATAGGGCTTTGTGCATCAGTTTTCCCATGTGTAAATGGGAATAATATGGATGAAAATGCTAAATGTATATTACTTATTATATGAGCAGAGAAGCTCCTCTTTAAAAAATGTGTCCTGTTTTTCGATCAACTTTACTGTAGGGTCAGGTTCTCCTGGGTTACTCCATTAGGGCAACGCCATTGACTTCCGTGGAGCTGCTCTTGATTCTAGCTATGTAAGTGAGAAAAGAACCATGGTCATTTGTATTTGGCCAAGGATTTCCCAGGATAAGTGAATAAGCTCATGTACTTATTAAATTCTCCACTATGTTCTCATTTTTCACAGGCAGGGCTTTGATCTCAGGAGGTGCCTGAGCAAACAGTGGGAAGTGAATAGTTCACTATAGCAATCTAAGGCCATTTTACTTCTGAGGAAAGGAGTCCACACAGGGGTTTAAAGAGCTTTAAAACTTCACACCTTGAGTTAATTTTCCTGGGCATCCCCGTGTAGACAAGCTCTCACAGTTTTCACCCCAGACAAGGAAGAGTGAACTTTCAGTTGTCACTGTACTTCAGTTCTCTTTTCCCAGAGCCTTATGTGTACACTTGGTATTGTACCCATGTTTAAACACAAGGCTTATATTGCCTAAGAGAGAGGGATTATTATATATAACCTTATAGGTTTTCCACCTGGCTGGTATTTGACTCGTCTGGCCATTTTTTTTTTAAATGGATTTGCCAGTTGCCAGAAAAATAAAAAAAAATAAAAAACCCTGGCAGATTAAATTATGTGGATCTAAAGATTTGCATTATTATCACAGTACACTGGCTATCTAATGTTAAAAGTTTCTGTGTCCAGCTAAAGATGCTGCAGGGTTCCCACTTCCACAGTTTAAGGGATAACAGATCAACTGTTGAAAATGCAGGAGCTGTCTGCCCACCAACACGCAAGTGAACCACGTGTGTGTGTGTGAGAGAGGGTTTGAGTAACACAAGGGTGAGGAGATGTGCAATGTTATCAATTTTGTCTATATGTGTTATCTTTCCAGATACTAGAAGTGGCTGTTGAAGACGCGGGGGATGGAGGGTTTGTGGAGTTGCCTTGTGGTTGTGGGTAGAGGTTGCGGTGGGGAGGTGCCGGGGGAGGGGGAGGGGGAGGGGGCATATTTCAGAGATGGAAACCTTAGCTGCTTAGCATGATCATTGGTGAATCAGTAAGCAGCATCTTCTTCCAATGCACAGCAATGTTATGGTGGTGCTGATGTCTGGGAACAAATGGAACAGTTTTCATTTGCTGGGAGCCCTCTGAGTTCTGTCAGTGCGATATTACATGGAGAGAGGCACATTTTTATTCTGAAAAGCATAAATGCATCACTAAAAAAGGCCTCCTTCCCTCTCTCGTGTGGGGACTTTTGTAGAATTCTGTTACACGGGCTCTGCTTCACTTCACCGTCAGCCTCCTTTTCACTTTCCCGCTCTGCAGAGTAGGAGTGGGGGACTCTGGTGGGGTGAAATGGAACCAGTTTAGGAAAAGAGCAGGCTGCCTCTCCGCTCACATGGAAACACCCTCGGCAACCTCCACTTAAGAGAAATGTCTGACATTGTTCTGGAGAAAAATTGTGGTGGGAGCATTTCCCACCCACTGGCTCCTAGTGTAGACAGTAGCATATTTCATAAAATCATAGGGTTGGAAGGGACCTCAGGTCATCTAGTCCAACCCCCTGCTCAAAGCAGGACCGATCCCCAATTTTTGCCCCAGATCCCTAAATGGCCTCCTCAAGGATTGAACTCAGAACCCTGGGTTTAGCAGGTCAATGCTCAAATCACTGAGCTATCCTTCCCCAAACCAATTAGGTTACCTCATAGCACCTGGGATGTGGGGAGAGTTCTCCGGGTTTAATTAGAGATTAAGCCCAGATGGGTAGAGATTATGAAGAAAGGAATTTCAAAAAGGGGGCTGCAGGTAGAGTTTGAGGAATTTTACAGTTAGTCTTTGGGACGTCAGATGTTGTGAGGAGAAAGTCTAGGGGACAGAGTTGGCCCTTCAATCCATTCCTGAGGGGAGAAGTCTGGTAAGAGGCTGGGAAAGCAAGACAGCAGCTACTGGGAGTGAAGCTTGTCTTACTAGTGATCCCTGATAGAAGGGCAGGATTTGGACTACCAGGGAGGGAACACTGAGGTTCCTTGGGGAGGTGCTCAGTGGAGGAACAGAGGAACACAGAGGTATATGAGGTCAAGCCTGAGCCTGAGGAAGGCAGTAATGGCCTTCTTTGTATGCTTTTCATTTTGTGATTCCTCTTAGGGTGGAGCCCTCAGAGCCCTGGTCCCTGAGAGGGGGATAAGGATAGTGGAACGCTCCAAGAGAAGGTTATGAGGACCATAGAGCTCAGAAATTGGGCTGAAGACTCTCTTGTGAGGACATTAGACTGATTTATGTTGGACTTCCTGTTATCCTGAAAGGGGTAAACTAAACTGTGCTCTGACTGGAGGGCTGAGTCCCAGGAAGAGAGACTGCTGGAGTGACTGTCAGCAAGGGATGCCAGGTAGGGAGACTGTCCTTATGAAAGGCCTGACCAGAAGGAGGTATTTTAGTGGTGAGTCAACCCTTGCAAGCTGTCACAAGGAACTCTGGCTCTGGGGCACAGTTGTGCCTGCAGTGGCTTATCACTGCATGTGGGCACAACAACTCTGAAATGAAGTGGGGTGTAAATTCCTTAGTATGTCAGTACCCAGAAGATTCTTTTAGGTTGCATCCATTTCATATCCATTCTGGTCTCTGAACGCACTGAGAGATTTAAGGCTTGTCTACGTGGCCCTGTACAGACTACACTAATGCAAACTAGGTACCTTTTAGAGTAGCGGCCGTGTTAGTCTGTATCCGCAAAATCACTGAATGCATCCGATGAAGTGAGCTGTAGCTCACAAAAGCTTATGCTCAAATAAATTTGTTAGTCTCTAAAGGTGCCACAAGTACTCCTTTTCTTTTTGTAGGGTCCTTTTAGTTAGCCCTAGCAAAGTATACACAGAGCGATTACTGTACAACACTTCAGTGTGTGCGCTGTAACTCATACACCACTAGACCCTAGTCTGGGCTTGGGATTTCACTGAGTTCTCAGCAAACTAAAACAATGGATATTTTTTCCAGTACTTAGTCTTCATAACTTTCCATTTCCAAAGTGAGAAACATTTCACTCTAATATTTGGGGGTGGAGAGGCTAGGGGTGGGAGATAAGATGTATTGTCTGTTATCAAATTTGATAAGATCTTATTCACTCTGTTAAAGGTTTCAAGCTCTGAATTTGTGTATTGGTCATTAAACAGTAGCTGATGGTATTACATTATTTGTATGAAAGTTACAATTAAAGGCCCTAGTCTGCTCTCTAGTGACACCATGAGGGAAAACATGAAAAACCTGCGTAAGCTTAAAAGCTTGTTTCTTTCACTAACAGAAGTTGGTGAGAATAAGTTATAACCTCACCCTTTTTGTCCCTCTAATGAAAAGAGCTAATCCAGTTTCATCTAACTTTGACCACAAATGCAACTGTGATGAATGCCTTGTGGTATGAGTATTGTGACTCTTGAATAGACACATAGGCATGCGCAGCACATTTCATTAGGGTGTGCACCCAGGGAATTTTATTTATTTATTTTTAAAGGCGAACATTTATTGAATACTCAGTCATAAAGGACATTATTTTTATTCATCAAACAAACTAAAGAAACTAAAACTTAACTAAACTTAATGTTTTTTAAATTAACAACTAAACTTTACTTAAAAAATACAAACTTAAAAAATGAGACAAAATAGCAAATTTTTGCTGTAGTGATAACCAGCCGTATATAAAGATCATGAAAATTGACTGTATCTTTAACCAGATAATGAGCTAACCCAAACTGACCAAAACAGATTAAGATTTCTTCATCTTCCTGTCCTAGAGAATGAGACATCACTCACCAGGTGTTATGGACTTAAATTCCTCAATCACATCATTGTAATTAACTGACGAAGCCAATTCTTGTTCAATGTACAAAATCACGAGTGAGTCGAGGCACTGTTAGGACATTGTACTTCTTAGTTTGTTTTTTACATGTGCTAGTTTCGAAAAGGCTCTTTCACATGAACAGCTTGTAACAGGTAAGACTGCAAAACATTCAATAGATTTGTAAAAGGCCTGGAACATGGAAGACCAATTCGATTTCTTTAGCCAGTCAAGCCACTCTCTGGTGGTGTTCATAGGAACTTTAGGAACAGGTCCGTCATAACCCCGAAGCAATCTGATTTCAGCTTCCAGCTCATCCAAGGACACTTCAAATTTGTTGGCAATGATTCTCATATCGTCCCTGCCAATGTCTAAGCTCAGCAGTTTTCCCACTACAGTCACAATTTTACAAGTCTCCTGTTCAAATCACTGGTCAATGCCGGTAATCATTGAGTCTAGGAGTGGGTAAAATGAAGTTATTCTCTCTTGCTCCTCTTTTGTATCAAAGTGATGCTGGGACTCAAACACACCATCAATACAAGTGGACGTTTTTCTCTTCTTAACTGGAGGAATCGATATCATTCTCTACACACATTTTCACACTGTCATTGAAAATAGATTGAAAATATTCTGGGCCACTTCTCATCGCAGCCAGAGTTACACAAGCTTTTCACCCCTGTCATTGCAGTAAGTAAGTTGAGATCTGGAGCTTGAAGAGCCTTACTCACTTTTACCGCCATCTGGAGAATAGGGTGCATCATGTGAAGGGCAAAGATGAACTGGAATGAATTTAGTTCATGGATAAGGCCCCGGCTTTTATTTTAGAGTCAGCAAAGTGAGTTGTTTCGATAATCTCGTGTAAAGCTTGTAAAATGATGGAGTAGTTTTGTTTTACAGCAGCCACTGCTTCTGCTCTGCAATGCCCATCTTGTGTTTGACAGAGACTTCAAAGTCTTCAACTGAGATCCTACTTCTTGTGAAATCTTCTCCATTACTGCATGTCGCACAGGATTCCCCTGCACGAAGGCATAAAGAGTCTGAATAACATGAAAAAAATCAAAGACAGTTCTGTTTTGTTTACTTGCAGTGCATGCATCTTCTAGGATGAGATTCAAACAATGCGCATAGCAGTGTACGTAGAGTATTTCACTGTTTCTTTCTTTACATTTCATTTGAACTCCCACAGTACATCCAGACATAGTAGATGCGCCATCAAAACAGACAGACATCACTGATGACCAGTCAATTTTAAGAATGCCAAGGACATCATTTAACTGGTCAAAAATAGACTGAGCATCAACTGTTAATAGTCTCTGAATGGACACAAAATATTCAACTGGACTATGTTTTTCATTGTCAAAATACCGCACCACAATGGACATCCGTTCATGGTGTCCACAGTCAGTAGTTTTCGTTGGCAATTATTGAGACCATTTTTCTATTTAGTGAAGACACAATCTTTTGTTGCACAACGTTGTGCAAGGCTACAATTAAATCATTTTGGATGCAATTACTCAGATAGGTAGCGTTTCGAGGAGATTGTTGCACATGCTTTGCCATTACAGGATCATATTGAGTCATCAATAGGATCATAGGATCATTGAGTCAGCAGTGTGCCCTTGTTGCCAAGAAGGCCAATGGCATTTTGGGATGTATAAGTAGGGGCATAGCGAGCAGATCGAGGGACGTGATCGTTCCCCTCTATTCGACACTGGTGAGGCCTCATCTGGAGTACTGTGTCCAGTTTTGGGCCCCACACTACAAGAAGGATGTGGATAAATTGGAAAGAGTCCAGCGAAGGGCAACAAAAATGATTAGGGGTCTAGAGCACATGACTTATGAGGAGAGGCTGAGGGAGCTGGGATTGTTTAGTCTGCAGAAGAGAAGAACGAGGGGGGATTTGATAGCTGCTTTCAACTACCTGAAAGGGGGTTCCAAAGAGGATGGCTCTAGACTGTTCTCAATGGTAGCAGATGACAGAACGAGGAGTAATGGTCTCAAGTTGCAATGGGGGAGGTTTAGATTGGATATTAGGAAAAACTTTTTCACTAAGAGGGTGGTGAAACACTGGAATGCGTTACCTAGGGAGGTGGTAGAATCTCCTTCCTTACAGGTTTTTAAGGTCAGGCTTGACAAAGCCCTGGCTGGGATG
The DNA here is from genome assembly GCF_015237465.2 of Chelonia mydas. Classification (NCBI taxonomy): domain Eukaryota; kingdom Metazoa; phylum Chordata; order Testudines; family Cheloniidae; genus Chelonia; species Chelonia mydas. The sequence goes on from NC_057854.1 coordinate 86,468,765, forward strand.
ATTTAACTGGGACTTGGTCCTGCTTTGAGCAGGGGGTTGGACTAGATGACCTTCTGGGGTCCCTTCCAACCCTGATATTCTATGATTCTATGATTCTATGATATTTTTGGAGCATATTGACAAGATTTAGAAATAAACCTCTCTCAAAACTGTCAGCTTTTTCATTGTGACCCCTGAATGGTCTCCCATCTTTCACCAAACACAGAACAATGTCAATCAGTCGCTCCATTACACTTCGGTTATGGCACCGTTCTTCTTGTTTAGACAGATAAGCCTGCTTGCCTTCATCCAACAATACATCAATAGGTTTCCCTTCATTAAAACTTGACCATGAAGAACAGCCCAACACATGAGATTTTGACAGTTGGTGGTTTTAAAAACATTTGTTAGCCCTATGCCAGTTTCTGAATCCCTTATCAATAAATGCTGGATCAGTGTGACCTTTGTTTGCTGCATCATTAGAGGAGACGAAATGGCAGTAAAAGCAAAATGCTGCGTCCTTTGATGGGCTATATTCTAACCACCTAACCACTTTTTATACCAATTGGACTGAAAACTTTTGTTTACTCCCTATTTTACTTCTAGGAAACATACTCAATCTAGGCTGATAAGGACCTCTAGATAATTGAGACTGGCATTCTAATCTATTTTTTGGAATATCACAGACAGGTCATCAGATGGAATGTTTGATGGCTTTGAATAGAAACTACATTGACCTGAACTAAGAGACAAAGTCTGTTTCTGTTGGTCATTACTCAGTTTATTGCACACACTGGAACTGGTGGCGGCATTATCTTCATGTAAGTTCTTAACCGAGGAGTCCGAGGTATTTGCACTACTATCAGCACATTCATTATAATTCAGTTTGTCTGCTCCTTTTCTTATATTAACAACAAAGCGATCCCCCTTAAAATTAAAAGAGGGTATCATACGATTGAATTAAAACATAAAGCCACGGGCTTGTTATGCTATTTCAGTAGAGTACACGCGACAAAGATTACAAACACTGTAGACACTGTGCTGAGCACGCCTGATGCAGCCGCTTATATAGGTCAAGAATTTTCTAGAATAGTAGTCTGAGGGGCAGGAGAGGACCAATGGTAATGCGGCGCCTCAGTAGTGAGGACGCATGCTGTGAGTGAATGCGGGCTTTCTGTACATTTCTACAACATCTATATTACGCAATTGGGCGCTTATTGCATAATACAGCATAATAAAACTGCAAAACTAAGCATTTCTGATGGTGTCTTCTAGACTGAGCACTGAGTCCCAGTGGGTATATAGAAAGATTAACCTAAATAATCTATACAGAAGCCTGTGAAACCCCATAAAATTGGGTCCCTAATCCACGAACTATTAGAACTCATTTACAAAACTTTTCTTAAACATTACATTAATATATTGTCTCATACTATAAAATTAGAATTTATAATCCCTATTCCATGATGAGATATAATGTATCTTAATTAAAACTACCTTTAGATATGGTTTTCCTCAAAAATCCAATTTAAATTAAAAAAAATCAAAAATATCTGATTTTTTTTTTTTAAGTCCTTGATTTTTATCCACCCTAACAGCTGGGCATAGTGGGGAGGGGGGGAATGATTGTTCCTCAGCTGGGGCGAGGCAGGGGCCAGGGGCAAGAAAAGCACAGTGGGGCATGTGGGGAGGATTAGTCCCTGCTGACTGGAGCAAGGCAGAGGCCGGGGGCAAAAGCACAGCAGGGCAGGAACTAGGGTTGGTCCCTGGAGCAAGGGAGGGGCTGGGGGTAAACTGCAAGTGCAGCAGGGCTGGGGAGGGGGTGAAACAGGATCCCCCCCACTCCTGCCCACAGAGATCGGGTACCTACCCTCTCCCTGGTTCTAGCCCATTCTCTTTGTCTCCGCACTGAGTACAGGGCGAGGGATTCAGGGTCTGGGAGGGAGTTAGGGTGCAGGAGCAGGCTGAGGTGCAGGGTCTGGCCAGGAGCTAGAATGAGGAAGGGGGCTCAAGGTTAGGGCAGGAGGTTGGGGTGTGGAGTGCTTATCTGGGGCAGCTCCCCTTCGGTGCAAGGGGTGCAGGTGGATATGTGGGCAGGAGGGCACAGGAGCTCCCCGTTTGGTGCTCGGGGTGGGGATGTGGGGGGGTGCAGGAGTCAGGACATGGGGTGTGGGGGGACTGGGTATGTTTGTGGGGTGCAGGAGTCAGGACATGGGGTGTGGGGGGACTGGGTATGTTTGTGGGGTGCAGGAGTCGGGGCTGGGGTGTGTGAGGGGGTGCAGGGGGCAGGGTGTGGGAAAGGGGGTGCAGGGGGCAGGGCAGAGGGCTGGGTGTGTGCCTGTGGGTTGCAGGAGTCAGGGCAGGGGCGGGGGGTGCAGGAGTCAGGGCTGGGGAGGTGGGCTGGGGTCGTGCGGGGTGCTCCTAGCTCCCTGCCCTGAGCGGTTCACAGCAGGGGGCTGGAGGGGGGGATACCCCGATTCCACCTCCTTTCTCAAGGCCCTGCCCCCGCCTCTTCTCCACTTTCCCTCTCTCCCCCTGCCTCCGGTCCGCGCTGTGCCGGGCGGAGAGAGGGAGAGGAGGAGGGGCGAGCCCGCAGCACGCTGCGGGGAAGAGGCGGGAGCTTGGCTGCCGCCTGCCGAGGAGCAGCGGGACAGAGCCCGGGGCGCGCAGCCCCACCAAGCTTCTGCCCCCGCAGGCGAGAGCGGGGGCGGAGAAGAGAGGCCAGGCCGGACTATGAAGAATTTTCTGTGCAACACAAGCGTGAAAGGGATAAACTCCAGTATAACTTAATCCACCCGTCTATCCTCCAATGAAATATTACTGTCTAAATAGCCGATGGAGAAAAGCATAACAAGGTACAGAGGTCTGATTACTAGTTTTTTTGACGTTTGAGAGCCTCAGTTGAACATTTGCTGAGATGCAATGCAGAGCTTACAACACATCTAATGAAATGCCAAAAATGTCTAACCTTATAACTTTGGAGGACATCCAGTTCCTCCTGTGAGGTGGTTAAGCTCAAGGTGGTAGAAAAGGGGGACGTATCACAAAGCATACTGTGTAAAATCTGGTCTGCATCACCCAATCTTTTCCAGTAAAGCGGAAAAGGAGCCCGACCTCAGGCTTGGTTAGGATAACTGAGGGTAGAACTGAACCTGGTAAAAGATTCAAATCTGTTACCTTTCTCTATAATGGATGGAATCCGAACTCTTTTTGCTTAAAGTCTGCAGCATATTAAGTCTTTATACACTACTGCCGGACTTCTGCACATAAGGACTTGTGTGATGAAGTTTTCAATGCCTATAAATTGCTTTCCATTTACCCAAATTCCTGATTCAGAGCAAATGTCATTTCTCTCCTTACATTCGGCTAACTCAGCTTCCACTGTACCAGTATGTGCAGTAAAGTGCTTTCAGCAGTCCTATCCAAACAGAATACAATATTAGTTGGCTTAGCCAAAGCCAGGGGCCACTGGGCATGTGACACCAAGAAGTGCGTTGTTAGTTAGTAGGACATAGTTATAAAAATACAGAACAGGGTCCCATGAATAGTCCAGTTACACATGGTACCTCCCTGCCCAGGGTGTCTGCTGAAGCCAAAAGCAGAGGGGCTGGTAGTAGCAGCAGCGTGAACAGGCTCCTGTGTTAGAAACGAGTGAGTGAAGGTGGTAGGAGCATCCTTGTGAGAAACAGGGAAATGAAGCTCCCCTAGACAGCCCCTGCATCTCTAAATGCAAAATCCTCATCAGCTGATTTAGATGATAGATGGTGTAAATACCCCCGTAAGTGCTGATTCCCCACTCTGGCACTTTGAGTGCAGAAGGTGGGGGCCCACAAGGATTCTAAAAATTAATATTGGCCACTCCAGGCTTGTATTAAACTCCCAAGGTTACAGCTATTCTCTGACCTTGGGATTGGTAGATTCTGCCACCACCCAAGTGAAGAACCGCTTTGAGAGCTCAGGAAGGTGCACTTGGGAATTCCTTCCTGTGGAGTACCCTCAAGTCCTTTCACCTCCCCTCCAGGGAAGAGCGGAGAAAAAAGAAATCAGCTGTTGCCACCAGCTAATAAAACATGTGCACAAACCTCTTAAGACACACAAATCCAATTCTGTTCTTAAAAAAAAAGGGAAATTTCATTTAAAAAAAAACATCTGGGAACTTAGAAATTTGCTAGATTTAAAAAAAACAACCCTACAACGATTAAGCATCAAGAATAGCTTTCTTGAGGTCCAGCTTAAAGGTTACAAGTAAAACAAAAAAGCACCTGGGGTTAGCACAGAGGAATCCACAAGTCATAAAGAAATAAAAGAAATAAACGTAATCACGTCTTCCTAGACACTTCCTGATCCGCTTATATACCTGGGGTATCAAATGAGTAGTTTCTAGGTATGATACTGATTTTTTTCATACCTGGCCCAAGCGTCTCACAGCATAACTGCTCTGTGGCTTCTCTTTGGGAGAACAACCACAGACAGCCAAAAGGGGAGCCTTGTTTCAATTTTAAAAAGTTCTAGCCTTCCCCTTGGCTCTTTTGGCCAGGTGCCCACTCACTTCCTTTTACCTATGCATAGCAATGAGACTTTTTAACCCTTTACAGTTAGAGCAATTAGAGAACAGCTACTAAGAGGGATTTTATAGCTGCTGGCTGGCTGGGTGTCCATAAAAGGGAGCTACCCCCACCCCCCATTATCACACCCCAAAGCTCAAATATGGCTATGTTTTGATTGCTCAGTGTGCCACAAGACCTTAATGCTCTATGTTCTTAAATACTTCTCCAGCTGATCAAAGCAGCAATTAATTAATTTTTAGGCGAGTGAGTAGTCACTTTGTGCATAGGACTCAAATGTTGGCATAACTAGAACTGCCGTCAGTTTACTTCAGCAAAAGTTTTACTCAAATACTTTGCAAAAATTAGAGTTCAGGACCACAAAAGTCAAAGAAGGGCAAGGAGTGGTTTGAATTGACAAAAGTTAAGGTGTTAATTGTCTACTAATTTGGCACTTATAATAAGTAAACAGTCATAGTCATGGGACTGGTGAACAACTCAGTCTGCAACCTGGGATCCCAATGGGATACTAGTTAAATCAAATGTTGGTGGCCTACATAATTCGCCTTATGAAATTTTTGGGATACCATTGTTCTTTTCTCCACTTGATTATTTATCTCTGTATTTCTCCCACATCCTTTCTTTTGTTTATCAGTCTCCATTTCTACCTGTATCTCTTTCCTTTCTTACCCAGTACTAGTATGTGTAGAAGGCCATGTGAGATTTGTAATGACTACAAGCGATCAGGAGGACTTTGATTTTATGTCTCACCTGAAAGATGTCACCTCCAGGAGCAAAGTGCCAATTAACATCATGCTGGGCCTGTGGGTCAGTAGTATCTCTGGGCACCTAGAAATACCAGTCAGGTTTTCCAATGATGAAAGCATGTTTGCTGGTTTTGGTGCGCTTGCTCATGTGTGCTTTCTCTCACAATCTTTCTCTCTTATAGGCTCCCCTTTCAACATTGCTAATTAATCCCGAGATTCTTAAGAGACATTCTTTAGCCCTAAGGATTCTCTTTAATGGAATGATAGTGCCTGGAGATCTGAATGCTCTTTCTGAGGAGCATTATTTTCTTCCTGCTGAGAGGCAAACACTGACCAGGGTGAGAAGTGTTATGCAATGAATACTGTATACAGTTCTCAATATGTATATTACCCTCTGCTGAGCTGTGGGGGAAGGAAGCTGGCAGGCACCAGGGTAGCGTGTTCAGGAGAGCCAGCTTGCTTGGCTGAATGAAAGCCAACATTCCATGGCAGTAGGAAGGGGAATAACTTGTCTTTCACACGGCGCTTCTGGGCCTGAGTGAAGGCCTCGGGTGAGCAGTGGCTCTCAAATGGGGTTATTAATGGTTGTCTTGCTGCTTTGTGGCCTGCAGTCCCACTGTTGAACAGAGGTGGCTCTCGGCCGTATTGCTCCTGTTCCTGCTCATGACAGCTCCAGATTGTCCCACTCTAGGGGGTAACTTGAAGGACTTGGGAGCTAGGCTGTTATCGGGTTTGAAAAACTCTGGATTTAGGGGTGGGTTCTTGTTTTTCCCACAGTGGACTCTTAATTTAATGGCTAAAACAGACTAAATCCCACCTCTGTTTCTTTACAAAACCCCATATCCTTGAGTTCACTGTTACCAATGTTTTCATTAGATCATTTATTTATCACTTTTAATAATCCTGGAGGGTTTGGAAGGACTTGCTCCAGCGAGGGGGCAGTGGCTAGTCCACATATTAGCTGAACCCAGCAGAGTGTGTGTAACCCACACACTTCCTGGGTGTGGTGTTCTGTCCCCTCTAGTGGCACCAAGACCACTTAGAGAGAAATTAATGAGTCAGCTCTACAGCCTTAGCTAAGGAACATGTGGTGTTTAGCTCATGCAGTAGACTCATACATTTAGCTCCAGAGGTCCCAGATTCAATCCCGCCCATCGATGACCGGAGTCTGTCAGTGTTACATATATTACAACATTTTACACCTCTGCTATACCAATGTCCTCCAAATAAAATGTACAGGGTGGGAGAGACACATGGCCTGCAATGGGTCACTACAATGATCAGAGAATGGAAAGGGTTAGTCAGTGACTCACCAGCCAACGCCAGATGCAGCTATTCAGAGTGATACAGCAATGAAGCCCAGAAAAAAAAAATTACACTGGTAAACACCATTTTATAAGTCGGACATGGTCCTATGGAGCCCTTCTGCAGGCAATCACTTTGCACGCTGCAACCCAGCACTGGGTATCTCCTAGAAATGCTACTGTGCGGGTAAGTGAGAAGGGAAGACAAATAGCAAACAGGATGCTATAGATTCAATATTTAGGATTTAAATGGAAGACGGGGGAGTGGAGAGTTGAATTACCCTTTCTCTCCAACTGACTATTACAATATAGTTATGAGTCATTAGCCTGTCCTTATACATTCATAACATTTCATTACTAGGGAGGACAGCCAGCAAAAGGCGAGGAGGAAAACCAGAAGGAGAATGTGTTTATACTCAGGCTGCATTTCAGCCATTTCTGCTCTGAGATGCTTTTTCATAGATTCTAAGGCCAGAAGGGACCTCTGTGATCATCTAGTCTGACCTCCTGTAGAGCGTAGGCTTCAGAACTTCCCAAAAATAATTCCTAGAGTATATCTTTTAGAAAACATCCAATCTTGATTATTATTTTTAAATTGTCAGTGATGAAGAATCGCCCACTACCCTTGGTAAACTTATTGACTGCCAGCTGTGCTGAACAAGTATTAACAAGGCTGATTTATTAATTAACTGGAAGTTATCCAGAACATGGAACACAAATGGAAAACATTAGTATAGATTATAAAATATTCTTTGTTACAAACATAATTCTTGCTATTGATTCACAAGAGATTTTTTTGTCAATTGCTCTTTAGAATCAAAAAGTGTTTCAATTGTGGCCACTGTATCCTGATAAAAATGAGGAATGTTTAGAGAAGGATCGTTTATGTGGCCGTTAACATAGCAAAGGATACCTGTTATCCTAGCAACAGCATTTCTGGGCGGCCCTCTCTGTAGAGGGAAAGAATGGTCTTGTGGTTAAGGCACTAAATGGGGACTCAGGAGATAAATTCCAGTCCCCGATCTGCCATGGACTTCCTGGGTGATCTTGGATAAGACATTGAATCTCTGTGCCTCACTTCCCCCATCTGCAAAATGGGGGCAGTACTTCCTTTGTCTCCTTAGATTGCAAAGTCTCAAGGGCATGTACTGTCTCTTACAGCGTTTGTACATTGCCTAGAAAATGGTGCCTGAACTTGGGCGCTAATGTAATATAATGCACCCAGGCACCATCTCTCCTGTCTATTCATAATGGGTATGGATTTAATTTTGTCTGCTTTTGAAGCTACTAACATGCCCAGTTTAGAGGCAAAATAGAGAGGAAAGGAAATTTCACATGCAGTATGTAAATCAGAATTGTCAAACACTGCACTGGCTATCTCATACAAGCACACGTATATAAAATTAAATTTTTTTTTATGGTTTGATTGTGATTGATTTTTATTTTAGTGGGGAATCCATTTAGGTCAGTTTTTCTATTTATATGCACTATTTGATGTAACATTTTAGTTTGGTTGCATGTTTTGAGTTAAATGATACATATGAAAGGTGGACTTTGAGCGTCACTTTTAGCTTGTAAAAAGAAAAGGAGTACTTGTGGCACCTTAGAGACTAACCAATTTATTTGAGCATGAGCTTTCGTGAGCTACAGCTACATCGGATGAAGTGAGCTGTAGCTCACGAAAGCTTATGCTCAAATAAATTGGTTAGTCTCTAAGGTGCCACAAGTACTCCTTTTCTTTTTGCGAATACAGACTAACACAGCTGTTACTCTGAAACTTTTAGCTTGTGCATGTTTTGTTATAATTTCACAGTGCATAGATGCCTTTCTAATGGACACTACATAAGATGAGGCTTTCTTATGGGACATCTTGAGATGTATTACACATGTTCTTTTTCTGTACAGTCTTTTCCAATGAAGGCTGATCTCACCAGTTCAGCACTATGGGCTTATCTTGGACACAGCTCTCTATCAAAGAAAGAGACAGTAAAAGGATATAGGGATGCAACCAATCCTCTGGACCTAATTCCCCAGAGACTTGGGGCTGGTATTTCTCCAAAGAATTGGGTGAGCAAGGAGGTAGCAAAGCCAGAAGAGAACACGTCTGTGGCTTATTTTCTTCTCCTCACCTCCCATCCCTACACTGTAACTGGGCAGGAGACTGCACCTCCTTGGCATGCTCTTCCCCTCCCTGAGAGCTTGTGGAAGCCCCTCTGTCCCATTGAATCAGGTCAGGCCTCCAGAGCATTGTGGGAGGGCCAGATCTGTGGTGGGAGGGGTCAGGGCTGGGAGAAGCCTTTCTCTGTAGCATAGTGCCATCAGAACCATGTAGCTATCCACATGGGAGTTAATACTGCTCTTGTCACCCTTAACTTGTCCTCCATGACTGCCCTGTCACTGAAGATACTGTGAAGACCAGGTGCCAGCTCATGTCAAGGTCCCTGTGTCTCATAACACTGACAAATACATGGCTGAAATCTGTCTGGCCCACTTGTTGGTCTTGTTAAAGTAAGTACTAGAATTATAAGAACGTGTATAGTCTTTAGATTTATTGAATGCTTGTGAGTTGCTGCATGCATTAATCTCACTTACAACATGGGATACAGATGTTGCAATACAACCACTCAGATATTATCTTATAAGTTTCTGACTGTGTCAATCACCAGACAGGAGGGAGCCATTAACTAGTGTGAATTGCTATTCTCCAACAGAACATGTTATGTCCTGCCCAACAGCCTGGGCCGGCTCCAGGCACCAGCGTTCCAAGCAGGTGCTTGGGGCGGCAGTTAGAAAGGGGCGGCAGAGTTTCCGTGGTGGCAGCAATTCCGCGGCAGTCCCTCTGTCCCACTGCCCGTGGCAGCAATTTGGCAGCAGCTTCTCCCTTTTGCCGTCCGCGGCGGCAGTTTACTTCACTGCTTGGCGCGGGAAAAACTGTAGAGCTGGCCCTGCCCAACAGGAAAGCTCCGTGGACACCTGTCTTACTATTGTGGAACACTAAAGAGGACAGAATACATTTTCCCCTCCCCTAACGGAGAGGCAAGGTTTTCTAGGCACAAGTAGAGCCCTGCGTGGATACAAATTTATACCTGCAGATGCAGCTATCTGTAAATCTATAAATCGGTATCAACAGAACTGCAGGGTTCTCCCGGGGACCACATTGGCGAAAGGAGCAGAATGTGGGGCCGCTGCTCCCAGGAGCCAACGCCCCAGGCCAGCAGCTCTTCTGGCGTGCCTGTACCGCTGCTAGCCCCACCCACTGGGGCGGGCGCCAGGCTCACCAGCAGCTGTCCCTGGTCGCGCTAGTGCGTGCAAGCGGTGTACACGCCCCCAGATGGGAGATGGGCAGCTGTGTGGAAGGGCTGGGGGCAGGACTGGGGGTGGTACAGCCGCGCCCCAGGAGCTGCTACGCAGGGCGCTGGCTCCTGGAAGTGGAGGCCCTACGTTCTGTTCCTTTGGCTGCTGTGGTTTCCAGGAAAGCCCTGTGGTTCCGCAGATACCAGTTTATATCCATGGATATCTGCATCCTCAGATATACATTTGTATCCACACAGGGCTCTAGGCATAAGCAAGAGGTCCCCAGCTTCTTAGCCTGGGTTAACCCTACAGCACATGTATATCTTGCTTATTACAGAAGCTTCTATTACTTTTTGAAACTTAAGATTGTAACTCATTTGTGTGTGTATATTTACCTGCTTTAATCTTGTAAATCTCATTTCCTTTTCCTATTTAATAAACCTTTATGTAGTTTACTATAGGCTTGGCTGCAAGCATTGTCTTTGGGGTGAGAGATAAGGTGTGATTTGACCTGGGGAAAGTGAGCAGTTCTTTGACAGAAATAACCTGAATATTGCTGTGATTCTTGGTGTAAGGGACCATCTCTCACAAAGATTACCTTACCTGGGTGGCAACATAGATCAGAGTACCCAAGGGGACTGTCTGTGACTCCATCATTAAGCTGTTAGTGCATAACACTTGATAATTGATTGGTGAAATCCAAGTCTAGAACTCACCCCAATTTGGAGTTTGTGCCCTGGTTCCCAACAGTGTGCCTTGAAGTTGGTACTCACGCTCTTAAGCCACTGCAGGCAGCTGGACTGGTACTATTGCAGATCACAGCCCCTGCCGCTTGCTGTGTTTGGATTGGATTGGAGAGGTGATCCAATGGAGAAGAAATGAACAGCAGATTTAAGAAGTACCACTTCCCTCATCCTCTCCATTTCTATGCTGGCATCCTTTCTCCTTTAGCAGAGTCTATTCAGCATCCAACAGAATGGCTAAGATGCTCATTTTGGGGTCATTAATTCATGTTCTGAACAACCCCCTGTTGTCTTTGGCTAACAGGCAGGCCAAGATACCCTCAGACCCAGGAGAGAACCTGCTGAGAGCAGCCATTTCAAATTCTATCTTTCACTTCACTCTTGAAAATTCCACAGAATTCTGTTCTGAGTTAAACAGAGACAAGGTGGATGAGGTTATATCTTTTATTACACCAACATTTGTTGGTTCAAATGAATGTTTTCAAGCTTCACAGAGCTTGGGTGCAATACAATATATTACCTCACCCACTTTCTCTCTCATCTCCTGGGGCCAACATGGCTACCACACTACTAATGTCAAATGTACAGTTTCTTTTGGAGGTCAGATTCAATTAGCTGTTAATTCTAACGGCTGCTAATGGGAAAGCACTTAGAAATAGGGGGCTAATGGCAAAGGTGAGGGAAATAGCTCATGAGACCCAGGCAGGGAAAATCACACAGTCAGAGTGACTCAGAGTTGGGGATGGTGTGGGAGAGCGGTAGTTCTATTTTAGGCACTGAGCCTACTGAGAAGAATTAGTGCCAGTGGCCTTTGAGAAAGAACTGTGGGGGATCCCCCTCAAATCTGCTTTTTGGCTGGCTAGAAAATGCAAAAGTCAAATGCTTATGTGTCCGCTACAGGCTGCTGTATGTAATGTCTCTGCTGACCCACTGGCAGTATATGCCCCATGGATATGGGGGTAGAAGCACAAGGAAAAAGCAGGCCAAAGCCTCTGCTGGGGTAAAGCAGTGTAGCACCATTTTCTTCAAAGGAGTTGTGCTGGCTTACATCAGATGAGGATCTGGATCACCAAATGTACCACATTTCGCCTTCCCCCATCCTTTTATCTCTCCTTCTCATTTTTGCATTTTCTGCTACAGCCTGGAGAAGAAGTGGTGCTGCATGCTGATGAGGTGATAGCTAATAACACCACTTAGTCATTTAGTCATTCCCAAGCATGAGGGCACAGCTTTCCTCTCAGTCACGTAGCAGATCTTGACTATGACAGTTTGTTCTCTATATATGCACACATCTTCCTAAGCAGCCAAGGCAACCTAAGTAGACTTTGCTAGGAGATCACACCTGAGATAATCCTATAGCAGCCAGCATCAGAAGCACTGTAATGGATCTAAGCCATGTGAGATAGTTGGAAAGTTATGTATCATAGATGCATATGAATGAGTTTGAATGGTATTTGGGCTCCTAAATCCCTTAGGTGATTTAGAAAAATCTGACCCTACGTACCCACACTTGTGACTTTGCAGAGTGAGTTTCTTGTAGGACCGATGGGCTATTTGTTGTAGTACAGTGACCCAAGTCTGGATTAGGGACCATTTTGCTAGGCACTATATAAACTTGCATGAGCCCCAGTTTTATGCTCCACTGCAGCCCCTTTACAGCAGTTGTGTGTAGGACTGGCTTAATAGTCATATGCCATCCCTTATGTGGCCCTCTGATGGGTTGTTTACCCTACAGGAGGCTTCAGTAAGTAAAAAGGGACAATTAACCTTGTGACAGGCTGCACTTAGAGGAGAGGCAGGGCTGATAAGGTCTAATTGATGAAGCCCAGCTATGCAGGGACAGGCTTAGCTGGTATAACACCAGGAAGTGGAGCACAAGAAGGGGACTGTTGGAAGGAACTCTGCAGGCCCTGAGAGAAGGGGTATTGGCAAGAGAGGTGGAGGTGGTCTAGGGAGACACTAGGTCCTGGGATGCTTCCCTGCACTACAGACTCTCACAAGAGCCCAAGAAGGGTGAAATAGCTGGAGGGAGCTCCAGTGGTAACTGCGGGCTGGGACTGAAGCAAGAGAAGAAAGGTAGGAAGCAGTCCAGAGAAACAGGAATGGGATCTGGGGTCGTGCACAGTGTTGCTAGTCATAGGGCCCCTGGACTGGAACCTGGAGCAGTTGCCAGGCCTGGGTTCTGCTACCACTCACTGGGGAAGTGGCACAGTCTGGGCAGTGGATTGGAAGGCTGCCTGAGATACTTAGTCCAGAAAGACTTTGGTATCCTGGAAGGGGAAAACTACAGTGATGTGGTCAGAGGGCTGTGCCACAAAGAGGGAGTGATCTAGTGGAAAGAGATGAGGAGAGCACCACTTGACTGGCCCCCCAGTGTAGGGACATGAGGGGTGGGGTGTAACCAGGGCACACTGCACTCCAGCTATTCTGGGCCAGTGCAGCAAACCATAGTCAAGTGTGGGAAGCTGCTGAGTGCGCACCCCGCTCTGGCCCATGATTTGGGAGGTGTCAAAGTAGCATTAAGCCCCCTTTGCCTCCTTCCACCAGTCTGAGTGACTTCAATTAGATGTCTGAGTACTCAGCAACTCTCAAAATCCGACTATAGTTGGGCACCCATGATGAGGCCAGTTCTGTAAATCTAGTCTTAAATGACATGCCCAAGGTCAGAGCAAGTACTGCAGAACTGGGAACAGAACCAGAACTCTTGCCTCCTGGTTAAGCCCTACAACACACCAGTGTGTAGCTAGAGCCCACTGAGACTGTTTATAGCAATTAGGTTGGTGCCATGAAATCTGTGACTGTACAGCACTATGACAGGTTTCAGAGTAGCAGCCGTGTTAGTCTGTATTCGCAAAAAAGAAAAGGAGTACTTGTGGCACCTTAGAGACTAACAAATTTATTTGAGCATAAGCTTTCGTGAGCTACAGCTCACTTCATTGTTGCATCCGATGAAGTGAGCTGTAGCTCACGAAAGCTTATGCTCAGATAAATTTGTTAGTCTCTAAGGTACCACAAGTCCTCCTTTTCTTCTTACAGCACTATGGTTCTCCATTGTACAATACTCCTTGCACCCTAAGTCAGGACAATCACTCCAAAGGTGACTTAAAAAAATTCCCACCACCAACCTGAGGCTTCCTGGGGTTTCACAGATCTAAGAAATATAAATATGAGGGTTCAGTTTGTGGTGATTAAAATTGTGCTTTCAGCTCCTTTCCAACAGCAACAGGCTGTTGGTTTTGCCACATTTTATAGAAATAGTCTGCAGTTTGTTCTCCCTTTTCAGCTGTCTGTTTTCCCACAGTGAAAGCTATTCTATTTTCTGAGATGTGGACTATGGCTCTCCCCAAAGCTCACTGCTGTAACTCTTCATTTACTTTCAATTACCACTGTAATTGCCTGCCTTGTGCTTGATTATCTTACTGCTATTTGATGGTGGTTATACAGATGTCGCATTTCCCTTTCATCTATCTCTGAAATCCATTCAGCCATTTATTATCTGTTTATCAAGAATAATCAGTCACTAAATTCATATTGGGACACGATTTCAGCTACTTTGAATTAATATGGGAAGCAGGGTTATGTATATGAAACATCGTTTGTTTTTCTTTAAATGTCAATTATATGATCATTCTGGTTTTTTACATGACAAGTGCAAGGGGAAGAAAGATTGCCGACAAACAGTAGATCATGTTGCAGCACAGGCCATCAGTAGCAGAAATTACTGGGTATGTCTGGACAGTCAAGCCCCTGTGACAAAGCTTTTTTCTATTGCAAAGCATCACCATTGTGTGAATGCTACATTCCGAGCCATTTTTACATAGTATGGAGTAGCAGCATTGCAGGATAGCTACAGGAAATGAGTCTCAAGAACAGAGCTTTAAACATGGTGACTTTTTAATTATCCAGCTATCTCTGAAGGCAGGCAGCTGTAAACTGGGTCTCTCTTTAATCAAGACACCAGTAAAGTCCCTTTCCTTTTCTGCTCACAGAAATCTTTCTAGATATATTGGCTGAATACAATCAAAAGGGTTCACTGAAGATTTACATAGCTGTAGCAGGAGAGAAATAAATAAGGTACCTCTGTTTACCTTAACCTGGACTAGACAGTACTACTTGGAGGGGTCAATAATAAATGTAGTGACAGGTGTTATCCCTTCATTTAGAACAATGGCTGTAGTCCAGTCTGTAATGCTGCTGAGGGCTTATGTAGGTGAAAGCCTCCGATGAGTCTAATAACCAAATTAGTCATGTTTAAATGGCCACAGAGCCTTACATTTTCATTGACAATTAACTTATTCTCTAATCAGCAGCCTTCTCTGAATGACTTGTATTACATTCCTCTCAAGGAGTAGGACTCCACTGTGCTAGGACCTGTACAAACACAGACCAGGAAGTCAGTCACTGCCCAAAAGAGCTTAGTCTCTATATCCACATACATGAAGAAAATGAAACAAACATCCAATATTGACTCAGTCCTGGACGTGCAACATTCCCACAAGTCCATGGGAGTTTTGCCAGGATGGGAAGGGCAAAATGACACTGCTTTTTTTTTAAATATTTTTTATTTTATTTCTATGGAGACTCGACCTGCACAGGTAGGTATAAGGCAGACTGGGAAAGAAGTCACTAACACCTCACCTTTTAAAAAAAAAAAAAGAAAAAAAACCAGGCCTGTGAGCCAAAAGTACATTAACTGAATGAACTCTCCATTCAACTCTCTGATACAAGAGTTATGGCATGTGTCAGTAGTGTCTGTGTTATGAGGCTCTGATTTTTCACCATCTCATCTTGGCCTGCATCATATACAAATAGTTGTGGGGTGATCAGGATCTTATTTGAGACATTTACATATGTGCGTCACTTTATTACCACAAATAGTCCCATTGATTTCAAGGCCGGTGCATGACTTTGAAGGATTAGGGTATAGGTCATGTAAGAAGGCTTTGACGTCAACTGAAAAGACTTCATGAAGGCTTACTTGTCAATTATATTTCATTGTTTCTTCTACCTCTGGTTCACCTTGTAGATGCTATAAGCAGAATTTATTACTGTCTTCAAGCTCAGAGAAGAGAATGCCCTTGCTTAGCTGCTGGCTGTGGACACCTATTTATTTTATTTACAAAGCATCTGTCTCTAACTAGCAGCCTAGACCCTGTGCAATAAACAAAAATTAAAGCAGACTGGCTCGATCCCTGGGGGGGAAAAAGCCATGAAAATATCTGGGCAAAAAAGAAATATCCTCTAAACAAAGGGAAGGGAAGGAAAGGGAGGGCAAAATGGTCTATATTTACAGACCTGCCTGGTACAGCTGTGAAGGAAGCCCCATAGGGACTCCAGGGGATATCTGCAGGTTGGGAGCTTTGTGAACTGAGCAGGCTGAGCCCCACAACCAGTTCTGATAGAAACTTAGAAGATAACGGGGTTAGCCCAGGCAATTGCAATTAACTATAAGGACATGAAGGAAGAATGGTTGCCAAAGTACCTCATGTCTAGCTTACCACAGGCGCAACCCCAAGAAGTGCTGAGTACCCTAACCTCCCAGTGTAGCGAATAGAAGGGGACAGCTGTAGGCAGCTTGCAGAGCTGAACCAAAGACCTTATGCAACTGGCAAATTCTTGAATTGAATTCCTTGCTTTAATCCAGTGCAGATTATGGTAAATGAGTTTTGCCAGCTCTCTTGTCCCTATAGTAAAATATGTCTAACATTATGGGTGAGAAAATATGTTGTACATGTGTCAGCCAAGTGAAGGATTTGGATCCTGCATCTCAAATCAGTTGATGCGGAAAGCAGACTTTGACAAGTTTCACCACTGTTTTATGTCTATTACAAGGACCAAGAATAATGAGGAACATGTCAGGAACTTAATGGGTATTTCAAAAGTAACTTTTGTAAATTTTTGTCCAGAGAAGTGAGTTCAGCGATTGCCATTCCATGCTGATAGGCAGGACTTGTGTTAGAATGAGATCTGACGGGGCGAGTTAGCTGACATGATGCTGACCTTGACTTTGTGGTCAGTGTAGATTAGAGCATTTTGGATTCACCATCATGTCAGCAGCTTGTGACTAAACTCTGTTACCCATCCCAATACTTCAGGAGGTTGCAGGGGAAGGAAGCCCATCTTAAACTACAAGGCTGTTGTGTCTCCAAGGGTTGCAAGGTCTTGTCCTAATCTTATGATGTGATGAGTATTTCAGAGACAGAGTTTCCATGAGAAGTCTTCTCTGTTAGTATTACACAGGGTCTGATTCATATGTCAGATGCTAATGGGAATCCAGATTAACTCCACTCAGGTCAACTGGCTTGATTTTCCCCTTGCCTTGTTCCTTGTGTAATCACTTATAAGTTTGCAAAATGAATGTGAAATGCTTACCAAATAAGAATGGCAGCATTTCATACAAGTGTAAAAGGAAGATGCTGGAGCAAAATATTTGAAAATCAGACCCAGTGGAATCTTTACCCATTAGTGTAAAACTGCCATGAGGTCAGAATCAGGCCCTCAGCCACTCTCCTTCAGACATAAATGCAACTCTTACTTAAAATTTCAAATTACCCTAATAATAAATTCTAGTCAGCAGGCATCTGTGATTCAGCAATACAGATACCCCTGGCCACATCTATGGTCTTAAATAAATTTAGGCAATCCACTTTTGTGTTCTCCTCCTTGAGGGTTTCATTTTTGCTTCAAAATGAATAACAAAGAGTGGGAACTTCTTATCATTTGCACAGTGTGTAGCCTGTTATTTACAGACTTAAACTGAATGGCAATGATCGGCTGAGAGCACATTTTTCCCTAGGTGTTCTCCCATTCTATTCACAACTTACCTCCTCTAGGCTTCTCCACTTTAGAAAAGGTCACTAAGAGAATGTTATGGAGGCTCTCAAAATACCACTAAAACCCCATTCCCATTCCTGTGAAAACCACCAGTGGTGGGCAAGAAGACTATCACTACTCGTTGTGAGTGTAGAACACCACCGCTGTTTGTTGTCAGTGCCTGGCTTAGCAGGCCAATAGAAACTTTAACTAGAAGCCAAAGGGCCTTATGTGATATATTGGATTTGGGAATTCTGTTGGTTTTTTTTGTTACTGAGAGAAACCTGGACTGAAGGAAGCCCTTCCTGTGTTCTGAGTTTAGTCAGTGGTGTCATGAATCTCCCCATTGAATTTAATTAGAACATGGCTGTGAAAAATCTTTTCTTGATATTTTGGATTGACTGGGAGCAGGAAGCCTTCTCCCAATAGACACTGGGCCTGAGTGTCCACTGCTCTGTGCCTTTTGCAATGATTCCCACCAATGGATAGTAGAGTAAAACACTACCAAATCAAAATGTTGGCATTTAACCCATGCTGCCTTTGTATAATTGGCTGCACAAGGCAGAGGGTAATGGAGAATCAGCCATATTATATTCTTCAAATGTTGTGGGGATGATCCCTTGTCTCACCCTTCTTATGCTGTCAAGGTTCCTCCCCCACTCTGAACTCTAGGGTACAGATGTGGGGACCTGCATGAAAGAAAAACCTCCTAAGCTTATCTTTACCAGCTTAGGTCAAAACTTCCCCAAGGTACAAAATATTCCACCCTTTGTCCTTGGATTGGCCGCTACCACCACCAAACAAATACTGGTTACTGGGGAAGAGCTGTTTGGACACGTCTTTCCCCCCAAAATACTTCCCACAACCTTGCACCCCACTTCCTGGACAAGGTTTGGTAAAAAGCCTCACCAATTTGCCTAGGTGACTACAGACCCAGACCCTTGGATCTTAAGAACAATGAACAATCCTCCCAACACTTGCACCCCCCCTTTCCAGGGAAATGTTGGATAAAAAGCCTCACCAATTTGCATAGGTGACCACAGACCCAAACCCTTGGATCTGAGAACAATGAAAAAGCATTCAGTTTTCTTACAAGAAGACTTTTAATAGAAATAGAAGTAATTAGAAATAAGAAATCCCCCCTGTAAAATCAGGATGGTAGATACCTTATAGGGTAATTAGATTCAAAACATAGAGAACCCCTCTAGGCAAAACCTTAAGTTACAAAAAAGATACACAGACAGAAATAGTTATTCTATTCAGCACAATTCTTTTCTCAGCCATTTAAAGAAATCATAATCTAACACGTACCTAGCTAGATTACTTACTAAAAGTTCTAAGGCTTCATTCCTGGTCTATCCCCGGCAAAGACAAAATATAGACAGACACACATACACTTTGTTTCTCTCACTCCTCCCAGCTTTTGAAAGTATCTTGTCTCCTCATTGGTCATTTTGGTCAGGTGCCAGCGAGGTTACCTTTAGCTTCTTAACCCTTTACAGGTGAGAGGAGATTTCCTCTGGCCAGGAGGGATTTTACAGGGGTTTACCCTTCCCTTTATATTTATGACATATGCCCTCTCACTACAACTTACAGAATGGCTTATGGCTAAAACAAATAGAAGAACTGGGTCACACTGACATTGCACTCCATATGTTTTATGGAAATATGCTTATGAGTGTGAATATGATGTAACTGGAATATGCTTTATGCAAAAGGTCTCTTGTAAGGTATCATAACAAAGGTTATAAACTACTGAATATATTCCTCCTATTTGTATGCATGTATCATTCTTGTATCTGAAGCTAGAAATATTAAGTATAACTCTGAGGTCCTACTGTAGTTATGGAAAGTGTGGGCCATTAATGGTTTAGAATGTTGATGGCTCCCATTGACTAGGACAATTGGTTGTAAATGGTTTATTTATTTGCAGGCCTTCCTGTGTACGTGTGGGCCAACACAGGAAAAATGGAGACTAGGGGGTCTTACAATGACATGTGACCATGTCACAGGATACTGGAATCCAGCTTAATCATTGTACTTTTCCATTGATGAGGCAGGGGTGGGAACAAGCACAGACAAAAGATTCCTGCCTTATGCCAAAGCTATAAAAGGGAGTGGAGCAGGACAAAAGAGGTGGCCAGTCATGAGAAAACACCTGCTTATCACCTGAGATGTCTGCTGGATCCAACAAAGACTGTACTGGGGAAAGGATTGGGCCCAGACTAGGAAGGAGTCTAGTCTGTGAAAGGTTTCAGAGTAACAGCCGTGTTAATCTGAATTCGCAAAAAGAAAAGGAGTACTTGTGGCACCTTAGAGACTAACCAATTTATTTGAGCATGAGCTTTCGTGAGCTACAGCTCACTTCATCGGATGCATCTGTAGCTGTAGCTCACGAAAGCTTATGCTCAAATAAATTGGTTAGTCTCTAAGGTGCCACAAGTACTCCTTTTCTTTTTAGTCTGTGAAAGAAGCTTATTGGAACATCCTTGAGGGTGAGATATTACCTGTAATCAGTTTCTTAATGTATTAAGCTTAGACTTGCATAGTTTTGCTTTATTTTGCTTGGTAACTTACTTTGTTCTGTCTGTTATTACTTGAAATCCCTTAAATCCTACGTTTTATACTTAATAAAATCACTTTTGTTTATTAATAAACCCAGAGTAAGTGATTAATACCTGGTTTGGGGGGAGGGGGCAAACAAGTGTGCATATCTCTCTATCAGTGTTATAGAGAGAGGACAATTTATGAATTTACCCTGTATAAGCTTTATACGGAGTAAAACAGATTTATTTGGGGTTTGTATCCCATTGGGAACTGGGTGTCTGGGTGCTGGAGACAGGTAACCTGCTGAGCTGTTTTCAGTTAAGTCTGCAGCTTTGGGGGCATGGACCAGACCCTGGCTCTGTGTTGCAGCAGGCTAGAGTGTCTGGCTGAACAAGACAGGTTCTGGAAGTCCTAAGCTGACAGGGAAAAATGGTCTCAGAGGTAATTTCAGCACATCAGATGACAGTCCCAAGGGGGTCTCTGTGACTGAACCCATCTCATACACACATCACAAGGTGATGCTATTATGTACATTGTGTACAAGAAGCAATAGCTTTGAATGATTTGTGATGTAGGAGACAACATACCATGTGATTATATAGACAGTAGCTTTGCAGAATTTTCCTCAGCCACCCACCTGTGATGAGTAACTTATTTAACAGGTAAGTTAAAATATCTCTCATTTTTTTGTCACCAGGAAATTATGGGTAATAGACTTTGTTGCCTGCAGTAGGAACTTCCTGAGCTGGATAACATTTGATGCACATTGTGAACAGAGCTGACACCTTTCACTTTACTCCCGTGCAACCAGTTAAAACAATACAGATCTCCATATTTAGCCCTGATTCAGGGAAACACCTAAGCACATGCTTATATCTATACCTGTGTAGAATAGCTCTTAAGAACATGCTTAGTCTGTGTGCTTAACTCTTATTGACTTCAATGGCACGTACTTTTAACACATACTTAGAATTAAGCAGACGTTCAGGTGCTGTCCTGGATAGGGATGCTTTCCTAAATCAGGGCCTCCGAAGTGTATTGCACATGCTATAGACACTCAGCAGAGGTCACAATGCAAATATACTACATGAATTCACCACTTGTAAGATGGCAGCATTGTCTATGATAAAATGATGCTGAAATAGGTATTAAATAGATCACTATTGCAGACGGGCCCCACCTGCAAATGTTGAATCTGGCTCCAAACTCCAATAAAGACTGTGTTTGGTTCAGGTCCATCTCTAATAATTGTTCTGAAGTAACAATTTAGGAAAGTGCAAACTATGCTTTGCTGGAATTGAAGTCAAGGTTTCAGCCTGTGGCTCTCATAAGTATCCTAGTTTGTCTCTGGGGAGATAACATCTGTACTGCTTTGCTGTCCTTATGAGGGAGCTGGAGAACAGGAACCGGAACAGCATTTCCAACCCCAGGGCTAAGGTGCCAAAATGGTTGCTTCACTTCTCACCTCCTCTCAGAGGGAAATTATCAGGGATGAGTAATAAAGCAAAGCCCCCTCAAAATGAATGAGACTCCTTGGGAAAATTAGTGCTTAGATATGTTAATCTGTCAGCAGGGTGACTAGATGTCCCGATTTTATAGGGACAATCCCGATATTCGGAGCTTTGTCTTATATAGGTGCCTATTACCCCACACCCCCATCCCAAGATTTCACACTTGCTATCTGGCCACCCTAGCAAGACTAGAACTCTTTCTTAATGTACCTTCCTGGAAGTATGACACTGGTGCATGTGAAGAGGGGCATAGGATAAGGGGATTGGCGAGAGCCAGGCATAGGTCAGGTGAGTACTGTGCAAGCTTCCACACGCAGCTCTACTTGAATTCTGACCTGCAACAGCTGCGTGTGGCTCCAGTAGAGACTAAACTGTCCTCAGCTGCATGGTAGCTTTCAAAATGCCACAAGGGGCTCTGTGGAGGGACTTGGAGAGAGTGCAAAATTGTTGTTGACTGTCCAGATAGCAGAGCTCCTCTGGTGGTAGCCTTTGATTTTAAGGCTGTGTTCTTGTCAGAGAGACAGTGGAAGGTCACTTAAGTTCCCTCTGTGCAGTCCTTTCTTCTAGGACAGCACATTCAAGCAGTGACCTTCTTTCATGGCTCATTGAGAACCACGAAGATGATGCTAATGTTAATTTAGTCATGTTAATGTTATTGTGGTTGTGATTTTCCCACCTGACTGCAGCAATGCTGGCAGCGCTTTCCAGTGCTATAGAACTTATTAGCTAGAGCTACCATACTCCACTTTTCATTTCAAGGTCTATTGCTTCTGTATTGTATAAAGTGCTGTCTCATTCTCTGACGGAGAACAAGCAATACGCTCATCCAGGAAATGTAATTATTTGAAAGTCACGCACTCATTGGCCGCCTCAAATTTCGGCTGCTCCTCATCTAACTATAGTTCTCTTAACAGAGTTAATGGGAGATTTAAGCAATCATTCATATTTCTCTAATTTAGATAGTTGCAGATGGCTTGCTCTAAAGGCCAATTTTTATTTTATTTTTTGCTTAGACTCAGGCCTGCTGGGTGCCTGCATGGTAGTGGTAGCTGCTTAGCACCTCTTAACACTAGGGCCCTGTGACGGAGAAGGTGGCTGGCAAGTATCCCTTCTCCTTAGCATAGGTACTCTGAACAGTGCAATTGAACCTCATTCTGGGAAGAGCCTTCTTATCAGAATGGTTGATGCTTTGATGGCCATCCCAGCAGCCACACAAACCTATCTTTGTTTCCAGTACTTTCCTGGAAATACATTTTCCTTGGAAGGAGAGGAAGGGAGGCTGGGCAGGAAGCTGAAAGGATATGATCTCCATGCTCAATACTCTTACATTTTCTCATGTACCCAGAGTGGTGAATTTCATTTCTCTAGCCATTTCAGAAAGTAAACAATTGGCCTCGTTATACAGATGCCCCAGGTAGCTTACAAGGCCTGATCTTAATTAGTTTTCAGTCCAAAAGCATAATCTCTTGAAGAAATTTGTCTCTAATATCTGAGATCTGAGTAAGAAAGATTTAAAAGGCTCTTACTGTAGCTCCTTTAATGAAATTTATTTAATCTCTTTATTAGGGCACTGCAGAGATATCTAACTGTTTATGAATTAGATCGTCTATACTTTACAACAGATTATTGATTGAATCAGATACAATGCATCAGAAGAGTAAAAGTTGATATATAAAATAAAACAAAACCCCCATAGTATTAGCATGACCAAACTGCATTGCTGAGGCTAGATATTTTTATTTTCATGGTTTGTTGCTGTAGCATGTCCCTTGGCTGAACTCTAAACTTTGTTACATGTGAAATAATAAGGACTCAGCAAATGTGACTGAACACACTAAAGAGGAAAAGATCAAATTATGGATGAGCACTGAATCCCGGAGGCGCTGCTGGTGCTAATGATTCATATTCAAAATGGATTTTGTGCATTTCACTATGGGCTAAAGAGGGCAAAGTGGGAGAAAAATCAAATACTGTAGTAATAAAAAGGCCTTACAATTGCCTAAGTTAAAATACAGCCACTTGTTAGAGGCAAGTTGGGAGAACAAAGGATTTTTTGCTTTCTTTCCTTTTCCTTAAACCGGTTTAAGTCATAAGCAAGTATTTAGAAATTTCAC
This sequence comes from Chelonia mydas, assembly GCF_015237465.2. Taxonomy (NCBI): domain Eukaryota; kingdom Metazoa; phylum Chordata; order Testudines; family Cheloniidae; genus Chelonia; species Chelonia mydas. The sequence continues at coordinate 86,492,381 of NC_057854.1, forward strand.
TCAAGAAAAGCAGAAGAATGAAGTTAGGATATTTTTGTATATTAAGGAAATGTCATGTAATGGACCATGGTTCTATGAGAATGAATCTCTTGTCGCTTGTTTGTTTTTCACCTGAATTTATCCCTGTTGGAGAAATGTACTTAATGTTAAACAGTATAGGCTAGTGCAGTGGTTCCCAAACTTGTTCCGCCGCTTGTGCAGGGAAAGCCCCTGGCGGGCCGGGCCGGTTTGTTTACCTGCCGCGTCCGCAGGTTTGGCCGATCGCGGCTCCCACTGGCCGCGGTTTGCTGCTCCAGGCCAATGGGAGCTGCTGGAAGCGGCGGCCAGTTCGCCCCTCGGCTCGCGCTGCTTCCAGCAGCTCCCATTGGCCTGGAGCAGTGAACTGCGGCCACTGGGAGCTGCGATCAGCTAAACCTGTGGATGTGGCAGGTAAATAAACTGGCCCGGCCCGGCAGGGGCTTTCCCTGCACAAGCAGAGGAACAAGTTTGGGAACCACTGGGCTAGTGGATAAGGCACTGTGATAGGAGTCAGGAGGCCTGGGTTCTATTTACAGCTCTACTACTGATGTGTTGTGTGACCTTGAGCAGGTAATCACTTCACTTCTGTTTCTCCTCCCATCCTGTATCTATTTAGACTCCAAGATCTTTGGAACAGGGACTCTCTCACTGTGTGTGTGTGTGTATTGCTTAGCACAATGTTGAACTTGACTGGTGCTATTGTTTATGCAAATAAATAATAAATGTTAACATTTGTTTTTGGAGGAAAAAGGGAAGTTGCAGTCATGTAACTCTAGGAAGAGTTGGGCCGTGTGTGTCTCTCTCTCTAGGATAGCTGGCAAAGTCGCAATGTACTATGTTTAAGTAATAAGATTGTGATACAAAAAACCTATCAAAACCCAAGAAATGCAAAACTAAGACTGATGTCTCACATTGAATCTTGACTGGATCCTTGTGAAAAGAAAAGCCCAACAGTGGGAGTATAAAATGGAGCATCAGCCTTATAGTTAACTTTCCTCGCTTCTGTTGCCTGGAGTCAGAACTATAAAGTTATTGACTATGCATTGTAGTTTTATGCAGTTTTCTTGTTTTTTGTTTTCAAAAGGTATTTAAATCTATAAGAACCCTTTTCAGACATTATAGCCTTTTATATAAACATATAAGTCTCAGGTAGTTACATCACATTTATTTACTACCCCAGAGGAATTTAATCTTCTGGAGCCACTGTTGACTGTCCTATAACTAAGATCTATAAAACCAAACAAACCTAGATTTAGCGTTTGGCATCCTTGGAAAAGGGTATCCTCGATTTTGCTGTAGAAAAGGTAAGGCAGCAGGACAAGCTTTCCCATACTTCCCTGTGCTTTAGTCCTGAGGTGAAGGGACCCATCCTGTTTTGTGAGAAGGGAACTCCTCAGATGGCTGAATCTCTGGCCTCTCCTGAGATTGCAAAATAGTGCTAACAGTTATTATGATTGTCATAGTCATTGAGGTCAATGGAACTTATGCTTCTAAGGCCGGGGCTAGGCAGTTTTTGTACAGATTTAACTATTTAGTCTCGATATATGGGTTTTTTAAAAACAAAAATTTTATTGACAGACCTGTACAATCCATACCATAAATGCATTTGTACTGGTATAAAAATGCCTCATACCAGTATATTGTTAGGCAAAAAGGTGCTTTTCCCCAAGAATCAGGCAAGCACAGACAATACTGAAGGGGTTTATTTATGGTACCAGGAAGACTGACAAGCAGCTTCAAAGATATGGTGCCATAGTGGCCAGTTATATACTTTTTTTTATTAATTCATTTGCGTTTATTTGTACATACGGAGGCAGATATTGTTACAAATCAAGAGAGAACCCTAAACAAAGATAAAAATAAGAACAGTACATATGTATAGAGGTCATTCTATTGCATTAAGCCTCCATGGCTACCTTGCGGGGAAAGAAGGCAGGGCTGGGGGCGGGGGAGGTAGGGATGAGTGCCTACAGATATCCAGTGGGCTGTGAAGGGAGGGTCCTGTTCTAAGAACTGAGTTACCAGATGGGCATTGACCATATAAGCTCAGCTAAGTTATCAGGTTTTGACAGAAACTATGTCCTTGCTTTTCAGCCGTTTCCATCTTTTCTGCTGGCTGAATTTTAACTCCTTCCTGACAATTCCCTCCTTTTGACAAATCGAACTTTTAAGTGAGATAAAGTCAATACAGTACTTTAAATACTTTGATATACATGATTTGTTTTAGGGTTGCTTGAGGAAGGTGGGAGGGGGGAAGGAGAGGGGAATTGGGGAAGGGGGTAAAGGTAGGAAACATAGTAAGATTTTTAAGCGTGTGTTTAAAGTACTTATATATGACAAGAGAGGTTAGTAACACAAATACAGAAGCAGCAGCTGTTATTTGGACAATTGTCCACTAGCAGATGGGGCTGTAAGATGCATTACAAACAGGATTTTTTAGCTGGATGATGGTTTGATTGAAGAGCTGGACCTGAATGCGACCTTCGGTGACGTGGTTATGAACGGTGATAAACGCAGACGCAACAGCCAGGACCATTTTTAGAAGTAGCTTTTTGGCCAGTTGAACTGGTGTATTGTCCAGATGTATTGAGGAGCTGTTGTCATTCCAGTGAACACACGGCCGGGGAGGTGCACATCACCTAGGGTAAATGAGTCAGTAATTTGCAGGCACATGGAAGCGTTTGCCTGGCACTGTAATGGTCTGTACATGTAATAAGATGTAGTGGTGATGAAACACCACTGGGTAGGGGATACTTGGACAGCAATTTTATTATTTGCAAGAGGAAGGACATTCATAACAACAGAAGAGGACAAGGTTAAAGGACAAAGGGTAGAACAGGAGCACACGATGTAACTGTTCTTTTCTGGGCACCAGTTTGAGGTTGTTATTAGTGTAGCATTGTCAGGGGATGGTGTCAGGTATTTCGACAGCCCTACTTTATACACTATATTATTAGCTACATATTTAACAGACTTGAAATGGAAAGAAGAACTAAACACATGAGTAGGAATGACAGAGAATACATAAGAAGGAAATTGAAGGATGAGGGTGAGTCTGGAGGAAGTAGAGAGGCTACTATTAGTTGTGTAGAGATGCCTGCAATGTGGGCAAGGGTGGGGGGAGGAAAGGGTGTGGGATGGGGGAAAACCCAGGCATACATTTAACATGGGTTTTTTTGCAATGTTAAACAGATTACGAGCCAGCATATCACAAGCATGACTTTTAGCTTGTGACTTGGCCAGGTTGACTATAGCATTTGAGGTTTTTTTAATGATTTTGTAAAAAAATGTTATGGCTGTATTAATTGCAGTTTGGGCATAAGATAACCCAGTGTTAGTATGCTTAAGGGCTTGGGTGATTTAGCCTTTGACCCAAGAATTGTATGACCTTGTATTTCAAAATTGGGGGTCCTACATGTGTGTGCCCACATCCCCTGAAGCTAAATACCCAGTTACAGTCTAGATCCAGTGAAATGCTTGGAGGGAGCTGAAGACTGCTCCCGGGCTGTGGTAGTCAGATTGAGACCTTGGAGCCTGGATGTTTTTGGAGGCGAGCTGTAATCACGATAGGTCCCAGGTGGTCTGGTCTCGGGGTAAGCCAAGTGTTTGGATTTTTATTTATTTGCCGCTGTTTTTTGTAGGGAGTTGCACAAACTGGCCAGCTTTGAAACAGGTATTTTGTGTAACATGTACCAAGGGGAGATCCCAGGAGGCTGCATTAGGTTTGTTTGCTAGGAGGATTAACGTGGGGAGTTACATTTCATAGAATCATAGAATATCAGGGTTGGAAGGGACCTCAGGAGGTCATCTAGTCCAACCCCCTGCTCAAAGCAGGACCAATCCACAACTAAATCATCCCAGCCAGGGCTTTGTCAAGCCTGACCTTAAAAACTTCTAAGGAAGGAGATTCCACCAACTCCCTAGGTAACTCATTCCAGTGTTTCACCACCCTCCTAGTGAAAAAGTTTTTCCTAATATCCAACCTAAACCTTCCCCACTGCAACTTGAGACCATTACTCCTTGTTCTGTCATCTGGTACCACTGAGAACAGTCTAGAGCCATCCTCTTTGGAACCCCCTTTCAGGTAGTTGAAAGCAACTATCAAAACCCCCCTCATTCTTCTCTTCTGCAGACTAAACAATCCCAGTTCCCTCAGCCTCTCCTCATAAGTCATGTGCTCCAGCCCCCTAATCATTTTTGTTGCCCTCCGCTGGACGTTTTCCAATTTTTCCACATCCTTCTCGTAGTGTGGGGCCCAAAACTGGACACAGTACTCCAGGTGAGGCCTCACCAATGTCGAATAGAGGGGAAAGATCACGTCCCTCGATCTGCTGGCAATGCCCCTACTTATACATCCCAAAATGCCATTGGCCTTCTTGGCAAAAACGGCACACTGTTGACTCATATCCAGCTTCTCGTCCGCTGTAACCTCTAGGTCCTTTTCTGCAGAACTGCTGCCTAGCCATTCGGTCCCTAGTCTGTAGCAGTGCATGGGATTCTTCTGTCCTAAGTGCAGGGCATTTGTTACCTAAAAGGATACAATATAAACAAAATGAATTTATTTATACATTTTAATTTTGGTTTTATGAACCCATGTTGGAATTTTTTGCACTTTTACTGAGGTATTTGTATGGGCCAATACCATGTGCAGGCCAGAGTATTTTGGCTGAAGTACTCCGGGGTTGTATGTTTTTACCATGACCTGGTTTCCCTCCTGTACATTCGCCCAAGAGGGGGTTTCTGGAGGGTTTTGGGCTTAAGCGGGTGCATTTTTACAAGGAGCCAGTATGCCTTGCTGAAGTAAAGAGTGAATAATGTTACCTACCGCATCCAGGTTTGAGAAAGTATTGCTTGGTAGGGGAGGGAATTGACTGGTAGCCTGGATGCGTGGGCAAAGATGAGCAGGCATTGAACTGCAAGACAGCTTATTTTTTACCCAAACAGAGGGGAACTTGGAACATAACTTTTGAAAAGGGTTAGATGTATCCCAAGTAAGAGCCACAGATTTGGCAGTTGCAACAGAAGAGAGGGATGTATTATTGTGGAGGTGGATGGTATGAGTACGCATAAGTTTATTAGTAACTGTACTTTGAGCGAGGTTAAGAGTTGCTGCAAGGTCGCAGAGGGCGACCATGCCCAGAATAGTCCCCTTTGCATTTGGAGCTACATTAAAAAAAGACTGAGTCCTGAAGAATAGATTAGATTTTTAGTTTTTTGGGGGTACGTTTAAAACATTTACAGTTATAACAGTTTACATTATTTTTTGCTGTTATTATGGCAACGCGAATAGACTTGCTTTTTATTTTTTTGGCCTGTTTGGCTTTGCATTTAGAGGCCCACATACAGATGGATTTATAATTAGAGCCTGGGTTTACTCCCAAATTAAGGGCTGTTTGCAGGTGGGAGTTAAAACCTTTCTTTAACATTTTTAAAAATGCCTGATTTGTTTTTTGGTTTTTTTTTGGGGGGGGGGGGGGGTCTGCAATGCCTGCATTGCTGGAATACATTTCCCATTTTTTCCCCATAATATTGAGAGGCAGGCTCGTCCTTGCCTTATACGCAGCTCACGATCAGTCCCCAATTACTGGCTCTGTTCCCCAAGGCTTTTTGGACAGCTTCTTTACACTCAGTGCAGGCACAGGTTATATTATTTTTAGATTTAAATTTAACAGAGGCCCAAATGCTGTTTCAGTGTCCCTTTGTAGGGATCTTGATTCATGATAGATTGGGGCAGCTAGCTTTTGTTAAGATATAAAGATTTCTGGGATGTAATGTATAGGTGGTAACCATTTGGCTTTTTTTTTTTTTTAAAGCATATTAAGTTTAGGTTTTGGGGCTTTAGATTAGGGAGATTTTTTAGTAAGCCCCTCATTTCCTCTGTGCTGAGAGGAGTGTACTTATAAGTATTATGAGCCACTTTGTTTTTACCTGTTCCTGACTACAGAGTGGTTGCTTGGGGAGGGGCCAAGGGAGCACTGGCACCTAATTTTGGGTTAAAGTGGGGGGAGGAAGTGAAGGGGGCCAATTGTTTTGATTTTTTTTCGCGTGTGCCAGGTTCCAATTTTGAATTTGTTTTTTAAGGTGTTTTCAATTAATTTTATTTTGGTTTTTATTAGTAGTGCTGCTTGAGTCAGGGTTAGTAAAATTACCCTTCTGTTGTATGCTAGCAACCATACGACGTGCAGAGGAGTTGGTTTTTTTTAGTTTTTCTTTTAGAGCCTTGTTTTTTGCTTTAAGCTCACTCAGCTTGCGGCTGCTGTTTGCCTTTTGATTTAGCTTTGATGTAAGAGCTTTTTGGAGTGTTTTTAATTTTTGTAATTTTTTTTGTATTTGCAATACATTATTACGATTAAAAAAATATTTTTTTGTTTGACTAGATCACCATAACACGCTATTTATTGTACTCATACCTTTATTTTATTTATTTTTTGAACCTTTTTATTTATTTATTTATTTTAAATAAAATTAATGAGTCTTCCTCTCGTGCAGGGTATTATTGATGTTCCCTGGGGCCAGTCAATAAGTCTTTTTTTTTTAGAGGGTATTATTGGTGCACCCTGGGGCACGCCAACCAGTCTCTCTCCCCCCCCCCACCCACGGAGGGTATTGTTGACGCATTTTGGGGCAATTTATAAGACATTGTATCCCAGCTTCCTGAAACCCACTTCAGCGGCACTTCAGGGGAGACTGACTGAGCACACCCTTGTCCTCAGTTTACGGCAGCACACACCCTGGTGCTCAATACTTGGCAGTGCAGCCTTCACCTCCAGCGATCCCTGCACCCCAACAATCTTGGCCACAAACACAGTTCCGTTCAGTCCTCTTGCCTGTGTGTCCTATATGAGGTTCGGATTAAAAAAGGGGTGTGGAGGGGTGCCTCGGGGAGTTCCAAACCAAGGTGTGCGCTAGAGGTGGTGAGTAAAAGGGTACTTACCTCTATTCCGGGTTGTGAGAAACTTTTTGAGGATTCCCATCACACCCTGCTCGCTGCGCCAAAACTGTTAGGCAAAAAGGTTCTTTTCCTCAAGAATCAGGCAAGCACAGATAATACTGAAGGGGGTTTATTCACGGTACCGGGAAGACTGACAAGCAGCTTCAAAGATATGGTGCCATAGTGGCCAGTTATATACATTTTTTATTAATTCATTTGCATTTATTTGTACATACAGAGGCAGATATCATTATAAATCAAGAGAGAACTCTAAACAAAGATAAAAATATGAACAGTGCATACGTGTAGAGGTCAGTCTACTGCATTAATTATCTATGGCTACCTTGCGGGGGAGGGAGGCGGGGTGGGCAAGGGGTAGGGATAAGTGCTTACAGATATCCAGTGGGCTGTGAAGGGAGGGTTTGTCCTGTTCTAAGAACTGAGTTACTGGGTGGGCATTGACCATATAAGCTAAGCTAAGTTATCAGGTATTAACAAAAGCTATGTCCTTGCTTTTCAGCAGTTTCTATCTTTTCTGTTGGCTAAATTTTAATGCCTTCCTGACAATATCTTATTCTCCTTTCCCGAAGGGAATAAGCTACATTGATATAAGCACCGTTCTACTGGTATGAACTGTCAACACTAGGAGGGTTGTATCCCTTTAAATAGACTGGTCTAATTAAAAGCAGTACAACTTTTATGTGTATTTAAGACTTAAATCACTTAGGCACTTTCAAAGACTTTAATTGTGGGAACGTTTCCAGTAGGGATTGCACTAAGGCCACCAACCCAGCTTTCAGTCAATTGTCTGCTTCCACTTTGTGGAGAAGTGGGACCGAGGGATGCATAACTGTACCTCTCACTGCGGAGGCCACAAATAGTCTTAGGAATAAGGATTCTATTTTTTTAAATCCTGAATTCTAGTGATCACCCTGGTTGTTTGCTACTCTCCTTCCTGAAGCTCCAGCCAGCCTCCAGTGGAAACCTATGTGGTTTTGTGTCTGAGGCGATGTCCTCACTGCAGAGTTAACACCTGAATAAGAGTTTGGGTTGCCCCAACCCAGCTTCCAGCCACACACACAAACCTCTGAGTGGAGCTGAGTGGTTCTTTCAACCTGAGCTAGCTGGCTTGCCTAGGGCTACAGACTAGAGCTGGGTTCTGCTTTAATTCAGGCTGGTAACCTGCCCGCTTTGCAGTGAGGATGCAGGTTAAACCACTCAAGTGCTGATCATCGTCCCATGCCTTCCCACAAATCACCCCGTGTGCCCAGAAGGAGACACAGGTTCTCCCACCACTTACTGGGAGGGAATCATGGAGTGGCTCAGCTTACTGCAGCAGAAAGAGCCATAAGCTATGTCTCCACAGGTCTTGGTGACACACACACGGGAATGCAGCGCCAGTGAGGATGCTGTGGCTGCTCACACTGTGGCTAGGCTAACGTGAGTGCTGTGAGCCAGGAATCTCTAGGTACCAACTAGGCATGGGGTGCATAAAGTGTACCAGGGATCCCGTGGGTCAATATATGCATAATTATTCACTATAGCAGGGATCAGCAACCTCTGGCCTGTGGTCCGCCAGGGTAAGCCCCCTAGAGGGCCGGGCCAGTTTGTTTATCTGCAGCATCCGCAGGTTTGGCCGATCGTGGCTCCCACTGGCCGCGGTTCGCCGTTCCAGGCCAATGGGGGCTGTGGGAAACAATGCGGGCTGAAGCATGTGCCGGCCGCGGCTTCTCGCAACCCCCATTGGCCTGGAATGGTGAACCGCGGCCAGTGGGAGCTGCAATTTTCCGAACCTGCGGATGCAGCAGGTAAACAAACCAGCCCGGCCCGCCAGGGGACTTACCCTGGCAGGCCGCGAGCTGAAGGTTGCTGATCCCTGCACTATAGGGTGTCAGGTGAGGTCTCTACCAAAAGCCCATTGTGAATGTATGTCTGGATAATATGTAGGGAGTTATGTCTGTAATGAAAATTAGGTTCTTAAATGCAGGTAACCAGGAGGGGACATGTCTCATACAGGTTCCTTTCACTCAGGAGGTAACAGATGCTTTTCTCTGTGTTTGGTCATGTGCATATTGGGCATTGTGTATGTCTCACAATGGATGCGTGTTTGCATACTGAGTCGAATGCTAATCAAGAGATTATGAAATCTTTAAGAGGATATTTATAGGAAGAAATAAACACAGAAGGGGATCCGGTTTATGAATAAAGACAGTGACTGGGGAATATTGGGGGGGTGCAGCGGTGTACCCTGGATCCTTCACTGAGGAGGCACATTAACATTGTGTTTGTCTTATGAATGGAGGTCCTGTAAAACACTAGAAGAAGGCTGGGTGAGCATTGCTTTATAAGACATGAAAGTGTCTAGTTAAGTAAGTCTAGGTTCTAAAATGCATGTTATGGTTTTATTTTATCTGTAACCATTTGTTTCCAATACTTCTACGTCAGGTCATTTGAATTGCTATTCTTTGTTTGAAAACTTTTTTTTTTTACTTTTCACTATAAGCATATCTACATGCTGCGTGTTAAGCAGAGCGGTGATCTGAGGTGGAACTGGTAAACTCGGGTGTACTGCTTCTTTGGAAGCAGCGAATCTGTGAATTCCGTGTGTGTCCAGTGGAAGGGGAGGTGGGCACTTCAGTTAGATGCTTAAGAGTTGGAGCATGCCTATAGCTAACCTGCAGAGATTGAGAGTAGGGCCTGTGTAGGCCTAGAGGGGCGAGCTTGTGTTGCCCGGGGCAGGTGGAGTCAGGGACCTGACCCCTGGCAGGCACAGACAAGGCTTCCTCATGCTAAGGGCAGATGGTAGCAAGGTGTCTCTCAACTCTGGGTACCCCTGGAAGTGTCATAGGTGCCAATCACCCATTTTAACTCCGCAGTGAAGATATACCTTGAATATGAGGCTGGGGGCCAGGAATCCCTGCACTCTCACTGACTTTGGTCTTTAGCAAATTACTTATTCCCTTCATTTCCCCATGTGTACAATGGAGGTGATAAATAGCACTCCCCCAGGCATGTTGTAAGGGTGACTAATTGTTAATGTAGGCAAAGCTCACGTGCTGTTAAGCATTTCTAACTATTCATTAATAGCAAATCTGTGGAAAAACTCCACATTCAGAAATCCCCTGCTTTGCACTTGTTTCCTGCACTGACTGTCCCCAGAAGTCTTCTGTAGGGGAACCAGTGAGCCCTGCTTATTTCATAGGTGATTTCCCAGCCCCCCCCACAAACTCCTCTCTCCCATGCCCTCCTGCACTGTGTGCCTGGGATACTTCAGCAGGCCTGCGAAAACAGTTCAACAATCAAACCCCAACCCCACTGAGGAGGTGGAGCAGGAGTAGTCATTTGCCCTCAACTTGTCTGAAACCTTTATATAGACCAGATTCAGATTAAATTGCTGAGCACTGCTCTATTTCACTGACTGAACTACTGTAAATGATGGGTGTAACTGTGATCATGAATAACACAAGCAAAGCTGTTACTGTCAGGTTAAACCGAATGGGAGACCAGACATGGATTTCCAATGCAGAAGCAGCAGCAAACCCATAATTAAATAAAGCAACAGGTGGTGTATTTTTAATTTTTAAAAACAATTACTTTTTCATGGCTATTGGGTATGTCAGAAGGAAGCCTCCTAGTTCTCCTTCCAGACCTGTCTGAATTCTTTGTGCCAGAGTAGTCTCATTTTCCCAGACACTCCACCTACGCCAATTTTATTTCATTCCCGACTTGCAGAGAATGTTAAAGACTTTGGAACCTCCTGCAGTAAAACAAACCATCTGATTAACATGCCAAGCTGTACAATCCAGGAAAGAACTTTCCCAAGTCTCCAGTAAGAGGCAGTGGTGCTTATGAAGAGGAAAGGACACAAGGACTTTCATTCAGTGTGGGCATCCACAATTTGCCCAACTGATGGCAGCCTTGGTAACTTGACAGGAGCCCAAGGGCTCTCCAGAACTTAAAATGGAGTAGATTGTGGCTGTCCTCACCTTTTGAATAAGGAGCAGGCTGCTTGGATTAAAATGGACCTCATTGTAGGCTGAGGGTCTGTTGTCTCTGTTGTCAGGTCATCCATTTTTAAAAATGAGTGATTGCTCTTGACCAAACATTTCTACACTTCAGCCATCTCACTGAGGGACGTCATAATTAGGGATGTGTGTAGCTGGATCTGAAACTCGTACACAATCTGAATCCTATTTTGGGTTCAAAAGAGTTCGATTAGTTTTAAAATAATAATTGTACAGCTGAGAGGTCTTTTTCTTGCATTAGTTCTGAACCTGTTAAAACCATGACCTTCTGGGACTCTCCTCAATGGGGCTGATTTTTACATTGGTAACTAAGAGTCTGATGCAGCCTTCTCAACTCCACTTGAATTCAGTGGGAGACTAAGGGCACTTCACATCGCATGGAATTGGGTCCTAATGCAGTTCAGATATGTTCAAATAAGGATCTTAACCTGGGACTGTCCTAACTAAATTGAACCAGCAAATCTTTTCAGGCTCACTCACTGAATGCACTGTTGCATTGGAATTCATTGTAATGACTATGAAAGGTGACTTAACGGGAAAGGAAGGGGTGTCATATTGTTTTGTCTGGTGCCCCTCCAACCTGTAAGGCTGCTTTCAGAATAACATTTTGTTAAAAATAAAACCTATTTGTATTACAGTAGCTCCTGGTCCCAGTCCTAGCTGAGATCTTTGCTCCATTGTGCTGAGCACTGTACCAACAGGAGACTGTACCAACAGGAGACTGCCTGCCCCAAAGTGCTTACCATCTAAATAGACAAGACTAATGACAGGTGGGAGAAAGGTATAGTAGTGTCCCCATTACTCTGCTAATCCAATCACTCTGTGCTGCTAATCAAAGGACATAGTGTACATAGTGTTTTGCAGTGTGGTCATTCTCACTCAAGCTAGTCTAGTTCTAGTGGAGTATCTCAAGTGTAGTGGAACAGCTTCAACAGAAGAGACTGAGAGAACTCTGCCCCAGAATAGTCACTAGTCTGGTGGTTAGGCACTCATCCGGGGGACCTACGTGCGAATCCCCAATCTGGAGCATGGACTTTACTCCCCTTCCAGGTGAGTGCCCTAACCGCCAGCTTTTGGGCAGGGCACCACCATTTCTTTGTGAATCTAGCCTTTCACTTCCAAATTTCCTTGTGCTTTTATTTATTTATTTTTCAAGTTAAAGATGCCCAAAGCTGAAACAAAGAATCTTATATTGAGTAGAATGAAACACCTTGTTTGACCTGATTACAAAATAACCTTTTCAGATATAAAGTAACTTTTCAGTTGCTGGAATATTCTCCTACACCCACCCCCCCAAAAATTATTTTCAAGCTGACCCAAAATGATTTGTTTTTATTTCTTTGGAATTGACAGAGAACTAAAAAAAAATAATAATAATAATAAAAAAAAATCAACTCTTAGCATCATTTTAGAATTGTGTGATCTTTGTATATCTATTTTTCTGGTTGAGAATACACTTATTAAATAAAAACATAAGAATGGCCATACTGGGTCAGACCAAAGCTCCATCTAGCCCAGTATCCTGTCTTCCAACAGTGGCCAATGCCAGGTTCCCTAGAGGGAATGAACAGAACAGTAATCATCAAGTGATCCATTCCCTGTCACTCATTCCCAGCTTCTGGCAAACAGAAGGCTAGGGACACCATCCCTGCCCATCCTGGCTAATAGCCATTGATGGACCTTTCCTCCATGAATTCATCTAGTTCTTTTTTGAACCCTGTTATAGTCTGGGTCTTCACGACATCCTCTGGCAAAGAGTTCCACAGATTGACAGTGCTTTCTGTGAAGAAATACTTCCTTTTGTTTGTTTTAAACCTGCTGCCTATTAATTTCATTTGGTGACCCCTAAGTTCTTGTGTTATGAGGAGTAAATAACACTTCCTTATTTACTTTCCCCACACCAGTCATGATTTTATTAGGGTGACCAAATAGCAAGGGTGAAAAATGGGGACAGGGGGTGAGGGGTAATAGGCATCTATATAAGACAAAGCCCCAAATATTGGGACTGTCCCTATAAAATCGGGACATCTGGTCACCCTAGATTTTATAGACCTCAATGATATCCCCCTATAGTAGTCTCTTTCCCAAGCTGAAAAGTCCCAGTCTTATTAATCTCTCCTCATACGGAAGCAGTTCCGTACCCCTAATAATTTTTGTTGCCCTTTTCTGGACCTTTTCCAATTTCAATATATCTTTTTGAGATCGGGCAACCACATCTGCATGCGGTATTCAAGATGTGGGCATACCATGGATTTATATAGAGGCAATATAATATTTTCTGTCTTATCTATCCCTTTCTTTATGATTCCCAACATTCTGTTCGCTTTTTTGACTGCCGCTGCACACTGAGTCGATGTTTTCAGAGAATTATCCACAATGACTCCAAGATCTTTCTTGAGTGGTAACAGCTAATTTAGACCCCATCATTTTGTAAGTATAGTTGGGATTATATTTTGATGAGGTTTTGATACTTGCACAAGTGGTAAATAGAAAGAATCACTCAGAGATAGAATTGATGCTATTACAGTACTTTTTAGGAGTTAATGCTAAAGCCTTAGTCTTTATTAATATTACAGTGGTGCCCAAAGGCCATGATTAGGATCCTATTGAGCTATGTACTGTACAAACAGTTAGTTGCTGTCTTAGTCTTCTTTTCAAACATCTGGTTTTGATTTCATTTTACCTTTCCAAAACCCATTAACTACCTATTTAGATCTTTTGTCGGACCAAATGCCTGTGATTCACAAGGTACAGCACAGACCTGGAATTCTACTCTCCCCTTCTTTCTCATGCACAGTGGAACTGTACAATGTCTTCTGTACCCAAAGTCCTCTAGATTTGAGGATTTGGCCCCAACTTGCATCTGGCATGTTTTTAGAATGTAAATATGTTTTCAGTCTCAGAATAAAAATGTATTATTATTTAAATAGCACAATTTAGTTTTGATTAAAAGAATTCAAGACTGCCGTTTTCTGGAAATTGTATTTATTAGCTTTGAAAAACATTCAGGGAAGACAAAAAGACATTCACAGTCTACCAACAAAAACTATTAACCACAGTCTAAACCGAACATAAGTAAAACAATTGATCAGTTTCATTATTTTTACATGAACATGAAGACATGACGAAACTACATTTTACCTTTCACGTTTCCCATAAAAACTTCCATGGCAACATTTATAATGCAAGGATACGAAATGGAAGCATTTTATGCAGAATGTAAAATAGGAGTGTAATTTGGCTTACATATAACCGCAAATGTAGAGAGACTTTATGATATCCCTGAAGGAGAGAAACAGACCTACACAGTACAGAATCACACTCTTAGCAAAGGTTTGTCTGCTTATGGACAGAATAACAGATTTAATGTAAGATCTTGTACTGAGACTCCCTCATATTCGGGCTTATGTATTTGTATTACACAATAAAGCCATAATCTGCCCCCAATGTGCTAGGTGCTGTAAAAACACATTGTAAGAATTTACAGTCTAAAAAGATGAGTAAGGATGGGTGAAAGGAAAGATTAATATCCCCATTTTGCAGATAGAGAGCTGAGGTACAGAGATGAAGTGACCACCCTCCTCTCTCAACCTTTTGCAATGGGATTGCTAACAAATGTAATTACCAATGTTCATGTTTGCAGGATTAGGGGCTGTGTGCTGACCCTGAACTAACTGAGTATGTGAAATCCTGACCCACTCGTGTCAACAGCAAAATTCCCATTGGCCTCACCGTCACTTTATTTTCAGATATTCTCTTCAAATTATATTATGTTGAGAGACTTAGTGATGCAGGATGCATGTCCTAATAAATCAGTCCATAAATATAAATAGATAATTGGGTATCTGTTTTGTACACTAGAGGGCAATGCTCCTTTCAACCCAAGTGACTAGTTGCTTGAGCAGTTTTTGTGGGAAATCTGGGTGGGGGGGTGGGAGAATTCTTCAGAATGTTTTTCAGATTTTTGGTGGAACACCTCAGCTAAAAACAAGTGTGTCAATGTTTGAAAACTATTTTTTGGCTTAAAAAAAGTTCAGTTTGTATAAAACCAAACCCTGAAAAATTTGACTGAAAATATTTCACTTTCTGTTTTTTCATTAAAATCTGAGAATTCTGACCCAAATGAAAATTTGTATTGAAATTTTCATGGAAGTTGAAAAGCTATTTTTTGTTTGTTTTTTGTTTTTGATGAAAAAACTTCAACCAGCTCCACTAGGTACCCAGTCAGGCTCTGATTTCACAATACTTGAAATCTGCTTAATTTTAAGCATGGGGAATCATCCCACAGAAGGCAGGACTAATGTTATGGCCATTTAAATGTGACTCAAGCTATTAATGCAAAGAGACAATCAAATCTTTACATTCCTCCCCTCTGCCCTCTTTCCATAGTTTATAATAATCACTTAAAACTTGAAACTATTTCCACGCACACATCTATCTTTCTCTCCTCCCCTTCCTGCCCTCCCTCCCCCCGCATCTTGGTACTTTCCATCTGATAAACATTGCCTCCTGTATTTTAAAGGAGTAAAAAGTAATATGGCTGGCATTTAGCAATAACTACTTTTAACTGTTCAAAAGATCCTTGTTTGTACATTTGCTAAACTAACCTCCCATTGGTGGAACAAGACCTTAAAGATATGGGGACTGAAATGCACTGAAGTTGGTCGAGCTGTGGGTGCTCACAGCCTGTGAAAGTTAGGCCAACAGTATCTGGCATTAACCTTCCAAGGGCCCTGTCTAGACTAGGCAAACAGGCTGGGGGTAGAGGGCCCAAAAGCTAAAACCTAAATAGAGAGGGGCCTGAAAGGGATTGTCTGGAGCATAGAACAGCTGCCCTCAAAACATCTTAAAGTGGCAACTAGGGTTGCCAATTTTGGTTGGATGTATTCCTGGAGATTTTGTCACATGACATAATCTTTAATTAAAGATGAATCTTTAATTCCTGGAGACTCCATGCCAATCGTGGAGGGTTGGCAACCCTAACCTAGACTTAATTGCTATCACAAGGATGAACTTGAAGAGGCATCAGAGTACCAGGCCTAAGAAACCCCATAAAGTAAGTTTACCCTTTTACCCCACTATGGGGCTGCTCAGTAGGGGGTTGAGTTAGAAATTACAGGGTTTGTCTTTACTTGTTATTGGCTGAGACACTACCAAGCGAACTGGTATCCTGTCTTTTCTGCTAGCCCTAGCAAATCCTTTCATTTGGGAGGTGTGTAGGAGTGCTCACTGGGAATCCACCAGCTTCCAGAGCTCTAGGGTCTAGTAGTTGAAATGTCAAAAGAGAGACTTTGCACATACTTGGTTACATGCTAAGGTCTGCTCTAGGGCTCCACCCAATGGATGGCTGGAGTGTCCATCACAGAATAAATAGAATGCCACCCTTATAAAATGGCAATGTCACCTCGGGCCTAGAGAAGGGGACTGGTAGGCAAGAGATCTGGTTTCTACTCACAGCTGTCACAGATCTCCAGTGTGACCTTGGGCAAGAAACCTCATTGCTCTGGGCCTCAGTGTACCCATCTACAAAATGGGAATAATATCCACCTTTCTAAAGTGCTTTGATTTTCTTGGATAAAAATCTCTAAGTGCCTGGTATTAGTATTATCAAATATGATTGCTTACCTAGACTTTTTCTCAATGACTTATAACATTTTTATGTGAGCTTGGTGCTTGTGAAAGTGCTAGGTTGGCAGCCCTACAGAATGAAGTTCTCTATCCCTGGAAGAATCTCAGCATGGGCCATATGAACTATGTAGTGTGCTTCAACCTGGGCTTGGTGGAATCATCCTAAGGGTAATAAGAGGTCAATCTCCATGTCCAGCCAATTTTTGGTCTCTCTAAAGAAACTGTTAACAAGTTTCCATCTGTAGTGACACCTCATTACTAGAAAATGGACTGGACTGAAACAAGCAACATCCACTACCGACTTCAAGTTAAATCCTACTTGCCTTACTTATGTGAGTAGTCCCATAGGCCTCAAGGCAAGCAGAATCTGTGCCCTGATTTGTTTAAACAATGAACTAGTGAAAATGATTTTCCCAGTGCATTACTGTAGGTCAGTGGTTTTCAAACTGTGGGTCGGGACCCCAAAGTGGGTCGCAACTCTATTTTAATGGGGTTGCCAGGGCTGGCATTAGACTTGCTGGGACTCAGGGCTGAAGCCAAGGTCCGAGCCCCGCCACCCAGGGCTAAAGCCCTCAAGCTTTGGCACCCCACCATGGTGGCAGGGGTTGGGCTTTGGCTTTGGCCACCCTGCCCTAGACGGTGGGGGTCAGGCTTCGGTCCCCCTTTCCGGGGTTGTGTAGTCATTTTTGTTGTCAGAAGGGGGTCGCAACGCAATGAAGTTTAAGAAACCCTGCTATAGGCAATCTTATGAATGGCCAGTAAAACACTTTCTTTTATAGAACTCAAGTGTTCTGGCGTATAAATTAGTAAACTATAACATATAATAGAGATGGCAATAAATAAAATGTAGAAACCTAACCAGTAAACCTACTATAAATATTCCCTGATGGATGAATCAACATAAGTTATAAAGAGCTGACTATGCTGAGAAGAGTTATAATTCAGCTGAATTAGTGTCATGGAGATGTCAAATGTAATTGCGGGGGGTGGGGGGGCGGGACCGGAAGGTGGTGGTGGTTGGTTTTTTTATTTTAATTATTTAAAGAATATGTCCTGGACACTGAATTAGAAATGAATGTGATGGCAGAGTAACCAAAAGAAAACAGCAGTAACTATAACTAGTAACTTGGTCTGATATTTTTTTTATCCAATTAAGTCTACATTGTATTCGTACTGTACATTTTGTCTTATAGAATGCAACTGCCTACTGAATTGCTTCAATATTTGCTGTCAGTGTATCTAAAAGCACAAGTTAAGACAGTGCAGACCAAACTTGACAAATATTTGACACCTAGACAATAAAGCCTTGTCTCCACTAGGGTTTTGGTTTTGATCTTTGTTTTTAAATCTCCCATTGGTGCAGTTTTCCGGGTGGAGGTAACAGTAGGAGTGTTAGTGTTGAAAGGCACAGGCAATTTTACCATCATGACATACAGATCTCCTCTGAGCAGGGTTAGATGGCATGATAGTAAAAATGCTTGTGTCCTCTCTATGCTGGCAATATTATCCACGGAGCTGCACTAGTGGTAGTGCAATGGTGAGAGATTTCCTGAGAAATGCTTATGTAGACATAGCATTAGGGGTTTGATCCTGCAAATCCTTCTTGCATAGAACTCCCTTCGGCTTTAACTGGAGTTCTGGGCAAAGAGCCCACAGGACCGGGCTCTAAGCAGGAAATTGCCACAATTACCTGGTGACAGCTGTTAAACTGATAATACTGATAACTGATCTTGGTCAAGAGGCTCAGAAGAAAAGATCACCTCAGGCCAAGATTCAGCATTCAGGTTTGAGGTAGTCCCCTAATCTAAGGGCTTGTCTACACAGGCAATTTACAGCGCTGCAACTTTCTCGCTATGGGGTGTGAAAAAACACCCCCCTGAGCACAGCAAGTTTCAGTGCTGTAAAGTGCCAGCGTAGACAGTGCTCCAGCGCCGGGAGCTACACCCCTCGTGGAGGTGGGTTTTTTTAGAGCGCTGGGAGAGCTCTCTCCCAGTGCTGCACCGCGACCATACAAGCCACGTTAAAGCCTGGCAGCGCTTTAGTGTTGCCAATGTAGACTAGCCCTAACTCTCCAAATCATCAATTTTCAGTGTCGGCTGAGTCATTCCCTCAAAGGCCGTCACTGCACTTTGACACTTGATCCTATGTTGTTTCAAAACAAATATTCCCAAGAGTGATTTTTCATGAAGACAGTGCCGTCTGGTGGCCAGATGTGTTTATTCCTGATAGCCCTAATCCAGAGAGAAATCTGGGGCCTCTGGGATTCTGTTCTTTTCAGAACAGAATAATATTGGAGTGCCTTCCAGTAGTGCAACATGTCTAGCATCTGCTACATGTGGTTCATTCTCTCCCTCTCAAATTCTCCCCAGAAGGAGAATTGTGGGTTTTGTTTTGAAAGGGCTTTCTTTTGTTTTGTTTTTTTAATGTACACAGTGCTGTGTGTTTGTTAGACAAGGCAAGTCAATGAAGTTTGCCTTGCATTTGGAGCTGAAAGTGGTGAAGTTTATGATGGTCCTTACTTCCTGTGGGAGTTGACTCCACAGTTGTGGACCAGTCCCCAAGAAAACTGTCCCTCGCACAGTTGAGCTTTTAGGTGCTGACTCCGTGGGTGCTGCGAGGCTGGAGCTCCCATGGGGAAAAATTAGTGGGTGCTCCTCACCCACCGGCAGCCAAGCTCCCCTCACCCCCACCCCCTCCTCCTCCCCTGAGCACACCGTGTCCCCGCTCTTCCCCCTTCCAGTGCTTCCCACCTGCCGCCTAACAGCTGTTTGGCAGCGCTTAGGACTTTCCAGGAGGGAGGGGGAGGAGGCAGTAAAGAGATGGGGTGGGGACTTGGGGGAAGGGGGTGGAATTGGGGCAGGGTGAGAGCGGGGCCAGGGGTGGGGCCGGAGGGGTGGGGGTCAAGCACCCACGGGGCAGAGGGGAAGTTGGCACCTACCTTATGATAGAAATTTCCATTGTGCCTGAAAAGTGGAGTTGTCAGCCACAGTCTTCATCCCAGAGCTTTAGGCAATCTTTTATTTATATTGGGCCTAGGCATTCAGCACCTTGAAGATAAAGCCCAAGATCTTGAATTTGATTCACTGTTCTATGGGAAGTGTGGAAAGGAAAGGGTTTGATGTAGTGGCTGAGGAAACATGCTGCAGCATTCTAGCTGGAGTTTCCTAAGAGCTGATGACTTCATGCCCAAATGCACTGCACTGCTTGTGACACACAGGCCCACTTGTGGTTCACTACTCCATGTTAGCAACTCTTGTCAGGCCTGACATTCTCATTACAGGTCACGCACTGGTGTCATGATATTCAGTTAAAAGGTGACATGTAATATAATATGTCTATCTAATGAAATCTAATAACACACTGGCTCTTAATGTCACTGTAAAATGTTTGTAACACCTCCGTAGGTGAAATCATGGATACTCTCTGATGATATGTCCAGGAGACTATAAACAGACAAAGGTGACAAACAGGTTTCTTCTATATAAAGGGGAAAGAAAGTATGGTGGCAGATACCCTGTCTAGGAAAGAGGGTTCTGACCTACTCCCTCAAAGTCAGCGGATGGCTCCCAGGCTGGGAGCTACAGTGGCAAACCATTGTGGGACACTCAGGGTTACAGGGTAAGAAGTAACACAACTTCTCACTGGTCTGGATTGCACCCCAAATTCTGTGATACTGCTGTAGTCTAGACTGGACATGACAAAAGTATGTATAACCAAGGTCAGGATGAGATGGTGTCTCCTACCTAGCTGAAAATGATAGCATCTATGAGTAATGCTTTCTATTACATGAGAGCTTAGCATCAGTGAGGAATCCAAGAACACTCCTAAATTACAAACTGAATTGACAAATTGTAGGGTGTGTACCTTCAACCTAAGTGTACTGCACCATCGCTGCAAACTCCTCAAAGTGCTTTCTTCTGCCCACCACAACTGAGGAGACTATTGATGGATTCATTCTCAAGCAGGTTAGGGACACATTCTGATTAATTTCATATTAGCCTTTTGGCTAAAATATCTGTTTCACAACTGATTTGTTCTCTAGCGGCAGAGTCTGTCCTGCACATGATGTTGTTTGGTAACTACAAGAGCCATTTGAGAAGCTTTTTCTCCTTCACAGCTTGTCTGCTCTTTCATCTTACCCATACTGCCAAATTCCTCTCAGTGAAGCTGCATGGGTGCAAATCAGGGCAGAATTTGGCCTATTATGCTGAATTTGTGACATCACAATACATTCTGTATGTGGCAATTTCAACTTTAACATTAGGGATCGTGACATCCCTGCAGGACCTAGCAAAAGGCTTAGTTAGGCTATGAGAGAGAAAAGCCCTCTTTTAAAACATAAATATCTTTACTAATAGCAATGTGTAAACAGGAAAATCAAACTATACATGTTTGGGTGTTCTTTCAAACTTTTTTTTCAATTTTGATATAGTGTTAAGGAAGGTCCACCTTTAAATACAAAGTTAAATGTGATGTGTTATAACATGTGCCTGCTTCTGGCTTGCAAGTGATAACTTTTTGTAAAACTTTAATCAGACGCTCTACTTTGCTTCTGGAAACAAATGTATTTTTGAGTAACTCATAGCATCAAAGTAGCTAATCACAAGTAAAGGCAAGTTTTACCAGTTTGGGCATAGACAAGTCCTTGCACATTTCAGGCCTAATCTTTAAGGTGCTGAGCACTTCCTGTAGGGTGCTGAATTCCATCAACTTTCCTTTAAATTAGTGGGAGTCAGGAAAGCTGAGCGTCTCCTCAGAATTAGGACCCTCAGGGCAGAGACAAAGCTTAATTTGGGCTGTAGTTAGTGATTTGGTCGAAAGCTAAATTAAAAGCAGCAACTGGATATTTTCCCTTCTGTATTGCTCAACCCTAAATTTGTTTGAACATAGGGGGGAAAATAATCCTTGTTCTAACTTCTTTGAAAACAATTGAGTTACAGCTCCACTTAATTTGGCTCATTGAGTGACAGAATTTAGGAAAAGTGCGCGTGCTCTTGCTCTCTCTCTGACACACACACATACACACACACTGGTGGGCAGTGTGACACCCTGGCACCAGGGTGGTGTGATGGCATGGAGGGGGGTAGAGTGACACCCTGGCATAGGGGTGGAGTGGGGGGGGTGTGGAGTGACACCTTGGCACTATTATTATTTGGTGTGTGTGATCTGGTCAAGCCAAGCCACAGCATTCTTATCAACGATGTTCAAGGCACAAAGACCTCCAGGAAGTTGTCATTTAGCAGTCCTCAACAATGTGTGTCATGGTTTGGGGCTGCCCACATTGACATAGTGGACTGTCTCTGAAACGTTGCTGAAATTCCGCTGCAGCACAAATTCCATGTCCAGTATGAAACTAGCTCAGAAGGCTCCATTGCCTTAGTGGTAAATCAAATCTGGGTTGACGTCGAGTGGGGTCTCAGAAAACATAATTGTCATTTTCTCTGTGGACCACAAAGCTCGCCACTCGTCCTCTATTGGAAATCCCTTGTCCGGTAAACTTATCCACAATGGGCAACATCAGGGCAGATGACCATTTGGTTGATTAAACAAGTCTTTATTTAACAGTAGATGTGGCATATCATGCAATTTTGTCACGAGCTTTGCTATGCTTCCTCTTTGTGAACACTGGGTGGAGCAATATTGCAGAGAACTGGTGACCATGGTAGAGGAGTAATGCCCCTGGCACTGGGGCAGTGTGAGGGTATGGGGGGGTGGGATGAGTGCTGGCAGTGGGGTGGTATGACGGCGTTGGGTGGGATGCTTTTATGCCTTGGCATTGGGGCAGTGTGAGAGCATGGTGGTGGGGGTGGTATGACCCCCTGGCACTGGGGCAGGGTGCGGGGTGTTGTGGGAGCGGTGGGATGCCCTGGCACAAGAGTGGTCTGAGGGCGTGGGGAAGTGGCATGAATCCTGGCACTGAGGCAGTGTGAGGGTGCAGTGGGGGTGGTGGGAAGGCATAGTGGAGGGTGGTGGGATGCCCTGGCATTGGGGTGGTGTGAGAGCATTGGTGGGGGCAGTGTGACCCACTGGCACTGGGGCAGCATGTGGGAGGGGCGAGACGCAATGTGCTGCCCTGACACTGGGGTTGTGTGAGAGCAGGTTGTGGGTGGGAGTGGAGTGATGCTACAGCACTGGGGCAATATGGGGGTGTGATGGGGGGCAGTGTGACACCCTGTCAGGGGGGCGGTGTGGGTATGCCCTGGCAGGGGGGTACAAGACTATGGGGGGGCGGGGAAGGGATGACGCCATGGGGCGAGCCCTGACACTGAGGCGATGTGAAGGAGTGGGGGAAGA
Source organism: Chelonia mydas (assembly GCF_015237465.2). Lineage (NCBI taxonomy): Eukaryota > Metazoa > Chordata > Testudines > Cheloniidae > Chelonia > Chelonia mydas. The sequence goes on from NC_057854.1 coordinate 86,515,277, forward strand.
AGGAGCAGGGGAAGGGGCCGTGTGAGGCCGGGGGGTATGACGCCGTGGTGGGTGGGGGATTCCCTGGCACGGGGGCGGTGTGAGGCCGGGGGTGCGCTGTGATGGGAAGCGATGGGATCCCTGGTACTGGGGCGGCGTGAGGCGGGGGGCAGCGCAGCGACACCCGGAGAAGCGGCCCGAGGGGAGCAGCAGGCAGAGCCCCGCCCGCTTGGGCGAGGGGCACAGAGAGGGCGTCTCCCTGCCTGCCTCGGGCGCCGCCGGCAAACCCTGGGTCCTGTGGCGGGCGGGAGAGCTCCGGGCCCGGCCAGCCCCGCCGCCTCCCCCGCCCGGGGCCAGGCGGAGCCAGCCGCGGGAGGAGGAGCGGGTGAGAGGTCGGCCAGCTCCGGTCGCCCAGAGAGGCTGAGTCCCGGGCGGAGAGGGCGGCGGTGAGTGCGGCGGCCCAGCAGGGGGTGGCAGGGAAAGGGCTCGGCTTGGCGCGGCTCGGCTCGGGTAAGCCCCGCAGGCGCTGAGGGGAAATCGCGGCTGGCGGCGACCCGCAGAACAGTGGCCAGCGCTGTGCCCGTGCGGCCGCTCTCCGCGCCGGCCCTCCCCGGCGTATCTGGCTCGGCGGGTGAGGTGGCTCCTGAGACCCCACCGCCCCGGCATGCCTGGCTCTGCGGGTGTGGTGCCCGAGACCTCCCCCCCCCAGATCCCCCCACCGCCCCCGGCATGCCTGGCTCTGCGGGTGTGGTGCCCGAGACCTCCCCCCCCAGTTCCCCCCACCGCCCCGGCATGCCTGGCTCTGCGGGTGTGGTGCCCGAGACCCCCCCCCTCAGTTCCCCCTACCGCCCCGGCATGCCTGGCTCTGCGGGTGTGGTGCCCGAGACCTCCCCCCCCAGTTCCCCCCACCGCCCCGGCATGCCTGGCTCTGCGGGTGTGGTGCCCGAGACCCCCCCCCCCCAGTTCCCCCCACCGCCCCGGCATGCCTGGCTCTGCGGGTGTGGTGCCCGAGACCTCCCCCCCCCCCAGATCCCCCCACCGCCCCGGCATGCCTGGCTCTGCGGGTGTGGTACCCGAGACCCCCCCCCCCCAGTTCCCCCCACCGCCCCGGCATGCCTGGCTCTGCGGGTGTGGTGCCCGAGATCCCCCCCCCCCAGTTCCCCCCACCGCCCCGGCATGCCTGGCTCTGCTGGTGTGGTGCCCGAGACTTCCCCCCACCGCCGCGGCATGCCTGGCTCTGCGGGTGCGGTGCCCGAGACCCCCATCTCCCTCCCTGCCCCGCCCCTGCTGAGGCTGGCTCTGGGGGAAGGTGCCTCCTGAGACACCCCCGTCCTCCCCCACGCCTGCCCGCCGTGGCGTGGCTGGGGGTGGGAGAGTGAGGGGTGATATTCACATGCTCCTCCAGTGTGGTTAGCACACAGGGCAAATGGTTATTGAACTTCTCTCCCTGCATGGAGAGTGTGTCTGCTTATATGAGTGCCAGAGTTGGAAGTGATGGCAGGGTATTGGGAGTGACTTATTACAGGAGCTTCCCAGCAGGTGTGGAAATAGCACCTACCCTGGCTGGCTAGCCTAGTTTTCCACTTGCTGCTGTCCCTTCAGCCACTTCCTTAGAGTTGAATCAACCCCCACGCAAACACCTTCTGCCCCATCTTTGTGATACTGCTAAATTTATGGGGTAATAGTTCTTGATACTGTTACAGGTAGGAAAAGGAAATAGCTTGATCCTCGATGGGAACAATCATGACAGGACTTAAACCTATGGTAGAACACATCATCTGGGGATTGTCTGGTGATAGTTGTCACTTTATTACTGAATATTTACTATATTTTCCCCCAAAACTAGTGGCAAAACTAGTCTTAAGGGAAATGTGGTAACAGAAAGAAAGAAGGGAGTTAATTAAGGTGTCCTGTCATGTTTAGTGTTTGTCTGTTTGCCATGTTTGGCCTGTTTGCTGCTGGGAAAAAATATGCAACTTGTTGAAAATTCCATCTGGATCTAAACTCTGTTATCTATCTTCTCATCCTTATTACCTGTTTATCCCCTATTCCCCAAGCTGCTTTTGGGGACAGAATATTTACATTCACTAGTGTAATGACAGTTGTTTCAGAGGCTGGTATACTGTCTACAGATAATCTTTTAGCTGATGTCAAAAAGTGTATTTGTTTTAAGAAAGAGTTTGGCTCTGCTTCTAAAGTGTATTAAATCTTCAAAATATTGCACATCCTCTTATGCTTGTGTGTAGCAATCTCTGGTGTTTCAGCTGCAGAAGTGAATGGATAAATCAGATAATGACCAATCTAAATCAGCCAAGGTTTTAGTTAGCAAGTTTGTGCTTTTTTTAACTTCCCCCACAAATTTCAATTTTGCATTAAAGCCAATATATATTTAGACTGATTTTATTTAATTTCAGTTAGTTACATATCCCTACTAAAAACCCCAATCATTTGTTAAAAAATACACTGAGTATGTAGCTATAAAAATTCTGCTTAAACAAAAACATATTTGGAATAAGTATCTTGTCCATCCATTGTGAATACTGATTAATTTTTATTCAGTATGTCTTTATAGTGTATGTTAGTGATCTGAGCATGAGGCTGGAGTCAGAAATTGCTGTGATCTAATCCTAGCATTGACACTGATTTGCTGTATAGCCATGGACAAATCACTTACAGCTGTGTCTCATTTTCCGCATCTATAAAGTGGGAATCACAAAATTCCACAAAGGAAAGTTGTGTTGATTAAGGCCCCAGTCCTGCAACTATTTGTGTGGGCAGACAAGAACTTCATTGGGGCTCTGTGCTGATCTAGTAGTCTGTCTTCATGCAACAAGTTGCAGATTGGGTCTAATTAGTGCATTTAAGTAGAAACATGTTATATTATTAATCAAAATGTGCCTCACTACCACTTGTGACTTGTCTTATATATAAATTGACTTTAGTCATTCTTAAACTGCAATAGCTTATGCCAGGCTAATATTCATGATGTTTTTAATGAGAGAAATTCTTTAAGATCCATCTAGATGATGTTTTTATTGTATTTTTTAGCATTATGTATAAAATAATATTTAAAGTGATTTGTCACATTTTCCCCAATATTGCAATTAATTTAGAGCTAATCATAATAGGTTATTAGTTTGTATTTACTTTAATTGTAGATTTAGCTTGAAAATAAAACTCCATGAGTAAGTGACCAGTACTGTATAGTAGTAGTATTGTCTGCTGGTCCAACACAAACTAAATGAGGTTAAAGGATTAGTATACAGTTAATGACTTCTAAATCTCCTATTTTATCTCCCCATTGTATATTTTAGAGCAATTTGGGAGCTTTTTAATCAAGTGCTAAATGTCAGAATACATTTCATGAATTGCTTTCCCTTAGAAATTTAGTGCAATAAAGCAATCTTATCTGCATAATTATAAAGCTAATCAAGTTACATACGTTTAGAAATGAAACACTTCGAAATTGTTCTGAGACTTCTAACTTCATCTCTTTTTTGGATATATTGCTGTCTCAGAAGTAAACACACTTCAATTCTATTTTTAATCTTTTAGCACAGATACTGAGTTATAACAAACATACATTTTCAGCTACTTGTTTCATTTTAAATAATATGTATAATTCAGATCTGTAGTTATGTAGTAACTAATTCTGTGGATACTAGAGGTCTGAATTCTTGGGCCCTGATCCTGCAAAAGCTCAGGACCTTGGAGCCTAACTCATAAACAATGTGTCTGTGGCTCTAAGAGTACAACCTGTGGAATATCTTAAATGCTGGCTTCACAGCAGGCTTATGTATTCTTGGGATATTGGGTCTGTCCTGGAAGATATTGAACAACATAAGTTTTACAGAAGGTAGTAGCTCAGTTGCTGTACAGACAAAGCTCCCCAGCTCCTGATTCTTGGTCTGTTGGTTAGGCCCTGCAGCGGAAGCAAACCAATAGGAATTATTCCAGCAGCCTGGTTCTAATGAACTGACCTACCCTATCCCATAATACAAGAACAAAGACAGACTAAACGAAATTGACAAATTTTAAAATGAATAAAAAGTACTTTTTATGCAATATAAAATTAACTTGTGAAACTTGCTGCCACAGAAATAAGCAAGTAACTTGGCAAGATTCATAAAAGGATTGAAGCCATCTAGAAATGAAATTAGCATCTGCATTTATAAAATAAAGGATAAAAATGACAAGGGCTATCAGCCCTCTTGCTTTGGTGCAAGGACCAATGGCCTGCACCTGCTTAAATTGAAATCTGTAATAAAATTTATTAACTTCTGTGAGAGCAAGGAGCAGGATCTTTTCTCAAATCCTGAGTTGGGCTGAGGACTTGCAATTCCCATGGAACCAAACTGGCAGATTGTTTGGCATCTCTCTGGATTTGGTCCAGTTTTATCACTGCTGGACTCAGGCAGCTTTTTTCCCCTCAATGTGGTGATATTGCATGGACTAGACCTAATCTCTCTAAGGACGTTTCTACACATTAAAATTAATCCAGAATAAATTAAGAATTTAAAGTGGATTAACTATCCATGTGAGGACACACTAACTCTATATGTGGATGCTTTTATTCTAGAATAAATCAGAAATAGCTATACTGGAATAACTCCACATGTGGACAAGTCCTACCCTGAGTATCATAATGGTATTTCAGATGAACCATAGGACAATTCTGCAATTGATGTGGCAATTCCTCTGCTCCAAACTATAAACCAGTGTGTGCATGTGACTGGATGTGTAAATCAGTGGGGGGGAAGGTTTGCTTGATAAGTGAACATTTTCCAGTGTCTAGCTTCCAAGGATTAATAAGAACTATCAGTGAGTTTAAAAGAGGATTAATGAAAATTACCTCAAGAGTGACTTTTAATAGTAGTAGTGGTGTGTGTGTGTGTACCTATATAATGAATGAGGGTTTCAGGATTTTTTTCCCCACACAGAAAATGTCTTGCAAATATGTTAGCTGGAGGGGAGAGTGTAGTTTCTTTCCTAAGTGTGAACAAATTGCTTTGTTTCATGATGACAGTTGGCAACAAAATGGCAAATTTAGGCAGCCCACTTACAAACTTTGGGGTATAAAATTCTCGCTGGAAAAACAATATAGGGGATATCAAGAAAGGCCGAAGGGAGGCAATGCTTGTAGACTGCTGTTATGGTCTGTCTTTCCATGCCTGCCTCTGCTTTCCTCTATAATAGGCAGATTTCCCGCCTCCATTCTGGATGTGCAAAAGATCCTGAATGCAGTGGAACCCTGTGCAGTCCGCAGCGCCTACCCATTGCACTTACAGCTCTATGGGGCTCTATGCTTTCTAGTGCAGGGGTAGGTTTTGAAGACGGGAGAGACAGGTGGACTCATAACTGTTCGGCTCCACCTGTCAAACCTAATAGGGATGCTTCATTTTTGAGGCTGCTGAAGTCTTGGCTGTGGAGCAGCCTTGGTACCACTTCCCATTTTGACCCTGTGAGGGACTACTGTTCCTGATCAGTGTGGACATGCCCAGTTTGGCATGCACACCCATTGGCTGAGCAGTGCTATATGTACTGACTGAAAATGGCAAACTGGGAGAGAGGGAATGTTGCAGGTTCCTCTGCCTCTTCACACCATTGTTTACCCAAGACCTCACCTTTGCTTTCACATATATTGTACTAAATCCAGTGTGCAACTAATATAATTGTTACATGAATCACTGAATTTTCTTTGTGGATCAGCAGATTTCTCCGTCTTGTTTTGTCTTCTAAATGCACCGTCACCACCAACCTGCACCTGTTGAGTGTCTTGCTGAACCACTGGCACTGGAACACTTTTGAACACCACCAACCTGCCACACCTGTTGAGTGGGGGTGCTGAAAGCCAGTGTCTCCCCAAACTTTTTACTTCGCACCCCCTTTACCCTGTCCGTGCCCCCTCTTCCCAGAGCTGGGGCCAGGACTGGGCCGTGGCTCCAGGAGGGTGGGGGGGACGCGAACAGGGGTAAGGGGGCTGAGGCTGGGACCATAGCTGGGGCCGGGGCCCCGCACAAAATCTTGGGGTGCTGCAGCATCCCCCGCATCCCTAGTTCCCACGCCTATGGGCTGAAGTGGTCTCTCGCTGGGTTTGGTAATCTGTGAATAGTTTCATTAGCCACATCAAAAGGAGATATGGTAGGATCATCCACAAGCACAGTGGGAAAGAAAACACTGACACTCATTGTTTGGTGGGAATAGTCTCTAGATCGGCTATTGAAAAGTCCAGTCTTCAGAGTTCTTGAAAATTTTAAAATGACCTAACATTTCAGTGTATATGTGCACAGCTGCTCATTTCACATAATATGCACATATGACTTAGTCCTAAGTAATTACTTTTTCACCATAATGATAATTATTTGTATTGTATTAGTGTCTAGAGGCCCCAGTTGAAATCAGTGCTCCATGGTGCTAGATTCTGTACGTACACCTAGTAAGAGATTGACCATGCCCTGAAGAGATTGCATTTAGGACTGGGTGTACATTTTTGGCAAATGGTAAATTTTGCTAAAAACTGCTGTCTCAGCTAAATAAAAAATTAGGATTTTTTTTTTAAAGTCAAATCGACAGGTTTTTTTGTTCTTTCTTTTTTTTTTTAAATGTTGAGTTAATGATTTCTCTCTCTCTCTCAAACCCCCCCCCATTTTGGTGAGGGGAAAAAATGAAAACAAATCAATTTAGTTTGGAAACTAACAGCATTCTTTTGGGATTTTCAGTTCAGCCATTGAACCAAAAATTGATTATTCAGTCCGCTCTAATCATGTTCTAATGTAATGGATATTTGCTTAGGCTATGTCTACACTACACAGCTTTTAGTGACATGGCTGTGTCGCTAAAGTCACGCCATGTAGCCGCCATTTGTCCGCTCTCCTGTCGACAAAAAACTTCCACCCCCATCAAGCGGCGTTTGTGTTGTCGGCAGGAGAGTGCTCCTGCCGACAACACCCTGTTCACACCAGCACTTGTCGCAGCAGAACTTTTGTCTTTTTTGGGGTTGGGGGTTGGGGGTGTTTGTGTTTTAACTTTCGGAAAGACACAAGTTTTGTTGCTCAGTTGCCAGTGTAGACATAGCCTTAGTAACATTACATCAATAGGTGATGATACTGTGTCCATGGGACAGAACACCACATATTGCTGCATGTTCCTGGCAGGAAAAATCAGTTTAGAAAGGGGGCTGTGGAGGGCTGCTGCTAGTCAGAACACAATTGTGCTACTTTGGTAGTGTATACTAGTATCAGATATATGTGTAGGTCAAGAATTTTGTCCCTGCTATTTAGATGTCAGCTAGGCTTGTTCTGTTTATACCATCTTTCTTTCCATCCCTTTTCCATATTTTTTTTAAAACTTGCAGTACAAACATTTCACTTTGACATGATTTAGTTTCAGGTTTAGTCATAAACTTGTTCTAAGCATTATTTTTTCACTCTGCTTAATGTACAACCGTTCTATCATACAACATCTCGTAAAAGTTGACAGTTAAAGTGAAGGGTGAGATCCTTGGATGTTTGGAGTTCCCTGCCCAATCGTCGTCTTGTAGTTTGTGACCCACCCTTGTTAAACAGGGAGTTGTAACACGTTAAATGAAGTCCTGCTGGATCTTGCATTCTTAATAGATAGTTATCTGTGAATGCTCATGCAGGTAGGTGTTCTTAGGAAAACACAGTGTCTGGAACAACTTTTCTCACTTGCATGGGTGGAGATTGGGCAGTTTGTATTGAGGCTCAAAGGCAACTGTAAATTTCATTTAACTATTTGAGATTAAATACTCACATGTAAGGCAAAATAACAAAGGTGAGTTATACTATTCCTAGTGTTGATATAGGATACAAACAATAAACCTTAATTAGCCTTTCACTGCTAGAAACTGTAGGGAGATGCGGGGGGAGCCACAATTCTTATGGTTCTAGAGGGATTGATTTCCTCTGAGCCAGATTCTGTTACCTTCACTCCTGCTGAGTAGCACCTTGCTCTGCAAGTAGTCCGATTGAATTGAATGGGACTGCTTGCAGAGTAAATTACTACTCAACATGAGTGAGGGTGTTCAAATCGGGTGTGAATGAGGAAATGTTAAACATACTGTAGGTCTTGGCTAAGTGGCAGTTTAGGGGATGTGGAGTCGTAACTGTCTGCAAGTATTTGAAGTATGTCAATACCAAGGAGGGAAAAGAATTGTTGATTATGATTCAAGGGGCTATAATTAGGAAAAACTGGGTAACAGTAAAAAGGGAAATTGTAGGCTGAATATCAGGTGGAATTTTATGACCATGAGACTTGTTGCTATGTAGAATAGTCATCCAGGGGAAGTGGTAGAAACCCTCCTTTTACAATTAAATTGAACAAAACCAGAAGAAAATGTATTGTACAATGCATAAGTGTTCTCGTGGGGAAGTATAAAAGTTATATCATCTAGTCTTACTCAATGACTCTTTCTATTTGATCCAGGTTAGCATTCATCTTTGTGCTTTAATAAAATGGCTGGAGCTAATTGCTTATAAATGAACACTAGTGCACTTCCACCATCCTCCATCAATTACATCAATTACATATTCATCTGAGAAGCCAAAACTGCTTTCCTGGTAGGGTATCTTATATTATGAGTATTTTTAGTGTGTGGTTAAGGCCCAGAACTGTACACCTCTTTGTATCTCCATTTCCTTTCCTGCAAATGAGACCTTCCTAACTCAAAGGAGCGTAGTGCAGCTTGGTTTGCTGATATTCATAGTGCATTGAGTTCCTGAGTGGAAGTCTCTCTAAAAGTGTAAAGTATCCTCTCTCTTTCTTCCTGGAGGTAATTTTTTTTTCCTTTTTTTAAAGTAACACTGTCAATATCTATAGACTTAAAGATGTAGCAATTTAAAAACATTCACTCCAATCAGAACCTCCTGATGTCTTACATATAATTATATTTCTTTTAAAAAGTATAAAAATTCTTTGGGTCTACAGCAACCAACACAGCCCCAATGTTGTGCCCAGTGTTCTCTGCATGAAAAAATAGAAGGCTTATGTTATCTTTCATCAAAAGATCTCAACGTGCACTAAATTTGTGAGGTGTATACGTTTTATTTTGTCCAATTTGAAGGTGGAGAAGCTGAGAGGTGGAGAAGTTTGGATTTGACCACAAGGTCACCCAGTGAGTCAGTTGCAAAGCCAAGGTTAGAATCCAAAATTACTCTGTTCTTTGCCAAAATAGGCAATGCTCCCTTCCTACACAGCATGCCACTACTACATATGTAGATTTAAAGGGTTGGATCCTTTAAAAATGGTGGTTGGCCTGCAACATCTAGATAAATAGTAGGTGGGAGGCGAGCAATGGTGCAGGGATTGGTTTCCAAAGTACTGTGTATTGTAGCTAATAGGTGAGTCAGGGGGAGAATGTGACTTGGTGGATAGTTGGTAGGCACTGGTGTGAACAAGTTAAATGGAGGCACTATTACTTGGCACTTAGTGTTTACAGGATCTTATCCTAAGGTGGAACAAACTATCATTTATTTATTTCCCGTTCATGACATCTTGCTTTGCAATCCTAGGCAGGAGACCATCAATCAAATTAGATGTTAGAAATTTTCTCTTTTTCTTTTTTTGCCAAATGCCTGTTTGTTTTTAAATTGTTTGTACATAGCAGACAGGAATTCAGTCATTTTAATCAATTGTAAATTTTTTTATTTATAAATTAAATGCTCTGTAGGAAGTCTCCAGAAATGTTTTCTGTAAACTGCCTATCCCTAATAGGATTTGTTTAGATTTCTGTTCTGTGTAGTTACGTTTTCATGCTTAAATTTTCTTAACAGTTGGTTGAATATACAGTTACGTGCTATTTGAACTGTCTGTGTTTATGAATTTAAATCCTTAAAACTGGCTCGTTGCTTTAAGTCATTAATCATTTCAATAAGTAATGAAGCTTTTCAGGAAGAAAATTTCCATTCTGTATTTTTTTTTTTAAAGTCAAGTTTACATAAACAGGAATTCACAATTCGTTAGACTTCAGTGTCTCAGTGGAATAAATGAAATTCTGTTGTAGAGCAGTCCATATCAGTTCGTAGATGGAAATGTTGACCATATTATTTCATCTGGAATGTATAGTAAGTCTAGAAAAGATATGGCAATTCATCTGTGGCTGCCATAATTCATTTCTGCTTTGAGTTTACTAAAACACAACAGAAATAATGGTGCAATCCTGCAACCTTTACTCAAGTTAATAAGCCTTACATGAGCAGTCCCATTGGCCTCACTTGGCCTACTCTCTTATGTAAATGGTGCAGAAGAGTAAATAATTTGCGTTGCATTGCAGCTGCTTTGTTCTCCTTTTTCTCTTAAGAAAAGGGAAGACTATAGAGGGATCTGCCCAAAGCGGCATATACCGTGTTAATAGCATAAGCCTGCTGAGCTGGATTTATCTACCTAAAAGAAAAAAATGACTGAGATAATGGACTATTGAGTTTACAGAGGCATAGTTAAAATAGATTGATGTGGCAGTAGTTTAGCATAAATTGGAAAACTTTGGATGCAGAGTTTTTAAAGAATCTTTGACTTGTCTTTCACAAAATAACTCTGCTTTCATATTTAAAGTATTGCACTTGTATAAACTAGCAAAAATACTTAAATGGGTTTTAGTAAGTATGTAATTTTAAAACATAAATATTAGGGCTCTGAAGCGATGAAAAAGATTAATCGTGCAATGAAAAAGATTAAGCGTGCGATGTTAATGGAATGCCATTTATTTAAATATTTTTGGGTGTTTTCTACTTTTTTAAATATATTGATTTCAGTTACAACACAAAAAGAAAAGGAGTACTTGTGGCACCTTAGAGACTAACCAATTTATTTGAGCATAAGCTTTCGTGAGCTACAGTCTCTAAGGTGCCACAAGTACTCCTTTTCTTTTTGCAAATACAGACTAACACGGCTGTTACTCTGAAACCTGTCAGTTACAACACAGAATACAAAGTGTATAGTGCTCACTTTATATATTTTTATTACAAATATTTGCACTGTAAAAAATAAAAGATAGTATTTTCAATTCACCTCATATCTTTTGTTTATCATTTTTACAGTGCAAATACTGCACTGAATTTTATGAAATCAGTAAAGAAACAAATGATATAAAGGAAGGCTAATGCTAAAGACACAATGTGCTTTATTCATTTATTTTGACAATTATAGTTATTTATAATACTTTAGGGCAGTGGTTCTCAAACTAGGGCCGCCACTTGTTCAGGGAAAGCCCCTGGTGGGCTGGGCCGGTTTGTTTACCTGCCGCGTCTGCAGGTTCGGCTCATCGCGGCTCCCACTGGCCGTGATTCGCCGCTCCAGGCCCATGGGGACTGCGGGGAGCGGCGAGGGCCAATGGATGTGCTGGCCGCCCTTCCTGCAGCCCCCATTGCCCTGGAGAGGTGAACCGCGGCCAGTGGGAGCCGCGATCGGCCGAACCTGCGGACGCGGCAGGTAAACAGCCCGGCCTGCCAGGGGCTTTCCCTGAACAAGCGGCGGCCCTAGTTTGAGAACCACTGCTTTAGGGTACATCTACACAGAAAAATAAATAAAACACTGCAGCAAGTCTCAGAGCCCTAGCATAAATATCTACACTGCTATTTTTAGCCCTGTGACCCTGAGTCAGTTGACGTGAACTCTGAGGGGTAGTTCTGACTGCAGCTAGACACCTGCGGCTGGCCTGTGCCAGCTGGCTCACGCTTGTGAGGCTCGGGCTCCGGGGCTGTTTAATTAAGTCCTAGAGCCCAGCCTGAACATCTACACCACAATTCAAGAGCCCCTGAGCCTGAGCCTGAATGTCTACACCACAACTAAACAGCTTGTTAGCCTGAGCCCCATGAGCCGAAGCAGCTGGCCCGGGCCAGCTGTGGGTTTTTAATTGCAGTGTAGACCTATCCTGACTTGGCACTACAGATATTTTTGCAGCGTAGACATACCTCTTGCATACCATTTTTAAATGATAGTGCAGGATAGTTCTTAAAGAGATAAAGATTTAGCAAAATAAGAATTCACTTAACCTCTTTATTATAGGGCTTGAAAATTTAACCTTCAGGCCAGTACACATTAGGTAAGTCTAGCCAGGGTGAAAAATACTTACGCTGCTATACACCCTGCAACTAATATATCAGTCAACTCTCTATTTAAAACATTAAAAAAGAAAACACTTGCTCTGTCCCTCTTGCTTTTGTTATGCCTGCTTTCCTTTCCTGTCTTGATGGCACTTTTTTTTTTCTTTAAGTTGGCCTCTTCCTTAAAACTGCCAACAAGGTTGACACGAGCTTGTCTTCACTAGAAAATTTGGCTGTACCAGGATACAATGTACAACTGATTTTGCTGTCAGTGTAGATGAGGATAAGTAGTGTTTAACACTTGACTCACAATCAAGAGACAATTTTAAGCATTGTTTGCCCCCATCGTGAATGAATGCAAAGTTAAGTTTACCATTGCAGTGTTGCCTGCTCTATTGACTTTGTCTGCGTCTTGTGATATTTGGTGTTTTTCTTAAAGCTACAGCTACTTCAACTAAGGGTCTGTCTACACTGGCAGAGTTACATCGCTGGCAGTTACAGCGCTTCTCAGAGAGCGCTGAAGGGAAACCGCTCTTGTGTGTTCACACTGTCGGCTGCCTGCACAATCGCATGTTCACACTTGCAACACTTGTAGCGGTATTTGGAGCAGTGCACTCTGGGCAGCTATCCCACAGAGCATCTCTTCCTCTTCTGCCGCTAAGAGTTGTGGGAAGGCGGAGGGTGTCGCGAGGCATCCTGGCTCCTGTCCCAGTGCCCTGGGATGCATTGCTTCGCATCCCAGCAATCCCTGTGCTTCCGTCCGCATTTGGCACCATCTTTCAACGGTTTGTGTACTGCGCGCTCTGCCTCTCTGGTTTGCAGGAATGGATCCCACACTGTTGACCAATAATGCTGCTCGGTCTCACTAACACATCATGAGTGGCAGTGGAGTTATTCCTTAAACTACAAAGGTAAGAGGAGTTCAACATTGATCTCTCCACATGTAGTAGCTATGACACGAGATTGCTTGCGGCATTCATGGAGGAGCTGACCACAGTGGAACGCTGCTTTTGGGCTCTGGAAACAAGCACTGAGTGGTGGGATCACATCGTGATGCACGTCTGTGATGACGAGCAGTGGCTGCAGAACTTCCAGATGAGGAAAGCCACATTCATGGGACTGTGTGATGAGCAAAATTTAGCAGAACACCTAACAGCATGAGGACTAAACTGAGGGGAGGGGGGCTATTGTCCAGGGACAAAGCTCAGGTGAGCAGCCATGGGTAGTTGGACTCATACCAAGATGCTCTCCCTGAGTCCTCTACATAGAGTCCTGTTTTGTAGCTTCTGACTAGCAGGTGTTGAATAAATTGATTCGAAACCCTTCCCTATGTGCAAACTTGGCTGCTGAAAAAAGAGAAAATGCTTATATTCCTATTTTCCTCCCTTCCACTTACTCCAGAAGTTCCTGGGTACAACATGGGTGGAGGGAAATAAAGAGAAATCTCTTCTTCCTCTCTGACTCCATTTTTAAGTCCTCCTTGCCAGTGAATTGATCCAGTGTCTGTCTCTGCTATTGCTCATAGCCTTCTTAAGGAGCAGCAGCATGAAATTCACTGCTCTGGGTGAAGGAGTCTTTTGTTCCCATTTTCCTTTCCTCCTTTTAAGTTTTTGTTTTTGTTTTAAACCAGTGCCCCCTCCATTTATTTGCATTGAGACCCTGGAGTCTGGTGTCTCTTGTTATGGGAAGGTGGTTTCTGCCATTAGGATGATCCAGTTGGCTGTCAGTCTGGGCATGAGGCATGTCATCCTGATGCCAAGTTAATGTGGTTTAAAATAACCCTGACCAGCCCTTTAAACCTGGTTCTGAAGTACCATATTGACGGGATGTGTGGCAGCAATTTGACTAATACAGACATGCAAGTAACAGAACAAGATAAATACTGGATTATATGATGTTTGCCACCACTTACAGTATTAAGTGTCTGTGTGGTGAGCCAGGTCACCTGAGGGTATCTTGCCCATGTACCACTAAATCTGGGGACACGGTAAGACTGTGGGGCCCAAAAATAGAAGGGAGGAGGCTGGGACATTACAGGGCCAACAGAAGTCCATGCCTGCGCCTCTGGGATCTGCATTGCCTCATTGCCCTAGAAGTTGCCCTAGATGATGTGCTGTTCAGGGGTCAGCCCCCTGTTGTGACCTGATAGTTTTTACTTGATTGGAAACAAGTCCTAGACACTGGAGTGCCTTTTTGTGAAGCAAACAGCTACAAATTCTGGAGAGGTGGATCCGTCTGGGACAGTTTTTAAAATGGCTAAGCTTTTGGGAGGTCCCTGAGTTGCTGGCTGTGGCAGCTGATGGAGCCATGCAGGCTCCTGGGGAACAGGTTTGTGCAGTGTCAGGTAGAAGCTGCATGCCTGGGGTTCCCAGTGGTGCCCTGCTTCCCCCAAGTGTGGTGAGTCTACTGGCTTCAGATCCTGCATTCCATGGTGGTGATACTGAGTCTCAGCCTCAGGCTGCTCCACTCCCTGCTCCTCTGAGGATGGATCTGATTGATGTGCCCACTACTTCTCCTATGCCTGGTCCCCTTTTGAACAATGGGGATGCTATTGCAGAAGCCTGATATTCTTCTGTGTTAGTGGAGTCCAAAGGAGATGAAGAAGATGATGATGTCTCTGACTTCTTGCTGGTCCCTGATGTCCTCACAAGTCAGCTGGACAGGAAGGGTGGTACAGCATGCAGGAGGTGAATGACTTTTGAGATGACACTAAAGGGAAAAGGGGAATTGAAGTTGAGGCCTGTTTCCCTGATCTGCAGTGCTTTGTTCATTTGGCCGCTCTTGTTCTGAGGGATACCTTATTTGGTAGCAGGAAACGTTTCCATTTCAAGAAGTTGGTAGGCAAGGTCAGAAAACATGCTGGGGACTGTTCAGGGCCTTAAAGCTCCCCTATGGCTCATGTATCTCTGGGTCGTCCCACTCTGACGTGTTTCCCTCTGCGCTCTATCTTTATCCTTCTAACTTCTATGGTGCTGCTCAGCCCTGGCTCTCTGAAATATTAATGGGTACCAGGGTGGTTGTTGAAGGGCACAAGTTCTTGAGTTTCTCTGATAAAACCTAGACAGTCTTTTTTGCAAGAGATTTGTTTGGATCCTGATGACCAGGAAGCTGTCTGAATGAAGGGGAAGCTTGTTTGAGCCGTGGCTCTGATGTCAGTGCTAGGGTGGCTGTACTTTTCTCCCAGAGTGCAGCTTTCCTTTGTGAAAGAGATTATGTAAAGTCAGATCCTCCAGATGGAGGTGTGTATTGGTGCTGTGGTGGTTAGTTTTTTACTGTCTGTGGCCCTAGTCTTGGGCAGGACCATGTTTCCTTTTTGCAGATACCCAGTTCCTGCTTGGCTCTGGTCCTGGATGCTATTATTGTCTGCAGGGGCGGGGATGATGACTTCATCTGTACTATATGTTGTTTTAGACAGGAGCCATCTGGAGCCACACCCTTCGCTGGCCAAGGAGCTGTATTGTCTCTTGTAGAACTTTGGGTTAGTGGATGACTGGAGGTTCTCTCACACCACTGTTAGGCAGTATTTTGGCTCAAAGGCCACCCCAACCACATCTCTGGGGCTAGACTGGATTGCTTTTATGCTGTAAAGTCCAGTATGATTGTTTGTTCAGTTCTGCTTGTCTCCCATTCACTTGGCTGATTGTCAGTGTTTCTCTGCCCTGTCCTGCCTATGCTTCCCGCTGGTGTTTTTATCACCAAATTGTTTCAGGACCTGAATTTCACCCAGGCGTTAACTGTTTTTTTGGGAACATTGGCAGCAGCAGAAGTCCTTAAGACAGTGGCAGAACATGAGAGGTCCAAATCCAATTGTTTTGCCAATGCTACACTCAGGCTGCTGTGAGGGCCTTGCGTCATGCTGAGTGCCCTGGGATGGGACACTGTGGATCTTCGTGACAGCCTTGAGGCTTTCATTTTTTATGAATTGACACTAGGAGTTCATTGGAGAGGTCCAAAACAAACCATTGTTTCTCTTGGAAGTACAGCAAGACTTCTTGGCAGAGTGAAAAGGACCAGTCATCCACTACATAACTGAGTGGCACAGGGCACATTTTCTTCCTTTTCTGTTTACCATTTCTGAAAATATATTAAAGAAGACCAGGGAGAAAACCCCTAACCAATCAAAAGGACCAAAATTTGAGCCTCCAGAGCACTTCCTGGAGGAGAACATTTCAGGGAGCTCTGGTTTGGGCCTATTTCCCTCATTTCTTTGGTTTGGAGAGGAAGACTGTGGACTGTCAGCAGATTCACTGTCTCCAGCTGCCCAGGCATATCTGACATCTGATTCTGTGGAAATCCAGAAAGCATCTGTGTCTTTCTGTGGTGCTTTGTACTCCCTTGAGTCCTGTGACATGTTGGCAATGGTGGAGCTGCACCACAGGTTGCCCTGTCTCGCTAGTGAGGAACAACAATGTCTGCAGCCCTTCTGTCCTTGCAGGAGCTCTATTGTGGTCCAGCAGCTCTCTACAGGCAGAGCCTTGGGAACAGATGAGATGTCGTCTAAATTTTATAAATATTTCTAGGATCTTATTGGTCCTGATATTTTCCTGGGTGGTTTCTGGAGTGCTGCCTGGGGGTGGAGCTGTCCCTCAGTTGTCACAGGGCAATAATTACCCTGCTGCCCAAGAAATGGGACCTTTATGATGTGTGGAACTGGAGACCTATTTTTCTTCTCTGTCCCAATTACAAGATCCTATTCTATCCTATTTGGATGCAGTGTTTCATTTTTTTCCTCAATTGTTCCCATTTGATTAATCTCTTTGGGTTTGTGTGGTAGCTTTTCAATGGCTAGGAACTGCTTTTCTTCAGACTTGAGTTTATTCTGGGAGTGCAATACACAGCCTGGGTTTTTTTGGTGTGTGGTGGTGTTACTGTATCAGGTCAAACTGGTCATTCTGAACTTTCCCAAGGACAAAGTGACAGGGATAAAGGGGCGTGAGGTACTGGAGTTGTTCTGCATGCTGATCGTTGCCTGCCTCTGGGTTTGTTACCTTTTTATAAGCTCACTTTGAAGTCTGGATATGTTTTGATTGACCAGATGTATTAATAATGTCTTGAGCAAACTTGATTCTGGTGTCGCTATAGTGATCCATGTGTAATGTTTGTTCGGCGTGGGTTTATTGCTATTTATTCCTTTCTTTATGTATATTTAATGTATTTAATGACATTTTGAATATATTTAAATGTTTTTTTTACAGTGAATAAAGGTGTTATTCACATCTCTCCTACCCTTCCCGTGCCCCAGACCTAAAGACCTTCCTGAATCCTGACAAACATTTTTTGGAAACTGATATATGGAGATTAAACTGATACATCTGCACAAAACATTTTGGTTTCAGTGAAAACCTATTTTGCTGAAATGACAATGTTCTGACTGGCTCTAAGTTCTGAATAGGCACAGAACCTGCCAGAGGTCTTTCTCACTGCTGCAGTATATGTGCAGATTTTGGAAAAGAGCACTGCATTGGTTCACACTCACTTAACATTTGGAAGGTTTTGTTCTTTGCCATAAGTGCTAGGAACTTAATTAAAAAAACAATATAAGCTTTCATTTTTTATGAATTGACACTAGGAGTTCATGGGAGAGGTCCGAAACAAGCCATTGTTTCTCTTGGAAGTACAGCAAGACTTCTTGGCAGAGTGAAAATGACCAGTCATCAACTACATAACTGAGTGGCACAGGGCACATGTTCTTCCTTTTCTTTTAAACATTTCTGAAAACATATTAAAGAAGACCGGGGGAAAAACCCCTAACCAATCAAAAGGACATAAATGTTGTGGTTGGAATGTGTCCTTCAACCCATGTAAATTTGTTGTATCAACTATCTGATGCCACATCACAGTGAGAACTAGGGTGGCTGCATGAGCTAGAAAGGCAGAGCAGAAATGCCAAAATCTTCTCATACTGATTTCTAATGTTAAGTACCACGTTATCTATGTACCATTTACTTTTGTTGGTCACTCCTATCAGTTAATCGTGCTAAGAAACATATCCATTAGTACCAGGTTGATGTTGCCCAAGGGTGCAGAAATAATGGCAAAGGAGCAGAACAAGTGGTTACTTGGAGATCATAGCAAATGGACTCCATTCATGAGATATAAATACTGTCCTTTTGTACTCTGTGCACATGGACTAACAAAATAAAAAAGCAAACTATATGGAATGGCTCTGTGAGAGAGACTTCAGTGTGTAAAGTCTCTTATTACTTCAGCCTTTGCTACACAGTTTCTCAGTGTTCTCTAGTATTTTCTGTAACAACAGCTGAACTGTGTGATGAATTCTAAGTTATGGCACAATGAGAAGTAAAGATGGCTCCAAACTCCAGATCTGAACATCTTTGAATTTTGGGAAGTTTCAGATCCATGTCAAAACTTTGAAGCTTAGATTCCTCTTTAACTGGAACTTTTAAGAACCACAGGCCTATTCAGGTAAACTTTACTTGAATGGGCCTGTGGTTCTTAAAAGGAATCTAAGCTTCAAAGTTTTGACATGGACCTGAAATTTCCCAAAATTCAAAGGTGTTCAGATCTGGAGTTGGCGCCATCTTTAATTCTCATTGTGCCATAACTTAGAATTCATCACACAGTTCAGCTGTTGTTACAGAAAATACTAGAGAACACTGAGAAACTGTGTGGCAAAAATATATATTAATTATACACATTAATGAGTTTTAAGCAAATAATCAGAGCCTTTCTTACTATGCATTCTCTACAATCTGCATAAAAATGAGCACTCAAAATCCACTCACTTATTAGTAGCATACTTCCAAGGTGAGTGCCGTCTACTTCTGCACAAAAATCTATATTATTTATTATATAGGTATTTAAATACTTGTCCAAAATATATGAGAGACTCTGCAGGAGGAAAAAGAGTGGTGTTTCAGATTTTTGTGGAGGGCAGTGGAAAGTATGAGACAAGCATTATACTGGTTGCTAGTCTAATGGAAATACTTGATACCTAAATTGCTTTTTTGAATGTTCACAGCAGTGTACAGACTTTTACTAGTCTTTACAATATTCCAGTGAGATAGGAAAGTATATACCTTCATTTTATAGGTGAAGAAATTGGGAAATAGAAGTATTACATGAATTGATTATGTTTATACAGTAGATCAGTGACAGACCATGATTTGTTTGAGCTCCTGGGTCCCAAGCCTGTGCTCATTCCTGTAGATTATGTTCTCACCTTCTTACTATCTCTGATAAAGAAGAGTAATGTGGGTTGGTTTTTTGTTTTGTTTTTTTTTAAAGTTTTTGAGGTTTTTTAAGTCTCCAGTATTATTAAAATATTAAACAGGCAAGCTGCTTTTTTGACAGTGTGACAGAGAGCCGAAGTTTAAAAATTGCTTGATCATTTTCAAGCACTGGAATGAGCCTTCATAAACGTTGTTAGGTAAATTCTATTTCTAACCAAAAACAAAAAAAGGCTTTGGTTTATTTCACAGTTAAATGAACAACTAGAAAATTAATCAACATTTTTAAAACTAGGAGCTCTACTTTACAATTGTTTTGAAAGGCTTTAGATTTCCGTTGCTTGCAAATGGTAAAGCCGATTCTCTGACTATATGCTGCATTGACAGATTTCAGCCACCTTTTGGGATTGGCACTGAAATGGCAGCCCCCAGTGAGTAGAAAAGCAGCCCCCATACTAAAGAAGCATTGGGTATTTATAATAGCTGTTTGGAACATGTTTTTAAAAATACCTTCATGACTTACTAAATATTTATTTAAGTATCTGTTGTGTTATGACTAAATCATTATAGATTTCCCATTAGTTGTCACTGCTTTGGAAGTGTTTTAAGCTAAACTGGAAAGAGGCACTCTTATTCTGGAATAAGAGAATCCACATATGGAGTTATTCTGGAATAGTTATTTTGTATTAAATTCACACCTCCTTTATTCCAGATTTAGCTTTCATGTGTAGACATGCCCTTACTACCTATGTTGATGTCTCTCTGTAATTTTGCCTCAAATGGTTTTTATGCAGCTGTACTGTAATTTGTATATTTGCTTTTTAAAATTACTCTGGGCTACAATAATTCCCTCTGTTCCTGCAAATGAAGGGAACCTCAGTCAGATGGATCTGTTATGAAGGACAGAAAAGGGGAGAGAAATTTCAGGATTCTTCTTGAAATTGTTCCATTGACAGCGGGACTTGCCTATGGATCTCCATAGATACACTGAGCCCCTCAGAGCTTATGCACAGCTACTCTGCTGGCTCATCCTCCTATAACCCATGTTGCTATCAGGTAACTTTCCCCACCAGCTGCTCAGTAGCAGCCCCAGAGAGGCCCAGAAAGAGTTAACATGGTTTGAAGCAACATGTACTCCTATTCATATAGTCACAGGATCAGCAGAAGCAGAGGATGTGGAAAGTGGGTGTTTCCTTTCGCTGCCCTCCCCCAAATCCTGGAGTACCAAGTCTCAGAACTGTAGAGGAGAGCTTCTACTATGCCAGTGGAAGAGAGGGTGTGGTGGTGTCAATCTTACAGCACCATTGCCTCATTTCCTGCCCGCTATATGTGGGCTTATTCTAAAAGCTTCACAAGCAAATCTTGATGGGGCTGCGGGGGAGCTTTATTAGGGGAGTTCTGCCCTGCTTTCTACATCACAGTTGTACTAGTAGTGGTTTTTAATCACTGGTTGATTTGATAGGAACTTTGAATTATTACATTTTTGGAGTGGAAAATGGCCATTAATATATGGCAGAGTTTATTTGTATGTTCATTTAAACTGAAAATTCTCTAGCATGCTCATTATTCAAAATATATATGGCAACTTGTGTAGCTAAACTCTCTCAGTTCATACTACCTGTTATGTGATTTGGATACGCCAGATTAATTCCTGAAGTATCTGTTTCTTTGTCATTACATTAGTGATTTCCTTTGTTTTTCCTCAGATGTCAGAAAGCAGGTTATATACATATATATATATATATATATATATAATATGTGTGTATATATGTATATATATATATATAGTGCTTTTTTTATATCCTTAATGTTTTAAAAGACTGTTCAGTGTCTGTGACTGTGTAGACAGAAGCACGTATGTATAACCTTTCTTTTTTCCTTACAGGTTTTACTATTTTACGTAATATAAAATTAGACATTGCACAGACATCTAGGGTAAAAGCATCATAAAAGCTTTGTTTTATGCAACACAGCTATTGCGTGTATTTCAGGGAAGAATAAAAGTGGCATTATTTTTTGTGCCTTTGCTTGCTAAAGATTTGAAGCAGAAGCCCAGGAGAGAGAGAGTACAAGTGACTTGCTGCAATTCAGCAATCTTTGGGGGGGTGAGGGGGTTGGATTTTTTTTTTTTTTTTTTTTTACTGCAAACAGTAATTTTGAATTTTACTAGTCAGTTTTTTGCCTTCAATACTGAATTAATGGCATTTTTTGTTGTTCTTTGTTAATTATATTGGGCTATATTATACCCCCACCCCCAGGGAGATGGAACCCCTAAGGTGGGAACACCAAGAGCCCAGGAATCTCAGCAAGCTTTTGTGCACACACAGCTTTGGGTGATTATTCCCTCTTCAGGAAGAAGGTTTTGGGGGCTATGAGGCAGAAGTATTCCAAACATCACAGATCTAGGGTCTCTGCCCAGAGGCTCAGCCCCTCTGCATTTTTCCAGGCTCCCTTTTAGGGATTTTCTGACTCATTTTACTCTTCTTAACTCTTCTGCTCACTTCATCAGAGAGAATGAGTAGCAGGACCATTAGTTTTTACAGTTGAGTATGTAAGGCTGTGTCTACACTACAGACCTTACAGCGGCAATACCAGTTGTAAGGTCTGCTGTGTAGCCGCTCTATGCCAACAGGAGAGAGCTCACCCACTGGCATAATTAAGCCACCCCCAACGAGCAGTGGTAGCTATGTCGGTGGGAGATGCTGTCCATACCAGCACTTTTGTCAACAAAACCTTTGTCAGTCAGGGGTGTGTTTTTGTTTTTTCCTCCACGCCCTGACCGACAAAAGTTTTGCTGACAGAAGTGCTAGTGTAGACAAAGCCTAAGTCTTTAAAAGTTTGCTTTAAAATGTATCTTGCTCTCACAAGTATACACAATTAAGTGTCAGTTTATTGAGTAAAAAGGATTCAAGCAAGAGAAACAGTTGGTCTATTACATTCTAAATCTTTCTAAATCTAAACCTTTTCATCTTTAACGTTAGCATTATATTTCATTTTTTTTTAAATGCCAGCAGGAGGGAGTTATGTATCTTTTTTTAATTTAACAGTCAGTACTTACGCATCATTCTACTTCTGATGTGCTGGAAACTTGTTTTACATTTCGTGCACAGCAATAAGTGTAAATCTTTAGCTAATTATATGAGCCATGGCTCTGCTCCAGCTCTCCAATGGCACTGGCACAGGCTTCTTGTTTTAATTGCAAAAAATTCAGTGAGTTCCCCAGATCCAATGGCTTCTTTCAGTTCTGGTAATGAATAATCTGTTGCTCATCTACATTTTCAATGTAATAGTCACCAAGTGTGTATAGTATACATCCTGTGTTTTTTGATGGAGGGCATCTACCTTAGGCTATAAAGGGTTATCTATGAAAAAGCTCTTTTTTTACACTTTGTACACGCTTAAGTGAAGACGCTTCTACGCCAACAGGAGATCTCCTATTGGCGTATTCAATTCACCCCATGAGAGGCAGTAGCTATGTCTATGGGAGAATGTTTCCCAATGACATAGTGCTGACTACACCAGGGGTTAGGTCGGCATAACTATGTGCTCAGGGCTGTGAATTTTTCACACTTCTGAATGACGTAGTTATAGCGATCCAAGCCTGTCGTGCAGAGCTGGCCTAAGAAGAGGATAACATATCAGTACTGATTATAAATACAGGTATAAATTTATATACATAAATTGCAGTATATGGCTGGTACTGAAAGATATCTTGAAGCACATTACAATTAACTGTGGGGAAAATAACATTTATTTTTTTACAGAACAATTTCAATAAATGTTACTGAAAAAGTACTAATTATGCCTGGCCCTGAATGCATAACTTCTGGGATCAAATCAATACGGGCTTTAAGAATCAATGAAAATGTTATTTGTAACCTGTTTTTGTAATATAGCCCTCGTTAGTAAAAGTTACATTACTTTTTGTATTTGACCACTCTCTCTTATCCAAAGTATTATCGACAAGGTATGAAAGTGCCACATTAGTCTTCAGTTAATTTGACACCCAGGTTTGTTTACCCAAATAAAGAAAAGATCTAGTCACTCCTGTGATGGTGCACAGCTTTTTCTTTTATTTTCAATTGAGGCCTCAGCTAAATTATGCTTCTGAACCATACCTGATCCCATTACCTTTCTTTCATGCACAACAACTTTATTAAATCACAATCTCCCAGGGGCTGTGATTAAGTCTTAGTTTTAAGTTTAAATCAATAAATCTTCAGTGAAGCAAACATTTGAGATTGATGTTAAATACAATATCAGGTAATCATACCTGAAATTCACCATTCTTGCAGTAGTGAACATTGGTTGCAATGAGAGCCAATGAATCTTAGATCTCCCAGACTCTGAGAGCTCTTTTCTGGGATCATGGGACTTTAGAGGAAACTGGGACTGTAAGGGCATGTCTAAACTGCAATAAAACACCTGTGGCTGGCCTATGTCAGCGGGCTTAGGGGCCTCTGGCTGCAACGCTATAAAATTACAGTACAGATGTCTGGACTTGGGCTGGAGCTTGAGCTCTGGGAGCCTCCCCCCTCACAGGGTCCCACTACCCAGGCTTGGCTGGAGCCCAGACATTAACACTGCAATTTTATAGCCCCGCAGCCCCATGAGCTCGCTATATGGGCCAGCTGCAGGTGTCTTATTACAGTATAGACATACCCTAAGACTTTGTCTACAGTCCAGCGTTTCTCAAATATGGCTGCATGTGGCCACTAGGGGCTTTTTGTGTGGCCACAGATTCCTGGGCAATGATGGGGATGGGTGCAAAGCAGTGGTAACAAACATACAAATATCACTTTTCACAGAAACAGACTTGCTAGCTAGCAAGTCTTTAAAATAAATAAAAAAAAAAGCATAAGCAACAACAACAAAAAAAGCCAAGAACGTGCAAAGCACACTTGTTTCTGTTCTGTTTAGGTCCAGTAAAGAATAGAGACCACTGTACGTTATTTTTATTGAGTCTGCAATAAAAACCTACATAAATAAATTATGATTTGGACTTGTATATGTGCATATTTATTTGTTTTTTTTCTCCTAAAGTTAATTAAGTATTTTAGGAAAAATGGTCAGAATGGCCACCAGCAAGAGTTGGTGGCTGCACTCTGAGGCCACCAAAATTTTTCTTTTGCGATCCCCTGGTTTAGGCTAGGATTTAAGGAAACGTTGTCAGAAGGTGTTAGCCAGCACCTTCTAATGAACACATTTGAAAGTCTCTAGCATAGACAAAGCATTGCATACTCTTAATATGGGTTAAAATGGCATTAAAGCTTAGGTTCCCTACTTCAACCTGACCGGTTTAGCATGTGTTACAGGCAGCCTGACTTGTTTACACTAGGCAGCTAAAATGTGATCGCTAACACCGTCTAACAATGTACCTTTAAATCCTAGGCTAGGCAAAGCCAGTAAACCTTCCACCTTCACTAGGAGCTCAGCTTTGGGAGCAGTGAGCTTCAGAAAGGGAAAATTTTTATGCAACTAAAAATTATGATTTCCTTAAAACGTTGATAGAGGGTTACGACGACTACTACTACTCTGAAAGAAAAAAAAAAAGCAATAGCGAGTGCAGCAACTTGCCAAAAACATGACACCAAAAGCAAAGGGGGAAAAATTATACCCATGATCCTTAGTTATGATGTGAGAAAACAAATATATAAAACACTCTAAAAAGGTTTCTCTCCCAGTTATTTAAATCCTGGTTTTCTCACTGATGATGCCTGAAACCAAACTTTCCCTCTTCCCTGGGGTGCCCGAAACCGACCTTTCCCTCTTCCATTGCTTGTGCACAGAGGTTTATTGGCTCTGCTCTGATAGTGCAGAAAAATTATTTCTAGACTTCTAGCTAGAAGTGTTTCTACTCTGTTATAGCATACACTTTTATTGTGCACTTGTGCATTTTTCTTTGATTTAAAAGTAACCTCTCGCAAAATGAAAAATGAATATAATTTTTTGTTCTAAACATTAAACCATATCAAAATCTTTTAGCCAAAAGCTTAAATTTTTTGCTAATTTTTATCATATTTAAAGTGAGACAGAATATGTAAAATATCAATAATTGTGGTAGGGGAGTGAGCAGCTTGATTGTTGCTGAAGGCCTGATGCTGGGAGGGGCTGAGCCTCTCTTTACAGTCAGGCTCAATAGTCAATAAACAGGAGCAGGAGCAGGAACAGGGATGAAATCCTGACCACACTGTAGTGAATGGGCGTTTGGCTATTGACTTCAGTGGGGGCCAGGGTTTCCGACACTGAGGCTACGTGTACAACACAGAAACTATGCTTGCATAGCTGTGTTGGCTTATCCCCTAATATAGATGCAATGTACACCCACAGAAGGACTATTCCTGCCAGTGTAGGAACATCCCTGCCTCAAACAATGTTAGCTACCTTGACAGAAGGTCAACAGAGCTGTCTCTACACAGTTTTGTGAGCATAGGTGTCAGACAGGGGTGTGACTTTTTTCACAACCCTGACTGATGTAGCTATGCCAATATAACTTTTAAAAGTAGACCAAGCTCCAGCTGACTTTTCAAAGAGGCATGGGTTCAGATCGTTTTTCAGAATGATCGAAGTACTATTATTTTTTATTATTGCTCTAGTGTCTCCTATATGCTAGGCACTTCCCAGACACAAGGTGCTGTTCCTGCCCCTTAGAGCTCTCGGTTGGAAAAGACAAGGGAAGTGTGAAGAGTTGGGAGATGGATAAAATATACAAAGGATTATTTGTCAAGTAGATACCAAGTATGCTCACTGACCCCCTATCTAGCCATTATCTGCTGGCTAGATAAATCTGTTCTGGTTTCTTGTAGTTTAACCGTCGAAGGTGGTCTGGAGGGGAGACGTAAAACTGTTCCTCTTGGCGGCTTCTCTGGGAACTTCCTGATTTTTTTTTCATTTTTTTTCACGCGTCTTTGGGAAAACTTCCTATGCTGTGGCCATAGCCGCTGCTGGGTTTATGCTTTGGGAGGTGAAAGCAGTGTGTGGGGATTTTTTTTTTTTTTTTTTGAATTTTTATTTTGCTTGTTTTTTTTTTGTTTGTTTGTTTTTTGCCTGTATATAAGGAAACTTTAGAAATATTGTAGTCTTCTTGTAATAAGAAATGTCAGCGTTCGATTCTAATCTTTGGCTTTCTTATACTGTGGGTATAGCTGTATTTTAATTTTACTGTGTTACAGATTTACTACACTAATTAAACCTGAACAAGCTGGGACAAGCGGAAAGACTGCTTGTCTAGGTAAGTGTTCAGCACACACCCTTTTCTGTCTTTGATTGCAAAATATAAAAAGGCATGATATTCAATTTCGCAAACCAAGTTGCCTTAATTTTACTCTGGAGTAAAATCAATAAAATCAGCATTTATATTTGGCTCTGAATTTGAACATTCTTGTTGCTCTGGAATAGTTTGCATATCCTACTTGGCTGGGAGGCAGTAGTAGCGACTGAATCTCTTTTTATTATGAAGAACCTACTAAACAAATTAAATGTATTGGATGGTCATTCTTTCCTCGTATTTTCTATACTTTTATCTTCTCTGTTTTCTCCATTTTCTTCTGTTCCTTTCTCTTCTGTCTTTTCCCTTGCTTCAACCTTTTTCAGTTTCCTTCCTTAGTTATTCCCTTATATCTTCCCCCTGAAAAATATCCTCTCACACATCCACTCTCAATCTTTTTTCTCCCTTTTGCTCTGCCACAATCGTCCCTAATGCCCAGCAACAGTCCAGTGCTTACAAGGTGCAGGAGAGGTGGTGCAGGGGAGGTGAACAGAAGCATGGATGGCACTTCCAAGTCTAGGTCAGTAACTGCCTGCGTATGGTAGCATGACAGCCAAACTTCCTGTAGACTTGCCACTTGCAGCAGCGCTCAGAGTCTCAGACTCTGCTCACATCTGATTGTACAGCCCTGTCTGTGCTATGGAAAATTTCTAAAAACTTTCCACGATAATTAACACTTGTTTAGCTTCACTGGTGTTAGCATGTTAGGAGACTTCGTATAGATGTCAAGTATCAGGGGGTAGCTGTGTTAGTCTGTATCCACAAAAACAACAAGGACACTTCAGAAGTGGGATTTTTACCCATGAAAGCTTATGCTCAAATAAATCTGTTAGTCTTTAAGGTGCCACCGGTCTCCTTGTTGATTTTTTGGTATAGATGGGCTGCTGGCATCTTTAACATAACTCTTTTCAGAGCAGCTCTAATCAGCACTTGTTTGTTAATAATAATTAATAATAAAAGAATCAGCAGCAACTGGTATCCCATCCATACTAAGACTTCCAGAGATGCTAACACTAGTGGCGCTGAACAGATATCAGCAATGATGGGAAACTTTAAGAAGATTTCCTATGTCTGAGGAAGAGCTGGCTCATAAGGTTGCTGATTGTGAGATTTAATTGAGTGGGGATATGATCATTCGGTAAATCTGTGGATGGTCCCTGAGGTGCACACATGCTTCCTAGTTCACTATCAGTTCCAAATAATTATTATCAGTTCCAAAAATTCAGTTATCCGTCAAGTCTACTGGGGGTTACAAAAATCAAGACTAAACAATGTCTTCTGTAAAACTGACAGGGACTTTGTCAGTTTTCAGGGATACTTGGTTGCCCATTTATTTATAAAACCCTGAAACTGTGTGGTGTTAATTCACATAAGTACAGGGTGGGTGTGATCATGGTGGACAAGAGTCAGTTTGTTTGATTTTCCTGCGGGGAAATGGGTAGGCAGAAGATGGCAAATGATTTTTATGGGCATTTATATCAGGATACTATCTTGTGTGAAATCAAGCACTCAGATAATACTGTGATGGAGGCCATATAAAAACCTAGATACATTACACATTATGGACCATACCTCCAAAATCAATTTGGTGGCTGTTTTGGGGAGGTGGATGAGGGAGAGCAAGAGAGCACGCGCAGAAGCAGGCATGTCAGACATCTGATCAATGCCAGTTCACCTTGAATAAAAATGTAGTGACCTGGACTATACTTCATTTTTCTGTGTGCTGCTCTGATGCATGAATTTCAGGAAACAATGTCCCTGCTCCAGTGTTTTTAATTGTAATTTCCAAGCGTCATCTGCTGCTTTGGATGGGGTTCTCGCAAGCTGACAAATGATGCTCCTTCTGGCTTGTTCATTCAGTTTACTGGCAGTCTGTCAGTTGCAGATGACTTCTTGATTTGTATCTGCTAAAATAAATTGATTTTGTTTAACAGTCTTGAAATACCACACTTCTTTCTATATGGGTTTCTCTTCCTTGTCACAGAACCAATAAAATTCGAGTACTCTACAAATAGCCTCCTGTCAACCCTTTCAAGTGGATGTTATCCCTGTTTTACAGGTTAAAGAATTTGCCCAAGGTAACACCCCACTGTGTGGCGGAGCTGGAAACCAAACACAGATCTCCTGACTCCTACTCCTGACTCCTGTGTTTTGACCACAGGACCATCTCTGCCCTACATGCTGTAAGGTAAGCTATTTTTGATAGACTAATTTATAAAGAAAAGTTGTTTATAGTTACTTTTAGATGATTGGAAAACTTTCCAGTTGTAGACTAAGCCGACAGCACCATCTGGAGGGTAATTGGTATGTCCCTTAGAGAGAGATTTAGAGAAATCTCACTACAGTTTGAGGAATACGAATTGTTCTTATAAATGACATTTTGTTGATATTACCTGAATGAGATAATTTTGAGTGGTTTCAAAGTAACTAGGTCTAGGGTCAACTTTCACTTTGATACTTTCATTTACTTGTAATGGTCTGAGTTTTGGGAATGTGATCAGTAAAAATGGAGGGGGAAAAAGACCTAATATTCTCCACTGTTCGCATCTCTACCAATCAGTTATGCTTGACAGAATTGCACATGCCATTCATCCCCAAGACATGGTAAAGGAGAGCTTGACCTTAAAAAGCCTAAATCACAGAAGTAGCTCCATTAGTCAGTGGGACTACTTGCATAAGAACTACTCTTGGGAGTAAGGCTTTGAAGAATCCAGTCCTTAACTGAGTATCCAGTATGATGAATCCAGTTGAGAAAATTGGAAGTAAATGCCTTATGCTTTCATTCACTTCCTTACACCTTAGTAGGGTTTTTTATGCTATACAGGAATACAGCCAAACTAAAAGACACTGGTAAAAATGGTGTTTTTTTTTTTTTTTAAATGTACTCACTCTGAATAATCTCTTGAAAGCAATAATCTGAAATCTGTTTCCTTATAAAAAGGGATCTCTTTCACCGTGCACATGCACTGAACTGATGAATGACTTTGAAAAAGTCACTGTACCTCTGTGTTCCTCAGATTTTTCAATCTATAACATGGGGAGAATGATACTTTTCCTTCATAAGTGTTTTGAGATCCACAAATGAAAAGTGCGATACAAGAGTTAAGTCTTGTTGTACTATTTATTATGGAAGTGATTGTGAAATGTATTAATATACATCAGAATCTAAGCAAGACAGAAATGGAGTATTCCAGTCCCATGCTTAAACCATTAACTTCAACTCTCTCTTGTAGAAAACCATCTCTTGGTGCATTTATTTCAGTTTCACATTGCATACTGAAATATACAGTCTTTTATACTGACTCCACTGCAAGCCCTAGCGTAGGCGCTGTGTCAGGGTGGGATCATAGCATGCAGTGTGGTAGATTCTAGGCAGCACTGGGGCCCTTAAGACAACCAGGGAGGCTTCTGAAACTTAGGCCCCAAGGGCTGTCTTAAATTAGTCTCTAGGACCTCTGTCCCCCAAAACAGTTCAGGATCAGGAGGGCAGAAGGCCACCTTAACTATTTCCTTCCCCTGGGCTGCATGTTCTGGCACAGCACAGAATCTCACCCTTAAGATCCATTGTGCTAGGAGCTGTACATTCATATAACAGACAGTCCCGTCTCAAATAGCTCATAATCTCAGTGATTGTAAGGCATCTTTTTTTTTTATCCATGTTTTATTTTAGCATCATGTCCTGTATTTCTCGATGAGGACAAAACTTTAAGATTTCTTCTCAACATACAGTTTTTCTTACACTAATCTCTTTAATGTAACTCAAAATTAAAAATATAAAACAAAGGACTACAAATTCCAGAGTATCAATTTTGTTGATAGTCTGATACATCTGACTTATTTGCTGTCCACTAGGTGTCACTCTTGTTCTAATATTAGAAGGGCAATGAAAACCCTTGCGTTCACAAGAAAGTGAAAGAAGTAGAGGCCTATGTAAGAGATAAATTAAGTAAGTCTTAGGATTTTCTGTCTGGATTCATAATTAGAAATGAGGCTAGCTATGTGACAGCTGAGCAAGCCTGAATCTGATGTTCAACTTTGAAATAACAGAGGTTTCTTTGAGAGGATGCAAGAGGTCTGTTAGCTGGGGAGTCATCATTATCAAAGGTTTCAGAGTAGCAGCTGTGTTAGTCTGTGTTCGCAAAAAGGAAAGGAGTACTTGTGGCACCTTAGAGACTAACCAATTTATCTGAGCATAAGTTTTCGTGAGCTACAGCTCACTTCATCGGATGCATAAGGATCACTCTCCTTACAATGTGTATGATAAACACCCATTTTTTCATGGTCTGTGTGTATATAAATCTCCTCACTGTATTTTCTACTTTATGCATCCGATGAAGTGAGCTGTAGCTCACAAAAGCTTATGCTCAGATAAATTGGTTAGTCTCTAAGGTGCCACAAGTACTCCTTATCATTATCAAACGTGCATAGCCTAGGAAGGACTGTTACACTAATGACAGCGACTACAGTGGATGGTGTCACGCCAGGTGTGTGGTGAAGTTGCCAGATAGGAGTCAATCCTATGAATTCATGAATCTCTGGGGTGGCCCTGTGGGTGGCACCAGGAGGTGTCAGAGCATGCACCACTTCATGTGTTGATGGAGAGTGTGAAAGCATAGTATGCTGGGGTATTTTTGTCCATCCTGGAAACATGGCTGAAGAGCAAGCAACGCTGCTTTTGGATATAATGAGGGCTTGAAGAAAGGCCGGATATTTGCAAAACTGACATTTCACACAAAGTCAAACTACTTTATGCTCAGGATTTAGTGCTGACAGCACATATGGAATACCTCTAGCTGCTCCAAGTGTGCTTGTAGGAACTGTGACACTGGAAGACCAGATTTCAGCTTATGCCAGGGCTCACTGAACATTGACAAATGTATAGCTGGAAATCAGTCTGGCTCAGCTGTGTGTGAGTACTGTTAAAATAGATTTTAGAGTTATAAGTATGTGTTTAGTCTTTATGAAATGCTTGTAGGATGCTGTATGTAGTTATCTTACCTTATAACCTGGGATACAAATATAAGTAACATTTAAGTGTTCGCAACTGTAAAAATGTTTGCTCAGACTGTAAACCCCCACAGTCAAGGGAGAAACATTAGTGAGATGCTAGTTTACCACATGAGGTGTCCTCTTCTCCCCCAACAAAAGAAGGTCAAACAGACAAGCCATTATGGAACATCAGTGGACAAAAGACTTTATTGATTGCTTCCCCCACACCCATGAAGAGGGTATGTGTGCACAAGCCCTCATCCCGTCATTGCTTGAAAGCTGGGTGAAGGGAATAAAGATCCCTGTCTAGGAGGAATTGTGATCACTATACTGCTTGTAATTCGGAGACAGCAAAATTTTTAAGCATAAGCAAGGGATCCCCAAGCTTTTTGGCTTGGTTAGCCCCAGGGGACATACAGATCTTGCATATTATACCAGCTAGTATAACATTTTGGAACCTAAGACTGTACCTTATGTATATATGTTTACCTGCTTTATCCATATAAATAATTCTCTTACTACTTTTTCTAAATAAATCATTAGTATTATAGGATTGGCTACAAGAGTTATCTTTGGTTTGAGATCTGAGGTACAATTGACCTGGAGTAACCTGAATATTTTTGGACTAGGAGTAACCTGAACATTGTTGTGATTTTTGGTGTAAGGGGCCATCTATCACAACAGCAGGCTTGCCTGGGTGGCAAGATAGACCAGAGTGCCCAGGAGGATTGTCTATGACTCCATGTCAAGGGTGTTATAGTGCTTTAGGAGTTCACGATTATTACTGGGTTGATGAAATCTAATTATAGAACTTAAAACCAGTTTGGGGTTTGCATCTTGTTCCTTGACAGTCTGCCTTGAGATTGGTATCATGCTTGTGAGCTACTCGAGATAGCTTGACAGGAAGGTCCAGGGTTCTGACCCATATTGCAATACTGGTAATACACAAGTTTGATAGATCCTGGGCTTTGTTTCAGTGCAAAGACATTTTTTGCACCCATTTCTCTCATGTGCATGTATGGCATCTGCAGAGCAACAGTGTGTAGATGCAGTTGTTGGTCCATAAGCCATTTCAAGGCCTCCTCTGTTACACTGTGGATATCATCCAGTTCACCTTTCAATTCATATTTGGGTCACTGCATTGTGATGTATTTGATGGTTTGGATGTTCTCATCACAGTTGCACGAAGGGGATTTTCCATTTGTGTTTCAAGTAGCCTCATCTTCCATGGTTTGTTCAGATGCGGTTCAGTGTGGTCCAAAGTCTGTGTGGCAGGTCAAAATAGGATGGTGGCTTGCTGGGTAAGTAATAATGTACTTGTTTGAAATGGTTGGTGAGGTCTGGACACTTTGCCATCCCTGGCCAGATCTAGAGACATGAGGTGGTCCATAGTGGTTTTCATGATTTCAGGTGTTTTGGGGGTATGTTATCCATAACCAGTTGAATCGGAAGTTCTGGGTAGTCTTTGGCACGTTTAAGTTCTCGTGCTGTGGCTATATCTCGGCTGATAGCTGGATGTTCAATGCTTGCTAACACAGAAAGTCACAGTAGAGGTGTTGATTTTAAAGTTCCCATAATGATTTGCATGATCTGATTCAGCTGCCCATCCACAAGTTGGGTATGGCAACTTCTTGTCTACACTTGTGCACAGTACTCTGCAACTCTGCCAAGACCAATGTTCATAGCACTGAGGCAGTTGATTCCCAGCTTATTCCCACTAACTTCTGAATAATATTGATGCAAGTCTTACCTTTAGAGGCTACTTTCTCGAGGTGGTCATGAAAGGTCAGCGAGCAGTCAAGAATGACACAGAGATATGTTAGTTTTGGTTCATAACCGTTCCACCACAAAACTCAACAGTTAGTGTTTTGTGTGATTGTATTGTCAAGGGGGAAAATAGAAACTACTGATTTGCTTGGATTTGATCTCATCTTCCATTTTTGGAAGTACTCCTCCATGATCTTAAGGTCAGATGTTAAGGTCACTTCAAGCTCTTTAAAGCTATGGGCCTAAGTTGCAAGTGCCAAATCATCAGCATATGCAAACTTCTGAGCTATCATTTCAGGCATATCGGTCATACATACATTGAAGAGTGTCGGATCATGAACAGAGCCTTTTGGTAGCCCAACATTCAAAGTGCGCATCCTTCCATAGCTAAGCATGGTGTTCAGCAGCCTGTGAATCTGCACATGGGATCACTTTGGACAGTTTTGGTAGCACACCATCCTTTCAAACTGTGTCATATGTCTCTGACAGATTGATTCAAGTGGTACCGGTCTTGAATTTTCATTGGAATCCAGCCTCCATGTCTGCAGTGAGGTCCAGGTTTAAATGCATATGCTAATTGTGGTGTCTTCAATAAATGCAGCATATTGCCTTTTCCCCTTTAAAAAAAAATAAAAATCCCATGTGCTGCTTATAAGTATAACACAGGACCTGGTTGCAACAATTTCGGTGCAGTCAAAAACCAGCTTGCTTCTTGGGTAGGCTGGCATCCACAGTGGGCCCAATTCATTTCAGAATTATACACTCCATCAGCTTGTAGGTGGTGGTGGTCAAGAGGGAGATTGGCCTATTAACTAGAAGAATGACAGGTTTCAGAGTAGCAGCCGTGTTAGTCTGTATCCGCAAAAAGAAAAGGAGGATTTGTGGCACCTTAGAGACTAACAAATTTGTTCGAGCATACGCTTTCATGAGCTACAGCTCACTTCATCGGATGCATTTGATGAAGTGAGCTGTAGCTCACGAAAGCTTATGCTCAAATAAATTTGTTAGTCTCTAAGGTGCCACAAGTCCTCCTTTTCTTTTAACCAGAAGAGTGATCTGCAGGTTTTCCAGGCTTTAGGATTGCAATGACCTTGGCTTCTCTCCACACAGGGAATTTCATTGGTCTCCAGGATGTTGGTGAAAAGCTACATCATCCATTTCTATGTGTGTGGATGTAGGTTATATAATCACTCAGGATAGATACCATCTTTTCCCACTGCTGTTCCCAATTCTATGGCTGCAATGGCTGTGTCAATTTTCTTACTTGTGGATGATCCAGACCATTGGGACGACAGAGCACATGTGGATATCACCTGCTGAAATTGATGCTGGACTTGTTTACTATGTTTGTCCACTGCGCCCATAAGTGAGACGTGCAGGAGGCAGTGAGACTTATTCGTCAAAGAACGTCCTGTTTGTTGTGACCGTTTGAACTCTGCTTGCAGCCTAGGTGGATGAACTAGTTGACGGTCTCCACGGTACTCGACCACACTTGAGTTGGGGGGGGGGTCTGAGGGCCCAGCTCCGAGATTCTGGGAAGCAGCTGTTAAACTGAAGGAGTTGCTTTTAAATTGGCTAAGTCTACAAGAAAGAAGCAGATAGATGAAGGGGGAAATACTGAATTTGGGGTTGTCATCAGAGAATTTTCCAATTTTAAGACTATGCATAGGGCATTGGACTGTCTTTAATAAGGCTGAGATGGATAATTTTGACATTTGTGACTAAACTGGGTATGATAAACTTTGTGACCAGTAAAGTGACCTGACCAGATACAGTAACTCTTCACTTAATGTTGTAGTTATGTTACTGAAATATGCTACTTTAAGCGAAACGATGTTAAGTGAATCCAGTTTCCCCATAAGAATTAATGTAAATAAGGGAGGCTAGGTTCCAGGGAAATTTTTTTTTCCGCCAGACAAAAGACTGTGTGTGTGTGTGTGTGTGTGTGTGTGTGTGTGTGTGTTCCCTCCCCACTCTGAAGTACAGCTGTGGGGACCCGCATGAAAGACCCCTTAAGCTTATTTCTATCAGCTAAGGTTAAAAACTTCCCCAAGGCACAAATCCTTTCCTTGTCCTTGGGTGGTATTGCAGCCACCACCACTAAGTGATTTAGACAAAGATTCAGGAAAAGGACCACTTGGAGTTCCTATTTCCACAAAATATCCCTCCAAGCCCCTTCACCCCCTTTCCTGGGAAGGCTTGAGAATAATATACATATCAACCAACTGCCTTTAATAAAACTACAGACCAGACCCTTTATTTTTAGGACACTAAAATCAATCAGGTTCTTAAAAGAAGAACTTTATTATAAAGAAAAAAGTAAAAGAATCACATCTGCAAAATCAGGATGGAAGGTAACTTTACAGGGTAAATAAAAAAGATTTAAAGCACAGAGGATTCCCCTTTAGGCTTAGCTTCAAAGTTACAAAAAACAGGAATAAAACTCCCTCTTATCATAGGGAAAATTCACAAGCTAAAACAAAAGATAATCTAACGCATTCCCTTGCCTTTACTTACAATTTTTGTAATATTAGATGCTCATTTCAGGTAGGTTTTTAGGAGATTTTTTTCCCTGCCTGGTCCCTCTCTTGTCCAGAGAGAGAACAAAACAAAGAGAGCACAAACAAAACCTCCCCCCACCCACCAGTTTTGAAAGTATCATCTTTTCTTATTGGTTCTTTTGGTCAGGTGCCAACCAGGTTATTTGAATTTCTTAACCCCTTACAGGTAAAGTATAAGTTTTAAACAAACAATTTAATATTGTACACAGCAGTGATGATTGTGAAGCTTGGTTGAGGTGGTGAAGTCCAAGGGTGGGATATTTCCTGGGGAATGCCTTACTTCTAAATGATGAACTAGCACTCGGCTGAACCCTCAAGGGTTAAAACATTGTTGTTACTGTGGCCTCACACTCTACAAGGCAGCACGAATGGAGGTAGGGTGACCAGATGCCCCGATTTTATAGGGCTGCTCTTTCTGCAAGCAGTGGACAAAGCAGGCGGCTGCCAAACAAGGTTATAAGGGAGCACTGTGCAACTTTAAACAAGCATGTTCTCTAATTGATCAGTAACATAACAACGTTAACCAGGATGACTTTAAGTGAGGAGTTACTGTATATGAAATGCAAAATCAGCACACCAGTCAGTGTAGAGCTGGGGGTGAGCAGTAGGGTTTTGATAGCATAGGCAGGTGCCATCCCCTTAGCTCTGCTGTCTTTGTTGTGTCCTGGTGCTGCTTTAGCTGTGGCAATTACTTTTCTCCCCCTCACTTGTGCTGCTAGGTGTCATTGTGCCTATCCTGGGCCTAATTACTCCACCTCTCTCCTTGTTCCTATACATTAGATTATGAAACATCTCATATTGCAGTGCCTGGGTAGCTAGACTATTTTGTTAAGGAAGCAGACAGCAGTGAGGAACCTGCCCTCCAGAACCCCAGCCATCCAAAGCAGTAAAGATGAGACTGGCTCAGCTAGCTAGCAGTAAGGTGTTTGCACTATGGATCTCCAGCCCTGGAGCACATCAAAGGAAAGAGGTAATCATCTGACTGGCATTACAGAGCATGCATCCCTACTCCTGTGACGGCTGGCATCTTGGCCGACACACCAGGGAGCAAACTGGAGACCTCCAGAACTAAAATCATGAACTGCTATAGCTTGAACCAAAAAGCTAAGGCTCTCTAACTGCATCTGTAAATTGACTTGTATCCTCTGTAGACTGCACTCAGTACAGCAGTGGATTACACTCATACTCTTGTCAGCAGTGTTCCTCTTCTCCTTAAGGTAGCTGATGTTAAACAAAAAATCAAAGCAATACCATGGAAAAGGGTGTGTGTGATTATATCACATCAGGAAAAATCACATTTTCCATAACCTTCATGACTGCCTGAGACTTTACATAGCGCAAAATAACTTGAACTCTTGTAGTATTTTAATTCTTGTCAATGTTTAAGTGAAACAGAAAAAAGAGCAGTCATTTTCATACATCAAAATGCCATTCACAAATGCACAAAATACAGTGTATTATAGAAGATAATGTATCACACTTTTACTCTCCTTTGTGCTATAAGTATTTAATAGCTTTGCAATATGCATCATAGAATATTAGGGTTGGAAGGGACCTCAGGAGGTCATCTAGTCCAACCCCCTGCTCAAAGCAGGACCAATCCCCAGTTTTTGCCCCAGATCCCTAAATGGCCTTCTTGAGGATTGAATTCACAACCGTGGGTTTAGCAGGCTAATGCTCAAACCACTGAGCTATCCCTCCCTCCAAATCATATTTAGTAACATTTTATTTTTGCAGAAATCCTTTAAATAAGTCCTTTTCAATTAGGTCATCAACTTGACCCCACACTTTTGTGTTTAAATCCTCAGTGACTTTGAAATTTTAAATAGATCATAAACATATAAAACCCTTTTTTTCTCATCACTGGAGTTTCTGGTGCATGCTTTTATTTAGTGGGTTTCTTTTCGGGCATGATCCTGCAAACCTGAACATGTTTAACTTTGTGCATATTAGTAGTACCACTGACTTCCCTGGGCGTACTTGTGCATAAAGTTAGGTACATGCATATGTTTTTTCAGTCTTGGGGCCTGCAAACTCAGGTCTATGACCTCATCTGGCAAGGATTAACTCTGTTTTTGTGTATTGGACAGCATTGAGCCCAGTGTTGGTGTTAAACAAATAACAAACTCATTCAGAGTTTAGGACCCTTAAGGGGGGATCTGCAGAAGGACTATCACTTCAGGAAGAGCCTCACTGGATCATCACAGGCTGCCTGTATGGAAGCTTATCCATAAAGATATGTTTGGGCTTCAGAAGTTCAAGGAGTCTAAACATAGTCCTCTGGGCAAATTCCAGTGCAGGGAACTAGGCAATTCAGTAGGGTGGCAATGTCAGGAATTCTTACAAGGTCCTTCAATGGGTAATTCCCTCAGGGACCTGAAAATAGTCAAACTGGATTGTGAAATTTCAGTTACAGAGACATTTAAATACCTACACACAGCACAGGTTTTATAGGCTGACAAGTTTTGTTGGGTGCTCAATCGCTTTTGTTGGGTGCTCAACTCAATCATTTATTTTAGGTGCCTAACGATGGACTTTGGTGCCAAACTTTAGGCTCTCAAGTTTGAAAATTTTGGCCGAGGCCAATTTTTTTTTTAAATTACACGACTCATTTCAAAATAGCAAACCTGGTCTCGAACAACCAGAACCCCCAGAGCTAAATTAACTAACCAGCACTCAAGTAACACTCCTCCTTCCCTCATAACAAACCCCATACCTTTTAAGCCCCAAAATGCCTGATAAAATAGTTGTCTTGAAGCATGCCTTCCAGGGAATAAACTTGAGCCGTTTCAGACCCAGAGGCTCAGGTGAATTCCAAAGTCCAGGTCCTTTCACAAAAAACACATTGTCAGAAGCCTGTCATAAATATAAAGGGAAGGGTAACCACCTTTCTGTATACAGTGCTAAAAAATCCCTCCTGGCCAGAGGCAACATTCTGTTACCTGTAAAGGGTTAAGAAGCTCAGCTAATCTGGCTGGCACCTGACCCAAAGGACCAATAAGGGGACAAGATACTTTCAAATCTTGGTGGGGGAGGGGGAAGGCTTTTTGTTTTGTGCTCTTTGTTTACGTGGTTGTTCTCTCTTGGGACTGAGAGAGGCCAGACAGAAATCCATCTTCCTCAACCCATCCTAATCCAAGTCGCCAATATTGCAACCAGTATAGGTAAGCCAGGCAAGGCGGATTAGTTTATCGTTTGTTTTATGTGAATTTTCCCTGTGTTAAGAGGGAGGTTTATTACTGTTTTCTGTAACTTTAAGGTTTTGCCCAGAGGGGGATCCTCTGTGTTTTGAATCTGAATACCCTATAAAGTATTTTCCATCCTGATTTTACAGAGTTGATTTTTCTTTTTTTTTCTTTTCTTTTTTTTTTTAATAAAATCCTTCTTTTAAGAACCTGTCTGATTTTTCCATTGTTCCAAGATCCAGGGGTTTGGGTCTCTGATGATTTTGGAACCAATTGGTTAGGATATTATTCTCAAGCCTCCCCAGGAAAGGGAGTGTGTAGGGCTTTGGGGGATATTTTGGGGGAAGACGTCTCCAAGTGGTCTCTTTCCCTGTTCTTTGTTTAAAACGCTTGGTGGTGGCAGCATACTGTTCAAGGACAAGGCAAAGTTTGTACCTTGGGGAAGTTTTTAACCTAAGCTGGTAAGAATAAGCTGAGGGGGTCTTTCATGTGGGTCCCCACATCTGTACCCTAGAGTTCAGAGTGGGGAAGGAACCCTGACAAAGCCCTTCCCATTTTAATCAAGATCCCAGCTCAAGTGCCTCCAACAATTGTAACTATGGCAGAATGTCAAGAGAAGCAGGTGGCATTATAGCTCAAAACCAACATCTGAAAGGAGCAGAGGTATTGTGAAATATACCTTATAAAAATGACACCTCCTTACTCAGCAGATCTGCTTTTTCTCAGTATTCAGAAGAAAAACTGATGACTTAAGTGACAGTAAGTTCACTGCTTTTTACTCCTGTTAGCTCTGAAGAGTCAAAGCAGTTAAGGAGAGACTGAGCTGGATTCTGTTCCTCCTTGTGTATCACCTACCAATTTGTCTACAAATTTCCATGTAAGGGTAGTGCGGTTCAAACATGTCACTGGGAGCATAATTAGAAGATAAGGTCATTGCACAGGTATCCCTGGGGGCGTAACTTAAAAATGATGGGGTGGTACATATGTAACTTGCCCTGCAGAACCTTTGTTGCTGGTGGTGATAACCATCTGAACCCATACTGGGGAGTTTGCAGAGCTGGCAGTTTGAAAAAATGTCTACTTGTAAAGTGAACACATTTAATATGAAATAAGAGACCATAAACATGGAACTCTACAATGTCATTTTTATAGTCCGTTTTCAGATCAGAAATAGAATGTAATTACCACTTAAAAGCCAATAAAGAATGGATGCAGAATTCAGAGTATTGGTGTAATATGCTGCTGATACACTAGGCGGCAGACAGGCAGCTGTGTTCTGATCTGACTTTGGTTTCTGAATAGTTGTTAGGTGCAGCACTATGTAAAGCATGACAGTAGTCTAATCTTGAGGTGACAAAGGCAGAGCAGGTGGTAGTGAAATCCACATTCAACAGAAAAGGTGTCTGATTAGATGTGGAGTTCCAAAGTTGTTGTGTTATAGACAGAGAAATGCCATCAAAGAGACAAGAGAAACTTTTGAACATCACATCCAATCAATTCCAAAGTTGTCATGTTACAGATAAACAGAGAAATGCCAACAAGTTGAGTGTAATGCCAGTCGTCTTCAGATGGGTATTGTGAGAGTTAATTTAATCATGTTTGCAAAGCACTATGAAATTCTCAGAAAATATTAGTTAAATGCAAAGATTATTATAACTTAGTGGTAGTATAATAAATGTATGCAGTGTAGGAACCAAATATGTCCAAAATATTAGAGGCCATGTTGAGGCCTATTTAAAAATTGGGTTCTTATATTCTAACATAAAGGTTTGTTTTCATTTGTTTTAATCTTAGTTGTATGGATGTTGAAAATGTGCTGTGAAAGGTCACTAAATGCATTAAAGAGCTGTGGGAAACATCACCTGCTTTGTTGACTTTATTTTCAGGTGAATCGCCTTGATACAGGTGAATCACTTATGGAAAATCCTACGTAAGTGTGGGGAAAATGTGGCAAAGTGATATTTACATTTAGCTGCCTTGATCATGCAAAAATGTCAATGCATGTAGCCATATTCAGGCCTAATATTTTTCTACAGAACGGTAAAGAATCATTTCTCTTCTGTTTATGCTTTCATTAGCTCAGAGTGGCTACAGCAGTGAGAACATTCCAGATGATCTGATCACATCATGCTGAGTAATTTAAGACCTAAAATGGCATGTGGATTACCTTATATGGCAAGGCTCAGAGGATGGTTTTAGGTGGGTTTTTGGTTTAAGTTAAAGGTGATCTTCTAGACTGTAGTTTCTCTCTGGAAAGTTAGATAAGGTACATTAAAGATCCATCAGTGTATTAGGAAATTAATCCTGTTAGAGATATACTAAAGGTTCACATGCTTATCTCAGTAGCAGGAAAAAATGGACTGTACACATTTTATACAATGAAGAATTAATAGAAATATGTACTCTGAGAAAGTATGAACAAAGGGAATATATAATATGTTACTGCAGCTCTGTAGTTAAAATAGAACTTAAATCCATGTTTCCATGGTAAATATCCTTTTGAAAGGCTTTTAGTTCAGCTGTTTAATTTACTTTTGACCCCAACAAAGTGGTTAAGCAGGATTGTTTTCTGTGTTACAAAAAGGAAAAAAAAAGTCTGGCAAGGAAATTCATTTGCCTCATCTACCTCAGCATTTCTCCCTCTGGTGGTGGGGGCCTGGAGTAAATCAGTCCTACTCCGGAGGTTTTTAATTCTTCACTTTGGTTTATTTTTCAGTATTTACAAGGTGGGCCTCAGGGTAGGCCTGAATAGTTCTTTTAAGCAAAAAACAAACTCACAACACACAAGAAATACGTACATGTCCCTGCCCCCTCCCCAGGGTGTTGCCTTATTATGCTGGCTTCTGGTCACCAATCCTTTCCCCAACAGAAGTTAACTTGATTGTTTCCTCTATCGAGAGAACAGACTTCCACATAGGAGCAGCCTTTCTCCCTGCTGCAGCTTGTTTTCTCATCCCTCCTTCTCTCTCACCAGAAGAGACATTTTTAAAGGTGGTGGCCATTAAATTGAACTCAGGTGTGTTGAATTAACCTGAGGTGATCTCATTTCAGTTCATGGGGAAAAGGGTCTTCACCATTCAAGACCTGATATACCAACCTTCCAACACTCTTATAGCTGTCAGTTCTGACTTTGTCACACAGAGCAAGTGAAGTATATTGTAATTCCATAGTGTTGTGTTTTGCATTGGTTTTCATTATTGTGATTTAAAGAGAAACTTATTTATGATGGATTAGTATTTATGATGATTTCATATAGTATTGAATGGGTGCATATGTATAAATAAAATGTAAAGTTAATTAAAATATGCTCCCCTTCATTGACATGAACCACATGATGATGCTTTTTTTGCATGAAGAAGGAGGCTGTAGGCTTCATGGTTTGTTCCCCATGTCCTGGGACCACCAGGATTCCAAAGGAGGCTCTGTTGTTCAGAAGGTGGTGAATTTGGGGAGCAGCCACTCTTTGGGTCTTGCTCCCTGTAGAAGTGCATAGATCTGAGTTAATACTACTCCAATATCACTAACTCCTGTTTTATGCCTACACCTTTCTCAGTGCGGAGGGATTGCCTACACTTGGGTAGAGGAGCCAATAGCAGCATGGCCAAGGTCGTGCACTGTCATGGGGAGCACTGCAGTACCATAGAGGGCTCAGCACACCATGTGGGCATCTTCTTTTGCCCACTGTTCCTGTGATCTGCACAATTTGAAAGCAGTATCCCCTTCCACTGTGCAGCCCCCCAAGCCTCAGTGTATTTAGGGGTGTATTCAAAGGACACCTTCATCCCAGAGCTTCCTGGCAATTCTGCTGCCCCTGTGGTGTTTCTATAGGAGTGCAGGGTATGGCCTTTAGTTTTACTTTGGGTTGGTATCACTTTTTGTATTAAAACATTACTTAGAAACTTGGGACTGCACGTAGACTGTGACTTGGATCCCTGTTATAGTTGGCCTCATACTGTGGATTGACACAGTGCATGGTGATAAAATCACTGTTAATTGGTGTATTAAAATTACACATGTTAAGTACTGGAATGTTCACTGTGGTTCTCTGTTCAGTCTGGTTTATTGCTGGATCCACATTTTTAAGTCGGTCAATTTAAAAGCAGTTCTCCGTCAAAAGAAATAGTGGCAAAATACTCAATATTTTATTCTTAATCTTTATTTAGGTCTTTGTTAGATTAGAATGTTTGATGTATTCTTTTAAAAGTAGAGCATCAGCTGAATTTATGCAACTGTAGTGAACAGCAAATTATCTACAAAGGAATGCTAAGATGGAATTCCCTTGTGTACTTTTACAGGAGTGAGTTAATTACACTTCACTCAGCAGGTTGTTCATAAGTCCTAGATCTAAGACTCAGTAAAAAAAGATAGATTGGCCTTTAACTATCCCAGCTGGAACTCAGCTTTAAGACTGAGCCATATACCTGCTGAGACTGTTGTTTTAAACACTTATAGTACTGTATCTTCGACGTTTAACAAAGTCTGCAAAAAGAAGCAGGATGACATATTGAAAATAGTGTACGCATTCCAGTTGGGGAGAAAAGTTTTAACTTTGCGTATGAGTTTTTCTGTTATTGCTTGTAAAAGGGAGAATATGCAGAACACACTAAATGCACATTAAAGGACACATTTTTTGCCCTGTTTGTTAAACCTTTCCTTACCAGTGTAATGCTCTCCTGGTAGAGGTCATTGTAGAAACAAAACTAAAACCTCTTCATTTTTCTATGGAAAAAACAGGCATTTTCCCCAGAGGCTGAGTTAAGCCTGCGTTAATCTGGTGTGCTCTGGGTTTTTATTTATTCTCTTGCTAAATGAAGAGCTTTATCACAATGGATACCTATATAGCTTTGAAATATGTAGAAGAGCACAGGCGATTTTGCTAGTTTCTAGTGCTGATTAATTTTCCTGCACAAACTTTGTTTCTTTTCTGATTTTAGGTAATTTATTTTATTTTTCAAAAGTTCTCATGTTTTTAAGGGAAGAACTTCTTTATGACGGATTGATGCAGATAACAGCTGCAGTGCAAATATGTGACCGCTGTGATGTAGCTTTCTGAACTC
The DNA here is from genome assembly GCF_015237465.2 of Chelonia mydas. NCBI lineage: Eukaryota > Metazoa > Chordata > Testudines > Cheloniidae > Chelonia > Chelonia mydas. The sequence continues at coordinate 86,559,331 of NC_057854.1, forward strand.
ATCCATTGATTTGGTTTGTACTCAAACACTGAGTGTGGCTCCATACAAAATCTGTGTGACCAGTACTTCTGTACAGATGTTTCCTGGTGTCCAGCTGTGACCTAAACATCCAACTGTATGCTCAAAAGGGCTTAATATTTCTGTAAATTATGAGCCCTAGGGCAGGTTCTTTTGGAGCAGGGCACTTTTTAAAAAAGGCATTTTCGCAGTGGGTAGTTGATTCCATCATTCAACCATAAAGTGGGAGTGTGGAGGCAATAAGAGAAAACAACTGAGCCAGGGAAAGGGACAGCAGAGTGAAAAAGGACAAAAGGTGATAGAGAGCACGCAACAAAATAGAAGATGCTGCTCTGGGGGAGTAGCTGGAGGATGAAGGTTGTTCAGGATCCCATGGCTCAGAAGTAATGGGAGCATCAATTCAACAGAGTGGTTTGAGGGTTCAGATTGTGGTTATAGGGTAGTCACAGTTTAAAGAGGCCACGCTGAATTATTTCATTGCCGATTGGTTTGATGTTGATTGCCCCTCAAAAAGAAATGATCATCGTCAAATTGCAAGATGAATTGTCTCCAGAGCCCTTTCAGATATCTGAAATATGCTCTGTCTTTGACACATCTGACAGAAAAGGCTACAGATAAACCTGATTATCTTATTCCTATGTGTAGCTTGTAAGTAAGGCCTGATCAACGCTAAAAAGTTAGGTTGACCCAGCTACATTTCTCAGGGGTGTGAAAAATCCACACCCCCGAGCGACATAGGTAAGCTGTTCTAACCCCTGGTAGTGACTGCACCAGGTCAATAGAAGAATTCTTCAATCAACCTAGCTACCGCCTCTCAGGTGGATTACAGTCCTTCGCTGATGGGAGAACCCCTCCCATTGCAGTAGTGTGTGTCTACACTGAAGTGCTACAGTGGCGCAGACAAACCCTAAGACAGTTGAGTGTCATGGTAGTGTTGAGCCAGGTTTTTTGGGGGGAGCACGAAGGGGAGGGATGCTTGCACTCCACATCACCTCCTCCTTGAATCCTTTCTTCTGCTTCCTGTCTCATCACATACGTTCAAGCTTCTCTTCCACAAGGCTCTATGTAATCTTGTCCCTACCTACATCTCAGCTCTCTCTTCCTCTTATCCCCATCTCACTCCCTATGCTCTTCCCAAACCTCTCCCCACTTCTCCCTCTGTCCCCGTCTCCCAATCCCAGCTTCATGCCTTCTCTCTTGCAGCCCCATGAGTGCAACAGTCTCTTTGTTCCCTGCCACCAAGAGTCCTCGCTCTCCTTCAAATTCCTCTTTAGATTCCACTTCTTCAGGAAATCCTTCATCTCATCATTAGTAAATACCAGACCCTCCCTCTCGTCAATTGTTGTCCTTAACCTATGGCTAAGTAGGTGGCAACCTAGATTACTGCTCCTGACTGGCTAAAACTTGCGCACGTCGTATCATTTTTGTTAACCCCACTCACTTCTTTATCTCATCTGCTTCTTATGCCTAATATTTTAGGCTATGTCTACACTACGGCCTATGTCAGCTAAAACTTTTGTCGCTCGGGGTGTGAATGTTCCACCCCCATAAGCTTGTGTGCACAGTGTTATGTCGGCGGGGGAGCTTCTCTCGCTGGCATAGCTTATGCCACTCGTGGAAATGGGGTTTTTTATGCCGACGGGAGAGCTCTCTCCCATTGGTATAAAACATCTTCACCAGATGTGCTGCAGCAGTGCAGCTGTGTCTGTACAGCTGTGCTGCTACAGCGATATATGTATAGACATGGCCTTAAATTGCAACTCTTTGGGGCAGGGGCTGTCATTTGCTATATGTTTGCACATCATCTAGCACTGTGGGGCTTTATGAGGCTGACATCTAGGTGCGAACACAATATTATGTTAAATAATAACTGTCTTATGTAGATTGTATACCGTGAGGCCTTTGGGGTAGGGAATGTGCCCCACCTATGTTCTGTAAAGTTCTCTCTAATTTTACAGTTGCATGTAGATGTTTTATAATACAGTGATGCCAAAGTTTTCTTGATGAGTAGAAAACCATATGTCCATTTCAACAATGCCAGAGTTTAAGCAAGCTTTTGAGAATCTGTTTAACACACCCATTCTTTCCAATTACATCACGTGCAACTCAAACCACTACCAAGAGCAGTACTTAAAATGGGGATCAACTTCCTCTCCCAAATGTAAGGCGAATCTAAGTGTAGCAGGAAATGACAGATGAATGGGTATCCTACTGAGAAAATTACTAGGAAGACTTGGAATCTCCTGATGTTTTTGTCCTTGTACTGTCATGCTCTACCTGCTGATGGGAGTATATAAACTGCATATTTACTGGTAATTGGAAGGGTGACCTATTTCTACCTCTTTGAGGAGCTTTTTAAAGAATCATTTGCTTAATAGCGTATTAAGAAAATCCTTCTCCTAAACTTTGAGCACAAATAAATATATAAATTCTTCAGAGTTTATTCAAAATGTATATAAAGTTGCAAACAGTTCATCACCATAGTCTGAAGTAGAATGCAAATACTGCCATTGAGGATTTTTGTGACTGTTTGTGTTGCGTAGATTCCTCTAGACTCTGAAGGAAAAGAAGATTATTGGGTAGTAGTCTGGTTGTTTAAAACTCCTCTTAAAATTAGGACTTTATGTAGGCAGCCAGCCCGTCTTTAAAATCACATAGCTAGTCTGTATTCTGTTTAAAAAATCTGCCCAAGAGATCTACTCAGTTTTGGGAGGACTGTGTAAAGTCGTGCTTGCTGCTGCTTATGTTTGTTTGAAGATGAGGGAAGAAATAGTATAGGTTCAGGACCAAACTTTGCAATTTAATTTCCAAAGGGCATGAATGTCTTGTATGTCTGAATTACCAATAAGCCTAACTATTTAAGAAAATGGACACTGGAACTTATTAATAAGGTCATTATTAGAATTTTCTTTTGTCCAGTACTTTTTAAGGTCAAATTTACATTGTAAATCCAGAGTAACTCCATCAATTTAAATGGGAGAAAGTGTTTTTCAATTAAGCTAATCTGTATTTACATCGGTGAAACTGAGAGAAAAATTTAGCTCTTAAACTTCTTAGTAACCGCTCTTTGACGTATTTTTCTTTTGACCAAGGAAGATTTAATGCAAAAGGTAGGGAAATCATCAAGTGTGTATTCTCAGATTTTCCTTTTTTTCCCCTGCAACTTTTTTTATTATTTATTTTTGTATTGTTGTAGTATCTTTGAGCACTAGTCATGGATCAGGATACCACTGTGCTATGCACTGTACAAACATAGGACAAAATTTTGTAGTATATTAAGTAAAAATTGAGAGGCATGGAACCAAAGTTCGGATTGTATTTGTTGGAGTGGATCCAGGCTCTCTGGGAAAGGACTTCACACCACTTAGCAAATACCTCTTCGTTACTCCAAACATTTTTTTTAAAAATTACAATCAGTTTGCTCTGTTGATAACCAGTAAATCTTTGAATCAGGATATAATGTATTTAATATCAAATTCAGTGGCTGTATTGGTTGTCATATCTAACAGCATGTGTTGCAGGTTAGCAACTGGAAGTTTTGTCTTTAAACAAAAAACAGCATGTTCAAACAAGCACATTTTATTCTTGAAACAAGGGACCACGTTTTTGCTAGGCATTTGCACAGTGCCTAGGACAATGGGGCTATGGCCCGTGACTGGGACTCCTAGGTGCTACTGTAATACAATTAATAAATAACTGACCTAGAGAATACAACTCTCAATCTGGCTAGATTGTTTAAAATGTTTTTTAAAAAATCTGCGAGAAGTCCAGTTAGGACCCGAGTTCTCAAACTCAGGCAGTCTCAGGCAATGTAGTTGGACCACATTTGAATAGAGGCACACTCCCCTGCCCTTTTACAATCACATAATATCCTTGTGGCAGCCACAGCGATTGTTTGTGTAAATGCAGTAAGTTTAACTTGTACCCAGCAGTCTTTCACTACACTCCTTACCTTAGGCCTTAGTTCCTTCTGTGCCACTGACACATTGCTTCACTGATTACAGTCACTCGCTAGGTGTAGTACTTCCCAAGTGATGCCAGCACACTCAATATCCTACCTCATTGTCTTCTGCCAGTTCTTCCTTGACCTTCCTTGCTTTCTTTCCTCTCTTGGTACCCAGTTGAGTGCTTGTTTAGCATGTCTTCCATCTTCCATATGGCATACATGTCCCAACCACCTGAGCCTTCTTTCTGTGATGATTTTTTCGAACATCCGGCTCTGTTAGCCCCCTTACTCTTCCATTTGTTATGTTGTCTTTCAATTAAATGTGTAGTCTCTTCCTCAGCCATCTGTGATGGGCAGCTTCTAATCTCTTTTTGTTAGTGATTGTCATTGGCCAAGTCCCTGCTCCATACAGTAGCATGCTCAGTACAATGCACTGTGTAATCTGACCTTTAGTTTGGTGTGGAGACCTCTGTTTGACCAGATATTGTTCCACCTCCAAAAGTCGTGCTTGCTTTTTCCGACTCTCATATGCCTATTCTTTATCACAGCCACTTTCGAATGTCATCACGCTCTCCAGATAGCAGAACTCTTCTACCTGTTCAATTTCTGTTCCATCCACATACACCTTTGCATCCGTTGTCCTACCTTCATAAATCGGTTTCCTTTACATTTATTTTCAATCCAATTTTTGCTGCTTCCTGTTCTATCTCTGATGTAAGGACAATTATTCTGTTCCATTTCAGACTTAGTAAAGTAATGTCATCAGCAAAGTCAAGGTTATCTAACTCATCTCCGTTAACTCAGGTTACAGCATCCATGATACCTTTTGTTGCCTGCTTCATCACCCAGTCTACTGCTAATCCAAAGAGGATTGGTGATATGTGATATATCTTGACTTTAGCAAAGCTTCTGATACGGTCTCCCGCAGTATTCTTGCCAGCAAGTTAAAAAAGTATGGATTGGATGAATGGACTATAAGGTGGATAGAAAGCTGGCTAGATTGTCGGGCTCAACGGGTAGTGATCAATGGCTCTATGTGTAGTTGACAGCCGGTATCAAGCGGAGTGGTTTTGTTCAACATCTTTATCAATGATCTGGATGATGGGATTAATTGCACCCTCAGCAAGTTCACAGATGACACTAAACTGGGGGGAGAGGTAGAGACGCTGGAGGGGAGGGATAGGGTCCAGAGTGACCTAGACAAATTGGAGGATTGGGCCAAAAGAAATTTGATGAGGTTCAACAAGGACAAGTGCAGAGTCTTACACTTAGGAAGGAAGAATCCCATGTACCGCTACAGGCTGGGGACCAACTAGCTAAGCAGCAGTTCTGCAGAAAAGGACCTGGGGATTACAGTGGATGAGAAGCTGAATATGAGTCAGCAGTGTGCCCTCATTGCCAAGAAGGCCAATGGCATATTGGGGTGTATTAGTAGGAGCATTGCCAGCAGATCAAGGGAAGTGATTATTCCCCTCTATTCTTCACTGGTGAGGCCACACCTGGAGTATTGTGTCCAGTTTTGGTCTCCCCACTACAGAAGGGATGTGGACAAATTGGAGAGAGTCCAGCAGAGGGCAACGAAAATTATTAGGGGGCTGGGGCACATGACTTATGAGGAGAGGCTGAGGGAACTGGGGTTATTTATTCTGCAAAAGAGAAAAGTGAGGAGGGATTTGATAGCAACCTTCAACTATCTGAAGGGGAGTTCCAAAGAAGATGAAGCTCGGCTGTTCTCAGTGGTGTCAGATGACAGAACAAGGATCAGTGGTCTCAGTTGCAGTGGGGGAGGTCTAGGTTGGATATTAGGAAACACTATTTCACTGGGAGAGTGGTGAAGCACTGGAATGGGTTACTTCAGGAGGTGGTGGAATCTCCATCCTTTGAGGTTTTTAGGCCTGGCTTGACAAAGCTTTGGCTGGGATGATTTAGTTGGTGTTGGTCCTGCTTTGAGCAGGGGATTGGACAAGATGACCTCCTGAGGTCTCTTTCAACCCTAATATTCTATGATTCTATAACTCATGCCCTTGTCTAACTCATCATAATATTGAACTACTCTCCCAAGCCTGTATCCAATCTTACAGTAGTTTCCGATTTTATGTGTGCATGCATATTTTTGCTAACCACTCAGCAATCGCATTCTTCACTTCCTTCAGAACTCTTGGGTGTACACCAACTGGTTCTGGTGACTCGTTGCTCTTTAATTTATCTGTTTGCTCCAGAGATTTATTTTTAATACCTCCATCTCTGAGAGATCTGAGATTGTAGAGGAACAGACATTATTTTCAGGTTGAGAAATTATTCCATTCAGTTCAAAACATCCACGTCTGATGTGTATCTTGGGTTTTTGATTTGCAGACATAGTAGCACATAAAAAATGCATTTTCTGCAATAATTACCCTGGTATTGGCCTGTATGACTAGTAATATCAATTGATCTTTTTCAAATACATTGACATTGCCTGAAGTGTGAAATAAATTTATCCAAATAAATATGTTCTTTGTTAATGTGCAGAGGAAACTTTTCCTACTTTCTCTTACTGTATGACTTTTACATTTTCTGATAAAAACTAAAACCTGGAGAAAAATGGTCTTTAATATTCCTTATCATACTTTTTTGCTGAGTTAATTTTCAGTGTTGGTCTATTTTTATTCTATTATCTTCTATGGGTATTATTTCTCTTATTAATAGTATTAACATAAGAGAATCTCTTGAATGGGAGTTGATGGCTTTAAAATTGTCTTACTAATTGATTTCCCTGCAGTTAAAGTATTATTTTGAAATTGCACTTGACTACTTCTTGCAGAAAACAGACTTACTTTCCAGCACAGGAGCTGAGTCATATCTCTCTAGTGCTTCTTTTCTTTCTCTGATTGTCTCACAGTAAGATGAAACAATCTATTTAATGAAGGGGAACACAACCCCATAGCAAAAATTTCCATCAAAAATTAATAATGTAAACTCTCCACCCACATAAAAGGAAAACTGATATAATAGCTGTACCTTTTTGTTCTGCTATGGTTAAGGTTCTGTCAGTATTTCCATGATAAAGTCCTAGTTTCAGGGGCTTTGTCTAATATAAAAATTCACTGTCAAATTTTACTTGTAACATTTCTAGTGAAGGAGGACTTACTTGTGTAAATTAAAATAAAAGCTTGTTGCGCTCTTTATAACTGCAGAACCAGTAGAAGTGAACAGTTTAAGATTCCTTTTATATTTATAGAAGAAAAATTGCTTTAATTTATAAATAAAAGTCTGATCCTGTGGTTCTTAGGCAAAACTCTTCTTTGAACTCTTTGGGAACTTTGACTCAGTAAAGAATGTAGGTTTAGGCCCTGAATGTATTAGAGGATTTGTGTAGTATAAGTTCTGATTGCTTTTTATATGAGGGAAAGAGAGATGTGTGGGTTTTTGAGTAAGACCTTAAAGGAGTCTTTTCTCTCTTTCTTTAAAATTCCATTTTATTTTTAAATGATGTTTTTAAACTTAAACATGCTGCTGTACAAACCAAGGCAGTTTGTTATCGTACATGAGTTCTGGCTTTCTAACTCCTTAAGCCAACTCCTCTTTTTTTTAAATAGTTGCGCGTCACTGACCAGTAATGTTCCAGTCTCCTGGCTCAGTTCACTGGACAGTGGTGTAGCTATGTCATCTGAGTAGTTTTACTGGCAGAGCTGTAAACATGTCAGCTCATGTGCTGCCTGGAGATAGTGTCATAAGAACTTTGGCTTGGCCATTGTAGTAAGTTTCTGGTACGCAATCCTTTAAAGATCATATTGCTCACACATGTCTGGTACAAAACAGCCAGTGCTCTCATGGGACTGGTTTCCCTTTTGTAGTTGCACAACAGGAAATCTGAACTGTTATGAGTTCTTTAGACTGCTAACTACAGCTTATTTTGTGATTGTGTGGAACTAAAATGTCTTAACTTAGGCATCAGTAAGTGTAAGATTTTAAACTAGACTAAGCTGTTTTTCAGTGTTAAATTATTTCTTCCCATTTTAAAAACTCTTCTTCCATATTTGCGATAGACTATATAATACATTCCTGGATGACCAATGTCACTTAAAAATATCCCTTATTGAGCTGGCTATCACTACCTTGTATTTGAAAAATAGCCTGTTTGCTGTGTAGGCCTTTAAATCTGGTGATTCAGCAGATGGTTAATTCACTGCATAATAAACCAAAACAGAAAGTCTCTTGACTTTTTAATTCCCAGCAATTTTCAGTTAGGATGTATTTTCCAAAAATAAAAAGTGCACCTGAAAACACTTCACCACCACCACCAAAACCAGACATCCTGCTCAAATAATAGCGTGTCGTTTCCCAGCCAAAAACGAAGAAATATCTGCCTTGTGAATATTTTTCATACGCGAACTGTCACTGTGTTCAGACAAATGAATTGATCTCAGTAGAATCTTCTCCTCAAGTCCTTTGCAAATGAAGTTGCTAACACTGCCATACTGACAGCATTTTAAGAGTTGGGTAACGCAGTTTCCCTCAGTGCACACGCTGTACACTACTACCAGGAATGTCTCCCAGTTTGTGCTGGTATTTTAATTTAATATGGTATAGATGGTAGACAAGACTGGAAGGTGATTAGTATCTATGTTAGATTTTTTGTGTGTCAAAATGTTGATACACATGATATGTCAGCCGTCTGTGAACCCTTGACCGTCTTCCACACAGCCAAATTACACAAAGATTTCTCACTCCCCAAAACAGACACTCTTCCCAGAGCAGTTTAAAGACTGCTTATACCAGATTAAGCGGTTAGCAATGCTAGGGCTTATTTTTCCTTTAAATTTAAGAAGATAAACTTTTGTTCCTGCAAATGTGGGACTTGGGCAGACTGAGTGAGTTGTAACTTACAGGTGCTGTATGAGCTGCGCCACACATTTCTGCCAGTTTACTACAGTCCTGACCTGTAGCACCTCAGCTACTCCAGTCCTGCACCTCTTTTGAGCATTGTCTGCCAATTGTGACCAGAGACTTTTTTTCATGTGTGACTTAAATCAGGAGTTTAATATAGGTCCACAGAGCTTGAAAGGCTAGGGAATTAGTGCTTTGCACTACCTACCTTTTCCTTTATCCCTTCCTATTCCTGTCCAGAAATCACACTGATTTTCAGCTCTTTTGGAAATGAGGAAAGAATCAATATCTACCAAATGAAAAGACAAAATCAGTTTGGGGGTTGGGGTGAGGATGAGGAATCTATTTTCAGGTTTCTAAGAAGGCATACTATTGCAGAATCAAAAATATACATAATGAAGAAAATGCTTTTGACCACTTTTTCTTTATTTTTGGAAGTATGTACTAATTTCCTCAGTTTTGTTCTGAACTTTGAGTAATATACGGATTTATCTAAATTGTTATCCCCAGAGGGCCACATTGACAACTTTACAGGAGCATGATAGGCACTGCTGATTTGCAAAAAATTGTAGTCACACTCCTCATATGTGGGAAAGTATCACCTGGGAAGATAGCAAGTCCCAGCAGGTATTTTTCCATCCCAAATGGAGCATTGTATGCTGTAGTTTCTGTGGACCACACCTCTGTATTCAGGATAAAAATGGTCACAATGCATTGTTACTTGACCAGATTTTCATCTGCAGATAAATGATACTTCTTCAGAATTTCAGGACAGACTGTCTGTTACTATGTGTATGGGCAGTGCATGATATGAGCATAATAGGACTAGATCTCAGTTGGGGATTCTAGATGGCTATTGTATTACAAAAAACAACACATCTAAGCCCTTGAAAACCAACTGTTCCAAAGGAAGCACTATCAGCATTTGGGTTTTTGTCTTGGAAAGATTTTGTGTTGAGGACAGTCAGCGCTGAATAGGTTCTGTAAAATGGAGTGTTGTAAATTTGACAAAAGTCTAGGTTCAGGTCACTGATACAGTAAACTTTGGAGATGAAGGAGCTACTTGTACTGCAACTAATCAGTTAATAAGTTTTTTTCCAATCACAGAATTTGGATGACTTCCTTCTGGTAGTGATCTGTGTTTGAAAGGGCTGGCAGCGTGTGCTGTCTGCTCTGCCTTCCCAACATACAATTGTGAGAGATGCCCTTTCTTTCCAAATTGCACCATCTTTGCTCCAGCTCTGCTAAGGAAAGCTGAAATACAGAAACCCTTGATGGAAATACTCTGTGAATTGGATAGTATGCAACCCAAGGCCAGTTCAATTCTGAAAATGCTGCTTGCAGTGTCTGCACTAGAGACTATCTTAATCTTTGAACTGTCATGATCATTTATAGAAGAACTCTTTCAGTCATGTTTGCTGAAAGTCAGCTATTTAGAGTGGTAGCTTCATTTAAATTTATTCTGTTTCATTCTTCTCTAGTCTCCTTGTCCCTGATGGAAATAAGGGAGTTACTAGAAAAGTGGGGCAGCGCTGCGAAAGCAGGTTATTATTTAAATGGCCAGATTCATCTAGATCTGTGAGATTTATGAATGTGTTTATTTTTTGACATGCATGATCCAGGAAATAAGTTTTAAATGATACTTGGAAATCTGTTATTTAGTGTCCCTTCTGCTTGCTTTTCAGTAGGAGGCACTGTCTGTCATTTTCTAATTGAGTCCTTCCACATTGTGCATTTGGCTTCCTTCCAGCTGGAAAAGCTTTTGCATTGTGTGTAGCTTGTTGAAGGTTGACAGCATTCGTTCTAAAGCTGTTTCACTTTTCTATGTTCTGCTTATGTGCAGCATACTCCTACTCCCATTGAAGTCGATGAGAGTTCTGCTACTGACTTCAGTGGGAATGGCAGCAGGCTTTTGATTATCTTTGCATTGTCTCCTGATTCATCGTTGTAATTATACAGTAAAAGCTGTGTTATCCAGCACTTTACCAAACGGAAAGCTCTATAAACTAGCATTTCTGAATGCCTGGTTAAAAAAGAACCCTGGTGGCTCCAGTCAGCACCACTGACCAGTCCATTAAAATTCCGGTTGGTGCAGGGTCGGCAGGCTCCCGACCTCCCTACGGCAGGCTCCGTACACTGCCCCCGCCCTGAGAGCTGACAGTTGCGGCCAATGGGAGACTCAAGTGAGTCACTGTATGTAATCCTTCTGTCAGGTTAGCAAGAGGAGATAGCGAGACCAAGTTTTGAAAAGTCAATTGAAATAGTGATCCCAAGGGAGAAGGGAATCCTGCAAACTCCAAGCCCTTATGTACAGTAATGAGCCTGATCTTCTGAGATGTCAAGTATCCTTAACCTCCTTTGAGTCAATGGAAGTTGAGGGTATTCGGTACTCTGCAGGATCCATTCCAACGTGAGTAACTGTGGGAAGTAGGAATCTATCATCGATATTTGTTAGAGCCTTCCTCATTTGAGTGTCTAATTCTATACTTACTTTCTCCAAACCAGCAGCATAAGAGGCAACCCCTGTTATCCCACATATATACACAACTCCCCCGAGGGTGCAGAAAATAAATTCTAAATATCCAAGCCAAATACAAAATTGGGAGAGTGGTCTGCCAGATGTGTATGACACAGATAATGTAAGATTCCACTTTGTTCGATCCTCTGAAGTGCACTGCTCCTGATGCATGTGCATTTGGCAGAGTGCTGACTAAGCAGACCCATCAGTGTGATAGCAAGGGCAATGCCATTACACTGCAAGTGGGAATCCAATGAGATAGCCACTTCACATGGCCCATAAAAACAGAGGGACTGGACAAGTTATAAAAAGGTGCCCTGGTCAGAAACCCAGCTGCTTAACCTTGAACCTGATTCAACCAGCGTTTGTGGCATTATTGAGTCAAACTGGTAATGGACAGTAGCTTGATTATAAAGACAGCTGTTACCCACAGATATCTTAGTGCTTATCGGTGATACAGCACTTCAGGTGGGTTGTAGTAAAATGCACTTTTCTAAAGTATATTTAAATGTGATGCATCCTAATGCTCTTAAGTGTCTGTTCTCTCCAGCACACACCCAGAACCCCCTTGTCACAGGGTAGCTGGCTCTCTGATGGGGGTCAGGCCTCCAGTTACCTGTGACAGGCTCCACTAAGGAGAACGAGCCAATCCAGATCCACCTTTGAATAGTTAGTTGCTGAGGTGGGTGGCAGCAGTTGTTAAGCTAAGAAACACCTGGGCCTAATAAAGGGTTGGGAGAGCTCAGTTAGGAGGTCCCAGAACACAAGAAGCTCTTGAGGAGAGGGATGACTTAGGGGCGCTGGTTAGGGAGCTCACCATGAAAGGGAACCTAGGAAAGGTACTCCTAGAGAGGGAAGAGATTCTGAAGGGGAGAGTTGAGTGCCAAGTCCTAAAGAGAACTGGCTCCAATGCAAGGAACTGACCAGGTGTTAGTAGGTGGTCCAGATCGCAGAAGAACTACACACCATTCCAGAGAAGAGCAGCCGTGGTTTGATTTCTGGGGAGGCTGAGAGTCCAGAGCGGGAACCCTTCCTCAAGTGTTGACAGTTAGACTGCTGGTGTGCAGAGGCCACTGCCTGTCATGCTGACCAACGTTGTCTCTGTTTCTCCTCGTAATCCCTGTCTGTCTGTATCCATCCACCTGTTGTCTTGTGTTTTATACTTCTTAGAGTATGTCTGACACCGCAAGCAGAACAGCACGTGTATACACGCTCAAGATAGCTTTGATGGAGAGAGCTCACGAAAGATAGCAGAGTAGCTGCTGCAGCATCGGCTAGCTGACAGAGCACATACTTGGGGTCTGGGCATAATTGCAGTGTGGTGGCTAGCCTGTGCTGCTGCCCATGCCCATGCCGCTACTCTGCTATTTTTAATGAGCTAGGTTGATCAAAGCTAGCTTGGGTATGCCTACATGTGCTGCAGTCATGCCTCCTGATTGCAGTGCAGACATACCCTTAGATCAGTGGTCCCCAAACTGTGGGGTGTGCCCCCCTAAGGTGTTGCGGAGGAATGTTCGGGGGGGGGATGCGTGATGGGGCCCAGGCCAGCCCCCACAGGGGCAGAGAGGGAGCACTATCCAGCCCCCCTCTGTCCCCAGACCACCTCCAATCCCAGCCAGAGCTCCACTCCACCCCCTGCTCTGCCCCCAACCCATCTCTGCCCTCATTCCCTCCCCTCCTCTAGCCCCAGCTCGGCCTCCAGACACAGTTCTGTCCCCAGCTCAGCCTTCAGCCCTAGCTCCTCTGAGCCAATTGTGCAGTAATGGAGGGGAGGCAGATTCCATTACTGGTAATGAGTTGGGGATGCAACAGGAAAAGTTTGGGCATCACTGCCTTAGATTGTAAGTGCTTTGGGGGGAAGCGACTGTCTTTTTGTTCTGTGTTTGAACAGTGCCTTGCAGAGTCAGGTCCTGATCCATGCCTGGGGCTCCCGGGTGCCATGATAATACAAATAATTACTAAGGGAAATGAAGGCAATATCTGAAAAGTCACTCAGGAAGTCCATAGCAGAGTAGAATAGAGATCTTATGGTTTCCAGTTCAGTGCCTTAGCCACAAGACTTTCTTTACATTTGTATAGATTGTTTGTTTGTTTCTTCTTTACTCATGATTGTATTTTACTAAACAAGAAGCTATCAAAATATGTGTAAATGAAGATTAGTTACATTTGATATTTTCTTTGTACTCATGGCATGAACGTAACACACACTCTTTGCTACTTTTTTGTCTCTGGGACCCCTCGGTGTAATTACATCTTTATTATACATGTTCAGCTAATTCTTTATAGTAGAATCTGCTAAATTAGAATGCCACTATAGATGGTCTTTAGTTCTGATTACATGGAATTCACAGTTAATAGAAAATACTGGATAATTATTCATGTCTCTGTCTGGGGAGAGCAATGACATTAATGAAGAGGCCAAGGGAGTAGGGAGGAGACTGTGCTGGGACAAGATCTGAGCCTGTTGCTTGTCCAGCTTTCACTGTAAGGAGTCCTGAGTTCATATTTGGCAAGAAGCTAGCAGGGAGAGTTTTGAAATACTGTAACTTCGTATACTTTCTGCACATATCACAGCTATTGTTAATGTATCTAATTCTTGATATGTCTTAGCTGCTTTGCAATGCAGAACTGTTTGATCAAATCTAGAAAAGTATTGGAATACGGTTCAAATTCAGAGAGGGAGAGAATGCTCTATACTATTCTGTGCAAAGAGGGCTTTTAAAAAAAGCAAGGTGCTGCTGAACAGGCTGAAAACTACAGTATGTGGGGGGAAAAAAGGAGGGGGGGGATGCTTTTTGTTAGGACAAAATAATGCCATGCTTGTTTGGCTAGACACGTGCAAGAATGAAGAGGGGAAAAAATGGGATGGTCTGGATAGCTGGACAAAGGTGAGAAATATGAAACTTCCTCTGAAACACTATATTCAGGGTCTTTGAGAGGTGATTTTTTTTATATGTTTGAGTTGAGTCCATGTAGTATAAGTGAATTTAAACACAGCACAGCAGTAGTTGATTATTCACTTCGTCTCTAAGGTGCCACAAGTACTCCTGTTCTTGTTGTGGAGAATAAGACTCACTGCTGAGTTTGTATACAAATCCTATTAGAGGCGTGCCAGTATTTTCATAGAAGTTTGACATAGTTTAAATTACCTGGCAAAGTGGCTTTGTCCTAACCAGATCTTTTTTGCTTATCTAGATATAGAAGCACCATAAAGGCATATTCAAAATATTGCAGTAGCACGGCTGAAACAAATATCTTTTTGTTGATTTTGTTCTATTAACTATGCTCCTCTACCTTATGTTTCCCTGTCCAACCCCCTCCAAACTGCCATCTGCAATAACCCGCAGGCTAAGGTTTCGCTAGGCAGAAGTAAAACCATTCGGCTATAAAATCCAGAGCTGAACCTGTGCCTCTCTAAATTCTGGCTTTTTTACTTGTCATCCCTGCCATGTGAGGGACTAAACAAAGGAGCTTATTTAATGCCACTTGTGATCAAGCAGATATCTTCACAGTGTGACAGAAAGCCAACACTTGTCTCCTCCAGCAGTCACATAGCAAAGAGCTACTGCTAGGCCAGGAGGCTGACCTACGGTATAAAACCTGCTAAAGAGACACCCCCGCCCCCGGCGCATGAGTGACTGCTTGCAGCGGCCATGGAACACCACCACTCTCTCACGTGCAAACCTTTGGAGAGAGACCACTCTTACAAGTGACCACATTTGCTTGCTCCCACGAGTGGTCACTCTTGGCAGGTTTTACTGTATTTGTTTTCCTGTTTTCTAGAAGTATTTGAGGAGGGTGAAGTTTACTAGTTTGATCTCTTTGCTGCTGCATAAGGAATTAGCGGAATTCGAATATTATTTCGAATTTGATGCTGCAAACTGCTCAAGTTGCCCCTTCTATCCGCATGCTGCTCTCTGATCAGTGCTTGTTTCAGCAGAAATAATGCTTGTTTCTGAAGTGTAGGCTGTACTTTCTGCAGAGATGAGAAACAACTTAGATTATATAGGACAAATGGCACGAATGTTGCTGCCCTAAAAATAAATAATAATTATACTTAGCTCTTATGTAGGACACTTACTAGGTGGAGAGTTACATGAGAGTGGCATGGTCTAGTGGTTAGAACAGAGAACTAGGTGTCAGGGCTCATGTGGCCTTACTTTTTGGGAGTGCTGCACAAGCTAGCTCCAACTGAAGTGCAGAGGAACTATGTTCAGCACCCAGAGAATTAGGCCAAGGGGATCTTTTCCCCAGCTCTTTCAATAATTCACTTTGAGGCTTTGGGCAAGTCACCCTAGGCCAAAATTTTCAACGGGAGCTGCAGTTGCTCATCGAGGATAATTTTTTGAACATAAGGGCCAGGATTGTCTGTCTTCGCTATGAGTTCCGGTATAGCCCTTTCTACCTTTAGCCTCAACATTTTCTGCTCAAAAAATTAAACTTCAGCCTCAGTAGTGATTAAATCCATCATGAAATAGGCAAATTCCTTGGACCCATCTTTCTTGATCTTTTTAAGAGTACCCTTATGCATCCTAGATGTTTCTATTCATGTGTTGTTTACTTGGCCGCATTGTTTTGTGGTTGGTTTTGACTGATGATGTGCTTTATTTACATTTGCCTTAAAAAAAATAAAAAATAAAAATTAAAAAAAAAGTCTAAATGTAACAGCAGCTAGCTGTGAGTGGATATAATGGTTTGTGACCATGACCCTAGCCTATGATGAGGGTCAGGAAACAAAGATCCATTTCTTGCTAGTATGCCAGTGTTTTGCACCTTGGTTACAGTATTATTGTAATAAGGAAACGATGGTAAATCAAAGGCACAGAGGTCTTTTAGAAAGAAGACTTTGCAAAGATTATGCTTCAGTAGGACTTATGGGGGGGGGGGGGGACAATAGTTACGCAGTGAAGTCCTCCGCAGTCCTGTAGTCCTCCATGCATGTGTAACAAACTGAAAGTGGCTTGATCACATTATGTGTTTAGAACTTGCTTATTACACAACTTACAGAGGCCACCCTGTGATTTGATAGATATTGGGGTGTGAATGGTGTAGAAGTTGGCAGAGTAATGTATCCTCAGCAGACAGCCATTATGAAATACATGTCTGTGGCCATGATCGTGGAATCTTTTAAGAGTCTTTGTTGTAACGAGACCAACATTATGCCTGCCAGATGAAAACACCAGTCTGAGCAAACAGTTATGCTTAATTATTTACTTTTGCTGCAATTTTGATTTAGACAGCAGTTTTCTTTCTTTTTTTCTCCTTCATTATCATTGAGTCGGATCTGGCAGAGTGACAGCTTTGCTCTCATGCTTGTCACAGTGTGGCTTTACACAGGGTTCTCATTAGCTACTTCTTAGGATTTGGTTGTCTGTGATTCTGAGAGCAAATCTGGGGTTTCTGTGCATGACTCAGTGAGATGCTCTGATTTACTGGCAGTGGTTTAGTCACAGGCTTGAACTGCCTGTGATCAAAACCTGCACTCTGATCACTCATATGCCTTTACAGAGGCTAACTTTACACACTATAGAGTCAACGTCCGAAAGCTTTGATCAAATTTCAGGCATGTGCTGCTGAGATCAACTGAACACAATGGGTAGTGTCCAAGTGCAGCACTGTTAAAACTGTGTGGCGTGAGTGCTGCTTTGAATTCTCATCCTGAGAAGAAAAGTATGATCAATATCAAAGTTGCTCACTCTTTTTACCAGAAACACATTTTGAACCAGCCATGCAGCGTGTGTGTGTTGGGAGGGGGGTTGGGTTGTGGAGTGGGAGTATTTCTCTAGACTTTGGCAGCTGTTATGTCTGATTCCTGTGAGAAGCTGGAAGATTGTCCTTAAGTCACTACAAAATCCAAACATAACCTTATCCGGGTGTGTGGCAAAGTGGTGGTGGGGGAGAGCAGGAGGTGCACACATGACATTCTCTCTGCTAATGAGCAAGTGGGCCATGTCTCTGCCCCTTTCCTTCTCTGCTGACCCGCAGATGTGCCTGGGGAAAGGATGCTGTGCCATGTAAGGACTGTTGTAAAATACTCCTCCACCTACAAGAGAACCAGAGGCCAGCAGGAGAGAAATGGAATCTATCTCAGACACTGTGTCTCCTGGCACAGTCTAGATTCCACAACCTCCCCTTGCTCGGGGTTGTGCTAGGGGGCAAATTCATCCCATGATAATCAGTAATAATACCCTAGCTTTGGAGAGATATATGTGGCTCTGAAGCTAGTATCTGGCTCAGTATACAACTTTCTCTAACCTTCCGTGCAGAGATCTCTGTTTTTAAAATGAGCATAGGAATACTTTTATGACTGTCTTCAACTTTAAAAGAATAAATAGATTAATAAAAAGCTGCTGGGAGGGAAAGTACGAAAGTGGCGAAACTATTAGTGGAGGCAGTATTCATATTACTGGGCTTGGAATTAGGGAGAAAAAAGATACATAAAAGTTTAAACAGTGTTATGCGCTTTTTTTCTTGCTAGTATTTTCTCTCTACAATATCTGATCTGTCGACATTTCACATAAAAGAACTAACAATCCTTTTTCAGCCTATGACATTGCCTCTATGCAGGCAATTTTTTAGAAAAATAACCAACTGTTTTTCTTAACAGAGTTTGAGCGATTTCATTGAAAATGACTAGCAAAACAACTAGCACAACAAACAATATAGCTCAGGCACGAAGAACTGTACAGCAGTTAAGAATAGAAGCTTCTATCGAAAGAATAAAGGTGAGAAACATTCTTACTGGTCTTTCGCTCTTTTTATATGAACCATGTGAATTATGGCAGGTATATTTTAGTAAACTCACAATATATATGTACATTTTTTTGTATGATGCATTACACATCACAGGGGTTATCTTTGAATGTGGTAGTTTCACTCATACCTGTGGTACAGAATTTTACAGATTTCCATATTGTTGCTATAAAAGAAATTGTACCAACAGTATAATAGGTACTTTATGGATATGTGAGAAGACTACGGTGAGTTTATAATCTAAATCTATAATACATAGTGAGTGGAAGATGAGATGTGATATAAAGCAGGTTTTTTTTTCCAATTTACCATGTTGGTTTTGGATGTTTAAATTTTACTTTATATATCTTTGCAGGTAGGTCAAGGGTTTATAGCCCTCTTGAAAGAGGAGGAGAGTTGAGACAAGGTGCACCTAAATTATGATGGACAAGGAGCCCAAACTCCTCCCTTTTTCTCCCTGTCCCACCCAATGGTTAAGGAATTTGATTAAGCTAAAATCTCACCTACTAAGATTTGGCTTTTTGTTGTTCTAACCATACCATTCCTTACCTTCATTCTCCATTTTATTAATACTTTTATTAATACCAACAGTCCAAAGGTCAGCAGACTGGTTAATTCAACTGACATAGGTGCTTTTCTTACAGTCAGCTAGAGATTAGGAACATGCAATGTCTTGCAAGGAAATGACTGAATCAATTTCCTAGAAACTGTAAGTTAGTTGATGACACTTCAGTGATTATTAACAATGTCTAAAGATATAAAATCTTCTTACTAGAAGTCTGCTCTATTGTTCTGAACCTGCTGTTCAAATCTCAGAAAAATGTAAAGTTACTCATGCCTATCTTCCCAAACTAACCCCAAAGTACCTTTAAAGACACCACATCCTGGGTTATCCTTGTTTTTGCTTACTTTTTTCCCATTCTACCAACCTCACCAAGGCCAGTCCAAAAAGCAAAGCCCAGAAACCTTTGCATTATGCTTGGTGGCCTTAGCTCTGGACCTGAAGATTTTATGGATTTCTCAAACTCTGTTCTTCCATATGCAGAACTAATTCACTGTAGCTATGGATGCATCCCACAGCCCATTCCATCCTATTGCAAATGATTTGGGAATATTTACCATTTTGTGTGTCTTTTTTTTTTTTTTTTTGCCAGGTGTCAAAAGCATCAGCAGATCTCAGGTGCTATTGTGAAGAACATGCCAGGAAAGATCCTTTACTAATGGGCATACCTGCTTCTGAAAACCCTTTCAAGGATAAAAAAACATGCATTATATTATAGCAGAGCAGTGAGTACCTCCATAGCTTTCCCAAGCAAAACAAACTACAAGCAAATTCTTAGAGAAATAACTGATATCAACGGTGTAAAACAGCAGTGTATTTACTATGTGTGTAAATGAATTTTTAAGCTTAAGATTTTTTTCTTTATAGCATCCTTCCTGGGAACGAAGATTATAAACTAAATTATCGTATTTCTTGTAAAATGGAATGTGGTCTGTGGCATGCAGCTGGTAATTCTCTTGTGTTGGTTTTTATGTAAGGCCAGGTATACACTACACACCTATGTCGATATAACTACGTTGCTCAGGGTGTGAAAAATCCATGCCTCCTGAGTGACGTAGTTATACCAACCTAATCCCCTGTGTAGACAACTATGTCGGCAGGAGAGCTTCTCCCGTCAACATAGTTACTGCCTCTCTGGGAGATGGATTAACTATGCTGATGGGAGAAGCTCTCCCATTGGTGTGGGAGCGTCTTCACTAAAGTGATCCACTGCAGCGCTGTATGTGAAGACTAGCCCTAAGGAGATAGGGTTGGATGAGGTGAAGGTCTTTTTTTAAAACGTGTAATATCTGCATTTCAGTTTAAGGTATTAGGCTACACAATCAAGACCAAAGTTGCCTGATCTTCGCCTACAGATCAGTAAGGTAGACCCGTAATTTGGCTCCTAATCAAGATTAATTTACTGTAGCTTTTTAAAAATAGTGTATTTGTTTTCAATTAGTATATTGGTTTTGTGTGTGTGTGTATATATATGTGTTTGTGTATATACACATTCCAAAGTGCATTCTCTGACAAGACTCCTGGCAAACTACTGCTGCAATTATTGATAAACTCCATAGGTTCATGCCTTTACCTTCAGTTATGTCTTAATTCTTTTAAAAAGTGAAAAATCTGTTTTTGTGTCAAGAATCAATACATTTCTGATGATTTATGTAATTTTTTCATTTTTGAGAAGGTCTAATAAAGGAGAATTTTAATCCTTTCATTCGCCCCTCTAAATTTTCTCCTCAAGTTATGATCATCGTAGCTCCTTTGATAGGGCTACAGTAAGACTCCAATACTTTGGAATTAGCATTTCTCTTGCCCCACTGCTAAGGTGAGGGGGAGGATTCTATCACTCCAAGCCACGTACGTCACCTGTGCAAGTCTCGTTTAGGTTTTGTGCAGTGATCCAGGATTTGGTTCTTTTAATAATTGAGTTCACCTTTTTTTACGGAAAAAGAAGCCAAATCCTATCTGGATTATGATCAAGCAAATGTAATTGGAAGGCCTTTCCATAAGATCACTGATGTACAAATAGCCGAATAAAGTTTTATATATATCTTATGTATTGATGGAATAAGTGAGTGGAAAGAAAACAATATTGACTTCTAGTAGGTTACCAATGTGCTGTTTTGTGTGTGTGTGTGTTTCTCTATAGCCAGCTATACAATGCCTGAAATTGTGATCTTCTGTAATGATATTTACAGAAATCAACCACTTTTAATTTACTGTCTTATGTTGCATGTGTCTAATTCTGTATTAAATTATATATACACTGTTGATAATATATTGAGAAATTATATGTTTTTAACAAATCTCCTTTCAAAAATCTAAATTTCAGACTTCCTGTAAGAAAAAATAAATGTATGGATTGTTCTGTACTGACATTCAAATTATTTTTATAATTAGAATATTTTTCTAATACCAATTTCAAAACTATCTAGATTTTTCACTGATTTTATTTACCATATTTCAGTCTATCATTTTATAATGTGTCTTGTTAAAAACAGTAATTAACTTAGGTATATACTTTCATAACTGAGCTGTTAGAAGCAATCATTCTGTATTTCCTCAGTTCTGTAATATCTTGGTTTTTTCAAAGTAACTTTTTACAACCCAAATATTGCCCTTCTATTGATCTATTACGGCCCATGTTGTCAGCACTTTCGGCTAAATGTTTGAATTGTTTAGAAGCCAAATGAATGTATGAAAATGTAATAGATACAAATATGGTGATGCAAAGGTTATTTTGATACCTGGCTCTTTCTCTTTCACCATTTCTAAGCTATTGGTTTATGATCCTTCTTACGCATAGCATTTCATGTCAGAAGTATTCAGCTAAATTTGAACTTTACTAACTTGTTTTATAACTACTTACGTTGCATTAATTTGAGTAATGAGTTTAACTGAAGACTTTTTTACATAGATTTTCTTTTGACCTGAATCCATGAATCCATTTTGTTCAGTTACTACTTCCATATCAAATCTACCCAGTATTTTTACAACTGGAGTCATAAGTGCCATGATTGTGTTTTTCAAGTTACTGAATCAAAACATGTAAATGATACATTTTAAAGTATTATCACAAACATGTTGCCATAAAACATACGCTACCGGAGATATTTTCATAAGCAGCTGCGGCCTGACTCAGTTCCCATTGAAGTCCATGAGAATTTTGCCATTAACTTCAGTGGGAGTATGATGAGACTTGGGGTGACTAGCATAATCTGTTGAAAATGTCTTCATAAATATTAGGATTTTAAATGTTCATAGAGCTACAATGTATGCCTGTTTTTAAAGGATGAGTCAATAGTGATCTATTCAGCCCTGTTTAATCTGAAGTGTATTTTTCTACTTTTTTTATACACTTTTGACATCTTTACAACACCAGGACAAAATTTATAGCAGCAGCTGTTTAATTCTTTCTTATACCTGTGCATTTAAATAGCAAAAGAGTTTTATTAGAACATAATTGCCCCTTTACCCACATATGTATGATTAGAAATAGAGCAAATAGGGTGCCAACTTCTTTCAGATGCTTTCTAACTTTTAGCCTAAAACACATGGAAACTACAATAAAACAGTGAAATACAACTAACTGCTTCTGATTACTTTTGTATAGGTTTTTAAATAAACTCTGTGTATTGTATTTTAAACACAATATGTAGTGTCATCTGAAGCTTCAAATTCCTGCTTACATTTTTGTATTACTCTTTAAGTACACAAAATGCACTATAAAGTAGACCTTTTTGTTCAGTGAACTTGTGAAGAGAATGAGTCGTGCAGATTGTGAAGAACTGTGAAGACATATGGACTTTCTAGTTAGTGACACGAAATAATGAAAACCAAACCCACCCACCCCCATCGCCCCCAGATTCATAGCTGTAGGTTTCAGGAATGATTTTCGGCCGGGCTAGCTAAGCATAACAACTGTGCCACAATACTGCAACTTACTTGGTGCTTTGAGTGCAGATACCTCAAATGTAAAATCTTTGTGATGTAAAATGAACCTGATATTATTTCAGAAAATTTTAGGGCTCTTTTTCTTAAACTAAGAGGCCTGTTTGCTTGATTTTTTCCCCCCTCTGGGTTTATTAATTTGATTGTTTTAATACTGTGTTGTTTTGTATTGTCATTGTAATTTCAGATTCACATGAATGTTGTCACAATGATTTGCCTTTGACTTACAAATGGTTTTATGGAATTCTTTTGTTTTCTCTAACATGCTTTTGCCATTCATCAGTGAGCCTCTTAAAGTTGTTCATTGTGGTCTTTCTATGAAAGAGGGCTTCTTATAGCAATGAGAGAAAAAACTGTTAACCAAGAGAATTTGATGGATGGCTAACATGTTCAATATTATGGATATGAAACACTTTATTAAAAATACCACTGCTTTGTATATTGTTTCAGCTTGTCATTGTAGTTTAGTTTGCTTTCCAATGCATAGAACCTGTTGAGGAATTAGACAAATGTCAGCCATCCAGAGGGTCTGAAGGCTTTCAGCACAGTGGTGTCGAACACTGACAAAGACGATGTTCTTGGAAGAAAGACAGACTAGATATAAATTTTGGGGGAGTGGGGGGAGAGGAAGGAATGACTCACTTTATAGGTCAAATTTGCTAAGCACCAGCGCTTAAATTGGGAGGGTGGCTGTGTATATGCAGTGTTACTACCAACTGTAATCTTATGCTCCAAATCGTAGCTTTCCTCTTTTTAAAAAAGTCTCTCACCCTGTGGTTACAAAAACAAAAAAAAGTCAATGGTACAATTACTGTTAACTTCAGTGAGAGCAGGATCAGGCCCTTGTCACTCATTTTAAACTACTGGTGGCGTGGCACTTGCAAATGCAACACCATTCCACATCATGGCCCATGTGGGAAGATCCCTGCATCTGCGGGGAGTCCCACTAACTTCAGTGGGACTTTTTGTAGGACTGGAGCATATAATGCAATAGAAAATAGTACTATATTTAAAGGGGGGGGGGTCTATTTACATTACCATTTTCACAAACTCACTTAGTAATTAATCTGCAGAGTTACAAAATGTACATTTGTTGATGCACTTTCTTCAATTAAAATTATTGGAAATCATATGTGGGGACACGAAAGGAGTGAAAACCTGGCTCCATTGATGTCAGTGGGGTCAGGATGTATTTATTTTGGCTTTAACTGTGCGGCTCTGTGGTCATTTTGCATATGGACACATCTAATGCCTTTGTGAGTCATGGGAAAGTGAGAAATCTTGGCTGCCAAAGGGTTTCATCCGAGCCATAAAGCAATTCCAAGACACTTACTGAAATAAGAGCCCTGAGCCTGCCATGAAAGGGTTTAGAATTTCTACTGTTCTCAGCCAAAAGTTTTGGTTTTAGAATTTTGATAAGTGCAAAGTACTTCATACACACTAAATCCAGTAGCACTCAGGTAGGAGAGATACATTCATTTCATGCATGGAGGCGGAGTGTGGTTAAGTTCATCATAAATAAAAGAAGACTTTAGGATTCTGCAGAAATGATCCAAAATATGTCTTACAACAGCTCTTCCTGCTTGCATGCTTACAGTTAGTAATAGAAAGTGTATTGCCCATTGTCACATAGTAAGTCAAGGTTGGAGCCAGCAAATTGTATCAATGAATACTGACTCCCAGACTTGTGCTCTAATCGCTAGATGTCATATAGAAACTATTAGGCCCACCTGAATGCTTAAGTCTTTTTCCATGACATTATTTCACAATGATTGGGGGGTGGGAGAAATCTGTAATTATTAGTCTGAAACTTCCATCTTGTAATGAATTTGCCACTGTGTACCACTGTCCTGTATGGGGTGGGACCCAAACTATTCGGT
The DNA here is from genome assembly GCF_015237465.2 of Chelonia mydas. Taxonomy (NCBI): domain Eukaryota; kingdom Metazoa; phylum Chordata; order Testudines; family Cheloniidae; genus Chelonia; species Chelonia mydas. Next base: position 86,583,819 of record NC_057854.1, read on the forward strand.
TGTGTTATAGGCCATGTACGGCAGACAGATAAAAGAGATTATCTTTTTAGATCATGTCCTAGAGATCTGTGTTTCTGGAGTGGAAGGATGTGTGTGTTAACCCTATTCTCGCCACAAAATTCAGAGTAGCTAAATTGTGCTGCAAAGTGATAGCAATGATGTTGCAGGTAGCCACAGCTGTTTTACAATACCTTTCCAGAAAATAGCTTATAGTTGTATACATGCTAAAATGCCGTCCAGTGAGAATGGCTACAAAGAACTTTCTGTTCTCCGAGGGATTGCACACATTCATTCCGCTCTTGTTGTACACCCAGCGTGCACACATCGGACCTTTTTTCCCTCACTGGTGCCCGCTGGTGTGGCTCAAGCACTGCCTGCTGCTGCGCACCACTGCACGCTGGCATAAAGGGCCAAGCTGCCCCAGAGCGCGCTCGGTTCCTTCTTGCCATCCATGTCGGTTGTTGGAATCGCTTGGCTTGCCTTGCCTTAGCAAGTGCTCTCAGTGTGTTCATTATAAATTCATTTAGATAGTTTCTAGATTTATAGTGATAGCACTTAGTTAATAGTGTAGATAGCATAAGTTTTTCTTTTTTGGTCCCAATTGGAGTGTTTTTGTGTTACTTGGTACTGAGGGATAACTTGGTCACTGGGCTTCAAGCCCTGAAGTCTCTTGCCAGGTGGTACCAGAACGGTGGGGGTGGGGGACACAATGTCATGTCCCCCCCCCCCCCATTTTTTACTGGCTGTAAGGGCGAGCGATGGGAGGAGAGGGCAGAGAGGAGCAAGCGGGGGGTGGGGTCTTGGGGGGAAAGAGGTGGTGCAGGGGCGGGGCCTTAGGGAAAAGGCCAGTGTGAGGGTGGGGGCTCAGGGAGAAGGGGCGGGCACAGGGGCTTGGGGTGGCATGGCGCATGGGACCAAGGTTTGGGCACATGTGCCCCCCCACTTTTAGGGTGCTTCTGCTTCTCCTGTATCTTCCATTAAGCCAATGCCCATAAGCAACCCACACTCAAGCTGCTTGAAGAGTTTAGGGGAAGCTCATATTCAGGATCACTGCCAGATCTGTGAAGACTTTAAGCCTCAGACAGGGAAAGACGGAGAAGCCAGGTTACAGTTTTTGCGCATGGAGGCAGCCATGAGACCTCTGTCAGAATCTGGTCGATCAGGCTCAGCACCGAGTGCATCCTATGTGGCCTGAGTCCCGACACTGCTCACCCTCCTTAGTGCTTAAGAAGAGGTATAAGACCTGTAAGCAGACCACCAAGAGGGGATGGTCACTGGTACCGAAGTCATCTAGGCGTGGGCATAAGAGTAAAGTGCAGCTGAAACCTAAGCACTCGTCTTCGACCTGGCACAGCTAACTCTTCCACTGAGGCAAGCACCGTCCTGTTCGGAGCGTGAGGGAGTGCCGTCTACATCTACGGCCCTGCACGACCCCGAGACCAGCATTGGCCAAGTGGACGATACAGGAGCGGCGGAAGCAGTGGTAGCTGATGGCAGTGGTAGCCGATGACAGAACAAGGAGTACTGGTCTCAAGTTGCAGTGGGGGAGATTTAGGTTGGAAATTAGGAAAAGCTTTTTCACTAGGAGGGTGGTGAAACACTGGAATGCGTTACCTAGGGAGGTGGTGGAATCTCCTTCCTTAGATATTTTTAAGGTCAGGCTTGACAAAGCCCTGGCTGGGATGATTTAGTCGGGGATTGGTCCTGCTTTGAGCAGGGGGTTGGACTAGATGACCTCCTGAGGTCCCTTCCAACCCTGATATTCTATGATATTCTAAGCACCCTAAAAGTGGAGGTGCCACAGGTGCCCAAACCATGGTCCCACCCGCCATGCCATGCCGAGCCCCAACCTCACACTGGCCTTTCCCGAGGCCCCGCCCCTGCACCACATCTTCCTGAGGCCCCGCTCCTGTGCCATCTCTTCCCCCCCAAAGCCCCACCCCCCACTTACTCCTCTCCGCCCCCTCCTCCCATCGCTCGCCCTTACAACCGGTAAAAAATGCGGGGCATTTGCTGCACCGAGAGAGCTGCTTAGCCTTTCAGTGCTGGTATACCCAGCGGTGCAGGAGACCACGCACTAAATAACAGCAGATGCAGGAGGGCAGCCGCGCTTGGTACCATGTCAATCTCTGTTGCCTCAAACTGCACGTCCACCAGTACTGTTGAAAGGGAAGCCCGAAATGTTGGTGATGCTACTTCCAACTCTGCACCAGACTCCGACATTGTAGAGAGCAGCCCATCCTCAGTCAGGGGCGGGAGAGTCGCCCTCTTCTGAATTGGAGATTTGGCTCTTATGTTTCCCAGCCCTGGAGCTGCTCTCACTACTCTCCACTAAGGCACTACTCCCCTGCTAGGGAACTTTCAGCAGGAGTAGTACCATCAAGTAGATAGCCAGGGGGTCACTGGACCCACTACCAGCCCAGTGGCCTTATTGGAACCCGTGGTTCCCCCCTCCCCACCCCGCAGTTTCTAGGTCATACATGAGACGTTCTTGTTTTGTGTCCTTAGAGAGTCATGGGGCACCTACTCACCAGGCACTACCTTTTCCATAGCCTGATACCGAGCAGCAAGAGGTAGTTAAGGAGGACCTTGCTGGACAGCTACTGGAGGAAGAGCCACCTCAGCCTGTGTGGGCCTTTTCCTCCTCTCCTGATGAGGCAATCTCCTCGGGGCCATTTAACCTCCACCAGTGGACTATAAGGCCCACCAGGAGCTGTTAAGAGGGTGGCCTTAAGGCTGGTGGCAGAGGCTAAAGAATCCTTGCACAGCTTTGTTGACATTTTGGCCACAGCAAGGCCTTCAAGAGTGGCCTTACTTATTAACAAGGCAATTATTAAGGCTCTCTGGAAGACCCCTTTGTCCCTTCCCCCTACCTTAAAAAGGGCTGAACATAAATACTATGTAGCTTCCTGGGGGTTGAAATTTATATATATGTCTGTGGGAGCTGCTTTCCTGAAGATACTATGAGTACAAGTCCACCCTTACCTGGACAACTTGCTAGTCAAAGGCTGGTCCAGGGCTCGTGTTGGCTCCGATGTACAGCTCATCCAGTCAACCTTCAAAGCTCTAGGTCTATAGATCAGCTTAGACAAGTCTACCGTTTGTCCAGTGTGGAGGATAAAGTTTATAGGAACAGTGCTACTCTACTCAAGCTTTCCTTCCAGACACAAGATTTCAAATAGTTTGATCTACTGTGGCACATTTTAAGGTCCACCCTCAGCTTTTGCTGACAATGGTGATGGACATGTCTCCCATGGAATGGGGAGCTCATCTGGGACCCCTCCAAACTCAAGGTTCTGAAGGGATCTCTCTCTGCATATCAATATCAGAGAGCTAAGGACTGTCTGCCTCTCCTGTCAGGCCTTCCTACCACATGTTAAGGGGAAAAGCCTGTTTGTTCTCACAGACAACACTCTGGTGATGTTTTACCTCAGCAGACTGAAAGGCGCTCATTCTTCCCTGCTTTGTCAGGAAACAATTCATTTATGGAACTTTTGCATTGCCAATTCAATCAATATCAAAGCCTCTTACCTTCCAGGGGTGCAGAACAAGCTGATTGACTGCTTAAGCAGATCATTTATGAGCCACCATGAGTGTTCTCTACTCCTGGATGTAGCCAGATAAGTTTTTCAACAGTGGGGACTCCCCAGATAGACCTATTTGCAAACAAACCCAACAGGAACTGTCAAAAATTTTGTACCCTCCAAGGCAACAGTCCCAGTTCCATCACAGAAGCTTTCCTGCTTCCCTGAATGAACAAGCTCTAGTATGCTTTTCCTCCAAGCCCACTCCTACACAGAGTGGCGCTAAAGATCAAATGGGACCAGGCCCGAGTTACATTAAGAGTCCCAGCATGACCTTGACAGCACTGGTTCTCAGTCTATTGGATCTGTCAGTGGCACCTCCAATTTCACTCCTGTCGCACTCAGACTTGATCTCCCAAGATCATGGTTGGCTGCTCCACCAAACCTGTGGGGCCCTTCATTTAATGGCCTAGAGGCTCTATGGTTAAATCCTAGGGAGGAGTTTTGCTTGGACCAAGTTCACCATGTCTTGTTAAATAGTAGAAAGCCCTTCACCAGAGCTGCTTCCATATCAAAATGAAGGTGTTTTTCTATCTGGTCTCCTCAGTCCAGCCAATGCAGTTCTCTATCCTGGACTATCTATTGCGCCTACAACAGCAGGGGTTAGTGATTTCTGCTATCCAGGTCAACCTGGCAGCCATATCAGCTTTCCATCCCCATGTGGATAACCATTCTATATTTTCTAATGATATGAGAATCAGATTTGTGAAGGGCTTTAACCTAATTTTGTTGAAGCTCATGGGGCCACCGTTTGAGCCTCTATGAATATGCTCCTTACTACGCCTATCTCTGAAGGAGGATTTTCTGGTAGTCATCACTTTGTCCAGGAGGGTGACCAAACTGCATGTTCTGACATCCAGAATGCTTTCTACAGTCTTTTTTAAGAATAAGGTGTACTTGCGCCTTCATCTAAGGTGTCTCTCTCTAAAGTGGTATCTAATTTGCATATTAACCAGTCAATTTACTTACATGCATTTTATCCCAAACCACATGTGAACAGAGAGGAGCAACATCTGCTCTCCTTAGACATTAGAAGAGTGTTGGCATTCTACAGAGACAGTTTTGTTTGTCAGACCGACTATTTGTAGCCTTAAAATCTGTGCTATTTATTCAGAATGAAGGATCTCCTGGTCTCTTTGCAAAGAATTTCATCTTGGATAATTTCCTGCATTCATGTTTGCTGCTGGGCACACTGATGGCACATTCCACAAGATTGCAGGTAGCTTTGAGGGAAGTCCTTGCACAAGTCCCTATCCAGGACATTTGTAGCACAGCAACCTGGTCTTCAGTTCACATCTTCGCATCCCATGATGCTATTACTCAGTACTACAGAGACGATGCTAAATTTGGCCAAGTTGTACTACAGTCTGTGTTCACGGGAATTCCAGTCCCTTCTCCTACGTTACGGCTTGTGAGTCGCCAGGAGTGGAATGTACATGTGCAATGACTCAGAGAAGAAAAAGCAGTTACTAACCTTTCGTAGCTGTTGTTCATTGAGATGTGTTGCACATGCCCATTCCATGACCCACTCCTCTGCATCAGAGTTGCCCGGCAAGAAGGAACTGAGGGAGCTCAGGGGCAACTGGGCCCTTTATGCCAGTGCGTAGCAGCAGAGGGTGCTTGAGCTGCCCCCGATGGATACCACTTAGGGAAAAATTCCCAATGGCTGTGCATGCGGCATGCACACACCAAGAGTGGCATGGACATGTGCAGCACATCTCGAAGAATAACAATTATGGAAGGTTAGTAACCATTTTCTCCTTCTCCTCTGCTGAAACACAGCCTTGAGAAGAGTTGGAACAGGGCAACTATTCAGCATCAGCAACACTGTACAAGCTTCAGGCGGTGAAATGAATAACTGCTGCAATTAACATTACGTGGGAAATTTAGGAGATTTTTGTATGCAATTACAAAACAACTCACTTGCACAGTCAACCTATGGAACTCATTGTCAGGAGATGTTGTGGAGGCCAAAAGTATAACTGGATTCAAAAAAGAATTAGAAAAGTTCATGGAAGATAAATCCATCGATGACTATTAGCCAAAATGGTCAGGGACACCACCCCATGCATTGGGTTTCCCTAACCTTGTGACTGCCAGAAACTGAGACTGAATGACGGGGATGGATCAGTTGATAAATTGCCCTGTTCTGTCCATTCCCCCTGAAGCATCTGGCACTGGCCACTGTTGGAAGCCAGGATACTGGGCTAGATGGAGCATTGGTCTAACCCAGTATGTCCATTCTTATGTTCTAACTCTGGGGAAAAATGACTGGGCATGGGAGCAGAGCTTCAGATTTGTGATTGGGCAGATCTCACACAGCAATAAGTTTTAAAATCTATGCTATTTTATTCTTCCTAGGCTTTTATACTGAACCAATTGCCATGTTGTCTGGGTACTGTTCATGTAGGACTCCAAATATGCTACAAGTCTATCCATGCCTGCTCATAGTGGTTTTCCACAGTTAAGGGTGTCTGTATTCTAACACTGTCAGTCTGTGCTTCTCTAATAATCTTTTATAACACTACCAACAAAAAAGACAGTGTTATACCAGGTGGATGCTCCTAACAGTGCTAGACAAATTTCGGCTCACACCGTTAGATTTGTTGTGTAGATGGGGCTTTAATGCCTGATCAAGGTAAAATGAAGCTACTGGCTCGGGACAGTTAGGGACTGTAGCTAATCCTCCAGATCCTGATTCCAACATTCGTTACACCATTTACCTTATTGACTTAGGAATTAGCAACAAAAGGAACAAAGCCTGGGACATGGAGTTGAAGAAAGATTAAAGATCCAGCAACCTCTAATTACATGTTTATAGTCACATATATTTAAGGGATGACTAAACTGTTTCCTTAATATCCACATTTCTGCTTCTATATTACCTCCAGCACAACAGGAAGAGAGGGGATTTTTGAGATGAGCATGAGTTGGGGGGAAACCTCTAACACATTCAGTCTTCAGTGTGTATTTACTTTTGAAATGCTGATAGTAAATTTAAATGCCATGGTAAAGCAGCACATGGGAATTTAAAGAGACAATGTCAAGTTAAAAATGTTTTCCAAAAATTCCTTTCTTTTGTTACTAATGCTATCTTAGAATAATTTACTCTTCACCCTTTCTGCTGTAAACGTATTAGCGTCACTTGTGGTTAGAATCACAGTCACATTCTGGTGATCCTGCACTTATGTAATATGTGGGATGCAAACACTGCCGGGGAATGTTTAAATCTGAACTAAAGAATTGTTACTGGCTTTTTGTTTCAAATGACAAAACGTTTCTATTAATATCCAGTCTGGAAAAAAATTAGTAAATGGGGGCCATAAACATTTTCTTTTAACTTTATTATTTGTATCACTGTAGCCATTCGCACTAGTCATGGCCCACAACCCTGTTTTTCTAGGCGCTGGACAAACATGGAACAAAAAGATAGTCCCTGCTCCAAAAGGACTTACAATAAAAGTAGAAGATGAGACAACAGATGAGAAGCACAAGGAAACAATGAGAAAATATTCATTAGCAAGACAGATAGTTGTCTCAGAACACCTATGGTCTCCATATTGTGAAGTTTTTTGTAGGCCTCAGAACAAAGGAGAGTTTTGAGGAGGGATTTGAAAGTAGATTATGAGGTAGCTTTGCAGATGTTTATAGGGAGCTTCTCTGAGGCATGGAGAAAGTATACTCTTTGCAGCAGTAATCAGAAGGGATATAAATGGGGCAAGTTAACCCACAGAGGCCTTAATCCTTCAAAAATTTACACATGCATTTATCTTTAATCTTGGGAGGAGTCCCATTTCTGGGAGTAATGTAAAGTGTGTGTGTAAGGACATTTGCCGGATCAGGGCCCAAGTTTGCAATTAGCTAAAAACAGCTGTCTTATAGTGCAAGATTCTCATACTCTGAGATAGCAAGTGCTACAAACAGGTTCTAAAGTTACATGTCAGATGTCTCCTACCAAACACTGACCCTAATAGAATATGAACCAGCAAATAACACTTTTGTATTTCGTAGTTTGGCCCTACAATTAGTCTGTTTCCTAGAACCATACTAAAATTGGCCATATTCTGCCCTGCCTTAAACAAGGTGCAAACTCAGTCTGGTCATTGGGGGAACCCACAGGTGTAAATGAGGGCAGGATTTGGTTGGTCTCTGTGGATTGCCTGTCAGTCCCAGCTTTCTTGTCTGTCAGTCTTCCTTTACGTGCAGTTACTCTGGACACAAGGCTTGCTGCAGAAAGAATGCCATTTGCAGAGTTATACTGGCTGCCTATGTAACCCCCAGGCCATGTGTCTGAAGTATGTATCCTGCTGTCCAAACAGAGGTCAAGTGTAACTAGGCCTGAAACCAGGTAGAAGCATATAGAGCATGAGGAGAGTCTTCCCAGCTAGGAATGCTAAAATGACAGTCCTTCCAGGGTTTCTGGGCCTATGGTGAAGTTGATGTATTGGCAATGAGCCTGGCCAAAGATGGATTAGCCTCTAAATTACTTCTTGGCCTGTAAGGCCTTCTTCATCAGGTCCTGTACAGCTGGGCTGTAAGGAATATGGGTGCATGTTGCTGATGGAGAGATTCTAATGGCTAACCCACCCACCCCCACTCCTCTTTTGTCTGTCTTTGATTTTTGTGGCTGCTCCATACCATCTAAGCATAGATTCCTTGTAACAGAACTGGCAGTGTTTGTCTGAATCTCCCCATCCCATTAACAGGTGGGATCCAGCAGGGAAAGTCTTAAGTGGGTTTTACTGACTCATTAGTGCAGGTGCCTTGTTACCCTTCTCAAATACAAAGGAGGTAGGAGTTGCTAAGCGGTTCATGGACCAAGACATGAATTGCTTTTCAGCATAGGAACCTTGCTCTACAATTCTCAAAAGCACCTAACTCATTGACTTTCAATAGGACCAGGGCTTCTAAGTCACTTAGGTGCTTTTGAAGTGCTTGAATAATATGTAGCAGGCCCCACTCTCACCAATGTACTCTTATTTTTTTAAAACCATGACAGGGTTTAGGAATTAAACCCACATCCCACTTTCAGGCTTGGTCCTGTACTTCTGTGTATATAAAACACCTATCTGCTAAAATGAACTGTAGCTGCAGAATCAGCTCTTAGCATTGCACAGTATTGAATTTGGCAAGAAAGTAAAAAGCTAACATGAGGATTTTTGAGGTTTTAAAATTTTTATTTCAGTAAAATAAACACCATCCAGTTTCAAACAAATTATATTAATGTAGCTGTTTTAATATTTTATTTTATTAAAACAAGTGGTGTAGTTGTATACCAGTTGCTTAAGGGTATTCTGGTTCTGAAGTTCATAGCATAAATAAAATCTTTGTCAATATCATAAAATAACTTAGTATATCTTAGAATAAAACCTTGAGCATCAACATCCCAAAATACAATACATTTTTAAAAAAGTTTTGATTAACCTTTTTGCTCTTTCGTGTTAAAGGCGTTTTAAACCAGAAACTACTAGTTGCACTTTTAAAACTTCAACGTGTTTGGTACATTTTGAAAGTAACTCAACCATGCAGCTTCTTAAATCTTCCTGCCTGGTTTTTAGTTCCTTTGTGACACACTTGCTTACAACTCTTTCAGCACAGGTTCTTTTTTCATTCCCTTAACTTTCTGGCTACAAAGTCAACTTCCTTCAGTCCCACACACCATGTTCTTCAATCTCAGTCTACCCACTTGACATCAGTTGTTTGTAATCCTTTCATCAGGTATAGGGATTTACTTCCTGACCAACCGCTAAAGTATTTCAAAATTTCAGTGCAATTTTGTTCAATTAGTTTTCATCCAAATACCATCATCGCTCGGGGAGATTAATCACTGGGACCCACTGATCCATGTAGCGACTTTCCCGGCAAAAGCAAATCAGCTGACTCAATGCTGGATCCTTCCACTGAGATGCATGGGGATTCTGGAAAAAAAATAGTTGTTTCAAAACAAAACTGAATGGTCTTAACTCACTAGTGCAAAAAGATGGTGCTCCTAACTAACATCCAGATGCAAAGCTAAACTGGATCCTTGAACTCAGATTTTAGTTTGATACAAATAGTCTCCTCAAGTCCCTTGGAGGTTTTGTGAAATCCTATGCTATATACATGACTGCATTGCAATAGGGATTCAACATCTAAAAGCTGAGTAAGGGCTTCAGAATTTGGCTGTGGTGGAGGTGTGGTCTAGTGGTCAGAGCATTTTAAATACATTCCTATTTTATGTACTGGCATTTTCTTGATGTCTTGAAATTTTGTTTCATTCTAGTGTTAATCATGCTGAAAACCACACACAAACATTAATGATCTGGCTTCTTATTTGAAAATGCAGGATTATATATGATGGACCATAACGAGAGTGTCAGGATATTGTAGAGAGGTTGTAGAAAATAGCTTTAACATTATACTGCACCTACACTATTGCATATAAACATATAACAGCAAAGTAAACAAAACCACTTAAGATTCCTTTCATGTTTCTTCTGCAGTATGGGCATAATGGAAATACTGAACAAGTGTTTTGAGGACTATTTTTAGCATCGGGAAAAATATTAAAATAAGGAACTGCATGCATATAAACTTCCTCTACTTTTTAAACTGAAAATTATTGACCCATTTCCTGCTCTGTCTCTCTAAAGAGCAGATGAATTTCAATTGAGTTGAATTATTTCCCTATTTTTCTCCAGAGAAATGTACACAGCAATTTTTGACCATGGGCTAGAGTTAAGAAATTATTACTAGTGTTCAGACTTGCCAAAACCTTTAATGAAAATTTCTTCCCACTCTAAGAGCTTCCTCTAAAAGCAACTAACCTGTGCTATCTAATCGTTACTCTGAGCCAATTTGTAATAAGGAAAGACAAATAGAGGAGGCTGCTGTAGCAAGGTGACTCATGGGGATCTCTCTGCTGCTGGCAGGATCTTTAACATATTTGAACATGCCCATATGGGGAAAATCTTTATGATCAAATCAGGAACAGCTCTGATGCAATGTCCTTAGTACAGGAAATAACTAAGTAGGGAAAAGGGCATGTCATTCCCCATAGCAAGTTAAAGATAGGCCTGATCCAAGTCCCAGATCTGAGCACTCCCAGATCTGGGGGTGGAGGGTGTAAATCCAAACCCAGATTTGAATATATAATGGCCAGAACCCCAGATCCCAAACTCCATGTGTTCAATATCTATCCAAGGGCATATTTTAGGTTCTCTCTAAAGTAAACCCAACTGTAATCAGGTAAGAAACAGGCTTCAGAGACCCAGCTTAAGCTGCAGCAAGGGAGCTCTGTGCCAGTGAGTCTTTTGTGCTCCTGCTACTGGGGAGGGAGGACGGGATGGTCACTTACTGTGACAAGCACACAGTGCAGGTCTGCAGGCTGCTCAGCTCCCCCACTTGCCCCCAGAAGCAGCAGCTCAGCCAGCCGGCCTGGGTTGCTCACTCGCAGGATGTTAATGTCATTCTCACAGCAGAAAGCCTGGATCAGGGTGAAGTGGATTTGCAAAGCAACATCCCGATCATCCTCCTCATCTGCAGCTAGCAAACAAAGCACCACATTATCCGGATCCCTGCAAGGATGAAACAATACAGCCTGATTAGTCACAGCTAACACACAATTACATATTTAACAGAGACACATACCGATGAAACAAACAATGTCTCAGCTTATACACATGCAGAAGCTACTAGGTAGGCTGATGGTGTGTGTCTGAGCCATGAGTAATCAAATGCACAGGTATGTTCACCAGGGGAGACCTGTGTACACACAGTACATACCTGCAGTACATACCGATGTGTCCCTATTTATCTGCTTTACATGCACACAGGTGTACTTCCCCCAAGCCCCACTGTACATGCACAGAAGTGTTCTTCCCCCAGCACTGTACGTGTGCATAGCTGTACTTCCCCCGGCCCTGCTGTCCATGCACATAGGTGTACTTCCCCACAGCTCCCCTGTCCATGCACACAGCTGTACTCCCCCCAGCCCCGCTGTCCATGCACACAGGTGTACTCCCCCCAGCCCCGCTGTCCATGCACACAGGTGTACTCCCCCCCCGGCCCTGCTGTCCAGGCACACCGGTGTACTCCCCCCCTGGCCCTGCTGTCCAGGCACACCGCTGTGCTCCCCCCCCCGGCCCTGCTGTCCAGGCACACCGCTGTGCTCCCCCCCCCGGCCCTGCTGTCCAGGCACACCGCTGTGCTCCCCCCCCCGGCCCTGCTGTCCAGGCACACCGCTGTGCTCCCCCCCCCGGCCCTGCTGTCCAGGCACACCGCTGTGCTCCCCCCCACCGCCGAGCTGTCCATGCACACCGCTGTGCTCCCCCCCCCCCGCCCCGCCCCGCTCCGCTGTCCATGCACACCGCTGTGCTCCCCCCCCCCCGCCCCGCCCCGCTCCGCTGTCCATGCACACCGGTGTACTCCCCCCCGGCCCTGCTGTCCATGCACACCGGTGTACTCCCCCCCCCGCCCTGCTGTCCATGCACACTGGTGTACTCCCCCCCCCGGCCCTGCTGTCCATGCACACTGGTGTACTCCCCCCCCCGCCCCGCTGTCCATGCACACAGGTGTACTCCCCCCCCCGCCCCGCTGTCCATGCACACCGGTGTACTCCCCCCCCCCGCCCCGCTGTCCATGCACACCGGTGTACTCCCCGCCGGCCCTGCTGTCCGCGCACACCGGTGTACTCCCCCCCCGCCCCGCTGTCCACGCACACAGGTGTGCTCCCCCCCCCGCCCCGCTGTCCATGCACACAGGTGTGCTCCCCCCCCCCGCCCCGCTGTCCATGCACACAGGTGTGCTCCCCCCCCCCGCCCCGCTGTCCATGCACACAGGTGTGCTCCCCCCAGCACTGTCCACGCACACCGGTGTGCTCCCCCCGGCCCCGCTGTCCATGCACACAGGTGTGCTCCCCCCGGCCCCGCTGTCCATGCACACAGGTGTGCTCCCCCCGGCCCCGCTGTCCATGCACACAGGTGTGCTCCCCCCGGCCCCGCTGTCCATGCACACAGGTGTGCTCCCCCGCCCCGCCCCGCTGTCCACGCACACCGCTGAGCTCCCCGCACACCAGGCGTGTGAGGAGGCGGTTAGCCCCCAGCACACCGCACAGACCGGCAGCGGCGGCGGGCTGTGCCCAGGGGCACCTCGCCCCCCGGGGGGAGGGCGGGCAGGGGGTTACCAGACAGCAGAAGGCAGCCGGGGGCCTCCGGCCTCCCCACTTACACGTTGAGCAGCTTGGCCGCCTCGTAGACCCCGACGGTGACGCTCCTCTGAGTCAGGGCTTTGCTGAGAACTTCCTCCAGCGCGCTCCCCGCCGTCTCCATCCTGAGAGCAGCAAGAACAAGCCGCGAGGCTCCTGTCAGCCACCCGCGGCGGGGTCCTCGCTGCGCCCGCCCCGGCCCCGGCCCCGGCCCCGGCATCCCCTCGCCCCCGCGGCGGGGCGATCGGCTGACAGGCAGCCCCGCAGCGCCCCCGCCCCCATCGCGAGCAGCCCCCCGCGCCGCGGTACCTGCCCATCGCCTGCTGCTCTCCAGCCAGCTCCTCCAAAGTCATAGTGCAGCCGGAGCGCGCCCCGCCCCTCCCGACACACCGGCGGGGGCCCTGCCGCGACCCTCACGCCAACTTGCGCCGCCCCAGCTGCGACCCCGGCCCCCGCCGCGCCGCCCGCACCCGCCAGCAGCGCCGCAGCCTCTGAGGGACAAAGGCGGCCTCGGCCGGGGTTATCCTGCCAACATCCAGCCAACCGTCTCCTTCCTCATTTGCATGCGGCCGCCCCATTGGGCCATGCAAATATAGTTTCGCGGCCTATTTGCCCCCTTTGCCCGGGCCCCGCCGGCCAGAGGAGGGGGCCGGCAAGCCGGGCGCGGGACGACAGCGGCGCCCCTCCTGCCGATTGGCTGGGCAGGGGGTTGGGAGGCGGGGTCTGCGGGGGCAGGGCGCCGCCGATCATCACGGCCGCCGCTGTGGGGCTGGTTCAGCTGTTTTTCTGGTCGGTGCACATTTCTCCCCCCTTGGAGTGGGGGAGGGGGCTGCTGTGCCGAGCTGTTGCCAGGGCTTAGTGCTCGCAGAGCACCGGGACAATAGGAGTTGTTGGTAAGCAGGTTAGGAAAGCCAAGGGTAGCTGCCCGCGTGCAGCGCGGTGTCCCTTCCAGCTGATGTTCATTGAACTCCTGCATTGTGCTGCGGGGCGCTGCCTGGCTGTGCAAGGGGGCAGCATTTCAGCGGTGGGGTGTGTGACCTGCCACCCAGATGTCACACGGCATAGGCAGGGGAGGGACCCGGTTTCTGTATCCACCTCTGCTGCTGCATGGTCTTTGGCATGCATATGGCTCCATTTGGAGAGGTGCTAAGTACCCCCTCCCCCCCCAGCTCCTCTTGACTTCCCTGTAGCTGTTGACTTGCAATAGGAGCTGGGGGTGCCCAGTGCACCTTTAAAGAAAAAATCTGGTTTCAGTGCGCCTCAGTTTCCCCCATTTGAACACCTCCGAGGGACGTTGTGAGACTTGGTTCATTAATGCTGGTGAAAGCCGGATGAGAACCTCAGATGGAAGGTGCTTAGGAAACACAAAACAGTATTATTGGGAGCCTGGTTATTATGGCATACCCATTTTTAACATATGTTTGAAGAATACCATTGTAAGTGTTACTATTAGAATTCATTAACATCAGAAGAGAGGTTACCAGTCGCATGTAATATAACACAATTCTTGTGAAGCGGCTGTAACTAGAAAGTAGGGGCCAGATTCTCAGCTGATATAAATTGGCATAGCTCCATTTAAGTCAAAGTAACTATGCAGATTTACACAAGCTGGCCCTTGGCTCCTAAAAATCAGGACTTAAATAGGCTTAGTAAGCCAAAAATTGTCTATGCCCACAAATACACACTAAGGACTCAATGCTGCAAGGTGCTGAATGCTCTGGCATTAATCCACAAAAGCACTTAATGTTTAAGCATGTGCTTTTCTGGGTCAGGGTCAGAATGCTGATCTGGCAGATCCAACACTTTGCTAGCCAGCATTATGGTTACAGTCAGGCAGAGCTGGGTTACTGGGAACTTTCCAGTTTATGGGACCTGTCTTGCCCTCCTGGTTGGGTTAGTCTCAGTTTCTGCTGAGTGAATACTGGAAGATATGGCTGTGTCATTGGCCTTGTGTGCTGCTTTGGAGCTTCTGCGGGTCATGTCTCAGCTGTGCGCTCTGAATTCATTTCCTGCCTGCTACAGAGTAGGTCCATTTCTGTCTCCTGTCTTCAGTTTAGGTCATTTTCCTGCACCCCTCACTCCCAGTCCGTCTATTGTTGGACTCCAGGCATATTTTTAGATTCCTTCTCTCTGCCCTAGGGCCTCCATTTCTGGCCTCCAACCTGCTCCAGCTTTTTCTCTTCTAATTTCCGCCCCTCCCCCACAACAGCTCCTTTTTTACTTTCAGGTACCCCTTTCCCCTGGCAAGATCTCTCCCTTCTCTTTTGGTAACCCTGCGATAGAGGTGGGGAGAGAACGAGCAAGGAAAGAGACATTGGAGGAGGGTAAGTGGGATACTGAGAAGAAGCTTGAGGGAGAGCTGATACAAGAGAAGAGGAAAGCTGTGTAAGTAATGCTGGTTGGAGGAAGAGGGAAAGCATGGGGAGCAGAGAACAGAGAGAGAAGATGAAGCACTGAGAACTTAGGGAGACAGAAACTCAGAGAAGCAATAAGGAAATAAGGTTGGAGTAAATTAAAAAGGGAGCAAAGCCTGCAAGAGGTGGGGCTGAGACTGTGGAAGCCCTGACTAAAGGAAGCACTGAGATGTAAGGACTGTTTTTTCCCCACTTCATCCTTTACGGTAATAGTCCTGGTTTCTCTTCTGGAAGAGGGGCACATGGCTAGCTCTGGAGGGGAGTGTCAGAGGTGCCTCTTAATGTCCAGGCAGAGCTCTGGCCTTTCCTCCCACAATCTACCATGGCAACTGCCCTGGTTTTCCACTTCAGAAATCTGATTTCCCTAGTTAAGGATGGTAACTGAAGGAAAAACAATGGGCTGGAAATAAGTAAGTGCGTATCAGACCAAATCACCCTAAGTATTCCCAGTCATGCACTGAAATGGATTTCCCAACTCTTCCTCAGGTCCGAGACCCACCCAAATCTGTTATCTCACGTTTGTTACAGTAAGTTACTGACGTAAGATTATGCTGACTCATGCAGTGGAAATGACAGAAAACGTTTTCTCTAGGCCAGCAGTTCTCAACCCACTGGCTGCATGCAGCCCAATTATCACACAGCTGTGGCCCAGCTGTGTGTGAAAGGCTGCCAGGCCACACTGCATGGGTCCGGGCTACCGGCTGGTCCTGCATAGTGGGAGGTCTGGGGCTGCTGGTTGCCCTGCACAGTGGGAGTCTGGGATCTAGGGCTGCCGGCCGGCCCCGCACAGCACAGGTCCAGGGTCACCGCCCGGCCCCATAGGGTCCAGGTCCATGGGGTTGGAGTCCGGGGCTGGTGTCAGGGATGCCGGCCATCCCCAGGGGGTTGAGGTCCGGGCTGCTGCCTGGCTGCCCTACCATGCAGTGGGGTCCAACAGGTCAGGGCTGCCGCATGGCCCCGCATGGCGGGGTCTGGGGTCCCTGCTCCCCGGACTCCTGCCCAGGGCTCCACTCCTGGCCCCACTCTGTGGAGAGGTCTCTTGGTGGGCGGCACTGGACATAGTGGTCAGTGGGGAGAGGTTTGGGGAAGGGGGGGCACGCTGTTTTTGGCTAAGGCAAGAGGGTGCCCAAAAGTAAAGTCAGTGATATCTGTGTTGGCAGTCAGCTGAGGTCAGGGATGGATCAATTTAAAAAAATCCTGAAATATGAGATTATATCACCATTAGAAGCGTGAAGTGCCTGAACTTGTACTTTCCTTGAGAGAGAAGCAGAGATAGCTCGTTGACTGAGATCACCCTTTAGATCAGGGGTGGGCAAACTTTTTGGCCCGAGGGCCACATCAGGGTGCAAAACTGTACGGAGGGCTGGGTAGGGAAGGCTGTGCCTCCCCAAACAGCCTGACCCCCTCCCCCTATCCGCCCTCTCCCACTTCCCGCCCCCTGACTGCCCCTCTCAGAACCCTCAACCCATCCAACCCCCCCGCTCCTTGTCCCCTGACCTCCCCCTCCCGGGACCCCCACCCCTAACCGCCCCCCAGGACCCCCCCACCCCCCCACTCCCCATCCCCTGACCACCCCGAACCTCCACCCCATCCAACAGCCCCCTGCTCCCTGTCCCCTGACTGCCCCCTGGGACCTCCTGCCCCTTATCCAACCCCGTGCCCCTGCCCCCTTACCATGCCGCTCAGAGCAGCATGTCTGACAATCACGCCGCCCGGCCAGAGCTAGACACGCTGCCGCACTGCCTGCATGAGCACGCAGCCCCGCCACCCAGAGTGCTGCCCGTGCGTTGCTGGGGGGACAGCGGAGGAGGAGCCGAGGCTAACCTCCCTGGCCGGGAGCTCAAGGGCCGGGCAGGATGGTCCCGTGGGCTGTAGTTTCCCCACCTCTGCTTTAGATCTTGTGCCACACAATGAGCCCCCCTGTGAAAAGAAGTGACTCTCGTATCATTTTAAGGCCCACATTCAATCTTGTACTGGGGATAAATGTACATGCAAGCCAGGTCTAGCCCTGGGCCCTTGGCCAATTGCCAATACAGCTCTCAGTGACGTTACATTCAGGTGCCTCTGATTTAGCATAGGTACAAAGTTTTCTATCATATCCATTGCATGAGTCAGCATTTATGTCAATAATTCACTGTGATAAAAGTGAGATAGAAACTATGGCTGGCACAGAGGTGAGTTGGTGCTTAAAATGAGGGAGCTGGGCATTGCATTTCACTGCACAACTGGGAGCAGCATTTGGCCCAATGATTCACTTTTCCTTCTGCATCAGAATTTCTTAAGTGCAATATTGCCAACCCCAAGCATTCAAAAATCACAAGTCAGGCCCCCCCAAAATCATGACACTGGCTTAAAAATAATGAAATTTTAAAAAAATTGGGGGTTCTCTTTAATTTGCCATCTTGTTTCTGGGCCTTTAGGGTACACTCAGGTCACATGTTTCAAGTTGTTCTTCATAACCAGGAAGTCTAGAGACTTACTTTGCTTTTTTTAATGAAAGTTGAGATACTCGGCTCATTATGGCATACAGCAAACAGGAAAACAAAAAAAAAGAGCTCTCCAACCTGGAGACTCTCATAAATAACCAACCTTCCATACAAACGGACTTTACTAAAATAAGACAGGAAATCTACACTACACACTTCACCTCTCTACAAAGGAAAAAGGACCATAAGCTGTCTAAAATCCTACCTGCCACATGGGGCCACAACAGTGATACCCCTAACTCACCCAGCAGTATCATCAATCTATCCAGCTACACACTCAACCTGGCAGAAGAGTCTGTCCTATCTCGGGGACTCTCTTTTTGCCCCACCACCCCCACAAACATGATACAGTTCTGCGGTGATCTGGAAGTCTACTTTTCCCGTCTCCGACTCAAAGAATACTTTCAAGATAACGCTGAACAGTGCACTGATACACAGATACCCTCCCACCAACAGCACAAGAAGAACTCCACATGGACTCCTCCTGAGGGTCGAAATGACAGTCTGGACCTATACATAGAATGCTTCCACCGACGTGCACAGGCAGAAATTGTGGAAAAACAACATCGCTTGCCTCATAACCTAAGTTGTGCAGAACGCAATGCTATCCACAGCCTCAGAAACAACCCTGACATTATAATCAAAGAGGCTGATAAAGGAGGTGCTGTTGTCATCATGAACAGGTCTGACTACCAAAAGGAGGCTGCCAGACAACTCTCCAATACCAAATTCTACAGGCCACTTTCCTCAGATCCCACTGAGGATTACACTAAGAAACTGCACCATCTACTCAGGACACTCCCTACACTAACACAGGAACAAATCAATCAACATACTCTTAGAATCCCGACTGGGGTTATTCTATCAACTACCCAAGATCCACAAACCCTGAAATCCTGGATGCCCCATCATCTCGGGCATTGGCACTCTCACTGAAGGACTGTCCGGATATGTGGATTCTCTACTCAGACCTTACTCCACCAGTACTCCGAGCTATCTCCGTGACACCACTGATTTCCTGAGAAAACTACAATGCATTGGTGATCTTCCAGAAAATACCATCCTAGGCACCATGGATGCGGAGGCTCTCTACACAAACATCCCACACGCAGATGGAATACAAGCTGTCAGGAATGATATCCCTGATGATGTCACAGCACAACTGGTTGCTGAGCTCTGTGACTTTATCCTCATGCACAATTATTTCAAATTTGGTGACAATATGTACCTCCAGACCAGTGGCACTGCTATGGGCACCCGCATGGCCCCACAATATGCCAACATTTTTATGGCTGACCTGGAACAACGCTTCCTCAGCTTTCGTCCACTCACACCCCTTCTCTACCTACGCTACATTGATGACATCTTCATCATCTGGACCCATGGGAAGAAACCCTGGAAGAATTCCACCACAATTTCAACAGCTTCCACCCCACCATCAGCCTCAGCCCGGACCAATCTACATGGGAGGTCCAATTCCTAGACACCATGGTGCAAATAAGTGATGGTCACGTTAACACCACCCTATACCAAAAACCCACCAACTGCTATGCCTACCTTCATGCCTCCAGCTTCCATCCCAGACACACCACACGATCCATTGTCTACAGCCAAGCGCTGAGGTACAACCGCATTTGCTCCAACCTCTCAGACAGAGACCAACACCTACAAGATCTTCACCAAGCATTCTCAAAACTATGATACCCACACGAGGAAATAAGGAAATAGATCAACAGAGCCAGACGTGTACCCAGAAGGCTCCTGCTGCGAGACAAGCCCAAGAAAGAAACCAACAGAACTCCACTGGCCATCACATACAGTCCTCAGCTAAAACCTCTCCAATGCATCATCAGTGATCTACAACCCATCCTAGACAACGATCCCAAACTTTCAAAGGCCTTGGTAGACAGGCCAGTCCTCGCCCACAGACAACCCGCCAACCTGAAGCATATTCTCACCAGCAATGACACACCGCACCATAGTAACTCTAACTCAGGAACCAATCCTTGCAACAAACCTCGATGCCAACTCTCCCCACATATCTACACCAGCGACACCATCACAGGACCTAACCAGATCAGCCACACCATCACCGGTTCATTCACCTGCACATCCACCAATGTAATATACACCATCATGTCCCAGCAATACCCCTCTGCTATGTACATCGGCCAGACTGGACAGTTCCTATGCAAAAGGATAAACGGATACAAATCAGATATTAGGAATGGCAATATACAAAAACCTGTAGGAGAACACTTCAACCTCCCTGGACACACAATAGCAGATTTCAAGGTAGCCATCCTGCAGCAAAAAAACTTCAGGACCAGACTTCAAAGAGAAACTGCTGAGCTTCAGTTCATTTGCAAATTTGACACCATCAGCTCAGGATTAAACAAAGACTGTGAATGGCTAGTCAACTGCAAAAGCAGTTTCTCCTGCCTTCGTGTTCACACCTCAACTGCTAGAAGAGGGCCTCGTCCTCCCTGATTGAACTAACCTTGTTATCCCTAGCCTGATTCTTGCTTGCATATTTATACCTGCCTCTGGAAATTTCTACTACATGTATCTGACGAAGTGGGTATTCACCCACGAAAGCTTATGCTCCAATACGTCTGTTAGTCTATAAGGTGCCACAGGACTCTGCCGCTTTTACAGATCCAGACTCACACGGCTACCCCTCTGATACTCGGCTCATTATCTGACTCCAGCAGCTGGGGCTTCAAGAACAAAGCACAAAATATTGCAGGATTTGCAATACAATCCGGAGACCTGGCAACTCTGAAGCGAAAGATGCAGCCACAACTTAATAGGTTTATTTGTGTTTTTCTCCAAGAAGCTGGTAAAGAAATATCCCCTCTGCTTTTTAAATTTATTTTAAGTATTTTATAATTTTAATTGTGCAGCAATTCAAATTACTTATACTAAAAAATTGCTAAGAGTGAATAGAAGAAGGGGGCATGTGTGTAGCAGATACTGTATATCCTGATTACACAATGCAGCCTATCCCTCAGCCTTTGTGGCTTTCTGAACATCTGGCCTTGTTAGGCATTTAAGCACTGGGGTTAATGTCCTCTTCATACATCGTCCTCCAAAGAATATAGGAGCTTTTGTCAGTGACTTTGTAGAACGCTTGGGTTTGTTTTTAGGAGCCTAAAGGCTTCTCATGTCTATAACTTTTATTATAACATGTTTTTTAATTATACACTTGTTAATTGTGTCATCTTCTGCCATCGCTAAATTCTGTCCTGCACGTTCTGTAAGTCATGCACGTGCCTGGTGTGATCTTTTCACCAAAGATTTTAACTGGGGGAAGCTTCCTGTACTAAACTGTGTGGTAAGTGAGATGGTTAGACGGAGAGTCTTGGGGCTGGTGGTCACCCTTAGATGTTCCTCCTAGAGAACATGCTTTCTGTCTTAGACAATTACTGGATTCAGAATACTTTACTCTCTGATGCACATAAATTTGGATCTGTTGGGCTCAGAAGGGCACAGGGTCCCTAAATATGGCACAAAGTCTTAATATAACAGCACTATCTCTACAGTGGACACCCTGGCTACACTTTATATCTGCCCCTTGCTGATAAGGTACCACTGATAACTGTGAAGTAAGGAGAGCCACCAGTGCACCCTCAGCTCCCATTGGCTTCAGTGGGATTTGAGGCTGCTCAGCACATTCCAGAAGCTGCTTAGCACCTCTTAGGGTTGGGCCCTCCTCCTAGCAGCACCATGGCGCTTTTTAAATGTATGGTTTAAATAAGCCCAAATAAATAGTAATTCTCACAGGTGGATCCCCGCTGTCAGATCTGACCTGAATGAGCCTAGACAACAAGTTGCATAGAACCAAACTGATCTATGTTAGAACTGATGGGAGGTGAGTATTTCGTTCTAGTGAATCTAGTTACTTCAAATTTGAGACTTGGCCCTTCAGGCTATGCTTTTCTCCAAAAGCCAGATAATTATTTGCAATCGCTGCAATATTAACAAAATAACTTTTCTAAAAGGTACTGTGAGAAGCCTTCCATTTTGTTCAGTGTCTTGTGTCTTTAAGCCCTGGATGGCATCTTTAGTTGCCACACACACATTTTCTGGCACCGCCCCCAAATCCAGCCATTTTGATCAGACTTTACAAAACCTTTGACAGACCAGAGAGATTAATAAAAAATCACAGCCCAGTCCTCAGCTGGTGTAAATCAGTGCAGCTCCACTGACCTTAGACTGCTACATTCCCAGAGATAGACCCAAACCTACAAAAAAGTAACAAAAGATATTAACTGAAGCAGCAAAGACTGTGACTCGTAGGAAAACTACAACAAAATATGAAAAGAGGAAAGGGAATAGATCTCTTCTTAAATCAGACAGTCTGTAACTTGTTTGAAGAGCTAACACACAGGAAACAAGTGGCAGTGCCTCAGGGCTAAAGCTCCACTGTACTGTCTCTCAAAAAATATCAATCACTGAATAAATTCAACCTGAACACAATGCTGTACAAACCACCCATGTATCTGTGTATAACAAGTTCAAACCTACCCTACCTGTGTATAACCGTGCTGCACTGAATACCTTTGAATATACAATAATTAAACTCAATAGCTATACACATACCTATGTATAACAATAGCACACCAAAACGCACTGTCCCTTTCTGTTCTGCAATATTATGCCAAATATTTACATGTATATTTTACCTTTGGACTTATCAAGAAGTACTCCTATAAAATGCAAATGAACAGCTAAACAAAAGGGTGCATATAATCTCAGACTTCCCCATTCAAAAGTGGCTTAAAACCAACTTTGTTTCTTTCCCTCTCGTTCTGCACAGAATATTGCTCAGCTTGGACAGAGAACTGGGGCTCAAGTTTGCATTTCACTCTCTACCTTAGCTAACCTGTTGGGGTTTTGTTTTTTTTTTCCTGGCTTTGAGGAAGGTGCTGGATTTACCTTTGAATTATACTTGTATTTGTAATAGGTTGCCACCACCTTTGCCACTTATTTCCCTGTAGGAGAGACTGGGATTCATTTTGCTGGTGATTACTGAGATGTAGAAGAAGCAGGTGATTGTTTTCCATTGAAATTCTTGCTCTGATGGAAAGGAGATGGTGGTCTGGGCAATTGGGATGAGGAGACTTCCCACCACCCTCTATGCTAGAGCAACTCTTTTATCTATTTTAACTAGTCCATATTTGGAAGCTTAGTTTATACATAGCCCTTTTTTATTTGATACTTGCCTATCATAGAGCTGAAGGACTAGAAGGGACCTCGATAGTTCCGCCTCAGTGCAGTGAAAAAAAAACCTAAGTATTATCTAGATAAGTGATTCTCAAAGCCGGTCCACTACTTGTTCAGGGAAAGCCCCTGGCGGGCCGGACCGGTTTGTTTACCTGCCGCATCCACAGGTTTGGCCAATCACGGCTCCCACTGGCCGCAGTTCGCCGCTCCAGGCTAATGGGGGCTGCGGGAAGCTGTGTGGGCCGTGCTGGCCGCCCTTCCCGCAGCCCCTATTGGCCTGGAGCGGCGAACTGCAGCCAGTGGGAGCCGTGATTGGCCAAACCTGCAGACACGGCAGGTAAACAAACGAGTTGGGCCCGCCAGGGGCTTTCCCTGAACAAGCGGTGGACCAGCTTTGAGAACCACTGATCTAGATCATCTCTGACAGTTGTTTATCTAACCTTTTTGTAAAAACTTCCAATGACAGAGATTCCACAACCACCCTAGGAAATTTGTTCCAGTGCTTAACTATCCATAGAGTTAGGAAGTTTTTCCTAATGTTTAACCTAAATCTCCCTTGCTGCGGTTTAAGCCCATTACTTCTTGTCCTGTCATCAGTTGTGAAGGAGAACAATTTATCCCCCGTGTCTTTATTAATAACCTTTCACATACTTGAAGACTGTTATCATGTCCCCCCTCTGTCTTCTCTTCTCCAGACTAAACAAACTCAGTTTTTTCAATCTTTCTTTCTAGGTTATGTATTTTAAATCTTTACTCTGTTTTGCTACTCTCCTCTGGACTTTCTCCAATTTGTCCGCATCAATCCTGAAGTGTGGTGCCTGGAACTGGCCACAATACCTCCACTGAGGCCTTATCAGTCCTACATAGGGCAGTAAAATTACTTCTCGTGTCTTGCTTACAACAGATGTGCTAATACAACCTAGAATAATGTTTGTTTTTTTTGCAACAGTATTACATTGTTGACTCATATTTAGTTTGTGATCCAATATAGCCCCCAGATACTTTTCTGCAGTTCTCCTTTCTAGGCAGTCATTTCTCATTTTGTATTTGTGGACTTGATTTTTCCTTCCTAAGTGGAATACTTTGCATTTGTCCATACTGAATTTCATCCTATTTATTTCAAACCATTTCTCCAGTTTGTAAAGATCATTTTGTCCTCTGACGTGCTTGCAACCCCTCCCAGCTTGGTATCATCTGAAAACTTTATATGTGTACACTCTATTCCATTATCCAAATGATTTATGAAGATAGTGAATAGAACCAGGCCCAGGACAGATCTCTGCAGGACCCCACATGTTATGCCCTTCCAGCTTGACTGTGAACCACTCATAACTATCCTTCAGTTTTCTAACCAGTTGTGCACCCACCTTATAGTAGGTTCATCTAGGCTTTATTTCCCTAATTTGCTTATGAGAAAGTCATATGAGACAGTATCAGAACCCTTACTAAAGTCGAGATATATCAAATCTACCGCTTCTTCCCCCATCCACAAGTCTTGTTACACTGTCAAAAAAGGATATTAGGTTGGTTTGACATGATTTGTTCTTGACAAATCATGTTGACTGTTACTTATTACCTTATTATCTTCTAGATGCTTACCTTCTGTGAAAACTTTATAACTTGACTCCTGAAGAAGATAATCCACCACCTTTAGCTAACACAGACTACTTCTACCAGGCTATTCTCTGGCTAGCTATTATGCTTTACTCCTGCACTTGGTAAACTGTATTGGCTTTCTGTAACATGGTAGACTGTGGTTTCAGATTCTACAGTTGACCTGTAAGGCTTTGTAAGGACAGTAGTTAGCCCAGTGCTTCTCTTTGAATTTTTGCTGCCATATGTTCCCATTCACCCTGTAAGACCTACAGGGGAGGGTTTATTATAATCAGAACTGTGTCAGAGATCATGCTTTCTCAGCTGCTGCCCCAAGAAGCAAGCCTCCCTTTTCCAGAAGACCTGTATTCATTGTACATTATCTACAGAAACACAGAGCTGGAGGGTCAGATCCTCCGCTGATGTAAAATAGCATAGCTCCCTTGACTTCAACAGACCTATGCTTATTTACATCAGCTAAGGATCTGGCCCTGAAAAATCTTTTAAAGACGTCTTGGCAATATGGTTTAATATGGTTTGTTGTTTGTTTTCAGATTTGCTTTTTGCTTGTTATAAATGGCAACTTGGATTTCAGAACAATTAAGTCTATCTAGTGCAATGCATGCCTGAAACCCTCTAAAATCATAGCTTGAAGCATGCAGCTAAATGAGGTAAAGGTTTATTCTGTATGCTGTACTTAGAACCATTTATTTGAGCATCTGTTAGTAAGAGCTGGGTATGAAACTACCTGCCATAGCACAATACAAAGGGGTTATTAAACACAAAATTAGTGGATCTTTAATTGCTTCTGACATGGGCAAGAAAACAGTTGTGGGCACATTTCACTAGCTTAGCTCAGCCTGCATTGTCCTTTTCTCTTGTCCTTTTCTCATTTCTAAGGTGGCACTGAGTGTATCAGATGTGACATGACGTGACTTAACAATATGTATCACATATGGGGAAAGGGAAAAGCTTCTTTTGCAGCAGGTAGAGGATGGCAGATGGTAAGACAACAGCAAAACAGGTGGAACCATTGTTTGATGATGATCTGAATTAAGTTCAGTTAATTTACTATATCTTTACATATCCCTAGCAACTAAAATCTCAGACTTCATTGCACGAGATCGAGATCAGGTTTATACTTTGCAGACAAACTGTCAGTGCAAGTCCATCTGTGACTGCTTGTAGAGCCAAATCTGTCTTAAAGTCAACTGCAAAACAAAATGCCTGTTTCTATCTTCTGGGTGTCAGTAACCCCCTGAAGCCAGGACATTAGACACCCTGTGCAGTGCTGTAAAAATGTGTCTTTTCTCAGGATTTTCATGCACAGGGCAATTCCCCTCCATTCTCCTTTTACTGATAAGCTGCAAAAAAGCTCTGACAATGACACAGATTCATCCTTCTCCACTATAGCCCTACCCTGGCATTTTCAGAATCAGGGCCCCCTCTCATGCTGAGGTTGCTGGCTAGAACTTGGGGGAACTTTTGAGTTGATTTCCAAAACAGATTTACTTAAAGTGGTAAACCAGATGCACCCTTGCCCTCTGTCAAATGGACCACAGTCAGCCTAGTTGCTTACTCAATGATTTTTAATCCTGGGTCACATATTGGCCAGGATAATTCATTTCCCCTTGAAGAGTGTGGCATGTCTTTGTGTACTTAGATGCACTATTTGTTTTGCTGAAAAGACCTCTCTCCCTTCTCCTTTCTTGTGTGGACTAAGATCCTTTCAGACCTGCTGATTTGTGAGCACAGTTGTAGGGAAAGGCGTAGCAATGCATCCCATCTACCTTTGCTCGTATGAAAATTCCCACTTAGTTTTAGATGTAGACACAGCATAAAGACAGACTGATATGGGGCTGCTAATACTGCCACAGCAAAAAGGTGGTTTCATCTTGTCCTTCTTTATATTCTTTGTATTATTACGGATGACTAGAGCTGGTCAAAAATTTTCCGATGGAACATTTCAGAAAATGCTGATTCCACAAAATCAAAACATTTTACAGGAACATATTGAGTTAACAGAAACTTTTGATGAAAAATTATCAGAATGTTTTGCTTTGATAAGGGGAAACCGTTTTAGTTTGATAAGATCAAAGAGTTTTGTTTTGACTTTATTCTTTTGATTTTTCTATTCTAGGCTATTCTAACTCAAATGTGCTTTGACCTTATCGAAAGGAAATGTTTAGATAAGGTCATTTTGATATTTCGGAAACAAAATTTGTCTGAAATTTCATTGTGCAGGAAATTTGAAATTTTAGCTGTTTTGTTCTGATTTTGACCAATCTTGAAATGTCTGGATTTCCCACAGAACAGAAATTCAGAGTTTCAACCAACTTGATGCACTAGGTCATTGTGTTCTTTCACCCCTGTGAACACATGGAGGGCCTATGAGGTACTGTCATTACCTAATTTAATCAATTTCCCTTTAAATGTCTTTCAGCTGGCTCAGTTATTCTGGGATTCCTCTGCTTTGTGACCAGCCTATAGATTTACTTTGCAAAAGTGACTAAGGGAACGGGGGAAGGATAGGCTCAGTGCTGTCTTAACATCAGCTGGTCAGGATGGAGTGTTTCAAAAGTGGTTTTGGCTCAAGTCAGACAAAGCCGATGTGATCCTGACTGGCCTGATGTGCTCTCTGAGTCAGGCTCCCCCATTACTCCCACCACGTTACATTAGAAGATTCAGAGCTTGCCAACAAGCTAGAGATCCATATGGATTCAGTTGTTCCTTGATTCTCATCTGGCAGCTGTCACTAAATCTGCCTTTCATCACCTGCCAAAAAGTGCTGAAGGCGTTTCACTCTCACACAAACTCTGAGCTTTAATCCCTACTTTCATAATTTGCCAGGTTGATGCTTGTAAATCCCTCTGTATGGGTCTCCCTGATAGCTCTGTCAAGAAACTGCAATTAGCCTGAGATGCAGCTGCTCAAGTATTTCTCCACACATGCCCCTTGTAGAGGACCTTCTCTGTGCACGCTTGCGCACAGGCCAAGTCTTCAGGCGATGATTTGCTGAAGTCTGCCAGGATGAGGGCGGGTTTGCAGTGCTTCATGGCTCTGCATTTGACTCACTGCTGATGTTAACGCTCCTTTAGTGGCCAAGTGAGGGCTCTTCTGTTTTCAGTCAATTTAATTCCCAGGAAAGGACTACACCAAAGTCTCAAGTCTTATGTGTACCCAAAGGTGCACGTACTGCACGGCCAGCAGGCATGCAAGCTTCCTCACACTGCCCCACCAATGTGACTCAGCACCGACCTGGCAGGACCACTCCATTGAAAAGCTAATAGCAATAATTAGCCCTTTGCCAAGCATGAATAAATTAATCCTCATAATGCCCATGTCAGGTGGGTAAGTGAGTATTAACATCCCTGTTGTACAGATGAGAAATTGAGACACAGAGACAGATTGAGAGGCAGCTCTGAGCTGGGGTAACTTTTTTCCTTTTTCTAGCCCCTTCATGCTTGTAAATGAGACCAACTAATTCTCCCTTAGATTCAGACCCATTTGCTATTACGTAACTAACACATCACCTGTGAATTTGGCCCTCTCAGCCTAACAGAATCGAGAGCCTTGGCTACGCTGCAGTTTTGTCAACAAAAGTTATGGCGCTTTAATTAAAGTGTTTTAATTAAACTGCTGTTGCATGTCCACACTATGCTCAGAGCGCATGCACACTAGCAGCTCTTACATGGACACAGAGAGCAGTGTCCTGTGGGTAGCTATCCCACTGTGCAACTGGTCGCAGGGTGCTTTGGGAAGGGTTTGCAATGCCTCATGGAACAGGTACAGAGTCACATGATGCAGGTTTCTCAATCCCATCTATCTCTAGGCATCCTACTAGATTGCCAGCCACTTTTCACCTGAAGTGTATGGGGTGGGGGAGAGTGCGTTACAGCGAGTGTGTGTATGTGTTGTGGGGGAGAGACAGAAAGAGGGTGTGTGTTGGGAAGTGTGTGCGTTGGGGAAGAGAGAATCTCTTTTTCAGATAGCAGCCTGAACAACCAATCCGGGGGCGGGGGGGTGGGCATAGGCAAATTAGCGGGTGCTTGGCACTCACCTGCAGTCTAGTTCCCCTCACTCCTGCCCAGCGGCCCACGCCCATCAACTCCTCCCCCTTCCTCCCAGTGCCTCCTGCACACCACGGAACAGCTGTGCAGGAGGCCCTGGGAGGGAGGAGAGGAGCGGGGATGGGGCATGCTCGGGGGAGGGGGCAGGAAGGGACGGGGTGGGGGTGGGAAGAGGCAGGGTGGGGATGTGGCCTTGGGGGAAGGGGTGGAATGGGGGCGGGAAGAGATGGGACAGGGGTAGGGGCTTGGAGGAAGGGGTGGAGTGGGGGCGAGGCCTGGGCTGAGTGGGGGTTGAGCACCCACTGGGAAAATTAGAAGCCGGCACCTGTGGGGAGGGGGACTCCCCCCACATCAACCCCCAACTATGCACAGCAGAGCACAGCAGTCTCTTCTTCCCTCCTGCACCCCACCGCAGCAGCAGCAGGAGCCTGCTCTGCCTGCCTATGGTTCTGTGATTGCCTCCAAGTTCTCCCACAGCCTTCTCAGCTACCAGGAGCTGCATCCTGTGAGCTCCCCGTGCTGAGGAATGTCAAAGCTTCCTGAAGCTTTGAAAGAAGAGGGCGCATGCCTGCAGGGCAGCTGAGTTCAAAGAAGTGAGCGCAGCGGTCACAGCAGGCATTGTGGCATACGGGGGAGGCCAGTTATGCTGATAGAATGAACGGCAGTGTCTACACTGGCACTTTGTTGACAAAACTTTTGTCCAAAAAGCCCTGTGTCTCTCATCGAGGTGGTTTTATTTTGTTGCCAAAACTGAGGAGTTTTGTCACCACCAGTGGCATTGCAGTGTGTGCACCTCCTCTGGTTTGCCGCCAAAAGCTGCCTTTTGCCGACAAAACTCTGCAGTGTAGACGAGGCCTAAGTTGGTATAACTCACATGATACAGCTAGTCCAGAAGAAGGTGTAAGTTACATCAGCTTAGGTCTCACCTCTAGGCGAAAGTTGCTAACTAGGGCGATGTTTACTTGACAAGCTGGAGGTGTGAATCCCCTGCTCCTGTACACAGACCCCTGCTAGCTCAGCAGTGTATTTGCCATTGCACAGACATTGGCAGCGGAGACACAGCTGAGCCGTGTTGAGCACAAACCCACCGATTTATACTGGGCACAGCTCAGCCATGCCTCTCCTGCCGTTACCAACGCTACCCCAGCTACCCTGCTATTGATACTTGCACTAGGTCAGTGAGAGCTGGGAACACCCCTCGCTCATAGTGTTAATGTAGCCTAAATCCAGTTTCGTTACGGCGTTGCAAAAGGCTGCTTGAACACTCTTGTTTTGGTTTAACGGAAATAAACCTGGTTTAAATCAAAATTAGAGTATTTGCACAGCTTTTCGCACTGGTTTGATTAAATCGGTTTAAAACCACACCTTTGGTTAAACTGCTATAACTCTGTATGAAGTCTCGCCTTTTGATTCACCTCTGAATTTGGCCCAGAGAATTTGAAGGGACATCGTCATCTTGAAATCTAGGGAGTTTAAAGAGGAGATTCAGAGCAGTTTCAGGAATTACTCCAGTCCCTGCCAAAGTTTCTGGCTTCACAATCTCACTTTCTTATCTTTGTTTATGTTTTTTCTCCTTTGTTGCTGTGTGAAAGGCCCATACAAAGAACAGGGGGAAACAGGGGACTGGCATGGGGAAACTCTAAACTGACTATACACAATGTACTGTCAAATGCCTAATGTAAACAAACTGAAAATACAGAGACATTTTCCCCTTTAATCTTTCTGTTATTGGAAACTATAGAGCAGGGGTGGCCAAACTGCGGCTCGCAAGCCACATGTGGCTCTTTTACCGTTAAAGTGAGGCTCGCAGAGCCCCTCCCCCACTCTCCACCTACCAGACTGGTGTGGGGGGGAGCTTGGGACCTGTGCCTTGCAGCGGGGTGGTGGGGTAAGGGCTTCTGCCCGGTGGGCAGGGGGGTTTGGGGCTTTAGCACCGCAGGGTGCGCCTGCCAGGGATTGGGGCTTCAGCAGGAGTGGAACTGAAGCCCTGAGCCTCATCAGATGCCTCCCACGGGGCTCAAGCCCCGAGCCCTGGCAGGTGCATCCCAGCTCTTGAACTTCTGAAGATTGTCGTATGCGGCTTGGAGGTTCAATAAGTTTGGCTACCCCTGCTATAGATGTTACCAATAATACTAGTACATGAAAAGTTTTCAGACAGCCAAGTGGTTTTAAGCTGACTGTGTTCATAGAGTGACAAGGGGTAGTCAAGCGTACCCAGACGCATGGAGGTTTTCTCTTTCTGATTACCTATGTCATGGAGATCCCCATCCCATCCCCATTCTACCCTCCACTTTTACACCATATCTTAACTTAAGATAACAGAGTTTTAGAATCACAGTCTGACTTCCTGCATAACACAGACAGTACAACCCCCTCAGTAGTTTATGTATCAAACCCATCACTTCAGTTTGAGCTATCGCACATCTTTTGGAAAGATATCCAGTCTCGATTTAAAGACTTCAAGTGACGGAGAATCCATCATGTCCCTAGATAATTTATTCCACTGGTTAATTACCCCCACCAGGGCTGGCCCTACATCAAATGGCACCCCAGGTGGGGAGCATCTTTGGCACCCCTCCCATTTGTTAAACTTTTGAATACCTTATTTTTTTATTGCATCTGTAGCCCATTTCACATCTTTGATGCATGATTTGCACACATGATTTATCCCTGTCATATAAGACTGACTGGCGACGCCCTGCCCTTTATATACCTGCGAGGGCATGACAGACAACAGTCTAAGAAGTTTGAGGAAAATGTAGTTCTCAGAAAGTCTGGAAGGTTCCATGAGATGCTACAAAGGTCCAGAACATTCTAGGAGGCTAGTGAAAAATGAATCCACATATGGAATACCTGAAACATTTTACTTCAAACACTCTATTTTCCCTTTTGTCACTAACAACAAAAACATCACCCCGAGCTGGCGACCCCCCAAGCCCAGCACTTCAGTTGGTCACCTGCCCCTAAATCTGGGCCTGACCCCCAGCGTTACAAATGTATATCTTATTTGTAGTCTGAATTTGTCTAGCTTCCAGCTTCCAGTTTTTCTTTTATATAACCAGGGTTCAGTCTTTAGATCAGCAAGTTTTGACTATACTGATGCATAGAAAAGTTTCAGTAAATGAGTAAATTCTCTGAATGTTGACTTTGTAGGTGACATGCAAAGACCACAGGGCAAATTTGAGAGCTAGTATTAGAACTGCACAATTACTGGCCCTACCACAATGTTCAGATGCTAGGGCCTAGGCCAGTGGTTCTCAACGAGGGGTCCAGGGCCCTCTGAGGGGGCCGCAAGTAGGCTTCAGGGGGGCCGCTAAGCAGGGCTGGTGTTAGACTCACTGGGGCCCAGAGTGGAAAGCCGAAGCCCCACCGCATGAGTCTGAAGCCTGAGGCCCTGAGCCCCACCACCTGGGATTGAAGTCGAAGCCTTAGCAAATGTAGCTTCATGGGGGGCCCCCTGTTGCGTGAGGCCCCAGGCAATTGTCCCGTTTGCTACCTCCTCATGCCGGTCCTGACTTTTATATGCAGAAATAACAGTTGTTGTGGCACACGTGGGCCATGGAGTTTTTATAATATGTTGAGGGGGGCCTCAGAAAGAAAAAGTTTTGAGAACCCCTGGCCTAGGCCATGCTGTCTCTATGGTGATTTACTCTACTTGCCCTTTCAATCTCTGGCTTTAAAACCAGTATGCTATTACAGCCACTAGGAACCAGACTGACACCACCAACTCATTTCACATAGGTCACCATAGCTGTCAGCTAAGCCTTTCAATCTCTGCTGACCATAACCAGATTCAGCTTTGTGACACAGAGATGAGAGGTTTCCAATCCTCATCAACTAAGCCTTGTCAGGCCCATGTAAGATGGAGGAGGGTCCAGTGCATCTGTGACTGATTACACACTGTCCAACTGGGAAGGCACCTGGGCCTTATAAGAGGGAGACAGTAGCAAAGGAAGGATATCTATGCTCTGGTCTCTCTCAATGGAGGGAAGGGAGGGTGCTGCAAAGGAAGCTGTGGCAGAGCTGCAGGACAGAAAGGAGACCCTGAGTAACCACAAGAGCAGCAGAGGGGGTTTGCCCGCTGACCTCTCTCAACAGTGAGAAAGAGATGAAGAAGGCTGAGGTCCAGTGAGGAAGGGCAGGAAGTGGCTGCTTAGTGAGGAGCAGACTTGGAAAGAAGAGCTCTAGGACTGGCTGAAGATGCGAGAGCTAAGTATGAACTTTTGTGTTGTGGTCATGGACTTTTTATTTTAGGACTTCAGGATTGTTTTTGACTTATCCTATTAAACCAGCCCCAGGCATGGGTGGCGGTAGCTCTGAGAGAGCCTGTATGGAATTTATTAAGGAGCCCTGAGAGAACGGGAAACTGAAATTGGTCTCCTGAGAGCCAGCAGGGGGTGCTAGAGGGCAGGTATACCCATTTACAAGCCCAAACAAAAATCCCCCATTCAAACCTCTCCTAACTTCAGGATTTTTTAAACCCTGATCCAGCTTTAATTGTAATCAAGTATTTGTTTAAGAGCCACCTCAATTGCAGAGTGTAGTGTTCAAATGCAGTGGTCACAGGCACTATTGAGACATCTGAGATAGTGACCCTATACATGCATAACTCCTATAGTCAGCCAGTAATATGAGACTGGGTCAGTCTGATAGCAAAGTTACTGACATTTAATTAGAATTTATTCCAGTAAAATACCAAATAAAGCATTTTGCAAAATATGTGTATTATATATTTTGCCCTCTTGTTTATACTTGCAAAATGAAGCTCTTCACCCAGAGATACAGTTGTATGTCTGTCGTATTTTCAGAAACCCTTCGATTGTGGACAAAAACACTCAGACTATGGTGGTGGGTGCATTAGCAATACCTACAGAGAGAAATGGACACAAATTATAATTAAGAAATGTAACTGAGACTTGAAAAAACCCTCCTGATTTAGGAGCAGATAATTCTCCACAGGTCAAGCTAAAATATTACACCACACCATGCATGTAAGAACACAATTCACCTCTCTTGGGCTTTTGGGAATGAGGCCAAAAATCAAATCCTGTAGGTGGGAAGTTGAGCTGTGCTCGTGTCAAATAAACAAGAATAAATCAAGCAGGGTCGACTTGCTTCCTCATAGTTAACAAATTAGGATTTGGTGGAACAACAACAAACTAAGCAAGCCTGCCCAGCTGTGTTTGAAGTTGTTTGAATCCATTATGCAGGAGGAGTCTAGTTTTACTCTCAGTGATTCAGACAGCTCCACCACATGCAAATTATGTGACCCTTGCACTAAATGTGTTAACTAGTGAAATTAACTGGCTGGAGCCCCCATTACAGGCACAGTGTCTCACTCTGCTGCCAGGATCTACCTGTTCCTGAATTTTCTTATTGGAAATGAGCTGAAGCAAAGAATAAGAACAATGTTAAGAATTTGTGCAGTACTACATGCTAACTGTGTCTTGAACCCTGTATCATTGCTATGTTTCTGGAAGTACCCAACAGAAGCTCTTATTCAGCAAAGCACTTCAACACGTGCTTAGGTGCTTTCCTGAATCGGGGCCTCAATGGCGTGTTTAGTTTTAGAACCCAAAAAATACAATGCTAAATGAAGTAGGTGCATCACAGCATAAATATCAGTGAGGGAAAAGGGCTGAATCCTGCTGGGTTAAATGTATCCTGTGCGCTGCATATATTAGAGCAGGGAAAATACTGCAAAAGTTTGAGGGAGTATTTGTTTGTCTTTTTAAACACATTCACTTTGATTGTGCCCCTTCTAAAATCACTTTCTCTGACTACTCGAGCAGTTGTAGTTTCTGGTAAGAGGCAACAGATCTTTGATTTGCAGAATAGTCACAGGAAGCTTATTTTGAATTTGTAATTGAGAGCATTCACACTGATTCTAAGGGCTAGATCGCAAGCTGGATTACACACCTGTGCAGGGGAGTAAGAACCCTCCTAACACCTGTGCACTGGCTATATGGGGGTTGGCTTCAGGCATGCAGTGGTAAATGGGGAGAATATGCTCACTGACTCCTCTCAGACCAGGTGGTGTTGGCCCGTGTAGCTGAGCCAGCACAAGAGGTGTTGTAACTTGCTGCTGTTATAGGCCAGCAGCAAATGTCTACCCCACCGTACCCCAATACACACTCCTGCACAAGGAAGATGCAGAGCAGGATGGAATTCTGCCTTCAGAGCAACAATTCCCCTCTGTGCCGGCCCCATGAGTAGCTCCATACACTACATCCCTTGCTCAGAACTGTGCCTAACATCACAACCTAGCCCTTAAAGTTAAGCTCTTCCAGTCAGGGGGTAGGATGGATACACTGGGACCTATGTGCTCAATCAGGTTGTTAAACATAGAGCGCTTGCTGTGAGTGCTCAATGAAGAAAAATTGAGAGCATTCAGTAAATCTCAAATAGCAAATAAATTTGCGAGTCATGACAATTTGCTCACAGAAAAAGAGGAAACTCTTTTTATCCACCCATCTGGAGGGTAGAGACACATCCAGTTACTGAGAGAAGTTTTTTAATACTAGAAAAGTACTTTTTTGTATATAAATGTCTGATCTGAAACTGGGGCTGAGGGGAAAGGTAACTTTTAGTTCCTTACTCAGTGAAAAGTGACACTACATTTATTCCAGAGTTGAATGTCCTTTATTTATTTTAAAAAAAATTTAAAGCCACGTTTCTTTTCTTCCTACAAAAGAGGACACGGAGGCTGCCTGCATTCCGGCTGCTCCACATTTACTCAATCCCTTGCTGACGTGCTCATTTGGCCCAGTTTCCATCTTATGGTCCAATCTCTGCTCTGCCCTGTTGTCATTTGCATTGCCTCCTTCCTGCTGTGGAAATCTGTCACCAGCTGCCTGCTGTTGTTGACTTTATTAGAATCTTTAGTCTGCTTCACTGAGCTTTCCCCTCTGTCATGTTGTTGCTATGTAAAGGCCCTGGATTTGGTTCCTTGGTCAACAATGTACAGAAGTATGTTGTCTGCACCAGTTAGCAGGCTCTCTGGCAGGCAAACATAGCAAAACTTTCAGGTTTGCCTCAGACTCTGGATTGTAATTTTAATTTCCCATTAAATCTGTGAGAAAACCTCTGGTGATTCACATTGAAAAGTGAACAGTAGCCAGCAGATTCCACAGACCCCTTACAATCTCCACAGTTATTTCATTTTCCAAGTAGCGCAAGTTCCTGCGAAATTCCTGAATTAACACACTAAGAATCAGTAGTGAAGTAATTAGCAGTGTTGCTGATATAACAACACTGCACGGGCATCTACACAGAACTCATAAAAACCACCCAAAATCCTGTTACAGATGCTGCTTGAGCTGAAGGAGCAACTCCATTAACTAGTAATGGTAAGCTGTTGTCTGCTAGTAGACCAGCCAGTAAAGGGGTGTGACACACCCTGCCAATGTGCTACTCTTGCACTGACTCTGCCTTTGTTTGGAGAAGACTTCCCCATCTAGCACCTTTCACAAGTGCTACATTCACTAGAAGGGCTTGTTTACACTGGCACTTTATAGTGCTGCAACTTTCTCGCTCAGGGGTGTGAAAAAACATCCCCCTGAGCGCTCCAAGTTTCAGTACTGTAAAGTGCCAGTATAGGCAGTAAGAAAAGGAGTACTTGTGGCACCTTAGAGACTAACCAATTTATTTGAGCATAAGCTTTCGTGAGCTACAGCTCACTTAGGCAGGGCGAGGGGGGCCCGGGGACTGGAGCACCCATGCTGTGTATGAGCTGGGGCTCAGGATCTGCCCTCCTCAAGAGAATATTTACAGTGTTAGTCACTGAATTGCCCTCTGACACTATATCCCCAAGTTCAGAAATCATTCTACAGCCTTCCCTTCTGGTCTCTGGTGCAATCTGCATATAATAGCATTGTGGAGTGGCTATCATTGCCATGAAAGCAGCTAGAGTCCAGCAAGCTTTCAACTTGGGTGTCTCATTTTGACGAGAGAACACATTCCTCAGAAAAACAGCTGCAGAGGCAGCTGTTGTGATGCTCCCCAGGGGTACCCAGGGTTGGGAAGCACCTTGCTATTACTTCTCCTTCATGCTAAGGGCTCTTGTCTGTGCCTACCGTGGCTCAGCTCCCTAAAACCTGCCTCCCAGGCCTCGCTCCCTCTTTCAAGGTAAGTGAATGGTACACACCAGCCCAGTGTCTCTCTGAGCATTCCCTGTAATGTCCAGCCTCTTATTCCCTGAGCATCCCCAGAAATACCGGGCCGCTGTTCCCAAATGAACTGTGTGCACACCAGCTTGTAAAAATCAGCTCAGCAACAGCTCTTAGATATATTTATAGTGAAAACAAGAATATGTTTATTATTAAAGACTAGAGATTCAGGAGGGAGAGAGAGTAAGCATAGTGGAAACAAATGGTTACATATAAAATAAAATCACCATACACTTTCTACCTAAAGTTTATTTCTCCCACAGTCTTCTTCGGTGTTTTCAACCGAGGTTGGCTTAGATGCCGTTTTCATGAATGTGAATGCTTTGTCCATTTACTTTCTACCAAGGTGTCTTCTGTGCCTTCTAGAAATATCCTAGACAGGATAACTGCCTTGAGGATTGTTTTTGTGTGCTCCTTCTCTGACTTCACATCTTTGTTATGATGGAACGAGGCATCCATTGTGTTAGCTTACAAAGCTTAATTTACAACCGACAGAGGTACACATTTCTTCCCTCTTGCCTGGACGAAAACCTGGTTTTCACCTTTGCTGGTGACTAATACCTTGATACAGACTTTAAGAACATCTTTTCAGTGTGTATATATACGTAATTCCTTACACCATATCTCTACATACATTTCACAATACTATTAATGACCCGTGGGACACTGGCTGTTATTTGAGACTCACATGACATTCTGTGGTGAACTAGAATGTACACATCAGACTTATGAGATTTCTGCCACCCCTTGCCATTTGGCAGTATGAGATTCCTGGCTCTCAGCTGTCCTCTACTCTCACTTGCAAAGGGCGCTGGGGACAGAACTCTGCACAGAGAAGCAGGTCTGAACTTCTTCCTTTCTTTCAGAACTCAGACACCAGCAATGCTGCAAAATAACCAGGGCAAATATAGGTTTTTGTACAGCAACTCAAAGAGTAAAAGAGCCTTTAATGTTAAAGGCCAGATTTTCTGCCAGTGGAAATCAGGGAGCAAGGCACCTAGTGGTAGAAAATCTGCACACAAGAGGGGTTGCATAAAGTGCCCACTCAACCAGGGGCCCAAAGTGGGCAGCACTGGCCATAGCGAGAGTGGCCATCATGCTCAGCAGAGATGCTGGCTTTAGTTATTATTTATCCAGATTGTGGTAGTGCCCACAGTATGCTGTGTGTTCCAAACCCAGAGACAGATGCAGCCCCTGCTCTGAAGAGCTTCCAGACAAAGAAGGACGGTGGCGTTGTAACACCCAATCGCAGTGATCAGGGCCGTGACTGGCACATGTCTTGCTAAATTATAGGTTTGGTGGAAGTTCTTCATCTATGGGGGTTTTGAAGTTAACGCACAAACAATCCTCCCTTCAGGATCCTGCCTACTCCTTTCTCCCACGCTGATTCCTTTGTTACTTCAGTTCCAGTAGCCTTACCCTTCTCTCCATGTCTATGAGCAGGTCACTCCTGAGAGAGACACAGGAAATAGATAAGGGCTACACCTCATTTCATTGGATGCATCCGATGAAGTGAGCTGTAGCTCATGAAAGCTTATGCTCAAATAAATTGGTTAGTCTCTAAGGTGGCACAACTACTCCTTTTCTTTTTGCAAATACAGACTAACACGGCTGCTACTCTGAAACCAGGAAATAGATAAGCTAATGAACTTGCCAGTTGTCTCTTGCTAGAAGTGGGCCCTCAGGGGGATCCAGATGAGGTGAGGATAATGGCTTTGTGGGCGGCAAAACTGTGGTAGCCTCTGCCAATGATCCCCAGTTTGGGGGAACTGAGGCACTGAGTTAAGTGACTTGCCCAAGGTTACAGGGAGTCAATGACACAACGGTGGATCAGAGCTCAGCAGTTCCTGGCTCCCAGTCCCATGCTCAGGTTGTTAGATCATTTTGCCTCTCTGAAGTTAAAGACTGAGCCTATTCTCATTTATACTGAAGCCCCTTCACATCCCATGGCGCAAGAATTTCACCCTTTATCTCTGAATTGCAGATTCCAGTTGTGCTATACCACATGGGTGACAAATACACATAGGTAGAAGACTCACACATGGCCCTCCATGTCATGATACCCTTATGGTACCCTACACACAGAGGAAATAACTTCACGTTGGCTCCCACGATACTGAGGGGGGAAGCATTGGGGACAGATGAGGGAGATACCTCATATGTGGATCTATTCACATATGAATCCAGTATCTAGGGACCCTACCAATGGGTTACAGTTCATTGGTGCGGAACGGTCATGGAGGGGCTGCCCATGGTCTGCGGATTACATCCTCCCCTGCATTCTACAGAGTTTTTAGTACAAAGACCATTTATTTGGGCTTTTGTACACAGAGGGTGTATTTCAGCTAACTGCACACCATTCCTATCCTAAACATGGAAGTTAGATGTGTTCATCTGGGAGAGAATATGCTCCTAACCCTTGGAAATTTGTTTCCCACATTTTTACTTAGAGGCGTTTCTTGAGTCTCAATGAAAATAAAAAACAAAGTTCAGCTGAAGCAACTCCCTCTCCTCTGCTGGCTTGCCTGTGTCATTTTTATTGTTTTGGCCAGACATTCAGTGAATTCATAATGCAGCTGGGAAAATGCAACTCTCTCAATTTGTTTGGCTTCTGAGCCATATGGGTACACATGAGCCTAGGCATCTGGCCAACAGCTTTCCTAAAAGTCAGGGTCAAGGCAGTCAACAAGAAGTTGTTGTTTGCTGCATAGTGCTTTTTGCATCAAGTGAATTACAATTACCTACATGTCTTGCTAATTATTAGCATTACTTCCTGTAGATGCAGGAGAGATGTGCAGTAAAAGAAACTCACTAATATTGTTCTATACTTAACTTATGTGCTGAGCAATGATAATAGTACTTCACTGATACTTAGTAGTCTAGCACAGATGCATAAGAGCCTCCATTTGAACACAGCTTGAAAAGGCTACTGAATCCCAGCTTCTGTTAATTAGGATCAGTCCTATGCTGAATCTGCAATGATTATTCCAATGAACTGGCTGACCAAACAGTTTACCAGAAGGGTATTTTAAAATGCCTCAGGTCTGAGGAAAAATATGATTTCTCAAACTGCACAGCAGTTATAAACATGTTTTAAAAGTTAATGAAGCAAGAACAGGACTTGCTTGGCAGAAGTCAAGCCTTTTTTCCTGGAAGGTGCTGGCTAAGCTGGCTGCATAAAATCTAAACAAAATCCACAATTTCTGAAATACTGTCCATAGCTGCTGGGGTTTTGTTTGTGTAGCTGTAGGTGGCAAGAAGTTAAACTGTAACTGCCAGTTAGTCATTGGCACTTTTTTAACCCTGTGACACTGGGAGCAAGATTTCACAGCAGTAACCATCAGTACGAAGAGAATTACTGGGCTAGAATGAAATCCCGATGCCAGGAAAACAAATTGGCTCAGAAGGAAATAGATTTTGATGACTGATAAGCTGTACAAATCAGTCCTTAAATTACTATGTTTAATGCAGCTCTGGAACTTGTTTCTGTACACAAAAGCCATTTAAAGCTGAAGTTTTTGCTATTTATTTTGGAATAAGGAAAATGAAAGAGAACAAATGTAAAACTTCCATGTGTTTACCACCTCTGTACCAGGCTTCAGAAACTCTTGGTATGTCTACGCGGCAATTAAAAACATGCCTGCTGGTCCATGCCAGCAGACTCAGGCAATGGGGCTGTTTAACTGTGGAGTAGATGTTCAGGCTCAGTCTGGAGCCCAGGCTCTAGTACCCTGTGACGTGGGAGAGTCTCGGAACTTGGGCTGCAGTCTAAGCCGGAATGTCTACGCCACAATTAAACAGCCCAGCGAACTGGAGCCAGCTGGCACGGGCCAGCCATGAGTGTCTGTTTTCAGAGGATATGTCTGCACTGCAATTAAAGTGACTCTTGGAGTTAGAACGGTGGAGGTGCCACAAACAGAGCAAGGATCTTACAGTTTTATTGCCGTCTATAGCATTGACCCAAACTGCAAAGTTTGGATCTAGAGTTGAACTTCCCCAAAGTTTGGGCATGTTTGGGTGCAGAGAGTTTAGCCTACTTGATTTTAACCCATGTATCATACTGTCAAAGAGAAGTACCCATGTGCAGATGAGGTGGTAAATGGCTACCTATTGTCATTCTGCTATCCTCAGAGAAACAAAGTCTTGTAAACATTAGAGATGGGACTCAGTAGGTTATCTAGTTTATCCCCTGCCAGTGAAGAGCGTATTCAGTTTTGGGGCTGAGTACTGAGCTCCTATATAGTGTGGATTAAAGAAAAGCAGCTTTACATGAAACTGGGAAAGAATCCACATCGTATAAGTGCTCAGGAATGAATAGTTCTACTGATAGTCAGCCTCCTACAATGTGCCTCTGAAAAACCTCTTTAGTGATACTGTCTTATTTTCAGACTAAAACACACATCCTGCTGGATTATTAAATCTCAAGGAGAAAACACAAATGTTGCTAAAGTCCATGCTGGGAATGGAAAACAAAGCTACAGCAATGTTTTGTCTGGACTTTGAGTTGTGCAAAAAGGAGCACACAGCTGGTCCAAGAATGCTGGGCCAAGAACGCTTGTAAGTCTGGCTTGGTGCCTCACTTTGAAAGATAAGCAAATAACCTGCATACGAGTTAAAACCAGAGTTAAATGGGGAATACTGTAGTCGCCACTGGTTCTATCCAGTGGCAAGCGGATCAGAGTTAAAGATCCTCGTGTTCCATTCACTGCTATTAGTTTTACTTGTGGCACCTCAGAGGCTCGGTTTTATCCACCTATGCACGTGTTGGTGTTTTTTTTTGTTTTTGTTTTTATTGTACTGCCCAGAGTGTTACATTAACAATGACAGCACTGAAAAACAGGAAATATAAACTAGAATCGTTTTATTGTTTCATGATGGCCCTAATTTATTAGATTGTGGTCATTTTTCTTCTCATCTAAATGGAAAAAATACCAGTCTATATCTACTATAGCCTCAGCAAGGGGAAGGTGGTTTGTTCCTTTTCATGGTAACTAGGTTTCATTCCAATCAGGAAGTAAGGAGTGAAGGATCAGGTGAAGATATTAGCACCTGTTAGCTTGAGGCAACAGATATCAGTGCCACTTAGTGAAGCCTGAAACCTGCTAGAACAGTGGTTTTCAAACTTTTTTTTCTGGTGACACAGTTGAAGAAAATTGTTGATATCCGCAACCCAACGGAGCTTGGGATGAGGGGTTTGGGGTGTTGGAGGGGGCTCTGGACTGGGGTGTGAGGTGAGAGCTGTGGGGTGGGGCTGGGAATGAGGGGTTCAGGGTGTGGGAGGGGGCTCTGGGCTGGGGCAGGGGGTTTTGGGTGCAGGAGGGGGTCTGGGCTGGGGGTACAGGCTCTGGGGTGGGACCAGGGATGAGGGGTTTGGGGTGTAGGAAGGGGCTCTGGGTTTGGGGGGGGCTCAGGCTGGGGCAGGGGCACAGGTTGGGGCACAGGCTTACCTCAGGCAGCTCCTGGTCAGTGGCGCAGCGGGGGTGCTAAGGCAGGCTTCCTGTCCTGGCACCAAGGACTGCACTGCCCCCCAGAAGCAGCCAACAGCAGGTCCGGCTCCTAGGCGGAGGCACGCAAGTGGGTCTGCGTGGCTTTTGCCCACAAGCACCACCCCCCGCAGCTCCCATTGGTCCCAGTGCTCAGGACAGAGGCAGCGTATGGAGCTCCATGGCCCCCCTACCTAGGAGCTGGACCTGCTGCTGGCCACTTCTGGGGCACAGTGCAGTGTTGGAACAGGTAGGGACTAGCCTGCCTTAGCCGGGCAGCACCGCCGATTTGAGTAGTAAAGGCTGAGGAAGGGCAGAGAGGAAGGAAAGGAAATTGTCTCTTTCCTGCTGTCCTGTTAAATAATTTTATCCAATATGCAAGTGTCTGTGCTTTTGAGGCTTGGTTCAGGCAGCCTTACTGGTTTAGTGTTTGGTGGATGGCATGCAGATAATTCTATAACAAATAGAAATGCCACCAGCAATATGTGCAGTATTATTTATTCCATGGTGCTAAGTGCTTTGCAGAAGACAGACAGGGCCCTATCCTGAAGAGCATACAGTCTTGACTGGGACCCTCTTATTCACATTAGTGAGCAGTTATTCACATAAGGAGTTCCACTGATGTCAACGGGAGTCACAGTGTGGCCCTAAAACTGTGTGCACGTCTCTTTTGCCAGTCTTGTTTCTTTAGGGCAGAAACAAGACTGGCTTTAATATCTGGGGAGCTGTTACTGAAGTTACTTATGGTGTTGGGGAAACCCATTCCTTTGATTTCTTCTCCTCCCTGCAAATTCCCCTTCACAAATCGCCCCCTCAGTTACACCTCATGCTGTCTTCCCCCCACCCCAAACTAAATGTGGATTCATTTCACAAATCAGAACATAATGGTTTTCCTTTAGCTTTCCTTGCAGCATGATTTGGACTTATGGGAGGATGGGTAGGGTTGCTACCTATCCAGTTTTCACTCAGATAGTCTGGGTTTCGACTTGTGTGTCCGGGTGCCGTTTGACAAGCCCTGATGTCTGGTTTTCTTTATCTGGGGGAAGAGGCGGAGCAGGAGGAGGGACCATGGGGAAGAGCAGGGGGTAGGGCCTTGAGGGCCTGGTCAACCACCAGTAGAAAGGTGGAACCCCTAGTGGTGGGTGGGTGATGTGCATGTTTGGGTAGCCATGTAGTAGTGAAGATAGGATATAACGGGGGGATTAATCTATGGAGATGGAAAGCAAAGAAGAGATCTTGGAAAAAGCATCATCAAAATTTGCAAATGGCCTGGATGTATGAAGCAAGCAAGAAGTCAAAACTCACACCCACATTATGGGCTTGAGTGACAGGGAGCATAGTGGTGTTGTCAACAGTGTCAGAGAAGGAGGAAGTAAGGAGTGTAGTTTGGGCCATGTTCAGATTAAGCTGATGACAAGACAAAAAGGAGCTGTCAGAGGGTCACTGTTGGACGTGAGATTGGATGGGAGGTGCCAGGTCAGGGTTGGAGAGGTAGATCTGTGAATCATCAGCATATTGGTGATCACTAAAGTCATATGAATAGATGAGATTGCCCAGAGAACAGGTGTAAGGAGAGAAGAGCAGGGAGCCAAGCACAGAGCCTAGGGGTACCTCCTGCAAACAGTAGCAGTGGAGGCCCCATAAAGAGAGAGGCTGAAAGAACAGTCAGAGGTTGGAGAGGAGATAGCATGAAGACCCAGTGGGAATAAGATGCCTAAGAGAAGAGGACAGTTGACAGTATCAAAAGCACTAGAGAGATCAAGGAGCAGAAAAATGGAGTAGAGACCCTGAGAGCTGGCCAAAAAGAACTAATTAGAGACTTCTGCTTTGTTAAATGCACACAAGTAATAAGCTGTGGCCAAGAAAAAGTAGGCAGGAAGCAGCAGGTGATGTTCTGATTCTGACAAGGACATAGACGGATAAGGGTGCAAGAATCATTTTTATTTTGAGAACAAAAATGTTCCTCACGTTTCATTCCGGTCTAGTCAGATGGCTGGTTTGATCAGCTTCATTAAAGTGCTGTACACCCGGTTAGGATTCACCCAAGCGTGCAAAAGGCCAAGATGTGAGAGAGCAGTTGGATTATTTTTCGCACAATGAAGCAAGCAAGTTCTTCTGTGCTTGTTTTTGACGTCTAGGGAAAGAGGAGGTCTATTTTTGTCCCCGCTGGATTTTGGGTAAGGGAGGGCACTGAGGTCTTGTTTGCTATCCTTTTTTACACAATGCCGAGAAAACTGCTCTGAATTGACAGTGGCATTTCTGTGTTGGAGATTAAGATGGAAAAGGGGATTAGTCATTAGTTAATGGGTAGGCAGGAGGTGAGTGGCTACAAACTGGGCATGCAGCTAATCTATGCTAAAACAGCCTATTATTCTTGTTACCTGCTCTCCCACTCTTGCCACCCCTTGGTTGATGTAACCCATCCTTTATGCCTCATCTGTTTAGGCCTGTGCAGCAAAGACATGCACGTGCTTGGGTGCTGGAAGTAGTTTTCCACTGACTTTCATAGGACGGTTGATAAATTGTATAGTCAATTGTTTGACCACACTTGGCTATGAAATATACTCAGGAGACTAAATAACCAATACTAGTCAGGTTTATTGCTTTAAGCCAACA
Source organism: Chelonia mydas (assembly GCF_015237465.2). Classification (NCBI taxonomy): domain Eukaryota; kingdom Metazoa; phylum Chordata; order Testudines; family Cheloniidae; genus Chelonia; species Chelonia mydas. The sequence goes on from NC_057854.1 coordinate 86,628,646, forward strand.
ATAGCGTAGTATAGGGAAAAGGTTCAATATGATACCAGTCTTTGGGAAGCTGTCTCGCGCAGTGTTATATTCACCTTATGCAGCAGGGGTGCTCCCAAAGTTGCATCTTTCAGCTGGCATTATTTGTAGGATGATTTCACAAGTTACATATCTCTTTACATGTCACTAAAATCCAACCCATCAGTTGTCCTAGTTCCTTAACTTGTTCTGTTCCTTTCCTTGTCTTTGTTTTGGATACTAGCATTCCAGGTACCGATCTGTGCAGATACCGCCTAGGTTTGTACCAGGGTAGAACAATCCTATATCTTGTCCTTTTCCTTTAGGATGTTCCAGTACTGGCCTGTGAGAATAACTCCCTACCTGTTGCTATTGTAAAATACTTGTATGTCCTCATCCTGACAGTGTTCTTATCTACTTAACTGAAGTAAGCTTTTGCTGAATACTAGGGGTTATGGATACTTAGCATAAATGAACAGGGTTTTATAAAAAGCATAGGCCAATTTAGGCTAGATAACTACTACATGCTTAATATATACTGATTTTTATATGTATATGTGTGTGTGATTTATACCAATATATAGATCTATAATATGCTAGCCCAGAATATAGTACATATATACAGTGTGTGTAAAGTTCAGCGTATGCACAAGTCTTGGCAGAATTGGAGCCTGATGTTGTAAGCTCTTTGGGGCAGAGACTGTAATTTACTATACGTTTGTACAGTGCCCAGCACAATGAGACCTCAGCTTCGTTAAGGCCTCTAGATGCTTCCACGGTCAAACTAATTGATCCTTATTAGAAGCTGGATTCTGCTTCCTTTGAAGTCAAAGGAAAAACACTCCTTAAGTCAAATTCTGTGTCATTCAGCAGCCTCTAGTCTCTGAGTGGCTCCAGCAATGCCAACCAACCAATTAAGGTGAGTTTGCAGCTGCTTGGCATTGCCAGAGTGGTGCAAAGCAGCAAAAGCAGACCAGTGAATCTAGCCATCCTCTCATATAGGGGAAAGTGGTGCTTTGAAACTGATGGTATGTCCACCATGAAAAAAACAACCCGCGGAAGCAGGTCTCAGAGCCCAGGTCTACTGACTCAGGCTCGAGGGCCTCACACTGTGGGACCTTCCCAGTGGGGCTGGAGCCTGGGCTCTGAGACCTGCCTCTCTTGCTGGGTTTGAGTCTGGGCTCCAGCCCCACTAGGAATGTCTGCTCTGCTATTTTTAGCTCTGCAGCATGAGTCCCACAAGCCCGAGTCAGTTGACCTGGGCTCTGAGACTCAACACCATGGGTATTTTTGTAGGGTAGATGTAACCGAAGCATTGCAATATCAGCGCCTTTCCAACTGAAGCTCAGTGCCATTTCTCTCAGAGCACATATTAAAAAAAGGTGTGGTGACGGGATTTGGAACAGAAAATGTTTGAATCAGAGTGTAAAATACTCTGCCAATGCTTTTAGGGCCAATTCTTGGCCTACATTTTTAAAATATATTCTAATTTGATGGGAAGGGGGGAATCACTCAGACACATCCCCTCCCCCAGCTGCATCCTATGGATGCGTCTTCACTTTACAGTCAGGATCTTTGATTAAAGCCTCTGGACTTATTATACAATGGGATGCATTATGTAATAGGGAGGCAACTTAGTGACAGAGGATGTGGAAAAAGCTAATGTACTCAATGCTTTTTTTGCCTCTGTCTTCACGAACAAGGTCAGCTCCCAGACTGCTGCGCTGGGCATCACTGCATGGGGAGTAGATGGCCAGCCCTCTGTGGCGAAAGAGGTGGTTAGGGACTATTTAGAAAAGCTGGACGTGCACAAGTCCATGGGGCCGGATGCGTTGCATCCGAGAGTGCTAAAGGAATTGGCGGCTGTGATTGCGGAGCCATTGGCCATTATCTCTGAAAACTCATGGCGAAAGGGGGAAGTCCCGGATGACTGGAAAAAGGCTAATGTAGTGCCAATCTTTAAAAAAGGGAAGAAGGAGGATCCTGGGAACTACAGGCCAGTCAGCCTCACCTCAGTCCCCGGAAAAATCATGGAGCAGGTCCTCAAAGAATCAATCCTGAAGCACTTAGAGGAGAGGAAAGTGATCAGGAACAGTCAGCATGGATTCACCAAGGGAAGGTCATGCCTGACTAATCTAATCACCTTCCATGATGAGATTACTGGTTCTGTGGATGAAGGGAAAGCAGTGGATGTATTGTTTCTTGACTTTAGCAAAGCTTTTGACACGGTCTCCCACAGTATTCTTGTCAGCAAGTTAAAGAAGTATGGGCTGGATGAATGCACTATAAGGTGGGTAGAAAGTTGGCTAGATTGTCGGGCTCAATGGGTAGTGATCAATGGCTCCATGTCTAGTTGGCAGCCGGTGTCAAGTGGAGTGTCCCAGGGGTCGGTCCTGGGGCCGGTTTTGTTCAATATCTTCATAAATGATCTGGAGGATGGTGTGGATTGCACTCTCAGCAAATTTGCGGATGATACTAAACTAGGAGGAGTGGTAGATACGCTGGAGGGCAGGGATAGGATACAGAGGGACCTAGACATATTGGAGGATTGGGCCAAAAGAAATCTGATGAGGTTCAATAAGGATAAGTGCAGGGTCCTGCACTTAGGACGGAAGAACCCAATGCACCGCTACAGACTAGAGACCGAATGGCTAGGCAGCAGTTCTGCGGAAAAGGACCTATGGGTGACAGTGGACGAGAAGCTGGATATGAGTCAGCAGTGTGCCCTTGTTGCCAAGAAGGCCAATGGCATTTTGGGATGTATAAGTAGGGGCATAGCGAGCAGATCGAGGGACGTGATCGTTCCCCTCTATTCGACATTGGTGAGGCCTCATCTGGAGTACTATGTCCAGTTTTGGGCCCCACACTACAAGAAGGATGTGGATAAATTGGAGAGAGTCCAGCGAAGGGCAACAAAAATGATTAGGGGTCTGGAACACATGACTTATGAGGAGAGGCTGAGGGAACTGGGATTGTTTAGTCTGCAGAAGAGAAGAATGAGGGGGGATTTGATAGCTGCTTTCAACTACCTGAGAGGTGGTTCCAGAGAGGATGGTTCTAGACTATTCTCAGTGGTAGAAGAGGACAGGACAAGGAGTAATCATCTCAAGTTGCAGTGGGGGAGGTTTAGGTTAGATATTAGGAAAAACTTTTTCACTAGGAGGGTGGTGAAACACTGGAATGCGTTACCTAGGGAGGTGGTAGAAACTCCTTCCTTAGAAGTTCGTAAGGTCAGGCTTGACAAAGCCCTGGCTGGGATGATTTAATTGGGGATTGGTCCTGCTTTGAGCAGGGGTTGGACTAGATGACCTCCTGAGGTCCCTTCCAACCCTGATATTCTATGTTTATTATCTTTAACTACATAATTAGCTCGGTAAGGTGCTTCCTTTGGCAGAACCGCTGTAAGTCCACTTCAGAATGTTTGCCATTCTTTATGTCCATTTAGGGCTCAGTTCTGCAGAGTGCCTCTTGCGCCACTCCAGGGTGCTTGTTACTTTAGAGCAGTGTGTAACACCTTGCAGGACTGAACACTTAGAATTTTAGTAGTCTCTTCTCCAAAAATGCTTTTCAGGTGACCTGATACTAAATTTGCCTGCTAACTGGGCCATTTTCGTGTTTCCATCTCCGCTATTGGGTACCATTTAGGGGTGCCAACTTTCTAATCCCACAAAACTGAACACCACTGCCCCACCCCTTCTCCAAGGCCCCACCTGCTGCTAACTCCATCCCCGCTCCCTCCATGGCTCACACTCCCCCACCCTCACTCAGTTTCACCAGGCTGGGGCAAGGGGTTGGGGCGTGGGAGGGGATGAGGGTTCCAGCAGGCTCTGGGGTGAGGCCAGGGACAAGGGGTTTGGGGTGCAGGAGAGGGCTCTGGGCTGGGGCAGGGGTTTGGGATGTGGGGGGTATGGACTCTGGACTGGGGGTGCAGGTTCCAGTTGGGACCATAAATGAGGGATTCAGGGTATGGGAGAGGGCTCCAGGCTGGGGCAGGGGGTTGGGTTGTGGGGGTAGGGGGAGTGAGGGCTCCAGCTGGGGGTGTGGGATCTGGGGTGGGGACAGGGATGAGGAGTTTGGTTGCAGGAGGGGGCTCAGGGCTGGGACAGGGAGTTGGGGTGTGAGGGGAGGTTGCGAGGTCCCAGCAGCACTTACTGCAGCTCCCAGGAGGCGGCTGCCAGGACCCTGCAGCCCCTAGGTGCATGGGTGGCCAGGGAGGCCCCACATGCTGCTCTTGTGCCCACAGTTGCTGCCCCCGCAGCTCCCATTGGTCGTGGTTCCCGGCCAATGGGAGCTGCTTAGCCGGCACTTGAGGCGTGGACAGCATGCAGAGCCTCCCTGGATGCCCATGAGCCTAGGGGCTGTAGGGATCCAGCGGCTCCTGCCAGGAGCTGCACAGAGCTAGGGCAGGCACGGAGTCTGCCTTAGCCCTGGCCCCCGCTGCACTGCCGACCAGACTTTTTTAACAGCCTGGTCAGCAGGGGTGACTGGAACTGCTAGGGTTCCTTTTTGATTGGGCATTCCGGTCAAAAACTGGATGCCTGGCAACCTTAGATACCGTATGCTGGACACAGTACAATACCCTTAATGAACTTCTATAAATTACCAGTGCCGCTACCTAGAGAAACTCTAGATCTCGAGTTCAGCTCTGTAGCTTATGCAGCTGATGATGTACAACAGCCGGACACCTATGAATTAATGATTCTCTTCGTTATCTTGGAAAATTGGTGTCGTCAACTTGGAATTGCAATAAATGCCAAGACGATGAAGTGCTTGTAGCTTGGAAAAGGGACGATTAAGTGGTGAAATGCAGTAGTGCTGAAGTCACACAACAAGTAAAACCTTATGTGTACCTAACATAAGGCCCTGCAGGTCTACAACCCAGGCCTGAAGAGCTGCTAGGAGCTGTACCAGCTTGTGCTCCACTGCCCACAAACCGCTGTGAACACAAACCATGGGAAGTCCCACCTCCAGGGACTGTGTACTCTAGGGGTCTGACAGGCAGCAACCTTATGGCTCCTGATTGGCTCCCCACCTTATATAAACCCACGGGACATTCTGGGAAGTATCCAGGCATCTTCTATAGCTGCCATGACCATTTCTGGTCCTGAACTCCTGGTTTCAACCTCTGCTTGATTTGTACTTCACCTCCTGACCTGGACCCTGAAACCTGAGTCTGACCCTTGGTATCAACCCTGGCCTGGAACCTGACTATTAACTCCTCTGCTACTCCCAGCCTCGGGTTTGACCCTGCTCAGACCCTTGGTCCCTACTTTCCTTGTTAGGATCCTGATCCCCCTAGGAAGCTTTATCAGTGCCAATGGTTCCATCAAGGATGAAGTTAAAAGGAGATGTGCTTTAGAGCCAACAGCTGCCCAGAAAGTGATGAAATTCCTGACTAATAAAAACATTGTTTGGTACCAAAGTGAAAATGTATCAAACCAGTGTACTAACAGTATTACTCTATGGTCTGCAAGCAACTGCCTTAAATGAAACACTGTAAAAGTGCCTTAGGATAAATGAGAATCAGGCCCAATACCTTTTTATCTCCTTCCTTCACAAAACCAAGAGGTGTGTATCCAGCATTTCTCCACCTTTCCTGCTCCATGGATTTCCCAGATAAGAGACAAACTAGAAGCTTGTTAGACCTGACAACTGAGAACTTTGTCTATAACCAGATGAGGGTTGGAACTTTCATATTACTGCTTTATGATATTACTTTCCTAGTGTTTTTGTGGTGAGAACAACTTAGTGCATAACGATGAGGGGAACTAAAACTCTCTCTACAGTTTATACTATGTGCAGACAGACCAGCAAACTCCTGATTTTTGGTGGTGGTGTGTGGTTTTTGTTTTTGTTTTTTGTTTTGTTTTTTTCAGTGGGAGAGGGATATCCATTTTCAGAGCCAAAATTTAGCGTCACATAAATACTACTTTCCAGGCATTCTGGGTATGTCTACACTGTAATAGAAGCTGTGACTGTAGCCTAGGTAAATCATCAAGCACCCAAAGAAGAGAATGTTATTTTTAGCTCACTTCACAAGCCTGGGGTGAGTTTTCCACATGTAAACCATTTCCTCATAACAACTTCAGTACCTAGTAATTGGTCCTGGGCCTGTCTGACTCAACTGATTGCAAAGCCAGAGTGCACTGTACATATTTATAATATAGACAACTAATTTAGCCACTTCCTCTGGCTGAGCCATGCTGAACTAAGCTCCACTCTGTAAAAGGGAAGGTCACTGAATGGCATGGGTGGGACTAAGACGAGGTAGTGAAAGAGAGGATCTTGAGGTACCCTGCCAGGAAAAAAAAATTGGGGTATTTCTTTTCCTTCCGTAAATAGAATGGACCCATTTGAAATTAAACAATATAGTTCTCCAAACCTATCGGCTTTTGCAACACAGAGTGGAAACCTGTTCAATATATAACTAAGGTGCTCAGAAAGTCTGTTTTTGTACATGTAGGAAGTATTCATTTAAAAGGACCCCATTGTGTCAGAATATATGTTTGGCTAGGAGTACAGAAACTGTATTCTTTCATTGTCTTATTAGGTTAGTTTCTTCAAAGATTAACTTGGGAATGTTTACCTTCTGTTGTGCAGGAAGGTAATTTTCCCCTCCCACCCCTTCTAAAAAATAGCTCTTTCCTTAGCAAAATTGCTCTGCAGTTCCTTCCCTATGGTTTTTCTGGCTGAGTGCTAGTCATAATTAGCCAACATATGTATTTAATAATGGAGGCTAAAGGAACAAGAAGAGAAGTGGCCTGCCCTGGACAGCCTTTTCTTTTCAAAGTGCAGTTCTGAAGAGTGAATCTGTCAAAATGGCATGGTGAGTTCCATGTTAATTGATGTGGGCATGGTGGCAAAATGAGGACAGAAACTTGCATGGAATTAAGTAGCAGGCCGCAACTTTTTGCACAAGGATGGGACGCTACCTGCTGATCTCCCACACTCTCCTATGCCAAGCATTTAATGGGTTCCAGTGTCGAGGCTCCTTACCATATAACCCATAACATGGGGTAGGCTCTCTGCAGCTTTCCCCCCAGGACTCAGTTCTCTTTGAACCCTAGCACCCTCCCCTCTGTGAAGGATGGAGGGTGCAGCATGGTGAGGACCTCGGCCCATGAGGGCCACAAGGTCTGACCTTGGCCTGCAACGGCCACAACGTCTCACCCTATCACATGAGCCCAAGGCCCATCATCAAATTCCCAGGTTTTTTGCTTCTGGGAACCCTTTCCAGTGTGGTTAAGAGAATAAAATGAATGAACGGGTTTCCCATGGCCCCTGTGCAGGGCTAAATCCTGAGAGCTGGGGAATGCTGGCCAATCAGCACCCCTCTCCCCTGCTGGCCAGTGGGTGCCAGAGACTCATGAGAGGAGTTACCTATTGTCCCTTGGCAAGTGCCTCTCTCCCTTGCTATTGGGGCTATCCCCCTTTCACCACTAACCCCATCAATTTCCCCCACCTGTTGATGCAGGTGGGTGGCATTGGTACCTCTGTGATTCCTGATCCAATCACCACAGCTTGGCAAACTCCGCCTGGAATCTGGAAGTCACGCTGGATTCTTTCTATTGGTGACGAAGCACTAGCTGGAAATTCCTATACTAGAAGATCATTAATAATTCTGTTGATGATGCACAAACCCAAATACAATCCAGTCCTCTCTCCTAGAGCTGAATCGGTGCTGCACTGTGAACTAAGTAATAAATCCAGTAGTAACTTACTTTAGGGCCAGATTTTGCTCTGCGATATTTGTGTGCAATTTGAAGTGATTCACACTAAGCCAGAAAGGTAGTGAAGTGATTACAGCAGAGTCAAAGTGAATGATTGTTGCTTACAACTAGGGTGGAATGTGGACCTTAGTCAAAGAAGGGAGCAGAGTTGAATCTGACTCCATTGAGCAAGAATGCACTATTGCTACTTGGTTGTTTTCCAGAGCAGAACCAGCCATTTAAGTGGGAGGGTCAGATCATAATGTGCAGTACACTTTGCACCACACTGCTGTCACATGCTGGACTGAAAGTAGGTGTAACTGGTGCAGTGAAGGGAGACTTTCCAGTGCCGTCAAGACAGGGGGCCCAGTCTATGCTGATTCTTGGCTGCTATAATATTGGGGCTATTGGCAACCACTGTAGCTTAGAGCAGCCTTTAGATCACATTTACCACCTCCCTAGCTGTATTGTGTACTCCTCAGCCATACTGATAGTCTGGACTGGAATTTTTTTTTTTTTATGGTAAAAGAAAAAGAAGGCTAGAGTGTGACAAAGTAGAAATATCACCGTCAACTGGGATCTTGACACCAGTCAAGATAACTGGTCAGTGCTTGGCTCAGAGACCCTACTGATCCCACAAAGATAAATCAAAGGTGCCGCAGGGAGTGGAATCATTGATACAATGGGTGGCATTCTTCCTCAGAGTGAGTTCTGAACCAAAGCCCATGCATCGTTGTAAGGTAACCTCACTTGAAGGGTGACCTCCAGAAGTGCTGTAAACCCAAAGTCCTGACCATTCATCATTTCAGATTCCTTGATAAGATCCTTTACTGGTGTCCTGGCCAAACTACTATATAGGTAATTACATTCTGCCTACCTAAAATTATTCTGTGTAGTTTAACTTGAGTATGGTAGTTGCAGCAGTTCAGAAGTGAAGGAGGGGTGTTGCTGTCAGCTGTTAAACAGTCACCATGTTTTGCCCAAGACGTGACTGCATTTCAGCCGTGCCAATATATGCATAGCATTGTAATGTGTTAAGATTCTTTTGGACAAAAGCCAGTATATAAGCATTACCATAGTGTGCAAGAGCCCTAGTCATGGGCCAGGATCCCGCTGTGATAGGCACAACAAACACAACAAAACAATAGTATCCGCCCCAAAGAACTTATCTAAGGAACATTGTTCTCAAAGGGGCCTCATCATGGCATATACATTTGCCCAATTCTGCATCTAAAGCCATGCTACACTGCCACTGATGTCACTCAGGGGGGTGAAAAAAACACACCACTGAGCGACATAAGTGTCACCAGCACAAGCAGTAGTGTGCCTAGCACTACTTTGGCGGGAGAGCTTTTCCCGCCCACATAGCTGCCGCCGCTCATTGGGGATGCTTTAATTATGTCACCAGGAGAGCTCTTTCCCATTGGCATCGAGCGGCTACACGCGAGATCTTACAGTAGCGTAGCAACATCAGTACAACTGTGCCGCTGAAAGGTCTCTACTGTAGACACAGCCTTTGACTCTGCTTGCAATTGCCATTTGCACTCACACTCACCATGTTTGTGTGATCTAAAATTTGAAGGCAGAGAACTTGATTCTCAGTTGCCCTGCCCCTTCTGTAGATACTTATGCCAGGGCAGAGTGCATGCAAAGTGGGTGTAACCATGGGGGGAGGGTGAAGCTTCTCCTTGGGGAGACTAGCCCCCTGCCCTGCCTCTTCCGGCTGAGGCCCCACCCCCACATGGCCCTGGCTGAGGAGGGGGCTGAGAGTGCGGCTGGGATTGCAGTGGAGCTCTCTGCCCTGGCTGGAGCTCTGAGCCCAGAGTCCCTCCCCCATTCCACCTGCAGCCCCATCCATGGTTCCACCCCTTCCCTCTGTCCCTGTTCCACCCACAGCCCTGTCCCAGTTCTGCCCCCACTCCGCCTCTTCCTCCCCCGCTGTGGTCCCAAGACCGGAAAAGCTCTGTGCCCCTGCCGCAGCCAGCCCTGGGGCCACAGCCGGGGGAGACTTTTCAGATGGCCCCCAAATCTGCCACTGCCCCCCCTCCCCCCGCACCCCTTGGTGGCATGAGGTTTGGGGAGCCTTAGCCTCCCCTAGCCTCCATTAGGGCCATGCTTTGGTGTAAATGGCTATACAAGCTGCATGGAAATGGAGAATAATGCTCAGTTTTTTTGCCCGGAATTTTAACCGCTACTTTTGAATATCTGTCTCATAAAGCATGTCTGTGAGTGGAGATGGGGGGCTCAATAGATTAATGGATTAAGAAACGAAGAGCCTGATTTCCCCAGGATTGTGCACCTTGTGTAAGCATTTACACCACTGGTGCTGTTCATGAAGAGCTGTAACTGGTAGTGTTTTACATCCACTTGCATAGATGTAAAAGACTCTACAAGGTGCAAGGCAATGGAAAAATGAGGACTTGAATCTAACAAGTGAGCAGTTTTCATATGGAATTCTGTTTTATGTATTTCTCTAGTGCCATCTTGTGGCTGCTCCTTTTATTCAATCCTATTATACTCCCCGTGCCTCTAGTTTGTCTTTTTGATTGAAGAACTTATGTTCAATGTTGCATCTATATTTTAAAGACCATGAGAACTCTATCTTTAGTACCTTATGATGTTATCCCATGTGTGTTTGTTTTTAATTGCTTTTGATAGATATCCAGAAGAAAGGTTTCAGAGTAGCAGCTGTGTTAGTCTGTATTCGCAAAAAGAAAAGGAGTACTTGTGGCACCTTAGACTAACCAATTTATCTGAGCATAAGCTTTCGTGAGCTACAGCTCACTTCATCGAAATGCATTTCGATGATATGAGCTGTAGCTCACGAAAGCTTATGCTCAGATAAATTGGTTAGTCTCTAAGGTGCCACAAGTACTCCTTTTCTTTTATCCAGAAGAAAGTGGCCATTAAAGCTGGGTAGGAAATGGGTTTCCCATTTTGTAAACATGTCTAGATTTAAAAAGAAAAGAGAAGTCCCATCCTGAACTGGGTCAAAAATCTCAAAAGTTTATAAACAAACAAACAAAAAAAGGGTTTGGGTCAATTGAGACATTTCATTTTTGATAACTTTGAAACATTTCATTAGATTTTGAACTTTAGAAATTTAGTAATTTTTTTTTAAACGAAAACTAATTTTGAAAATGTCAACATGAAATGTTTTGACAACTTCCAAAGGTTTTTTAAAAAAAATGTGTTGAAAAATTTGTTGAAACCAGTAATTTCCTGTGATGTTTCAGCTTCGATGATCAACGTTTTCTGATTTGAAAAAAAGTTTATCAAAAATCTCAGCCCACTCTATTGGCCATCTTACAACATGGCTCTTCTCTGAAAAGTGACTCTGTGTGGCATTGTGAGGTTGCATGTACTACATCACCTCTCCAGGATTTCAGGACAAGTGTGCTCAGGTTTCAAGTAAAAAGATGAGTGGAGAGCTGATGGAGTGGTTTATCTGCTCACCCTGCAGGCAGCCTGGAATCTGAGTCAAGCTGAGTTCTTTCCACATCACCACCAGTAGAAAAGACAATGGCTTTACAGGACTAACAGGAGTAAAAAGTAGTGAGCTAAAGTACTCACTGGTTACACACAGAGCAGATCTGTTGAGTAAGAACGTGTTTGTGTGGGAAATTTCCCCCAGAATTCTAACCGATTTAAAAACTGTTTGGAGCCACAGACCAGGCAGCCTGGATTGTTTTGACTAAATCAGTTTCAAATGTAAATTGGTACACTTTAAGGAGTAAATTTTGACTTATAAAGCCTAGATCTTGTATGCCTCGGATGATAGCAATGTAGGGCTAGAAGGGAGCACGAGAGCTCATCTAGTCCTTCACCCGCCCATGCTGCAGCAGGATTCCATATACCTAGACTATCCCGGACAGGTGCTTGTTTAACCTGTTCTTAAAAACCTCCACAACCTTCTTAGGTAACTCGTTCCAGTGCTTATAGGTACAAAGAGTTTCCTCTCTAAGAGTGTGTCTACATTGGAGCTGGAAGGTGTAAATACCAGCTTGAGGAGACATACCTACACTAGCGTTGATCGAGCTAGCCTGCTAAAAACAGCAGTGTAGCTCCAGCAGTGCTAGCCACCCCAAGTATCTACCTCTGGTCTCAGACAGGACTGTACTTGGGATGGCGAGCCTTTCCCATCCCTCATGCTGTTGTGGCTACACTGCTATGTTTAGCATGCTAGCTCAATCAGAGCTAATACAGGTATGTCTCCTTGAGCTGCAATTGACACCTTCCAGCTCCAATGTAGACATAGACTGTCTCTCCCTTTACCATCCTGTCAGAATTGTAGTGAGTGGGTCTGCTCAAGCTGGAACTTCCTCAGTGTTGGGGAAACTGTGTGCGTGCATGCGCGGGGGAGGGAGTGCTACCAGAGCCCTGCCAAATAGCCTGAACCATGGTATGCTGAAAAGCCCATCTAGTCTCTCTGACTTTTCAAGAAGGGAGAGATTTATGAAGGTTCTGAGCGGTGAGAAGCAAGGGAGGGGGACATAGTTCAGTGTCTATTTTTTTGCTGGCTGGTGTTGGTTAGGGGAAACCAAGAGAATTGTGAACTACAAGAATAGTGGCCAAGAGTTTAAAAAGTGATTTTTGGGTGCCTCTATCTTTCAGTGCCCAACCAGAGACACCAGGTAGATGCCTGACTTTCAGAGGGTGGCTGCTCAGCATTTTCTGAAAATCAGCTGGTACCTAGGGCAGCTAGTGCCTCAGGTAGGCGTTCTGTCTTTTATCTGTTTTTTACACATTGTTCAGTTCAGTAACAATACTGTTCTGACTTGCAGGTGAAAGTGTGTGTGGGGAAAGCAAGCAACCCTTAAGAGCAACATCTTAAGAGACCACCCCCGAGGTATGGTATTGACTCAGAGGACAGCCTCCTTCTGATACACTTATGGAGCTTCAATTACCTCTAATAGGAGTTGCATCAAGGAGGGTATGTGTTTGTATCCACTGAGTAAACCATTTATGGACTTACTGAGCAAAGGGCGTGAAGAGCTTTATAAATTAACAGTGCTGATGTAGAAAGAACTCTAAATTACTCTCTAATGAAAACTCTGAGTTAAGAATAAACCTCAAGCTCTTAACAAGAGAGGAGGCAATTAGGAAGATAATGACAAAGCCAGCGGAGGCTCACCATTATGTCTGAGAGGATCAGGTCTGACCAGTAATGATTCTGCAGTGTCAGGGTTTAAGTTTGGGGAACTGGCACGTATCTGTCTGCATTTGTCAGCCAAACAATGTGGCAAGACTAGAAACCAGGCTAGAGTCAGAGCACATTAAAGCTGTGCATTATCTGCTTATCAGCAGGAACTGGACCTATAATAACACAAAAAAGCAAGGAATAGCCAGACCGGAAGAGGGGGTCTGAAAACATATGGTATGGAAGTTTGGCCATTTGGTTGTTCAGCACCAAGTCCTTGTTGAATTGTCCATTGTTGGCTTATGAAAGTCAAAATCTACATTTCTTGGACCTGTGCCTTAGAACAATGATTAATAAAGTTTGTTTAAAAGCAGGAGAAAAGAATCAAGATGCAACATGTTTAGGGACAGAAAACCATAGCCATGAAAACATGTCCTCCTTGCCATCCTACTGCCCATTCCCACTCTACCACTAGGATGCTTACGGATCAGTATTCCTTTCTGAGTAATGTAGTTCATTGAGGTCATGATTCAGCAGAGCATTCAAGTTCTATTGAAATCGGTGTGATACACGAACATGTCTAAATGAACGTGCTTAAACGCTTTGCTGAATTGAGACTGGATTTTCTTTTCTCTTTGGAGGGGTTATTCTTATTCCCTTAAAGTGTATTTTCTTTCTGAGAAGTTGCTATGGCCTCAAGGGCTCTGTTCTTTTATCTTTCAGTATTTGAGTGTTGTGGGATAGAGAAACTCAAAAGGCCTAAGAGGTTTTGCAGGATGTGCTCCTCAGCCAAGCCCATGTCTGAGATTCTCAGTGACAAGCTTCTCATTATGACTGATCAGTAGTGGGTCATCTGACTGTATTTGAGCAACATACCTGCTGATTCCATTCTTGCTTGTTATGTGTGGCCAATGTGATATATGAAAGAAGATCAGCACAGGTTATAATTTAGCTAAAAAATCCTATTTACAAAAAATCCGTAGACAGTGATGTAGCAAAAATGTCATAGTCATTATTAATTTATTATGGTAGCATCTACACTGCAGCTGGGAACATATCTCGCCACCTGGGTAGACAGACTTGCACTAGCTCTTCTCGAGCTAATGCACTAAAAATAGCAACATGGATGTTGCAGCAAGCCCGAGCTGCTGTCTGTGCTGCCCAAGCCTGCCCAACACCCTGGGTCTGAGATGAGGTGGCTAGCCCGAGCCACTGCTCATGCCGCAACATCCACACTGCTATTGTTAGTGTGCTAGCTTGATCAGAGCTAGTGTGAGTCTGTCTACCCAGGCCGGGAGGCATGCTCCCAGCTGCAGTGTAGAGATACCCTGCAAAGCCCAGTCACGGACCAGGACTCCACTGTGCTAGGTACCGACACAGCGCAAAGACTGTCCCTGCCCCAGAGAGCTTAGACTCTAGCTGTTAATTCCACCATACGTAGCTTGACTCCTGGGTTTAACCTGTGCTGGGGAGATGCCCTGCCAACACGCATTAACGTTACAGCTTAGCCATAAATCAGCAAGAACATTTGTTCCAAAAAATTTTCAAATTCGAAGAGGATTTTTCCAAACAATTAAGCAATTTTTTAAGGTTAGATTAAGTCTAAAGACTGGGCTTTGATCTGAAAAAGGCTTCAAGTGGTCAGATTCCATCCTCCGCTACATAACTTCAAAGGCCTGCGAACCAAATGGCGGCAGCCACTCTGTTTCAGGCTTAGTCAATAGAACTGCAATATACCTAAAATGTTTCAGATTTTAAAATGAAATAGAAATGAATTACATGGGTGTGGGAGGAAGAATCTTTAAGAGGATTTTGTTTGGTTCTATAGTTTCTTATTACTGAGTTCACTTGGCTATGGACCATTTTGTTCACACAAATTTTATCATCATATAGATAAAGGCCCAGCTTCTGCTGTGCTCCCTTTATTCTTGAAGGGCTCTGCACAGAATCTGACCCATAGATTTCTTTAGGGCCTGATTCTGATTTCACACTTCTGTAACTTTACTGACTTCAGTGAAGTTATTCCTGATATTCACCAATCTAAGAGAGATCAAAATCAGGCCCACAACATATGTGTGTGTGTGTGCATACACACACACGAGGCCAGTTGCAAATATTTTCCCTTGCAGGTCCCCGTTAGGTTCTATCACAACATTTCACACCCCCACCACACATACCCCAGCATTTGAGGCCATCTTGTCAGATGTTCCATTCACTTTTTGTTGGGCTTTTGGCATGCGTCCAAAGATTAAGCAAACATTTCCCCAAATGTTATAAAAAACTCCAGTGCTTAAATTAAGGGGTAAAATTTCACACCGACCCATGGAGATAAGAGGTTGATGTCCCCACATGTGAACTGTTACAGCATGGCTCGTGTCTTGTCGTATTTTATTGCATAATTGAAGACCATTTTGTTTTACCAACATATCCACCAGGACGAACATTCTGTTTCAACAGTGATCTCTTCGTCACAGGTGGTGATTATCCTAGCAGTCCTTACGTTTGTGTCAGCATTTCCAGCGCATACTAGTAAGACCAGACTGTACCACTAAGCCCCAAGAGCAGCACTGCCCCAGGGGAAGTTCCAGGCACTGTAGTGCCTTCCTAAACTGCCTGGCATAGAGAGGTAGCATGCCTACTACATCTGCCATTTCTCCTTTCCCTGTAGCCTGTCAGCATTGATGGCCAGTGTGGAAGGTGACAGGGCCATGATGGCTCTGCTTCCTCCAGACCCTTCTCTGCACCTACAGAGCATTAGCAGTGATCAATCCCTGCATCCAGGAGAAAACAGGGAAAGCAAGAGAAGGAAAATATCTTTTGCATTGACTATTATACAAATATTGGCTTTGTTGGTCCAATACAAGATATTACCTCACCCACCTTATCTCTCAAATATTGGCTTGAAAGACTGAGTCTTACCTTACTGAGTATACATAGTTTTGGAAGGGGCAAAACAGAGTGATACCTTGACAAAGCTCACATGAAAAAATCAGCTAGAAGACACTGGAGGTAAGTTTTCTAAAGGCTCCTTACCAGACATCCAGGCATATACTTGTGCACCTGCAAAATTGTCTCTGCACATATTCATGCCCAAACTATGCAGGGATTTGTACCTCCAACACACACTTTAAATAGTCTAGCAGCTGCACGGGTGTGTTAGAATTTGCACTTACAGAATCCACTAGTGGCAGTAGATTGCATAGGTGCAAAATTTTAAAACACAGAGGGGTTAGTTTATTGAAAGTGAGTGCACAGGTGTTGGCATCTGTGAAGTGCAAGTGCAAAGTCAGAGGCTGGCTCTGAAACTGTCACCCTTTGTATCACCCTGGCAAAGTTTGTTAGACTCTAGTAGCTGATTCACATTTAGCAACTATGACGGTAAGACATTTTGTTGCCAGGCCCAAGTGCTCAAAAATCATGAGTGAAGGCTCCAGAAATCTTTGTTTTGTTTGTTTCATAAAAATCAAGAGGTGGGTTTGTTTTTTTTGTTTTTTGGGTTTTTTTTAAACCATGTTAGGGATCTTTTATCTGCCTTCTGGCGGTTGAACCCATAGAGTTCACATTTTCATGCTTCTTTTCACAATGAGGACTAAAAATGTACATTTTTAAAAAAAATGTGCAGCTGAGATTCTCTCATAATCACTTAAGTCCAGGAGCTGGGACTTTAAGAGAAACATAAAATATCACAAGACTCGTAATAAAATCCTAATAGTTGGCAACATTGAAAATGGCTTTACTGGTGCCTTCTTTGCAGTATGTATATGGCTCAGCTTTGCAGTCCTACAATGCAATCTCAACAGTTCAAAAGATAGGGGCATCCTATAACAGGCTGGTGATATGCCAGGGCAGTAAATAGATGTTTATGGTGTAGCTTTTGTTAGAGTCACACTTGAAATTCTGTACTCTATGGCCTACTCAGTTGCCTTCATCCATCTGTTTGAAGTGGGAGCATTCTTTATTTAAAGCTTGTTTAATCTGCTGTTTTGGCCAGCAGGTGGCCACTAGGGTATGTTGGTTTGTGTGTTCAGCTATTAACTGTTGCTGGAACGGTATGCAGCCATGTCATACCACCTTGTGTTGTGATCCTGTCAGCTCCCACAGGCTAAATAGTAGGGCCGTCTCAGACCTTGCGCACATCCAGCTCTTACATGGCCTTCAATCCCTATCATAGTAGGATATTTTTAAAAATTGTGAAATATGTAAACACATGGCACCAAATTCTGCCTCAATAACAATGGGGTTCCATGGATGTTTCTGAGGCAATATATGGCTCAGGAAGTGAAAACTGTTTGTAACTTCAGAGATCTCCATAAGTGGCCACAAATCCAGCAGCCTTTCCTTCCATTTAGTGGGGAGATCTAGGCAAAGTGGTCCTGACTGTTTGTTTGCTGACGCAAGTCAGACTCATTTGCATGTGGTCGAAAAGGTGGCTTGGGCTTAGGGTATGTCTACACTGCAGTGTTATCCCAGGGTTTGAACTCAGGCTCAGCCCTAACCTCCCTTCTGTCTACACACAAATCACACTAACCCATGGCTCAGACCCAGAGTCCTAGAACCCCATGGGGGTGAAGGGCCCTAACCAGAGTCAAGCCGAGACCCCAGGGTTCTAGCTCTGTTGCTTTGTTGTGTAGCCACAGTTCCACTGGCCTCATGGTCTGAGAGTCTGCAAAAAGCATCCCATGGGCCAACTTTCTTTGTCCTCTGGACAGTCAAGTTTGTCAGACATTCAAGTTTTCTCACCTTGCACCATGAACAAAGGCCTAGAGTGGCCATGTTTAGGAAGGCGCTAGGAAGTCTGGGATATAGGTGGTTGAGAAGTGGTGCTGATCATGTTATGCTTCCATCTCTGCCCCTGCTCACCAGCACTGCTGAGTGTGCTCAGCACTGCCTTTGCTGTGTTCTGAGGTTCCAGCACCTAACCCCGCTCTTAATGATTTCACTGGGTCACGGGGAACCTCACTACTGCTGCTGCTTCATCTGCCTTGTCTTTCACTGCCACATTTGTCCTCAGCCAGGTCAAAGGCTCAGCACCCTATACCAGCCTGTCAGTGATTTCAGCTTTAGTGATCACAGAGAAGAAACAAAGACTCTCAATTGAGTCTGATCAGCTCTGTCTTTAAACACTTCAGGGGAAGGATCAAGCATCCTCTAGGATCCTATATTAGAGTCTACACCACCAGATCGGAACATCTGTCCCCACCACTCTGCCTCACCTCTCTCTTTCAGATGATGTTGGCATACTATCCCGTGCTTAGTGACTGGGAACTCAGTTCTGCTGCCCTTTATTCATACAATTAGGATAACAACATTTCATTACTCTGCCATCCAAGACTTAAGATAATTTTAAACCACAACAGCCAAAAATGATCACTTTGGCAAAGCAGATCTGCCTGCTGGTCATCTAGGTGAAGTAGATATGTCTATCCAAATACTAACAAATTTATTTGGGCATAAGCTTTCGTGGGCTAAAACCCACTTCATCAGATGCCCACAAAAGCTTATGCCCAAATAAATTTGTTAGTCTCTAAGGTGTCACAAGTATTCCTCGTTCTTTTTGTTGATACAGACTAGCACGGCTATCACTCTGAAACCTATCCAAATACTGTCTGCTTCTGAGGTCTTCTACCACAGTTTATCAATAGATGGCGGGAGAGAGCTCATTCAGACCACTAGCTCACATTTTTTAAACCATTCAATAGAAATGTATAGCAGGAATATAATTTTCTATTAAGTCTTATAGAATAGTTAGAAAATAGAACATTATAGTTTTTTAAATTTTTATAAGACTTCTAGGAGTATATTTTCTGACACAGATAAAATAGCAAATAATCAAACACTCAATTTGCAAACACTTAGATAATAAGGTGATAGGTAGCAGCATGGATTTGTCAAGAACAAATCGTGTCAAACCAATCTTATAACGTTCTTTGACAAGATAACAAACCTTGTGGGTAGGGGGAAGCAATAGATGTGGTATATCTTGACTTTAGTAAGGCTTTTGATACTGTCTCGCATGACCTTCTCATAAACAAACTAGGGAAATACAACCTATATGGAACTACTATAAGGGGCTGCATAACTGGTTGGAAAACCATTCCCAGAGAGTAATCACAGTTATCAGTGGTCACAGTCAAGATGGAAGGGTATATTGAGTGTTGTACTGCAGGGATCAGTTCTGGTTTTGGTTCTAGTCAATATCTTCATAAATGATTTGGATAATGGTATAGAGAGTGCATTTTATAAAGTTTGTGGACAGTACCAAACTGGGAGGGGTTGCAAGTGCTGTGGAGGATAGGATTAAAATTCAAAATAATCTGCAGAAATGGTCTGAAGAAAATAGGATGAAAATCAAAAAGGACAAATGCAACGTACTCCACTTAGGAAGGAACAATTAGTTACGCACATACAAAATGGGAAATGACTGCCTAGAAGGAATTCTGCAGAAAGGGATCTGGGACTTATAGTGGATCACAAACTAAATATGAGTCAACACTGTTGCAAAAAAAGCAAACGTCATTCTGGGATGTAGTAGCAGGAGTATTGTAAGCAAGACACAGGAAATAATTATTCCGCTCTACTCTGCTCTGATTAGGCGTCAACTGGAGTATTGTGTCCAGTTCTGGGTGCCACATTTCAGGAAAGGTAAGGACAAATTGGGGAAAGTCCAGAGAAGAGTAACAAAAATGATTAAAGATCTTGTCAGGGTTCCCTCCCCACTCTGAACTCTAGGGTACAGATGTGGGGACCTGCATGAAAGACCCCCTAAGCTTATTTCTACTAGCTTAGGTTAAAAACTCCCCGAAGGCACAAATTCCTTTTGTCCTTGGATGGTATGCTGCCACCACCAAGTGATTTAAACAAACGTTCAGGGAGGGCCACTTGAAGCCCTGTCTCCCCCCCAGATACCCTCCCAAGCCCTTACAACCCCTTTCCTGGGGAGGCTTGAGAATAATATCCTAACCAATTGGTTACAAAGTGAGCACAGACCCAACCCCTTGGGTCTATAGGACACTGAAAAATCAATCAGGTTCTTAAAAAAAGAATTTTATTTAAAGAAAAGATGAAAGAATCACCTCTGTAAAATCAGGATGGAAGATTACAGGGTAACAAAGGACTCACAAACACAGAGGAGCTCCTTCTAGGCTTAGTTGCAAAGTTACAAAAAACAGGAATAAACCTTCCTCTAGCAAAAGGAAAATTCACAAGCTAAAAACAAAAGATAATCTAACGTGCCTTGCCTTCTTTACCTACTCTTTTTGCAATATTGAGAAGATTTTCTCAATCTTTTGGCATTTTAGGAGAAGGAGTCTTCTGACCTGATGCTTCTCTGCTTCCCCAGAGAACACACAAACAAAGCCTTGCCGGCCCCCATATGAAAGTATCTTCTTTCCCCATTGGTCCTTTTGGTCAGGTGCCAACTAGGTTATTTGAGCTTCTTAACCCCTTAAGGCTACCCTTAGCTGTAGGGTTATGACAGATCTAGAAAACATGACCTATGAGGAGAGATTAAAAAAACTGGGGTTTTTTTTGGTCTGGAGAAAAGAAGACTGAGAGGGGACATTACAGTTTTCAAGTACTTAAGAGGAGGAGGGAGAAAAACTGTTCTCCTTCGCCTCTGAGAATAGAATAAGAAGCAATGGGGCTTAAATTGCAGCAAGGGGTTGGACATCAGGAAAAAATTCCTAACTGTCAGGGTGGCCAAGCACTGGAATAAATTGCCCAGGGAGGTTGTGCCCATTGGAGATTTTTAAGAACAGATTAGACAAATACCTGTCAGGGATGGTAATACTTTGCCCTTTCATAAGTGCAGGGGACTGAACCAGATGACCTCTCAAGGTCCCTCCCAGTCCTATGATTCTATGAAAATATACCTGATCTAATAATATAGAAATATGCCTATCTTTCTAATGACAGGTTTCAGAGTAGCAGCCGTGTTAGTCTGTATTCACAAAAAGAAAAGGAGGACTTGTGGCACCTTAGAATGCATCCGATGAAGTGAGCTGTAGCTCACGAAAAATTATCTTTCTAATGTAACCATGATCACATCCCTTTCAGACCAAACCTGTTTTTCCCTCATTAAGAAAAATATAGCGCTTTTAAAGGTCCGAGACTAATGGAGTAGGGGATGCACATGCTAGTTTTATTTTCACTGAAAACTAGAGCTGCCAACAATTTATAACAGCTAATTAATTTGAAGTTCGCCTCTTCTATTCATGAGCTGTCTGCCAGCAGGTTGCCATTTTGTCCGTTTATTTTAAATTACTCCTGTAACAATTATCAATATTACGAGAGTAAGTTCCAATTAATCAGAAACTATATAGTTTGTTTGCATGTCAATAGCATGCAGAGGCCCCAGCTGGACACATTATGCTAGACATTCTACAAATATGTAGTTTCAGTCACTAATTTTTGGTCTATAACTTGTTCATAAGCATTTAGTTGTGAGTGTTTGTCTGAGATTCAAACTCTTTTGAATGGACACATAGGTCACGTGGAACGTTTCTCTTACCTGACTGGATGAGCGCAACTCTTACAATCAGGTTTCCAGATCAAATACTAGCATTTGCAAATTCAGAATTCTCTTCCTGCAAATATTCTCCAATATTAAAAAACTCTTTTTTTTTCACAATCATTCTTGCCACTAAACATGTTTGCTAGAATACTTGCCGAAAGCAAACTTAAAATGGAGCAAATACAGTTGCAGCATATGTGGTTTAAAAACTTAAGCAAATATTCAAATAACATTTTTTCATTATTGGCCCAGCTCATCTTATTACAATAATTACACACGTATGTGTATGTACATGCACACAAAATTGACAGAGGAAAGAAGGTAGAAGGTTAGAAACTGACCCCCATTCAGCACAAGACTTAAGCATATACTTAACTTTAAATAAATTTATAAGGGCTAACTCACTTCAGTGGGACTCAGTGTTTGAATGAATCAGGGTCTACAGCAGAAATTATTGTCCTGAGGATGAAAAAAATAACATATAATGAGAACCACTGATTGAAGCCATAGGCTGAGGGCTTTATTGCCAGCCACAGATTCCTTTCTAAACTCAAGAAATAAAAGTTTGGGTGATAAACTAGAACGATGATCCTAATATCTTTTCCTACCACTATGCAGTTAATATGGGCCAGATGTTTAAAGGTATTAGGCACCTATGGACCTACACCAAGACCTGTCACCAGAGAATTCCCTCCAGTATTTTTTGCCTCCTTTATGTCAGCCCTTGTACAGAAATGTCACATCTCATCATTTAGTAGGTTGACTTAAGGATAATAATAGAACAGTAATAATACTCGGTTCCTTTCATCTGAGGAACTCAAAGCATTTACAAGCAGTAATTAGCTCTTACAACACTTCTCTGATGAAGGCAAGTATTATTCTTCCTAATTAACAGATATGTAAACTCAGGCAGGGTGAAGTTGTGATTTGCCCAAGGCCACACAGCAGGTTGCAAGCAGAACTAGGCATAAAACCCAGAAGGCCTAGTTCCTGTTGTGTTCTAAGCAGTGGATCACAGGTCTGACAAGGAGGTGTTTTAGCTGATACCTCCCAACCCAAGTGGCAGCAGGAGGGTTCGTACCTCAGGGGAACACCCAGGACCCCCATGTTCATCCTTGTAAAATGATTGTGTGGTATCCAATGCAAAGTTTCTCATGTCAGGTGTCTTCGGAAGGCTCATAATGCACTGAGCATTGTTGTTACAGTAATGTTATAGGTTATTTCATGTATCTAGTTATGAGGCTGAAAATGTATCCTCATGGCTTAAAATAAGCCCAGGCAAAAACTCTCCAAGAGCAGAGAGGCAGTTCACACCTCATCAGGGCAGGTATGGGACAACCTCAGCCTAGCCTCACAGGAACAAAGGATGCTGGCCTAGGCAGCAACAAAAGAATCTATTGGACTTCGAGTGAGTCACCTCCCTTTCTTTGGACAGTTTGGGACTGCGATGAAGTAATGCTCACCAGACTCTGAAGGGTGGGGGCAAAGCCAAGAGGGAAGAAAGAACATGATAAAAGGGAGAGACATTTGCCATGCTCTCCCTCTCTTCCACTTACATCTACAGACACCACACCAAGCGATTGAAGTGCTGATCAAAGGGGAGAGCCTAGCTGAAGAGCAACCAACCAGCCTGTGGTGAGAAGCATCTAAGTTTGTAAAGGCATTGAAAGTGTTAAGATCAGCTTAGAATGCGTTTTGCTTTTATTTCATTTGACCAAATCTGACTTGTTATGCTTTGACTTATAATCACTTAATCTATTTTATAGTTAATCTGTTTGTTTATTCTACCTGGAGCAGTGCATTTGGTTTGAAGCATGTCAGAGACTCCCCTTGGGATAGCAAGCCTGGTACACATCAATTTCTTTGTTAAATTGACAAACTCATATAAGCTGGCAGCGTCCGGCGGGCATAACTGGGCACTGCAAGACGGAGGTTCCTAGGGTTGTCTGGGACTGCAGATATTGGCTAGTGTCATTCGGTTGCACAACCCAAGATGCAGCTTACATGCCAGAGGCTGTGCGTGAAAAGAGCAGGGTAAGGCTGGCACAGCAGAGTCAAGGATTGGAGTGACCTAGCAGATCAGCGGTTCAGATAACACCAGAGAGTAATGTCACAAGTGGACTGAGAGAAACATTCTGTCAGTCCAAAGGGAAACTGAATGCCACAGTGGATTGGTTCAGCCGCAGAAGAATGGTCCAAGGGTTGTGGTGTCTCCACCAGAGGGATTTTGACTGCATAGCCCAGATCTTTGGGAAACCAATGTGGGATCTCTTCGCATCCAGCTCCAATGCCAAGGCAAAAAATTTCTATGCCAGGAGGAGAGATCGTGGGGCCTGGGGAACTGATGCCTTCTACCAAGTGTGGCCAAGGACTCTGCTATATGCATTCCCTCCTTTTTCCTTGATAACACACATCATCCAACAGATAGTCAGACAACAGGTGACCGTTATTCTGATTTCACTGTGCTGGCCCAGACATCCCTGGTTTTCAGACCTTGTGGAGATATTTGTGGACCCTCCACCAACACTATGATCCACACCAGATCTACTATTCACTTTTAGCACATCTAACAATTGATAATGACGGGGATCTACTACAAAAAAATCCCCTCTCAACGGAATTTATGGACCAATCCTCAGCAATGAGAATAAGAATTGGTCTCCCTAGGAAATTTTTGTTCTGAGCAGGGGGTTGGATCCATAAATTCATCTACCCCATGCACTTCATCCTCTTCTATGAGGAGGTAAACTTTCAGTAGTGCTGCCCTATTTTTCTTGTTTTAGGGAGTGCTGGGGAAAAACATGGTTTTTACATTGAGTCGGGATTATCCCAGTTTATCTTTGCCAGGTTGGCTGGTGCTATTTATTGTTGGGCAGATTTATCTGCTATTGTGAATGTGTTTTGAAAGATTGTTTTATTCAGATGCAACAATTACCTTCTTTGGCAATGATGCTCTGGAGGGACTCTTCGGGGGGAGAAGTCCTCTGGAGAGTCAGTCCAGCCAATCAAAAAGTTCTGACTCCTACCATACAGTGAACTGAAGAACCCATCATGACTGACTGTATGGAATACTCAACCTGAACCATCTTGTGCTTGATTTTTCACAGGTGCTTAGCACCTCTGTGTTCCATTGGCTTCAGGTGGAATTGTTGGTGCTAGGCATCTCTGAAAAGCAGGTTCTGAGTGGCTGAAGCTGGGAACCCAAAATCATTGCCTCCTTTGACAATGTTGGCCAATATCTTTACAAGCTGCTCATTGATCAGAAAAATACTTAGAAAATCAGAAGTTGGCTTTGTTTTGTTTGTTTTTAGTTTGTTTTGAGATTATGGCACATTTGTGGTAAATCATTACATTGCTGATGATTGAAGTGCCATTCTTCAGTGCTGAACTAATGCCCCATGATGGTGTTGTGGGCACTCTGCTGTTAGAAGTGCCCCTTTTGAGATGAGACTTTAGAAAATAAAATATTGACCACCACGGGCATTATGAATACTGCAGGGTGAGATTTTTAAGAGAGAAGTACTCCAGAAGTTCTGGCCAAACTCCCAGCTGCGTAATTAATTTCTCCCTCTTTAAATTTCCCTGCAGTTTCAACTGGAAATTGTATTCTACACTTCCAGACTGTGGTACAGCGTTGCTGTATATTGCTAAATGTCAACTGTGTGTTCCATCCAGGAAGTAGCTTCATCTGTGTGTGTGTGTGTGTGTGTGTGTGAAATGACTCCTATATGTATGTTTGTAAAGAGCGCTGGGATTTTTTTGAGACAAAAGGTGCTTTATATAATGCATGTTTTTTTAATATTATATTAGATACTGAAAGCTACTGTAGTAATTCTTGCATCCTGTGCTCATTTTTATCCTAAATATTATTCATCAATGTAATCCCTTAAATCTGATCCACATAACAGTGAATGAACAACCCACATAAAGCAAAATGCTTTGCTTCCCAAATTCAGTCCCCTGGGTCATCCATTGTCCCACATCATTATATTTTGTTTGTTAGCTGTGGACTTTGAAGAATCAGTTAGATTGAAGGGAGACCCCTAGAGGGTCATCTATTCCATCCACCCGCATCAGGGAAGAATTACTTTAATTATCCTTACAGTAATAATCTTTAATGAATAATTGTATAGGTCCAGCAGATGCAATTACACAATCTCCCTTTGATATGTTCAAATAAGTCCTGGTTTTCCAGTACTATATTTCCTTACCCACATTGTAAAATGGCTAATATTTTGCATTTCAGACCCAGCACGTACACCACAGAGATGTGTGGAATTTATACACCGATTAAAAGAGATCTCCTTTCAGCAAGTAGCTCCAAAATGTCAGAACTTTTTTGTGAGTCATAAGAACATAAGAACAGCCATACTGGGTCAGACCAAATGTCCATTTAGCCCAGTATTCTGTCTTCTGACAGTGGCCAATGCCAGATGCCCCAGAGGGAATGAATAGAACACGTAATCATCAAGTGATCCATGCCCCGTCGCCCATTCCCAGCTTCTGGCAAAGACAGGCTAGGGACACCATCCCTGCCCATCCTGGCTAATAGCCATTGATGGACCTATCCTCCATGAACTTATCTAATTCTTTTTTGAACCTTGTTTATAGTCTTGGTCCTCCTCACCTTCAGGGAATTAGGCACTAATCGATGAGTGACAGTGCCAGCATGAATCCGCCTAATTGCTGTAGCATGACATCTTGCTGAAGTAGGAGGTAATACCTTCAAAGCACTTAATATATTAGAATCATCAGCATCTTTCTGATACTTCTGTGCATCCTTCACCCAGATTATTTTGTAATGCACACTGGGAATGTCTTTTTCTACATCTTTTTCCTAAACTATATTGAATGCTTTGTAAATTTATTCTTCTTTCTAGTTCTTGGTGTCTCTTTTACCTATCTGTTCAACATTACATTGCATTGATTTTCAAAATGAACAAAAGTGCTTTGTAGTAAGTAGTCAATATTTAGAAGTCTGCCGTATATGTGAATTGTGCCTGTTTTAATCCTTATGCCGTGATATGCTTCAAACACCAGTACCCCAATCCCTGCTCTGAGGAACTGATATCCTTCAGAATAACATTAGGGCCCTTTCATGAAATCTTTGCTTATGTTGGTGATTCTAAAGTATCCCCATCTCACAAAAAGGAATCTCTGCCAAAAAACCTTTGTGGAGTTTTGCAGCTCCAAGCATTCTTCCCCAGGTATTTCTGCAGGAGGAAATGCTCTGGGCCCTATAACTTAACTAATTACTCTTCTGGAGCCACTCTGTTTTGGTAACAATACCCAAACTTAGGATTTTCAGTTCCAAGAAATTTTGATATTTCAGAATTGGGGGGGGGGGGGGGAGGGTGGATTTCAGGTTTGTGAGAAATTTTCAAAAATGTTGGCTTCAGTCTGATTCAGTCTTCATTTTCAGAGCCCTCACTAGAGCTGGGTTTGCCAGACTCCTGGCTCCTCATCCAGGAGCTTGGAAGCCCTGGCATGGCAGAGCTGCCCCAGAGCCATGGACCCTGGAACTCTGGGGTCCCTAGAAACCTGCCAGATGAGTTGGCAAGGAACCAGGCAGGTTTCTGATGGAAACCTACCTGGCAGGCAGGGTTCCTGTCATTCAACAGAAGTGTGTAAAACTGGATTTGCTTTCATGCGACTTTTGGGATTCAACTAATTGGCATTCTCAGAGGAAACTTTGTTTCATCAGAAAATTTCCAACTAGCTTTACTCTACCTAGTAACTGGGCAAATAATTGGGTGAAGTTGAATGTCATTTGTCTGACCCCTAAAACTTATTTAATCCATGTGAGTGTGGTCCCCACAGACATACAAAAGTCCCCCACTTGCCCAAAAGTGACTCTAGTACTTGCCATGTAACTATTATATCAATGCAGTGACTGATTCAGAATATTAATGGTGCTTCTGACCTTACTAAGAGGGCCAGGAGAAAGGCAAGAGAGAAGAAAAACTCTGGGGCAGAAGGAAATCTGAGAAAAGAGTGCCTGATTTCAACGTAGTCCTCAACCAAAGAAAAAGCCACGTGAGCAGGGAATAGGACTTTAGTGGAACTCCTCACGTGAATAGACTCCATGTAACAATAACTGTTTGTTTAATCCATCCCAAAGGCATTAATTTGTCTCTTGATCTGACTTTTGTTAGATAAATCATTCCAGTTATCTTTTTATCACCATAATAACGTGATAGCATTTTGATATGGTTCAACCTACGTACATGCAAATCACAATAACTTCAGATGTAATTGGACCTTTTTGGGTTTCAAAAAGAGCTTGTTCTACACAGCGTTATTGTGCTGTCTCTTTCCTATTTGCTCTGGAGCAAATCCTGCTCCCTTTCTGGGGCTGCAGAAGGTCCTGAACCCACCAGGAGGCCGGATGCTGGGAGGCCATGGAGGGGGTCTGCGCTGCTGCCCTTGTGCTGTGGAGCTGTGCTCTCTGGAGGCTCCCTGTGACCTATCCTGCAGGGCGTTTTTATTGGAGCGATTCATGGCCCACGACTATGCAGGTCCACCAGCCAAATCTCCCACAGGGTGAGGGTGGGGCTGGGGACACACACAGCAGAAGCTACAGCCCTAAGGAACAGCTGAGCAGCAGGAGGGTGTGAAGAAGTGTCTGTCACCTCTGATCCCTGTGGACTTTCTCTGTGCCCTGTGTTGACCTGGGCTATGCACTGGGGAGAAGGCGCTGGCCATTTGTGGTTAGTGTACACTCAGGAAGAGTGCCACACACTTAGAGCCATAGAGGATTCGTGTACATGGGCCTACAAGTAATGGACTGGAAGCTGCAGCTCTTGAGACAAACAAGCAGATTTTATTTGGCTAACATAACTGTTCCCTTCAAGTGGGTTTATTTATCTATTTTTGGCCTATTAGCAACACACACAAGGTTTGTTCTAATCAAATATATCAAAGCAAACAAGAATCTCAGCTGACTGCAGTGCTCCAGGGAGACTGCAATAAATTTACCCTGTGTGTCATACGCACCACGAGCCTTTCAGAAACCCTACAGGAGACTGCTCATCCCTCCTTGGGGTTTTTCCCAGTTGGCAGGGAGCACCGAACTGAAAATAACCTGCAGGAAATGCTGCCTTTTATCCAGGCATTACTTGACCCCCTTAAAGCTACAGAGCCGTGAGATGTCTGCAGCTGTGCTACAGAAATCACTCTATCCATCAGCTTGTCTGTACAGAGTCTGACTGGTGTTCTCTTTGTCATACTAAACAAAGAGGCCATTCTCACCTCAAACATCCAAGCCTGTTACAATCCACTAATCCAAATAATGTTCTTTTTAAATTACCTCTTGGTAGAGCTCCATCAAGGTCAAATGAAGAGGTGAAGGTGAGGCGGTTCAGAGGTCACTCGGAGCATCAGTGTTTAAACCACGAGGTAGCAGACTGAAGAAAGGAACAGCGAGAGCCAGGTGCTGAAGTCAGAGAGGAATGTGAATGGGAAGGTTGTAAGTGGGTATATACGCCATACACGCACTTCCACCAAGCTCCCACCTCATGCTACAGAGTCTCCGTTTACCTCACATAGAAAAGGAGAGGGAGGATCATACTATGCACAATCTACTGTGCCTGACACCTGGTTTCGGTGCTCCAGGTGTAGGTGGCACCAGGCAAAGCTCTACCACTTATTTTTCCCAGTTCTGAAGGAGCCCAGCAAAGCCCAAGAGTGTCTCCCTGTCCCAGTGAGGGGAAATTGAGCCAAACAGGGCACCTGAGTCCCAACAAGGCGGGAGCCATCAGAGGATGCCAGCAGAGCCCACATGATTATATTAAAACAATTTACTGTCAGTGCCATCTAATTTTGGGGCCGAATCGGCAGAGCTTTTTTGTGACCAAAGCTGGGAGGAATCTTTCTTCCCTCCCCCCGACCCCCAATTTTGACCCAAGGCAGATGCCAGCAAAAGGAAGTGAGACAGGAGAGTCAGTGCTGTTCAAAGGGGGAGAACGCATGAGAGGGGAAAAAGGGAGGAGCTGTAAATGGCAGCAGAGGAGAAGCTCAGCATCCCCACCCCTTCCCTTTCATAATTTGGGGTAAGGAGCGTGAGAGGAGGAGAAGTTGCTGTGAGAGTGCCCGCTGAGGTGGATCCAGGTTTTAGTGTGTGTGGGGAGATGAGGGAGTGAGAGATGACAGCAGGTGAATGGCTGGGATAATTTCTGAGGCAGGTTGGGCATTCCCAGGGTGCTGCTGGAGGGAAGAAAAGAGGATGGGATGGGGGGAGTGAGAAGGGGCAGGAGATAGGGGATGAAAGGTAGGCCAAATTTGGATCCAGTGGCACCATAGGACGGTTGGGTGGGGAGAGGAGGCAAGGTGAGCAGGTGGGATGTGGGTTTCTGCGCCAAGAAGAGGCGAGAGCGGACAAGGTTGAGCTAGTGGGACCAGTAGAGGGGGAGAGGTAACAGGGAGGGGGAGATGGACTCGGTGGGAGAGTAGGGAAGGGGTGAGAAGGAGAAGTGGAAGGCCAAAATGTAAAAAAAAAAATGGTCAATGACTATTTGGGGAAGGAATCAATCAGCCAGTAAGGAGCAGCTCAGTTAGGCCAGATGATTAAATAATAAACTGCTAATCAATTGAGTCAGGAAACAGAACAATTAGGCAGGTGGAGAATCAATTAAGCTGTGAATAAATTGGTTGGGAAGGGTGAGAGCCAATTAGCAGTTAATAAATATGTTAGGCTCTGTCTCCTCTACCAGCAACACAGCTGCAGCCACCCCGCTGTAGTGTAGACACTTGTTATGGTAACGGAAGGGTTTTTCCATTGCTGTAGTAAAGCCACCCCCTCAAGATTTGGTAGCCAGGTTGACAGAAGAATTCTTCTGTTGACCTAGTGGTATCTATAGTGGGGCTTCTTACATTGGCTTAATTACTTCTCGGGTACAGGTGTGAATTTTTCACACCCCTTGCGTGTGTGACCTACATTTTAGATAGATGTACACCAGCACAGGCAGTCAACTGGGGTTTGTCTTCACTAGAGATTTTTTTTTTTTTTTGCCTCTGATCTCTATGGTAAAGCACAAACACTTGTAGCCTGGAGCAAAAATTTGGGGAGTGTCCACAGTAGCCTTTACAAATTAACTAACTTGTTTTTGTTGGCAATCAATTAACTTGAGGTAAAAACTCCCACTGTAGACATTCCCTTGGAGGGGATTGACAGACCATTCCATGTGTGGAAGGTCAAGTCACATGAGTTCACCTGCAGACCTGCAAAAGTTCTGCTGGGTTCCTCTGGCCAATGACAGCAAGAAGAGATGTCTCTTAAGAAAGGGCCTGTAACTGCCATACAGGACATGTCCCAGGGGCCATTTTCGCTGTCAGGCATACTTTGCTGGAATAGTTTAAATTTAACATTTTTCACTCCAATTGTTACCATTTGCAGTTCAGTATCCACCTTAGATATTGTCCCATTTCTGCCTTTCCCTTTTCATATGCTCTTTCTGATCAAACTCCCCATTTTCTACCATTGATCGTTCCCTTCCAATGAGATCACTAGAAAAGAGCACTCCATCCCACTGCCCCAGTCCTACACGCTTGTTTACAGCTTCCCTTCAAACTTCCATTAGCAATACCTCTGTCTCAGGCCATGTGTACACTACAAACTTTGGGCTATACAAGCTACATTGGTGTATAGTTGCTGGTTTGTACATTGCTTGGTACATGCATACTTGGCTGCTTGTGTTACGCTAAGCATTGTGGTATATTGGGGGGGGGGTGTAGGGAGTAGTGGCCATGGAGTTTTCCAAGGAGTGGAGTTCAGGATTTTTGAACCTGTAGGTCAACTAGCCTCTGCAGCCTTTTGCTTTGCTGCCTGAGAAGACCCATTATGTTCTAGTGCATATGTCATTCCTTGTCCTTTGGGGACTCCTGGGCCTTTTTCCTGTCACCTGTCTTTCTTCATGCTGTTGGATATACTGGCCCTCCAAGCCTTTGTTCACGGTCCAATGCAGCACTGGCTTGCAGGATATTGCTGAACACGTCCTCCCTCGTCCTCTTCCACCTCCTCCTCCGCAGGGTCAGAAGCTGCTGGTAAAAACAGACAGATGTATCATTGGATTTAGTCACCAGGGAAATGGAAATATAAGTTTCAAAATTCCCTTCCCTTATTCCCACAAACACTTTTAATAAGAAATGCTTATTGATACCTCAGTTTTGGAGTGCCTTGGCACAGTATCACTCTCCTGTCTCAGCCATGGTGAGTATAGCCCACCAGCGACAAGAGGGGGTGGGAGTGGAATTTTCTGTTGTGTGACTCTATAAAATTTCAGTCCTTATTCTAGGAGTACAAATGAAGGGCAATGGCATTGAATATTGGCACTATTTCGACAGGTGGTGGTGATTTTAGCCTATCTCACTCCTGAGTGTCACAAAGGCATAGAGAACACAGCTGCTTCTGGTGCCCCAAGGCCACCACCACTAGCCTGTTTACTGCAGTGGTGCCAGTTGAACTCATCACAGAGTGGCATGGGGAAGTGTCTTACTCTGGAGGAAGAAATAAGGCAGCCAACCCTAGAAACCTTTGGCAGAGGCTTCAGAGGAAGATCTCTCTAGAGAATAAAAGGGACACCCCTCTGTACGTAAAAAAGTGCTCTACATGGGCCCCCTCCCCCCCCCCCCCCCCCCCCCCCCCGTCCGCTTAATCCAACAGAGGAATGAAAAACAGATGCCAAGTCTGCTGCTTCTTGAATGAGTAAAACAATCAATTGTTAGCTTTGGGCTGGGCCAGGCACCAGTTAAATGTCAATATTGTAAGGAGAAATGTATACACACACTTCCCCTTCATCAGGCTCATCGCTTGGCAGGCCTGGCTAGACTGTGGTAAAATCTCAATCAGGTGGTTGCTTGCGCCATGGCTGGAGTCCTCCACCAAGTCTCCCCACCTTCTCTTCCTCCTCACTGTTCGTGGCAGGCATCTCTGTCTCAGGCTCCTCTGAGGTATCCACAGTGCTCTGTGGGTGCTGGCGGGGTCTCCACCAGGTATGGCATGTGGGTCATTGTAAAAGCAGCATGTTTGCAGCATAGCACCAGATCTATTGTTGCACTCCCTGGCCTTGTGGTATGCCTGCCGCAGTTCTAGGGTTGCCAACCCTCCCGGTTTTGCCGGGAGTCTCCCAGAATCGGGCTCTATCTTCCAGAGGCTACTGAAACCAAACCGGGAGATTTTAGGCCACTAAAAGTCCAGCGGCAGAGTGTGGCTAAAGCAGTCTCCCTGCCTTCTCTGGCTCCGTGCCGCTGCCGGAAGCGGTCAGTACATCCCTGCAGCCCTTGGGGGTGGGGGAGCAAAGGGTCTCTGCATACTGTCCCTGCCCTGAGTGCCAACTCCGCAGCTCCTATTGGCTGGGAACTGCGGGGGGAATGCCTGCATGCAGGGGCAGTGCCCAGAGCCCCCTGCTTTTTCCCGCCCCCCAGAGGCTTCAGGGACATGCTGACCACTTCCGGGAGTGGAGAGGGGCCAGGGCAGGCAGGGAGCCTTCCTTAGCCCTGCTGCGCAACCAACTGGGAGCCGCCTGAGGTAAGTGCCGCCCAGCCAGAGCCTGCACCCCTCACTCCCTTCCACACCCCAAAACCTGCCCCAGCCCTGAGCCCCTCCAGCAGCCAAACTCCCTCCAAGAGCTTGCATCCCGCACCCCCTTCTGCCCCCCAACCCCCTGCCCCAGGCTCAGCCCACAGCCCCCTCCCCCACTGTGAACCCCTCAGCCCCTGCCCAAATCCTGCACCCCAAGCCCCTTCCCCAGCCTGGTGAAAGTGATTGAGGGTGGGGGAGACCGGGTGATGGAGGAAGGGAGGTGGAATCAGCAGGGGGGGCCTCAGGGAAGGGGAGGGGCGGGGCAAGGGTGTTTGGGTTTGTGTGATTAGACAGTGGTCAACCCTATGCGATTCTTTCACTTTCATGTGGCCCTGCTGCTGCTCCCTGTTGTACCCCCGTGCCTTGATCTCCTGGGCAATCTGCTCGTAGATGTCCACATTTCTGTGGCTGGTCTGTCGCTGTGCTTGCACAGCCTCTTCTCTCTCCCCAGGCCCAGGAGCTCCAATTCTTCCTGTCTACTCTAGGCAGGAATGTGTGCACTGCTTGTCTCTGTGCATGGAACCAGCACACCCAACAAGGGTGAGCTCCGAGGTTTGCTCACCAAGGTGGACAATCAGGAAAAGGAATTTCAAAAACACATGGGAGATTTTAAAGAGAGTGGAGAGTGGCTTGCAGTCTCTGTGACCTGTGCCTTGTAATTTGTAAGTTTATAATTGTGACCAGAGCAGTCATTGTCGTAGGGAGTGAGGCATTGTGGGACAGCTGCTGGAGGACTGTCAACACGGGTCATGCATCATCTACACTTGTACTGCACCAGCCTCAGAAGGCCTCTACCCCATTCAGGGAAGTGATTTTTCCTGAATCATTGTAACAGAGCATGACGTTGGTCTGAGACAAAACACATGTACAAATAGGTCAATGCAAGGCAACTTACATCAATCTAACTTTGCAGTATAGACCAGGCCTTAACTAGCTTCTTCTTAGAGCTCTAGCTGTTCTGATGGCAGAGACCATGGGCTTTGAACCCTGGTCTACAGAGTTCTTCAGCCCTAGCAGGCTCCAACTGGCTATCCAGTGACCTGTTAAAGGGTGGCAGATTACAAGCTGAACTCTGACAGAGGACCCCATTCTGGAATCCGATTGGCAGAATGCTGGGTGTCCTGATTGGTTCACAGCTTCTATATAAACCCAGCACAGGACCAGGAGTTGTCTGTGTAACTGGGTTCTGCCTATGTTGGATTGCTTCGCCCGAGAGACTTGCTCCTACTGCTGGTTGCCTGGTAACCTGACCCTGCCTGCCTCCTGATCTCGGTTTGCCCTCTGGCCTGTCTCGGTATTACCTGACCTCCTGGTATTAGACCCAATCTGACTCCTGTTCTGACCACTTAGTCAGACTGCCCACGTCCCAGCTGTGATGTCCTCAGCACACTTTCTGATTCCCCAATTCTAATCCTGTCTTCAATCTGTTTTTCACTAAATCATCTAACCATCTATTTCTCAATAATTTCTTTAGTAGCAACCAATAACTCCTTCGCAAAAAGAGTGACATCCTGCTGTGAGAACTATGTAACTCAGCAGAGGTGCTACCGTAGGTATGTGTCAGAACATGTACTACAGTACTTAGATATCTTCTCGGGAGAGGCTTCGGAAAAACAGAAAATTCTTCACCTGTGCACATAACAAAGCTGTATGTAGCGATAGGTTTCAGGTGCAAAGTTCTCTAGGTTTTGGATTAGGACTTTATTATAAACTACTGAAAGTGATACAAGAGCGGCAATAATGATGTCTACTAACAACTGGCTTTAGGCCTGATCAGCACTTAAGTTTTGCCATCATAGCTATCCTGGATAGGGGTGGATTTGCATTTATTTTTTTGTCTTTGCTGCTGCCTGATTGCATACTTCTGGTTCCAAATGTGGTGTGTGTGGTTGACCAGAAGAATAATGAAGAGTAGAGAGGCCTCTGCTAAAACCCTGCATCCAGACACTTCTGGACTTTGGAAAAAGCCAAAGCTTGCTAGGCCCTCACCTCATTAGGACAGAGTGAAAGACCCAAGATGAAAATGAAAGTGCTTTAATGCACTAGGTGTGGCTGCTTCTTGGTTATGCTTCTCTCCCCTTACACCCCGGGTGTGGAACTTTGACATCGATTAGGACCTTGTTGCCTGCAGCTCCCACTTCTCTGATTTCCCCAGGTCACTCTGCTGTCTTGTGCTGGCCTCCTCCTGCATGTTGGCACTTAGCGTATTGGTTAGAAAAGCCTCTGGAAGCACTAGATAAAGTCGTGGAGCAGGCTTCAAAGAGCGGGGTGTGTCTGTGCAGAGTGACAGAGCAGTGCCACAGCCATTGGGAAGCGGGGGCTGAAAATTGAGAACGTGTGCTCTGGAACATTTTTTAATTGCTTGTACTTACCCCACGCCCTATGACACAAGCCCCCTCTCTCAGTGAAAAGCTGGCAACCTACTGACTTGGGTGGTGAATTATGGGACATAACCTTGCTCCTCACTGAGCTGCCTACTGTGTAATTTGAGCCTGCACTTTCACAGTGTCCATGTTTTCAACCCCTTCCCCAACTTCTTATGGGATGTAACCTCTCATTCTTTATGAGGCTGCATGAAGTCCAGTGGGAGCTCACTTAATGCTAGCTACTGCTTCTAGGTCAGTAGATGGCCCTGTAAAGTGATCATCCCTCTAGGGCTTTCTGCTGGGTCTCTTGAGTGTAATTTTGCATCATCAAACCCCAAAATGTAAAATCTAATAACCCAAGTCCCATATACAGCATCTATTCTTGTTACATGGGGGATGGGGTGGGAATGAATTGGTTTATGAAAGGTGCTGGTTTGCCTGGAAAATGAGGTCTTTTATTTAGCTACACAACAGATAGAGCCCTGGTAAATGCAGCGCAAACTTCTCCCATGCTGCCCTACCTATGTGCCCCAAGCCCGATCTGGAGTGGGACCTCCTTTAGCTACATCTTTGTTTTCTCCATGATAGGATGATTTGTTGATCTAAGTGTTTTAATTTGAAATGAAAATATGCCACTGAAGGGGCATCTCAGCGCTCAGCCACATGGAGGAGGAGGCAAATCACAAGGTCAATCTGTGTCCAACCACAGATAAAGCCATCCACATTTAGGATGTGGATCCAGACCCTGTTTTATATGAAGCTGTGTTTCTGTAACCCATGCTTCACAGGAGATCAGTGCATGCAGCCAAAAAGATGGTTTTTAAAATTATTACTACTTTGGACATCTGATTTGAACGTGGTACCTGTGATAGGGGTGGTACCAGCTGCTGCAGTGCAAGCTTCCCTATGTTGTCATGACAATGTGCCTTGACGCAGTTCTGGAGAGAACCACTCTGGGAGTGAGAGGGGAGTCTCCATGCTTGCTCAGTTCTTGACCTCTCTGCTGAGGTTGCCACCAAGGGTACAAATTGTGGTGGTGCTTTTGTTCCTGGAGGTGTCTGTCCATTAGGAACTGGACTGAGATCGCTAACTCATTAAACAGCTACCAGTTGGTGGTAATTTGTGGTCTTGGGGTAGATTTGGGCTGCTGAATTAGAAAAGAAGAGCTGTGTATCCATTGCCACTCCCCTGAGCCATCCAGTCCCATCACATCCCAAGCACTGCCTCCAGTGAGTGAATTCTGCACTGTAGGCATTCTCCCATCTCCGATAAATGCACAATATTTTCCTTAAGAAGGAGATACAACAGATTAACTCAGCCTTAGTACATGGGGGACACTTAGAAGGTGATGCCAAAGCCACCATGAGGTGCACACGAAGAAGAAAGGAAACGTGGCTAACTATGCAGGGCTCTGGGCCGAGAAAGCACTTGCTCAGCACTCCTGCTATAGGGTGGAGAAACATGCACCGTACTCAGCAAACTGAAAAAACCTTGACACCTGCACTGAACTGAGCATGGGTAAGTAGGGGAGTGAATGGGAGGAGCGGGAACAGGTGGAGCTGGCCAAAGTGTGTGGATTGCGTATAAACACCTATGCCAAAGAATACAAATGATGTGAATCTCAGATATTTTAAGTATTTTCTGTTACTCTTACTGCCCATAAGAAGCTGTGGCTACCCGAGTGTGTTTAAGAACTGCACTTAGAAGAAACTGGGAACAGGGGAAGCCATGAAGGCCAGTGACTGACACAAATATGTCCAGGGGTTTTAATAAAACCATCAATTCCACAGCCAGTTGCTCAATGTCTCATGACACATGCCGAGCCAAAGAATTCTTGCCAACCCCTCAACCTGCACTGCCTGCTCTTTCCCTCTTAGTTCACCTTCTTGGAGTTTAACAAAGCAGCATGCTCAGCAGCTTTCCTTGAGGTCTCACTCTGCTTTCTCTCAACCCTCTTCCACACCCTGAAACATCAAACTCTCAAAGTTTTCTCTGTGTGTACAAACAGGAAGGGCTGGTTTTCCCTGCAGAGATGGGCTTGGCATTGCTACTGAGTACAGCAGCAAAAGGGAAAACAAATTTCTACATGTCTCTTACTTGAATAAGAGAGTACTATGAAGCAACCGTCCCGTGTAGGAACAATACTACAAAAAAGAGCTTTGAACTCTAGAAGTAATAGCAGTGTAAGATCCAGTATTTTAAAGGGTTATTTTCCGAGATGGGTTTAAGCCACAAATTGATTTTTGCACAGGAAGCTTACATGTGTTTGACTGTGGAGGTTTGGATCAGCCCGTTGTAAAGATACACTTGCAAAATGTAGAGCTGGGCAAGGATTTTTAACAAACCCAGTGCTCAGTGTGTGAAGAGGGAGAGGTTTTGATTTGGGCCCAGGCCTAGTTATTTTTACAAGGAAAATAACAATTAAGGCGTTGGTTTTTTTTATTCCATTATAGTTGGAAGACTTCGCCATGCTGAGATTCATAGTTGTGTACTATTTGACACATCTGAACCATTGGTACAAATCTGAAGACTGAGCAGTTGCATGGATTGAGGTTGGGACTTGTAGTGGCAGCTGCAGTGTTCACTGTCACAGGAAGTGTCACCAGTGGCTTTTATCTAAAACAAAGTTAACTCTTTCACTGTTTTTTAAAAGAGGGAGGAACGTAGGCAGGAAAAGTGCAATACTAAGCTGTCAGCACCGAGCTACAGGGAATCACCATTTAAGGCATGGATGGGCAAAGATAGTAGAGGGCAACTTAAAACCCTTTGGCAGGCCAAGGGGTTTGACATAGGGAGTGGTGCATGTCAGGTTCTGACCTGGGGACTGTGACTGGGAGAGGAGGGGTTTGGGTCCTGCCCCTGGGAGGGGGAGGGTTGTTGGAGCTCAAGGGCCTCCTTTCCCAACCCCACAGCAGCAGCTGCTGGGCTGGGCTCTACACTCTCTAGGCCTTTGGCTTTCACCGCAGCGTCATGTGATGGGTGCATCTGTGTGCAGACAGCCCTGCCCCCTTCCTAGTCCTGATGCCAGCAGATGGCCTGTCTCAAGCTGGGCTATGGCAGGCCAAATAAAATGATCTGGTGGGCTAGATGGAGCACTGTGCTGCCAGTTGCCCATCGCTGATGTAAGGTCTGTTCCTGCTCGGTTTGAGATGGTCAGGTGTACCCTACAGACCTATACCAGTATAACTACGTTGCACAGGGGTGAAAAATCCACCCCCCTGAGCAACATAGTTATACCAAACTTACCTCCCAGGTAGACAGTGCTATGTCGGTGGGAAGGCTACTGCCTCTTGGGGAGGTGGATTAACTATGCCGACAGGAGACACTCTCCCATCAGCATAGGAGTGTCTTCACTTAAGTGCCATGCCAGTGCAGCTGCATCAGTGCAGCTGCCCCAGTGCAGTGTTTTTAGCATAGACCTGCCCTAAGCCATGTATCTGCTCCCGGGGCCCCGTGTCTGGCCCCATGGATGAGGCTCTGCTCCTGGCCCTGCACATGGGGTCCCGCTCCACTCCTGGCCCCATGCCCGCTCCCAGCTGTGGCCACAGCCTCAGCCCTCTTACTACTGTCCAGGTTCCCCCCCCCCCCCCCCCCCGAGACACAGCCCTGCTCCCCACCTCCAGCTCAGGGTTGCGGGGGGGAAAGGGGTAAGGGGGCTGGCTGTCAGCACTCCCACTACTACAAATGTTCCAGCACCAGTCTCTGGTTGGCTTGGCAGCACTGACTGACTGCAGGAAACATATTATACCAGCCAGCTGTACTGGCTTCCTAGTCCCTTCCAGATGCAACATAGGATGGTAAGCCCTCTGGTATGAGACCTGGCTCTGAGAGAGACTGCTCTGTCAAGTGCCATCTTCAGAGTTCAGGTCTATGGCTCTTGCTGGTGGCCTTTACAGTTAAATAACACTTTGGGCCCTTAGTTCTGGAATCCACTCTCTCTTCAGGTCGATCAGAGCCTAAATTTGTTGACATAGGGTAAGACTCCTCTGTTTACTCAGGCTTCCGCTTTTGTTTGTTTTTGGGGTGGATGGAGGGGACTAAAAGGTGCTTGTGGGGAAGACCAGACTTTGAGACCCTCTGTTAACTCATCTTGTTTTATTTTTCACTCTCCAAACACAGACAAACCCAGCTCCTGGCGAGGAATCTGGGTCATGTAGTCCCCATAAATTCTTTCTAACACTAAGGATTATATAATTAGAACTACCGCTACTATTCATATATTACAGGATGAAATTTTTAGTTGAAATTTGTTCATGTTGTACATTGTTAATCTTTGGAGGTACACCCAGAGTTTTGGATAGGCGCATTTTATAAAGCCATCAATAAATAGTATTAAATCTGTTATTTTAGTATGTCTAACTGTGTGCTTGGTGTGCTGCCATCCCTGGCTCTGCTCCAGCATGTTGTTCCACACAGGCACCTGTGCAGAACCCCACTGAAATAATTTATTCACATAAAATTAAGCATATGTATATGTGGTTGTAAAATGAGGGCTTTTATCTTTAATTAGTTTATCTTCTTATGAATGAAGGATGACGGTATACTGGATTGAGTGATGTTAAGTAGGCTCCAAAACACACATGATTGTGAGTAGTCACACCTCTCTGCCCAGACCTGGACTTCAGTCTGGGCCTTAAAGACCTTTCTTGGGAGGGGAAATACTTTTCTTCACCTCTCCTATCGTCTGCTTCTGAATACAAGCAAACTGGAGTGCTAGTGAGAGTAAATAAAAATTCATTTGGAATGATTTTCATTTGAATTTCCTGCTTTGGGGATGCTGCATGTACAACTGATCAGGCTATGAGTCCCTTTAAAAATCCTCAGTGGGATGCTAGCTTGCCTTTAGGAAGCTTGTACAGAGCGCCCCATGAAAGAATGAGATTTAGAGGGGTCAAACAAAAGTGATTATAAAAGGGTTTTTATGTGTTGACCTCAATTTTTAAAATACAATGTGTGCTTTTACATATTGAGTATCTGTCACCTGTATCAATCATTTTGTTTTCCTCTCTATGAAAGGAGTTGAAAGTTTGATTTGCAGATTACTGAGCATTCAAGAGAAAGAAAGGCTAGAAAGGAATAAATTAGTCTTAATTTCCAATCAAATGTGTATTGCTGCTTTGAAATTAACATGCACAACAAAACTGAAATGTGTCCTAATGCTGAAAGCCCTACAGCTAAGTCTGCCTTCATTATTTTATAATGATGTGCATGCTTAATGCAGATATATTGTAGTAATTCAAATATTTAACACTTGCCATAAGAAAATCACCATTTTCTCTGCTTGGGAAAAGTCTAGTGCTATGCTGAAATGGACAAGTTACTGCAGGATAGCTGTGATAGCAAAGCTGAGTGGGGAAATTTGTGTGACTCCTGCCTGTGCTATGCCTGCCACTATGGGTTTCTTTGTTAGATTAGGATGATAGGTGTAAGTGCTGTATAGTTCTAACTAGCGTTCACACTTTTCCTGTCATGTGCTACAAACTCCGCATTACACACTGGAAAAAAGCAAGCAGACAAATCAACAGCAAGTTTCCTTGGTTTCTTAGAACCCATTTAATTCGTCACCTGGGCAATATCTAGTAGTCGAGAACAAAACAAACATTAAGCATCTCTTTGGCCTTTCTTATGCATGTGGTATTTATGTAAATATCAGCATCCATAATTTAGAATGTAACGTCTGTTGTTCTTCTTGCAATAATTGTCTGATTTCAGAATCGACCCGCATTGAAAGCTAATTGGTGTTCTGTATTCAGAAAGAATAAGGTGCAAGGAATAGGTCACAGTATCACATTTTACTCTCTCATGGTCTTCATTCAAGCTGCATAAAGGCTATGGTTGTAGAACAGCAGGTTTTGAATGCTTGGTGGTTTCATGAAGCAAAATTCCAAGTCCTCTGAAAACGCTCACCAGAATGACAAATTGAGCTAAATTAAACAAAATCCATTCAGTCAATTAGTTAATTGTTTAATACCATAAAGTAGTATATTGAATGTTTATTGAGATTTGGTACATAGGATCAGGTTTCTCCTTGTTCTTACGCAGACATGTATTTTCTATCCAAAAACTCTCAATATTCCACAAAGAGTGGGAAAAGATCTGTCCCAAAAGAAAGCTCTTAAAATTGTCTTTATCTTCACAATACTGTTCACTTTGACAGTGAAACATTCTGAAAAACATACATCTGACAACTATCTACAAGATTTAGAAACCTTCAGCTTGATATGGAAACCTCAGAAATACTGTTAATGGAGCCAGACTCCAGACAGGTGCTCTTTCTCCTACTTAAACTTGTTGCATCTCTTATTATCCACTTAACAGTGCTTAGTAAGCTGCCAGTCAACAGCTGTTAGCCAAGCTTGACAACAGTGTAGCATGTCATAAAGCTCTCAGCTCCTCTTTTGGTAAGGAGTACAGCAGTAGTTCCTTTGATAGGTTATCTATAGGTCAGTTGCAGCCAAGTAACATTGTTGCATGTTACAGCTATAAATAGCACCAGTGATAGGTTTCTGTGGATAGTGAACCTGTTGGTTTTGATGCAATGTTAAATGGTAACTGATCAAATGAACCTGTCCTATACAAAGCCCAAAGCTGCATTAATCTATTCAGTATTTAAGAATTTTCAACTCAAATTATTTTTCATTTGTTGTCTAATAGTTCATAAGGTTCTTATCAGTACACAATACTAATAATGTGACTAGCCTGAGGGCAATGTGTGGCAGTTCAGTGCTTTGCCGGTATTAATACAATACACAGACTTGATTACAAGCAAAAGTGCTAGGTTAAAAATGCTTGCCAAATGCTGTTGAACTCTCAAGCAAGGACTAGTCACAGATCAGACTTTTAGGATTGACTACAATTCTATATCATGGAATGTGCATGAAAAAAACATGTTTCCAGTAGAAAATCAGTGCGATTTTCCTGACTTAGCTGCTTATTTGGCTATGTGTCTGGCAGTTAGAAAGTAAAGAAGCCTAAAACCCCATCACTTGTGTCTCTCTTTCCTGGCTGTAGCAAGAATTCTGTTCTGACTTAGCATAAAAAGTATCGGGGTTTGTTTCAATAGAGTTTAACTCTGGTTGGCTAACACACGTGTGCATGCTCATCTGGACACTCCACAGACTGTTCTTTCCAGGACACACAAGTCTGTAAAGTGCCTAGCAAAATGGGCCCCATGCTCGTTTGGCCCTTAAGCCATACCAGAGTAACCTTGATTGAAAATGAATCTCATGTACAAACATGTTGGCTAATTCAGGTTAATTGGCAATCAGTGTTAGTTCAATTTAAAAAACTCTGCTGTCCACAAACCCTGAGATGAAAAGGCAATGCAGCCTTGGGGACTGAGCACAAGGCTGGGAGCCAGAAACAGCTGGCTGTAGGGACCTTCCACTCAATCATTTACAACAGGATTTTGTAGAAAACAACTTCTTTGGCTTACCTGACTGAAATCCTCTGTGCTATGTTTCCATCCAAATCAAATACATTAAAATGTCACCTTTATTGAATGGTTTACCACTGGCCCATGTACAAGTGTATTCTGCTAGTTGATGACTTTTGGTTGAATATTCTCCCTCGCTCCCATTAAGAGACTGTCAACTTTTATGATGGCTCTTCCAAACATAACCTTGTCTTCTGCCTGTTTTTTCCAATGGACTGTCTGCTTGGCAAACAGCCAAAGCTCTTTAACCTGTCTGCATTCTGGCTCAGCGCAGAGGGCAGCAAGAAATGGATGGGGTAAGGATGAAGACTTTTGAGGACCTTCCAGCTGTACTTTGCTCCAGAGAGATGTTCTACAACAGTAAATTACAATACTGAATTGGAAGGGGGGAGGGATAGTCTAGTCATGATTTCTGTTACACTGTATTTGACATGGTCTAAAAGTAGGCAGAAGTTTATCAGGTTAAACATGTAACTTGGGGAGTTGAGTTTCAAGTTTAACTTAAAGCCAATTAACCCTTTCATTTTACCAAAGTTATTCTGTTCCATCATTGAAAGGTAAGATGTCTGTCCATTCTATACATGAGTCAAGGTTTCTTCCTATGCTTTCATAGCAGATATAAAAATTGTATGTAGGCTCTACAGTATTTCAGAATGTTAGAAATGGATATTGTTTTTATGGCCAGCAGTAATAGAAAATTGCAGATGCCTGAAAATTGAATTCTGCAATTTATGAATTAATATTTTTGGTCTTCTGTAGAATTTGATTTAAATATTGGTGTTTGACTTAGATGACTGAATGGAATACATGCTTAGTGTCAAAACCAAGTACTTAGACTTGCTGGTGTGCAACTAAAGTAGGTACGTGGTCCAGTGAAAAGTTAAAGAATTAATCATGTATCTCCATAATATTCTGTTGCTTTTATACAACAGAATAACAATTTATTAATCAGTGATCACATAAAAATGGTAACCTCTGGGTTACTTTTAAACTGATGTTCTAATATAACAAGTCTAGTCTAAGACCTGTGCTACACACACCGCTTGGGTTTAACCAAACGTGTGCCTCAAAACAGATTTAGGCCATATTTACACTAGGAGAAGGTGCAGTTTGAACTTGTTGGTTAAAACATGTTAATTTGCTTTGTTCATCCTAGGAGTTTATCATTTTAACTTGTTCGTTGATTGAAGGAAACCTTAGTGTGGAGCTTAAGCAAAATGAGGTTGAAAAGAATCAGACAACTCTTGCAAATCAAAGCAACAGGATTTTATACCTATGTGCTATGAATATTTTAACAAGGAGTGCCCACAAACTTCCCCTGGGCGTATAACAAACCCCATGTACTATGGGTACTTGACTGTAGAATCTCTTCCTATAAACGTATGCCTTATCATAACAAACCAATAAAAAACTATCAATACCACTCAGCAAACAAGTACATTAAGTATCTCATGTGGGAAATGTTTATACTGTGTTCCTGGAAAAATATGTTGTGTATTGACGTTTTAGCAGAGCGTTCAACTTGTGTAATTTGAAGGGAGGATGGGACGGGCTGAACGCTTATCCAGGGGTGTTTTCCCTTTATTTTTTTTATTTACCTGCTATTTGGTGAAATCTGATCCATTCCAATAGCAAAATATTTTTTTGAGTCCTAG
The DNA here is from genome assembly GCF_015237465.2 of Chelonia mydas. Taxonomy (NCBI): domain Eukaryota; kingdom Metazoa; phylum Chordata; order Testudines; family Cheloniidae; genus Chelonia; species Chelonia mydas. Next base: position 86,673,038 of record NC_057854.1, read on the forward strand.
GGATATCTTTGTAGTAACAATGAGTTAGCAGTATCCTGAGAATGGGGTGAGCTTCCTTACAAAGGACAGTCACCCCAAACTTCCCTTCAATTTGGTAGCAGCATTTTAATAAGGGACTCCTGAGAGCCCCCATTGTAGGAAAAAGAAAAGGAGGACTTGTGGCACCTTAGAGACTATCAAATTTATTTGACGAGCTGTAGCTCACGAAAGCTTATGCTCAAATAAATTTGTTAGACTCTAAGGTGCCACAAGTACTCCTTTTCTTTTTGCGGATACAGACTAACACGGCTGCTACTCTGAAACCTGTCGTAGGAAAGATTGTTCAGCTAATGCAATGAAACTTGGGCTGCTATGGTGAAAATACAATGATTTCAGCCTTATCTTAATGCAAAAATTGACTTTTTTTTTAAAAAAAAACCTGATTACACATGGGGTTGCACCAATTTAATGTAGACACTCTTAAACTGATTTAATGAAATCAGTTTCTAAGGCAACTACTTTAAACTGATGCAACTTTCTTGAGTAGACAAGAAAAAAGATGTTAATATTAAATTGTCACTTGATGGGTTTTAAAATCTATTGTAACAAAAGCTTTGCGACTGATTTGAAAGGATTAGAATAATGCATAGCCTAAGGTAATTATAGTTAGAAGGGTATGTATATATTAAGTGTGGACCTATGAAATACATTCTGATCTGTAAATATGCTATAGCCTATACTTTCATTGAGTTGTTGCACATATTTGCAATACTAATTGTTCTTGTTTCAGACTCTTCACTTGATGCTGCTTCATTCTAATTGATTATTTCCTGATTAGATAAAACAAATAATCTTAAAATTCATTTACTTACTAATATATTGGGAGCATTTTCATTGTGGCTGTTACTCACTTGTCAGACTGTCTCTCTTTAAAACAATCAACACGTTTTATTGATTACTGTAACAATGACTCTCTGATCTGGTTTCTTTGAGGAGGATACATTGAAGATACCTTTACTGGCAAAACACTTGAAAAAGCAACACTTAGGTCATAAAGATCAGCTAGTATTTTCTTTTAAATGTGAATTTTAATGCTAATGAAAAATGCCACATTGATAGTGCTAGAGCGTAAGGTATTCTGTAATCCACAAAAAGTGCGACCCGGGCAGCAATAAAGCAAGATTTACCACCAACGCGTCTCTCTCCTGACAGAGGTGTCATTTATATAATTGAGTACGGTGGTAGAAAGGGGTTGGATGCCAAGTAATTTTCAAAGTAAAATTACCAAAATAAAACAATTAACTAGATTACATTATTCATTGATTCTCCTATGACTAGTTCAGGAAAACCAACTCAAAAGATGGAATTATTGATTATTGTTATTGTGATTGCATTCAAGGAGTAGCCACATAAATTTCACCAAGGATTCTTTCTCCTCTACACTAAGGGATGCCCCAAAATAAACAATTGAACTTGACTTTGAAATAAAGAAATGTTTATTTAAATCAAAATGATAAAAAAAACCCCAAACAATTAAATCAACAACGATTAGGCAAATGTGATACACCAGATAAAAAGGTAAATAAAACAAGTGATTAGCAATAAGTGACAAGCAATATTTAAAACAACACAATTGTAAAATATAAAGTACAATAACACAAAATTGGCTAACTGTATTGAATGGACTAGTAATATACAATTGAGTATAAAATTCAAAACCTATAGCATCAACCACAGTGGTATTCACTTAGGATACTAACAGCATCAACAGATAGATAGTCTTAATTACAATAAATAAACTAGCAGCAAACATTATTAACATCATCTAACAACTAAGCTTAATACTTTGTTATATACTATTCCTTTAATGAAATAACTAGATTACAGAAATTATAATTCATCTTTACAGCAAAACTCTTAAACTAATGAATGAATTAGGATGAAACTAGATTGAATAGGACAATTTAATTGAAAGTAGTGTTAACTTAAACAAAAGCTAGTAAAACCATTACTACTTCTATTACTTCTGTCTTAAGAAAATAGTATTCTGAGGCCTGGTCTACACTAGGAAATTAAGTTGGTGTATAACTACGTCGCATAAGGGTGTGAAAAATCCTCTTGGCGGGGGTGGAGTACCTATGCTGATAGGAGAACTTGTCCCATTGGTGTAGGTAGTGTCTTCGCTGACGTGCTGCAGTGATGCAGCTGCGTCGCTGTAACGGTTTATGTGTAGACATACCCTGAGGTTAACCATAATTCTTAAAGCAAGTTCACAGTCATATGACCATTACAGCTCAGAATTAAGCTGTGTTTAGAAACATGTACCTAGCTGGAAATGTTACAATGATGCATACAAAGCTGAAGTACCAGAATCACCCAATGAGAGATCGGCTATGTCTACACTACAGCTGATGTCGGCAGAACTTAAGTCACTTGGGGCGTGAATAAAGCACCCTGCCTCCTGAGTGACATAAGTTACACTAACGTCAGCGCTGGTGTGGACAGCGCAGGTATACCTCCACAAGCGGCAGAAGCTAGTTTTGTTATGCCAGATAGGGAGAGCTCTCTCTCGTTGGCCTTCACCAGACGTGCTGCATCAGTGCAGCTGCGCCACTGCAGTGCTGTATGTGTAGACATGCCCATAGATACAGCAGCCCAGAGCAGATCAGATAAGCTCTGATATAGTGGGGTCAATAGTCAATTTACAACTCTAAATGTTTAGAAAGCAGTTTGATTTAAGCAAGGTATTAAAATTAAAGTTAATTAAACAGGTTGAGGGAGTGTTCGTAGAGAGCTGATAAGTATTGAAGGGAGATCCTGGTGTCTGAGTTAATTGGCAGAAGAAATTATTAAAGGTAATACTATGCACTTGTTTAAACACTGCAATACTTTTCTGTATTTAAATATTATAAAGTACCCTGCTTTTGGTATTTAAAATAGACAAAGGTAAGATAGTCACTAGTTAAGTTGCCTCATCAAGATTAGAAAAAGGCTAGTGTGGAATGTAAGGTATAAAAATAGATTAGATAACTTAGTAGTTAAAAACACACACTGTTCTCTCACTGCTTCTCTCACCGACAGGTAACTCGTGTTATTGTAGCCATGTTGGTCTCAGGATATTAGAGAGAGAGAGAGAGAGAGGTGGGTGAGGTAATATCTTTTATTGGATCGACTTCTGTTGCTGAGAGAGAGAAACTTTGAGCTTACACAGAACTTTTTTTAGGTCCGGAGAAATATACTCAGAGTATCACAGCTAAATACAAGGTGGAACAGACTGTTTAGCATAAGTAGTTAACAGTTATAGGGAAGAAATGGGGGGAAGGTTATATAGATAGATAAATTCAGTGTCTCTATTCAGTCCATAATTTTTAATATCTAGCAAATTATGAATTTAAGCTGCTTGTCTTTTGAAGATGTTATACAGGTTCCTTTAAGGATAAGGACTGATAGGTCAGATACAGAGTGATCGTTCTGTGCAAAATATTCACTCACAGGTGATAGGGTATTTTTGTCTTTTATCATTTTTCTGTGTGAGTTCATTTGAGAGCATAGTTATTGCCTGATTTCACCTACATAGTTGTTGTTGGGGCATTTAGTGCATTGGATGAGGTACCCTATGATAGGCGTGGATCTTGAAAGATGTGTTGTGGGCAGTGTTGATCATTGTAGCTGTGCAGATATGTCTACAGGTTTTGCATCGGGTGTTGTGGCAGGGTCTGTTGCTGCTTTGAGTTGGTGTGTTTGGGGAGCTTGCTTCTGATGGTGAGCTTGGAGGTTGTTTGATGGCCAGAAGTGGGGGCTCAGGAAAGATTTATTTCAGGATGTGGTCCCCATCAAGTATGGGCTGTAATTGTTTGATGATACTCAGTATGAGTTTCAGTGTGGGGAGGTACATGACAACTGGAAGTGTGTGGTCAGAGGGGGTTTTATTTCAGTATTGTAGCAGGTTTTCTCAGGGTATTTGGGTGGCACATTTCACAATGCAATCTACTTATCTGGTGGGATATCCTTGTTTGGTGAAGGCAGTTTTAAGTGTGTTAAGGTGTATATCCTGGACTTTCTCTTCAGAGCATATTCTGTGATATCTGAGTACCTGGCTGTAGCTAAGAGATTTCTTAGTGTGTTTGGTGTGGATACAGGACCTGTGAAGGTAGGTGTGGTGATATGTAGGTATCTTGTATATTGCTGTCTGTAGGATTCTATTGTTGAAGCTGATTGTGGTGTCCAGGAAGTTGATTCTAGTGGGGGAGTGTTCTAAAGGGACTTCACTGGTGGTGGTTGAAGTTTTGGTGGAAATTTATGAGGCAATTTAGGTTGTCCATCCAGAGGATGAAATCTCATTGATGTATCTCAGGCATATCACTGGTTTCATGGTGATTTGTCCAGAAATCCTTCTTTAAGTTGGATTTGCTAGATAATAAAAATCATAGGCTGAATAGAGACACTTGATTTACAACTTATTGTAACAATCTATAGCCACTTACCTCCCCACTCCCAGATTTTTTTTTTCCCCTTTCCTCTCCTCTCCCCCATGACTGGGGCACTTCACCTTCAATGGTCCCTTGTTGTAATATGGTTACTAGTATGCTAACTACTTATGCTAAATGATCTGTTACACCTTGTATTTAGTTGTGACACTCAACATTTCCCCGACCTGAAGCAGAGCTCTGTGTAAGCTCAAAAACTTGTCTCTCTAACCAACATAAGTTGTTCCAGTAAAAGATAGTACCTCAACTAACTTGTATCTCAGGTAACTTTCACTCACACATGCAAGGCAGCAAAGCAAAATTAACCATTAAACGATGAATTTCTACAAAACTATGATAACTCTCTTAACTGTACATGTTATGTACTTATCAAACCAAAGATTTTAAGGTTAGCTCTCAAGTAGTTAGCCAGATAATTTTGTAAGCCAAGTGAAGTGAGCTCAGCACTAAACACCAGGTGTGAACAATAACTCTCGCAGTTACAGGTGACAGCATTGGCACCAAATCAGTTTTAAGTACAACAGTGTTTGATTTAAATCCTATAACTTAGTCCAGTTATGTTTGTAGGAGAATTTCCCCAATTTTAAGCTACTTTAAGGCTCTGTTTCATTTTACATTTCATGTCTACTGTAATTCTATTCTTTGGCTTATTTGGAATCAGGTTATCTTATAGTATCTATGGAAACTGATACATTTATGACTTTGGTATTTTCCAGTGAAGAGGTGTTTTTTTTACCAGCCTAAGAGTCTTGTTTTATGGAATAGGGCTGAAATCTAATGGGTTCAGTGTTCTAGGAAAACAATAATTATGCTCTTCAAGGCCAAATTCTGACTTCCTTTGAAGCACAGAAATAACCCATGGAATTTTAGCAATAAGCATTGATTTCCTAAATCTTTCTGCACATTTAAGCAGGTGGAATTTCTCACTCTTCCTTCTGTTGTTTGGTGTGCAGTCTTCTTTTTCGTGGTGGGACTTAGGATTCTGTCTTCAGGGAAATGTCTTTCCCCAAGTTGCTAATAATTGTGATTCTGGATGTTAGTTTTCCAGGATAAGATTTGTTCTTAGTGAAGGACTCTTAGTTTTTAAAAAAAAAAAAATCTCTCTGAGTTAAACAAACACTTTTATTACGTGGAATGGACCAGCTCATTGATCTGCTTAAGGTAGGCTTTGCTGGACAAAGATTTGAGCTTGACAATCCTTTCTATGTATAAATCTCTCCTTTGGTTGCACTGGGGAGCTTGTTCTACCCCAAAAAGCACATATTTGGCAATTTTCCATTGGCCCGTTTTCTTCTGGGGAGGTGGTCATTGATTAACTGGATAGGTCGAAGTGTCATGGCAAGTTTCCTGCCCATCCAATAGACGGCATTCAAGCCTCACACAAAGTTCCTTTCCAAGGGCTTCCAGCCTTTCCTTGGAATCCTTAATGTCTTCTTTAGCATAGTTAATTAAAATATACACTAACAGAATTCTTCAAAGTGTCTTTTGGCTCACATTTTGTTTCTAGTTCTTGAACCACCATTTAACAACAGAATAAAGCTTTCTCATATTGTAACTAGGTAATTATCTTCCAGAAGTTGTATTCTTCTTACTCTTAAAATTTTCCTCAAATTAAAGTTATTCCAGCCCACTTCTAAATGTGGGAAGAAATTACCCCCCATTTGATTCTAATTTACAACTTCCAGGTTTATTATAAAATCAGTATCTTAACTCCAAATGGTTAGACTAGATTAGCTGTTTTTAAGCATTACCCCTGATACTTCAAAACACTAGCAACACAACAAGAGTGCTCCTTCTTACTAATAATGGCTTCTAATGTAATTTAACAGTTGCTCCACTTAATCTTTTTTATACCATGTTTCTAGATTTATTAATATGTGAGCATATACTACAGTTCTATATACCAAAATCATCTTTTTGTTAGTAAAAAGATATTTTCATATATATGTTTGTGGTAGTGTTGTAGCTGTGTTCGTCCCAGGATATTAGAGAGACAAGGTTGGTGAGGTAATATCTTTTATTGGATCGACTTCTGTTGATGAGAGAGATGAGCTTTCAGGGGTGCTGGAACTAGGGATGAGACCCACACCCTCTGGCTTGAAGTAGTTTCCATCATGTATAGGGTTTACAGTTTTGTTCAATGGCTTTCAGCACCCCCCCACTATAAAAATTGTTCCAGCACGACTGCAAGCTTTCACAGAGAAGCTGTTGGTAAGGAGAAATGAGTTTCTCTGTGAAAGCTCATCTCTCTCACCAACAGAAGTTGGTCCCCTTAAAGATATTATCTCACCCACCTCTCTCTCTCTCTCTCTCTCTATATATATAAAAACTTACTTACTTTATTAGAAAAACCTTTTGTTTGATCACTTTAAACCAGGGGTCGGCAACCTTCGGCACGTGGCCAACGTAAACAAAACGTCTTGCAGCCCTCCCGCGGATTACCCTGATGGGCCGCATGCCGAAGATTGCTGACCCCTGCTTTAAGCCTTAACCAAAAAGTCATAATGTGATTTGGTCTTAGAGTTTTATGGCTCTCTAGGTGGCTAAAACGTTAGTTTACTTTTGTTCACCTTATGAACTGGGGAATGTTGTGAGATTACTTATTAAGTTAATTTATTTATTTGCACATTGCTAAGAGGTGCATTAATGGTTGTGATGGAATCATTTAGTTTGCTCCAAGTGAAGAAATAAGCATTTCCAAAACAATTTTGGAGATGTTGATTTTAGAAACACTTGGGTTTATAGTCCCACTTTACTGGGACCTTGACTCATTAACAAGGAGATATTGCTGGAATGGGAACAGAGAAAACAGATTGTAGCATCCTTTGTGAGCAGGTTTCTGTGTCACTTATGAGGAGATTAATTGAAACATTTGTTTTGATATATTTTGAGAACTCTTTGGCATATTACCTTTTGTTTCAGACTTCATTAGTGATTTAGTTTAATACAGGCTTATTCAAGATGTTAATAGAAATCTAGATGAAAGCGGGGAAGGACAGGTCACTCTTTAAGGATCTTGAATGTGTGGAGATATGAAGGCCTGGTCTCCACTGCAAAGTTAGGTCAACGTAAGATGACTTGGTGTTGATCTAGTTGTGCATGTGTCTATGCTTAAATTTGTGTCCCACCATGGGTGGCGGGTGGAACCCCCCTTTGGAGAGGCTAGCCCTTGGCGCCGCCCTTTCTGCCGGTGCCCTCCCCACGGCTGAAGCCCCCAAACTCCCTGCCCCACCTGCGGCTGGAGCCACAAGCCCCCTCCACCCAGACCACACACCCCCTCCCTGGGCTACAGGAGCCACAGGCCAGCCGCAGCCTGGAGCATGCCACCCCACCCTTGGCTGCAGAAGCCCTGGGCTGGCTGCAGCCCCACAGCACCCCCCTCCCCTCCGGGCTGTCTGAAGCCATCTGTTAGAAGACACTTTTGATATGCCCCATGCAGGTTCTGGGGCAGCTGAGGAGGCATATGTGCCTCCTCTGCTGCCCCAAAACCTGCATGGGGCATAATAAAACAAACCACCTCCAAACTCTGCAACCGGGGGTCTGGCAGCCACGCCAAGGGAGGCAGAGCCTCCCTGACTTATTATACCCACCATCCATCTGTCCCACCATGTAAGTGCCCCATTACAGTGAGGCAGTAAAACCACCTTCCTGAGCAGCGATGAGCCATGGTCAGTGTATTGAGGTGAACACAGCATGAGTGTAGACTCTGCGGTACTTATGTCAATCCTAACAGTCCTCTAGCAGCTGTCCCAGAATGCCCAACACTGACCACTCTAGTCACAATTGTGAACTCCACTGCTCAGGAGTCACAGACACCAGAAGCCGCGCCCCCCCCCCCCCTCGCCCCCTTTTAAAGCCCATTGAATTTTTGAAATGTCTTTTCCTGGTTGTCCAGCTTGGTGAGCACACCTTGCAGCTCTCTGTTGTTGTGAGGAGCTGACCCTGCCGGCGACACGCTCTGGCTTAGAACAGACGAGATATTGGATCTCTGCTGCCTGTGGGCAGAAGAGGCTGTCCAAGCACAGCTACAGTCCAGCCATAGAAATGTGAACATCTAACCGCAGATTGCATGGGGGATGGAGAAGGGCTATGACAGGGACCAGCAGCAGTGATGTGTGAATTGAAGGAACTGCGTCAGGCATATCAGAAGGCCAGGGAGGCCAACACTGCAGTCGATCCAGTGCCGAGCCACAGACCTGAAGCTTTTACAAAAGGCTGCATTCCATGTTTGGCAGAGACCGCACCTCCACCCTGCAGACCAGAATGAATCCCACAGCCCCCTGGCATGAACCGTGAGGAGATGGAGGAGGAAGATGTGGGACATACAACCAAGGGATCAGGTTATGCCATTAGCCAGAACCTGTTTGAGACTCTCCTACAGTCCAATCAATCCAAGCAGCCAGGCATGGGTTAGCCCAATGTAGGGGAAGGAAGCTCAGGTAAGTGTAATTGTATTTCCCATTGCAATGACAGACTGATGGTGCTCCCAACTTAACAGAATTCATTAACTTTTCGTTAACTTACTCATACTAGAACAGGTAGCAATACAACAAAGAGAGGAAGAGTTATCTCCTTTTCATTCCCCTGTAGAGTTGGGCAAGATGGGTCATGCAGAGCAGTTTGTTTGTTTGTTTGTTTATATACACAGGGGTGTTCCTTGAATCCTCCTGAGAGATCTCAATGAAATTTATGTGGCGGTACTCTGCAGTCCTCTCCCCACTGTTTCTAGGGTTGGCAGTCTTATTTCTTTCTCTGCGGTAGGATGCTTCCCCACACAGCAATCACTTCAGCAGGCACCACTGCAGCACGCAGCAGGCTAGCAGCATACGGGCCCAAGCGGCTCCAAGAAGCCCGCAGAAGTTGTGCTCTCTGTGCCCTAGTTACCCTCAGGAGTGAGATATTAACTAAAATCACCACTACCTGTGGAAAATGGTGCCAGTGTTCAGTGCCAGTGTCCTGTACTTATAGTTTCATGTAACCAAGCAATTCCCTCCTCTTTTCCCTCACCCCTGGTGGGCCATACTCACCATGGCTGATACTGTGAGTGGTGCCATACACGAGCACTCTGATGCAGATGTGTCAATAAGCATGTCTTGGTTAAAACTTTAAAGGGAGCAAGGGAAGGGGGAGTTCAGAATCTTAAGTTTCACTTTCCATTGTGACTATACTGGTGATACTATATCTGTGTTTTTATCCGAAGCTGCTGCTATTGCAGCCTTGGGGGGTTCCCCCTCCATACAGGAGTCCCTAGAAATGGGGGGGGCCATTGGTACCAGAACCATGTCCCACCCCCCACTTGCTCCTCTCTGCCCACTTCCCCCATTGCTTGCCCATAAGGCAGGAAAAAAATGCACTCCCACTTCTGTAAGTGATGGGGCCATGGCCCCCTATTCAGATGCCCCTTAGCTGAGTTGCTCCAGCATCAGCACATACAGCCTCTCACTGGTTAGCTCAGCTGTGGGACTCCTCCTGGTGTGTGTGCAGAACCCAGAACAACTCAGCTAAAGGGTGCCTGAATGGGTGGAAGGGGCATAGAAAAGTAGATCTTTCTGTGGCAATGTGGTCTGGTGCCAAAATAGGGATATTAAAAATGTATGTGCAGGGGCCAAAATCAGACCCTTTAGGCACTCCAAGTAATTCAGCCCCTATGTCTATTAATCCTAGGAACTTCTGCCAAGTTTGTAAATCGGGTACCAGATGTAATGGGTGCTTTTGCCTGATGATGTGAATATTCATCCACCAATACCTAGGATGAGATCACCCAAACATTTTATAGAGGACCCAAGCAGGTGATAACTAATGTTGATCATTAAATCAAAGCTGGATTTGACTTGGTGACCTAGAGGTGTGTAATAGCTGTGAAATATGATGGACTAGGTGGTAGCACTGTTTTCTTCTCAAATTTCTGATTCTCTGAAGGACTAAGATTGCACATCTCAAGCACTAAAGTATTCTCCCTGGCTCATAATACAAGAGTAGAGGGACATTTAAGTATATGAAAAGGTGGTAAATTAAAAACTAATAAAAGGACTTTTTTTTTCACAGGTGTGGTTTGTGTGAAACTTACTGCTTTAGGAAGTCACTGAAACCACCAATTTAACCAGATTCAAAAAGAGATTGGACATTATTTATCGTTAACTCTGGGTATTTTTAATAGCCATATAAATCGCTATGAAAGAATTGGAGGGGATATTAAACTCATGCTTCAGGGTTTAAACCAGTCTCTACTGGAGACCAGAATGAGACCTGTGTTAGGGGCAGATTATCCCACATCTGCCTACTGCAAGGTTCTTACACTTTCCTCTGAAGCATCTGGTACTGGCTGCTGTCAGAGACAGGATAGTGGACTAGATGGACTTTGGATCTGATCCAGTCTGGCAATTCCAATGTTAATGCATCTTGCACATCCTGGGTACACAAGTCTTTAGTGACTTTGCTGGAACATGTTTATCCTCTAATTATGTGTGGGATAGAGGGGGTGAGGTTTCAAATGTTCACCCAGGATTTAACATGTAGGTGATCTTCACGCCTTATCTGCATTACTCCTAGGACTGATTTAACAGTTCTTCTTCATCATCATCATCATCATCATGTAAGAATCCTCTCAATCTCCAAATCAAATAGGAGATAACAGTAACTGACATCTTTCTGCCATTCAGTGCATAGTGCACTAACATTGTTTCCTCCTCCTTAACATGTGAAAGTCCTGAAAGTGGCTATTAGATGCATCTGAACTCAGAAATAATACAACAGTAGAAGATATGGGAGCAACAGCGACATTTTGTCACATTGCATGGAGCCAGAAAGGACCCTATGTTTCAAAAGGTTTGTGCTAGGAGCTTTAATTGCAACAAAATACCAATTACTGAGTACAGTACTTTCAATATTAAAATGAGAAGTGGGGGAATCTAAACAATGTTTCCCACTGGTCAATAGGGCAATAAAAGTAAATGAAGTGATCTCAGATTTCATGGATGGATTGATACCTATATTTTAGATTTTAAAATACCAGGTAAAATTATCTGAACATACAAGTCAGTCACAGCTCTGTGATTCTTGCCTTCACTCTGGGTTATCAACATACTCTTAAAAGTTTTTGTACACAGATAATTATATAAAAGTACCTGAAAATTGTAAATATACAGTGGCCAAATTGAGTCATCCCTGAAATAATGAAATATGAATTCAGCCATCCCTGAAATGGCTTCTGTCTCATTTTAAAAGTAGGATTAAATGTCCTCGGAAGGATACCTGAAGAATATTTCATAAGTGGTTCCACACCCACAGGGGAATCCTGAAATGCAGTGTTTCTCTATTGACTCCTTATCTGTGGGTATGTACTAGGCTTGTGATGAGGTGTTTTGGGCAGGTAGCTGACATGGATATTTTTTTAAAATATCACATTCAGATATGAGGAGTTGAGAGGAGCGACACCTATTTGGATTTTGCTGATTGCTTGATATTTATATTACTGTAGCGCCTGTGATTATTGAGGCATGTTAATACTAAATCATTTTTTGTTTGTTTTAAAGTATTTAAGATACTCAATAGCTTTCAGGCATGAGTGCTTTTATTCATTAAAATGTGGTGTAACTTGCAAAAATGTTTAAAAATTAGGTTTAATTGTAGATTTACCAACCTTGACAGTATCTCTTTAAGGTAATTCCTGTATTCATGAAGTTTTTCCATTTCAACAGTTAACATTTCTGATTATTGCTAGTGTAACCCACTGGTCAGTGTGTGTTATGAGATACACAGGCACACAGAGGGTAACAGAAGGTGTTAATAAGTTACAGCCCTGATCTACAGCACCTAGTTCAAGTTGCCAAGACTCCTGCTTTCAGCTCTGGAAATCCCTGGTTCAGTCTTTAGGTTGGTGAAGATGGCTGTCATCACACCAGCAGTATGGTGGGTACAGTTAATGACATAGATCAGATCATATTGTTAATGAATGTGTTACATATATATCTGCTGTGGAGCCCATTTCAGGCTTAGAGAGAACCATATGAGCAAACCTCTGTTTGCAGAGAGTTTCAGTAGGGGACTGTACAGGTGCAGAGTTCATTGTAGGAGTGGAGCCTTAGTTATTAACACCTAAAAATATTAAAATTGACTTTTATTGTCCATGCTGAGATGGCTGACAAGTTAAAAAAAAAAAAAAAGCATTAATATGGTAAAAAGTAAAATAGAGTCTTAAAAGTGGTCAATTTTTAAAAAACCAGTTAAAAATCTTGTCAGGCTTGAGAGTAGAAAAGTCTGAACAGCATAGTTTCACTTTGGTTCATAGCCAATTTGTTTCTACTATTATAAACTATTAAATGTCAGGTTTACAAATAGAGAGACAAGGTAGGTGAAGTAATACTACAGCTAAAGTTTTGTTTTAAAGTAATTGTTTATACTCGCACTAAAACAAACCTATAAAAAACTTCTTCTACCAGTTCTAAAAGCATGATTTTACCATGGCCAAATTTAAGTTGCCCCTTAACTTTGTATGGGTTTACAATCAGATTTTCCTGTTTTAAAAAGTGTCTTTCGCAATAGGCGAGGGAGAAACAAATGCACTGTGAAACTGACCCCAAGGTTTTCTCACCTGCACAGAGTAAGCTGTAGCTCACGAAAGCTTATGCGCAAATAAATTGGTTAGTCTCTAAGGTGCCACAAGTCCTCCTTTTCTTTTTGCGAATACAGACTAACACGGCTGCTACTCTGAAAAGAGTAAAACACCGTGCATTTCCCCCCCTTCACTCACTCACAGTAACCTTGTAACAATAGAAAACAAACATCACTTTTGCCTTTTTTAAAAAAAAAGCTGTAGGTATCCCTGTAGCAGGACCCATCTGTGTTCAAACACAACAGGGGCTAGGAGAGTTTCGGCTCTAGTGTGGACATGAGTTAGCTGCAACCAAGATCCGCGGGATGAAATACACCAGTGTTCACGCACTATTTATGGTAATACACTGGGAAGGCGGTGGGGGGCTGCTCCCTGGTCAGATTTCCTGCACAGGCTGTGAACACCCTTTTAAAAGTGATGGGGAGCCAGCTCTGAACAACGGCGCTGGCTGCAGCAGCGCCAGGGAGGCTGGGCTTGTGCGGGGCCTTGTTCCCCTCGCAGCAGCAACTTGCTGCCCCGCCAGCACAAGCACCGCGCGAGGCGCTGAGGGAAGGGGAGGCCTGGCCCACGTGGGGAGCCATTGCAGCTGGGCCTGCGCGAGACAGGTGTCCGGCCCGGCCCCCGGTGCAGCTCCGCGTTGGTCTCCGTTCGCCACCCCTCACAGCGCACGCTTCTTCACGCCCCCCCCCGCACCACGCGGGTCCTGCGGTGCATCCTGGGAACTGTAGTCCCGCCCCACCGCCCGCGCGGTCTCCCGTCGCGGTAGGCCGCCTCCAGCTCCCGCGATGCTCCGCGCGCGGCAAAGCCCGGCTGTTCCTGGCGCCGGAAGAGAAGCGGGTCTCTTTGGGGCCGGCCATCTTGTGGGGTATCGCGAGCAGGGGGCTGGGGCCTGGGCAGCATCGGAGGAGGATCCCGCCGAGAGGGGCCCATCATGCCCGGACACCTGCAAGAAGGGTTCGGCTGCGTCGTCACCAACCGCTTCGACCAGCTCTTTGACGACGAGTCGGACCCCTTCGAGGTGCTGCGGGCGGCCGAGAGCCGGAGGAAGGAGAGCGGCGGCGGCGGGAGCCAAGGGGGCGGCGGCGGCGGGCCCCGTAGCGGGCAGGCGGCTCAGGCCAACTCCTCTGGCGGGGTCGGCAGCGGGGGCTCGGGCCAGGCTGGGGGAGGCGGCGGCGGCAGCAGCAGCGCGGCCAAGCAGCTGCGCAGGGAGTCCCAGAAAGAGCGCAAGAACCCGCTGCCCCCCTTCGCTGCCGCGCCCGGGGGCGCCGGCGACCGCAGGGAGGAGGGCAGCGGGCAGCCCGCCGCGCCGCTGAGGAAGGAAGGTGAGCGGGGACGACGGGCGGGGAGGCGGCCCATGCGGCCCGCGCACAGTACGCCAGGGCGGCGGGAGTTTGAGACGCCAGACATGCGGTCGCGCTCCCTGCCCTGGTGTGGGGCCCTGGAGGGTCTGGGCTCAAGCCCCCGCCGGTTTCCCTTGGGGAGGGAGGCTGCACAGCCGAGCAGGGTTCAGACTCTTTAAGCCCCCTTGGGCCTGCAGAGAAGCGGCGCATCCCCCTCCTGGCCTGGTGAGGGAGAGCTGCCGCCCCTGGGTGACAGCCCGTCCCCTCCACACGCGGCCTGGCAGCGCAGGCTGAACTTCGTGAAAGCCCCAGGTGGGCCAGCTCCTGCTAGATCCCCTCAGAGACACCACCTGCTCCTTGGGGTGGCGGGGTGGAGTAGTCGCAGGCCGGGGCCGCTGCTTCTCTACCCACGTGGGGGGAAGCGAGGCCTGTCGCACACGCTTGTTGGGAAAGAAGGGGCTGCATCCAAGTGGGGGCGAAGGGGTGGGCGGAAGGGGTTTTAACAGTGTTAGTGGCCGGGGATGGGTGGAGGAGGCTCGGGATGACCCAATTATGCAGGGTTAGGAAGGAGGATTTAGTAAGGTCTGCTGGTGCTTGTATGTTACCCAGTACTGTGGCCCCGGAGCATTGCACCGACAGACTTGTGGAGGCTGGATGACCCTGCTGACGATAAGAGTCTGGGTGGGATGGCAGCCCGCGTGTGAGGGCGAAAAACTGTCCGCAGACTCTGTTTTTCCAATGGGAGTTGCATCACTTTTTAAAGCACGGTAGCCGCATGTTCGTGTTAGTGCAGCTGTGCTAATTATACCTGAGCCACGTGCGTTTTCAGTGTGTTGTCGATCCCTTTTCCTTAACGCAGTAGCCGAAGCTATCTGCCGCCACCTTCCACCGCCTGGGAAGCTCAAAATGGAGCCGTTTAATTTGTGGTGCATTTGATGTCTTTATTTTTGTATGTTTGGACCCAGTTATGATAAAATTTTCATTGTTGAAGTGGGGTACTCACCGATCTGGCAAGAGAGGCATGAGTACGGAAACATATTTGGGAATATGAATTAGAGACTGATTAATAATCGGCTGTTAAGCCTAAAGTGCATCTCTAAGGACATGGCCCATTTAATAGTTTCATTCTGAAATACTGTTGGTTTACTAAGGATAATTTGGATTGAGATTAGTAATAAAAGTACATTGTCTTTCAGATACATTATTACTGAAGTTACACTCATATATAAATGTTTGGTAAACATTTTTATGGACTGTAACAAAGTTTAATTTATGATTAACTGAAGGAATACGAAAATATAGTGACATTAAAATTAATGTCTTTGATTTACTTTTTTATGGGTTGATCCTGCAAAAATTATACTTAATTTTAAGCATGTGTATAGTTCATTGGCAGATAATGTGGCACACTAGATCTCGAAGCACTTTAAGGAGAAAATCAGTATCATTTTCCCTGTTTTACAGATGTCGAAACTGAGGCATAGGGAGGGAAGATACTTGTCAAAGGTCCCCTAGCAGGACAGTGATAGAGGGCTTTTTATGTACATAAACTTCGGCACATGCATGATTGAAAGATTGTGGCCTAAATTTGTAATGCTCATCATAATTTTTGAGTGCATTGAAAGTGCTTGGTAATATTTGGATAAAGAACTATTTGGCAAACTAATAAGATAATTATTACTTAACCAACACTAAATGATCTCTTAAAAATCTTACTCCCCAGAAGAGTAGAAATAATTACAGTACTAAAGATTAACACATTGCATTTCTTTTAAAGAAAAAATACATTGCAGTATTGTCTCCGGGTGCTTTTTTTGAACTTTGGTAAGAGCGAAATTATCTTTAACAAAATATGTCACTTTAACCAAGGAAATACTAAGTAAAGCATTTTTTGTGAAGGACAAATAGGAAATAAAAATCAAAAATGTGTGTTGTCCATAGGCACAGTAATGTAAATCTTGCGCATCAAAGTCTGGTAGTTGGATTTTTTTTCTGAGCACTGGAATAAAAGGTTCAGAAAATACCAGCTGACATTTATTAACCTGGTAGCTTTTTTGAAAGACCAGGTATCATAAACTTGCTCTGTCTTCCCTCATGAAATAGATTTTTAAATGTGGGTAATATTCCTGAATAAAGCTACAGAACAGTAAGATTTTGACCCTTAAGACAACTAACATATTATAAGGGCCTGACTTACTTTTGTTTCTTCCTGACCAACATGGGTGTCTACCAGTTCTAAAAATTGTCTCAAAAAATGAACAGTATCTATATGGAAAGAAATAACTCAGTATTTTGGGGATTTATAGTAGAAATCTATTAGACAAGGGCAAATCCATTCACTGGAATAATAAAGGTAGAGGGAGTTTTAAACTTGGCATATTGTATTAAGGGAAAATTCACTCGTAAGCATGCCTGATTTTCTATAGAACACAATTGTTTTATTTCACTTTTAACGACATGCTTAATTTTATATTCCAAGTAAATTTGTATATTGGTACATGTGTAAATACAATCGCCAGTGATGAATAGTCATGACATTGTCTAAACTGCATCCCCAATATATTAGTCTCAAAATATAAGAGCTGATGAACTGCACCTTCAGGAACTCATAAAAAAGGCTGCTAGAAATGAGAATTTTTGTGGTGAAAGCACCGGACTTGTACTTTTGAGATCTAAATTAAATTCCAGGTTCTGCCGCATATGTCCTGTACGGCCTGAGGCTAGTCACTTAATTTCTCTTACAGATGCACAGGTGAAGGGAAAATTGAGCTAATACTTCTTTTCCTCCAAAGAATTTTATTAGAGTAAATCTCTGTGAGTTTAACTTCTATCTTTTCATATGGAAAAGGATTATTTATCAAGAGTTTTGGGTCTTGAAAACATGTTTGTAGGGTAAGCAAGTTATTGTTCATTTGTGTGTGTTTGGCTTGGATATCATTACAAATGTGCTAGTTCTTATATCTCCACCCAAATATGGCATTGCTTGTTCTTTAGGCGTTTGTTCAGCTGGCTTATAAAGATTGAAATTTGGCAGTTTTAAATGTTGGGATCAAAGACAACATGGCCTGACTCTTGTAGGCTCTTATTCATAAAACAGTACAGTAGGTTAATGGGGAATATGACTGTTTTCATAGCTGAATTGTAGTTTTAAAAAAAAGTTTAAAACATGACAGTTTCTGTGGTTGTGTTGCTTTTTTCTAATGCTGATATACATTGTTTTCCTGCTTGTTTTGATTTTATGTTAAAGCAGCTGATGTCTCATGAAAATGTGTTGTTTTTAAAAAAAACCAGCTTTTGTATATTTTTAGCATTCTGAACTTTGCAATACAATACAAAAGAAATTTTCGTAAAAGCAGGGTCGCTTCTTCCTTGAGTTCTTTTGTCCCTTCTGATCATAACTTATGAAGTCATAATGGTCTTTTTGACATAATCTAATTTTGAAGATATCAATTAATTTCTTTCCACATGAGGAGCGAACAGCATGAGGATATTAATACCAATAAACAAAGGTCCCTTTTTCATGAAAATAACCTTAGTAGCATAAAACAGGGAAATGAAATATCTAAAATTCTCTAACTAGAATGTGTTTAGGAGAGAATCCTAGAAATCAGGGTGTTTCTGTTGCTTTGAAATGATGTGGTTTGTTATGGAAGATAATGGCAGAGTGGAAAACAAGCTTAAAACAAATTTGTTCTGGTGACCTGACTGTTTTCATTCTAAAGAGCAGTAAGCTAACTTTTTCTAAAAGAACAGTACCATACAATTGTCTATTTGAGTCCTCCAGACATCCCACAGTGAAAAACTGGTAATGGCCCTTTAAAAGTGACCTGCAAATGGGAGTGGGGAAAGTGAGCTCCTGCAGGAAGAAAATAAACTTACAGCTGGTGGCACAAAGTGTTCCTAAAGCTTATAAAAGTTTGGGTGAATCTTTCGCTGTCACAGAGCCAGAATAGTTCTACACCATTTGGTGGGCAGAGGGAAAAGTTTATCCGGTGCATATCACAGTGGGGTCTCTGTCTATGACTAGGGCTCCTAGGCACCACAGTAATACAAATAACAAACAATAATATCTGGGGTAGGAGGATGCTTGGTTAGAGCACATGGGGCCCTGGCAATTGCCAGCCACTTTACTCGTTCCTAGGATGAGTGAGGATGCAGCAGAAATGTGATGTGAAGGCACTTTCATTCATCCACATCTCAGAGCAGAGCTCCAGTGCATCTGATGCAGATGCTAACTTACTTTCTCTAATGTGCACCAAAGCAGTGAGACATCTGAAGCACAGTTGCCAACTTTCACGTGGTGAATAAGCACCCTGACTTTCACAATAAGCCAAAAATCAAGCTAATCCCATTTCAAAACAAGCCAATCCGTAAGAACCCCAACACTCCATGTGACTAGATCCCCTGGGCGTGCAGTCTGGGACTGGTGGGCCTGCTGTACACTGCTTCCCTTGCCGCCCCCCTTTGCCCCTACTTGCCAGGAGCCAATTGGTTTTTGGTTTTTTTTTTTTTTGGTTTTTTTTAAAAAAGGGAACAAGCTGCTACATCGTGGTAGTAAAAGGACAAAACATTACTTGCAAAAGGAAATCCTCCCAAACCTCTGGCCATCAGGAGATTGGAAGTAAAACCTAAATGTCAGTTCTGTATTGTGTTTTGCTTTTGTGCTGGTAGAGTCACAATTTCTTGGTTGCTCAATAATTTGCTGATGCAGATTGTCTACTATTTTAGGTATAAGACGAATTGGCAGACGGCCTGATCAGCAGCAGCCTCAGGGTGAAGGCAAGCCTATTGAGAGGAGACAAGAGAGACGACCGCCTCGTGAACGCCGATTTGATAAACCTGCTGAAGAGAAGGGTGAAGGAGGGGAATTTTCTGTGGAGAAGTAAGACTTTTTCATCTTGCAAACAATCTTTGTGGTGATTTGGGTCAGTACTCTTATTTCCATCTACTGGTATACAAAATTAATAAAATCTTTGAGCTGATTGGATTAGAACATTGGTATCTTAATTTTGTTAACTTCATCAGAAAAGATGTGTAATCATGCAAAGTAGAATAACTATCTTTATCATTATTGCATGACTTTGTTTATATACTTGACTCAAATTAGTGTGGACCCAACGTCTAGTGTAAACAGATAGTTGAACTGATTTAACTAAAGATGTGTTTTTTTGAACTTGTGCAGAACTCTGTCCGGACGCTGTTACAGGTCTAAATCAGTTTAGCTTCTGTCATTCAGTTTATAGTCAAAAGCTAAACTTATGGATCAAGTTTTAAGCCGGTATAGGTATGTCCATACAGGGGATTCTGTCAGTTTAATTAGAGGTTTTCAAACTGATTTTAGTTAGACCAATGCAATTTGTGTGTAGACAAAGCCTAAGTTTTATGTGAATTCCAGAATTGTGAGTTTTAAATACAGTGCTACCAGGTATTATAATTTTTAAGCAATTGTGCCACAATGAAAATATAAAGAAATAAGCTAAGGGGAGAAAGGCCATTATTAAAGAGAAAATGTGGTGCTTGTGATATTTGTTGTATTACTTGCAATAATATGTTGATTACTAGATGAAATAAGGTAAGCAGTTGACTTTTTAAAGCATTGTTTCAAGATTTTAGAACTCAGGCAGCATTTAAAGTGCTATTTTTTTCAGATAGTAATTAGATGGTAGTATTCCTAAATGGATGTTTATATTTGACGAACAATATACAGCATAGAGTTTAAAAACAAATATATTGAAAGGCTCTGTGAGCTGTGCTTTACATTTTGGAAATGTAATATTTAATGGCCTCTGTTCTGTGATAGACCCATTATTGACCGACTTATACGTGGTCGTGGTGGTCCAGGCGGAAGAGGTGGACGTGGTGGTCGTGGACGTGGAATGGGCAGAGGAGATGGCTTTGACTCCCGTGGCAAGCGTGAATTTGACAGGCATAGTGGAAGTGATAGATCGTAAGTCTTAAATTTAAACTCCTCCTATTGTGTTTTTCACTAGCCTTTAATAGAATACAATTCTTAATTTGCCTTTGAATTTCTGTATCCAGACACTATTATGTTAACTCAGTTTTGTTAGTTCTCTCTCACATTCCCATTTCAGTGGCCTAAAGCATGAGGATAAACGTGGTGGCAGTGGATCACACAACTGGGGAACCGTCAAAGATGAGCTAACGTTAGTAATTTGTAATTTCTTGAAATTTTTAAAATTAGAAAAGTTTAAACAGGTCCCCCTGTTTCCACTGTTTATAAAATATAAAAAATGTACTTGCCTTTCTGGAATATGTATTTTTTTGTGGGACTTTTTAAGTCTCCAGTGTTAGTGGAAACAGCATTAGTTTGTTTTCTTAAACTCAGTTTTGAAACCTTATTAACACTTGCCAAGCAAAAAGTTACCTAATAGCTTGCTGGTAACATTTGAGGTTACTTGGACTTTGACTCTGAGTTTAAACTGATGTTTTTCTGTTGCACGTTTTGAAAAACTGTGATTGTCACTTTGCATCATTTTACATCTACACTTTCTCAAGGGCTTCATTGTCTTTCTAGTCCTCAATTTAATGCCTGGGTCAGTTTTACGTTTGAGGAGGAGGCAGGACACTTGAAGTATTGGGGATTGATACTAAGAGCGATACAAATCTTGGGGAAAACTGCCCAGAAAATTGCAGCAAATGGCCTTCTTAAATCTATAAAGAGACTCACGTTTTTCATGAAATAGTGAGAAAAGTTCAACTTCATGACCAAGGCTCTGTGTTTCACACAGATTCCGTGACCTCTGTGACTTCTGCAGCGGTTGGCCCGGGGGCTGCCTGAGCAGTGCAGGCAGCCTCTGGGCCAGGTGGGCCAGCTGCTGCTGAGGCAGTCTCGGGCCCCCCGTTCCCCAGCAGCAGGAGTTTGGGGGTGTGTGGGGTCTCAGGGCTGGGGATTGGGGTGGGGGGCAGTGCTTACCCGGGGCGGGGGGGGCGGCGCTTCCCAGACGGGCGACAGCAACTCCCTTCGCTCAGGTCCTGCAGTCACTGGCCACGGCTCCCAGCCAATAGGAGCTGCAGAATCGGGGCTTGGGGCGGAGTGGAGGCAGCAGGTGGAGCTAGGAGCTGGGGTCCCTGCTTCCCAGAAGCAGGATAGGGGGGAATCAGCACCCTTTCCCCCACCCTCTCCCGAGCACCCAGGCTGTGACCCGCGGTGCCCCCAGGGCCGCCATCCCGAGTTGCACACCACCACACCCCCTCCCCCCCCCCCAACAAAGTTTTACTGAGGGGTATATAGTAAAAGTCATGGACAAGTCCCAGGCCATGAATTTTTGTTTATTGCCCGTGACCTGTCCATGACTTACTAAAAATACCTGTGACTAAAGTGTAGCCTTACTCATGACAGTTAAGTGAATCTGAGTTAGAGATTCAGTAACATCTTAGTAGTTTTAAACAGTTAGGTGCTGGTTTGGAGAAAAATCTCTTAATTGCAGTGATTTGGATCAGTCAAACGTGACCGAGGAAACACCAGAAGGAGAGGAACATCCACCTGCTGATTCTGAGAATAAGTGAGTACTCTTCTTTTTACAACTTTCTTCAATTGCTTCACATACCATTTTTGAACTACACCTCTACCCCAATATAATGCAGTCCGATACAACGCAAATTCGGATATAACGTGGTAAAGCAGCGCTTTGGGGAGCGGGGCTGCTTTACCTCGGTATATCCGAATTTGTGTTACCGCAAGCGGTTCCTCTGCGCCCCTCCCCCCCACTTGCTGTGGCCCCCCCCCGCACCAGCTCACCTCCGCTCCTCCTCACCTGAGTGTGCCACCGTCACTCTGCTTCTTCCCCTCCCTCTTCCCCCAGCTTGCCGCGAATCAGCTGTTTGGCACGGCAAGCCTGGGAGGGAGGGGGGAGAAGCGGAGCGGCGGTGGCGCACTCAGGGGAGGAGGCGGAGGCGAGCTGGGGCAGGGAGCAGTTTCTCTCCCTACCCCAATATAACGCAGTCTCACCTATAAGACAGTAAGATTTTTTTGTTCCCGAGGACCGTGTTATATCGGGATAGAGGTGTATTTTACGCTTTAGTTTCTTGGTTTCTTTGGCCGTGGTGCCATTGGCATGAGCTGTTACCTGTGGGACCACTGGTATTTCTTCCACAGATATGTAAATGGTCATAGTACTGTTGAAAGACTGGGGAGAAGAGAGGCATGTTCTAAACTATCTTTATTTCTAGATGGTTACATGTTATTGGTTCATCAACTGCTAGGCCGCCTTTAGATTTATTTTGCTAGTAATCAGTTAAATGATAGTTTTAATATGCTTCCAAAATAAGATCTTCAAATCAAAACAGAAAAACTTGAAAGCTACCCAGCCAGATCTGAGCGGAGTAACTATGCAGGAGGAGATAGTTGGTAGGCAGCACGTTTTTACTTCTGGGTTTCCAAAGTAGTTGTATTGATGATGGCCAAACTTTTGAGGAAAATATTGCATGTCTCCCCAGTTCTGTTGTTGTGTGTTTGTATGATTTGCAGATTAACTTGACTACTTTTAATTTAATTTAACTTGACCCTCAAAGAAAGAGGGAACCAGAGAATTGGGAATCAGTGATTTTAACACCTGTTGGATTGGTTAAAATAAAAGCAAGTGGCTATAGGAAACAAGATAATCAGTAGTGGGACATGGGGTTCATGAAAACGTAATGTGAAACTTTGATAAGGTGATAAATGTAGCAGATGAATGAAATGTAGTTTGTCAATTTTAGTATGGCATGTGATACGGTTTCATGTGACAATGTCAAAAGAAAATGACAACTGGATTAGAGGGCATCTCAGAGTATACATTATTCTAAGAAAATTCTAATAAGGGACGTAGTACCAGTCAGTTTTCTCATTAATGACTTTGTGAATAGTCATAAAGAGGAGGGCAAAGTTATTGTTCAGTGAGGGAAATTAGATAAGAACGTGAGAATCGTCAGACCAAAGGTCCATCTAGCCCAGTATCCTGTCTTCTGATAGTGGTCAGGTGCCCCAGAGTGAATGAACAGAACAGGTTCTCATCAAGTGATCCATTCCTTGTCCCCCATGATCCATTCCTTGTCCTTGTCCATTCCTAGATTGAATATTAAAGGCCAGTTTTTGCCCCTCCAAGGCTGTGGAAGACTGGTACAGCAGAAGTGCAGTTTGCCCCATGTCCCATGCATCTCTGTTGTGGTGAAGATCCCCACCTTCTAGTGTGTAGGTGAGCAGAAGTGGGGTCAGTGGATCCACCAGCAGATTTCCCGTGCACTAGGGTTGGTGGGGAAGTGCTCAGGATGCGGAACATCTTGATTGGTCCTCCAGAGCCTGAGGCAAGTGTATGTGATGCATTTTCAGGGATTTCTGGCTCAGTCTAACCACTTGCTGCACGCTGGTGTTTGAGATTTGGCCCCTAAAACAACAAACAGTAACACAAAAATCTGCTGTGGAAGGGAGACTTACTCAAGGTTAGAGTAGGGATCCACTCAACAGGGAGGGTTTACAGATATACTCAATTCTGCTGCACTGTGGAAAATGTGGTTATGATGCACTAGATTCCCACTACCCAAAATGATAAATCAGTTCTTAATATAAAAATGTTCTTTAAAACAGATTATCTCCGAAACACTTGATGTGAAGTTGGGTGGATGAATGAATGAAACTGTATGCTTGAATGTTAACATTTTGTTCTTTACCCAAATGTAGCTCCTGACATCACCCAAAATGCCCAACTAGTAAGAACAGGGTTTTTTGTTTTTTTTTTTAATCAGCTTTGAGAGCAGTAGTATGATAAATATATTACTGATTAGATTATTTAAAATAATTACATTGACATAATTGAAGTTTTGGAACGGAGTCCATTACTACTTGTTACAGCTGTTTAGACAGTTTGGTTCATGTTGAAAATCATTTTTAAAGTGTGAATCACATGGAAGTCTTGCATTTGCCTCCCAGAAGTGCATTCAATATATACTTTATAGGAAAACAATTGTTAAATTAAAACCACTAATTTCTGTAGCCGTAATGTTAAGCATATTTTGCTGGACATGTTAGAAGCTTACAGTTTGTCATTATTAAAGCTTGTGTTAAAAATCAAGTGTTTCAAACCAAAACAGACTAATGTTACTAATATTAAATATGTTTAATAGTTGATCAAACAATTTTTTGCTTCTCCTGGAAGTTATTGGAGTAATATCCTATTCCAGCATGCATCTGAGTAGCATACTAGTGTGAATCTCAGGTGAGCTGCATTTAATGAAAATCAGGTTTCCCCTGCAGCATGGAGTAGCTTAGGTACCTTTGAAGCAGATCTGGAGTATAGAATGCTAAAGTAGGAGAAAGAAGTCTAGTCATTTTTATTTTGGTCAAGTTCAGGTAAAAGATGGGTGGGATAGAAAATAAGAAAGGAAGTTTGCAAGCTCACACACTGCTGTACATCTTCAAAGAGCAGTACGTAAGTTTATTAGTGTTCTTATTGAATTAGGATGTGTTTATATTGAACCATGGGGTGGTTTACATAGAATTTCACCGTAAATTGGAATAGCAATTTGTAATCTGTTTAAATAGCATGTAGGACACTTTCCGTTAGTAAAATATGCAGAATGCCAACAGAAGGGATGTCCTTAGCCAAATAGGGACAAATAGGTAGAAGGTAACTTGGACACGGGGCACTGGTCAGTAAAGTTAACTGTGGATGTGTTAGTCTACATAAGCTTCATGGACCAGATGGAAGGGAAATTATCCATTGGGAAGCTGCCCCCACCACCTGAGACAGCATAGAAAGTAGCATGGAAACTGGAAATTATGCAAAGAAGATAAGAGGTGGTTGGTCAAACAGGCTTGAGTGCGAGCATAAGAGATGTCTGTCTGGATGAAAATGGAAATGATGTGGGTAAGTGGGTACTGATGTTGTGTTCACATGTAAATGGGGCTTCTGTTTGTACAGATCCTTTTATATATCTTGGAGTTTACACTGAACTCATTTTATTTACGTTAGATTTATTTTAAATGTTTATTCAACACTCTGGAAGCATGATCATACATTTCAACATTTTTTTCCTTAAAAATGTTCTTTAAACGATCAAATTAAAATTATTTACCCCTTGTTAGTGAGACAGGTTTATAGATTAACAGAAAGCTCTCTGAGGTTTTTAAAATTTTATAATGAGGTATTTGGTAAACTTCTTGTTGGAAATGGAGATGAGGGAGGGAAAACTATAAACAAATCCAAACTACTTTGCCACTAATTTTTTTTTTATTATTTCTTTCGTTGTAAGTAAAGACTTTTGAATTCAGTTTTCTCCTGATTGATCTCATATTGAAGCCACTATGGCCATATGATATTAAGGAATTGATTGCCACAACTGATGACTTCAGGGTGGCATGAACTAACAGGAGAGGAATATACTTGAATTGAGAAAACCCTGGTTTGAGCGCTAATAACTTATAAAGTCCTTCTTTAGGCACATCATGACCTACTGGTATTTGTTAGAAAGGGCCAGTGCAGTGACTTACTGTAGCTTTTTGTATTGATAGAGAATTTTCCAGTGCTGGAGAAAGAGACAAATCTCCTGGATGTGTATTTGATTTATGAGGCGTAAAGCTGTCTGATTCAATGGCAGCATGTATTCCATCCAAAAAACCTACACTAAAAGAACATTAAGGTTGCAAAATCAAGTACTCAAAATTAGAAAATGCCAGAATTAAGGGTGCCTGTGGAACCTTAATTTGGCGCTCTTGTGTGTATGCATTGTGAAACAGTCCTTAACTACAAGAGCACATGACCCTTGCTTCATGCACAGGTCTGTGCCCTGGGGGGTGAATCAGGGTTTTGTAGTTGTCTGTAGGGACCCCGACCTCGTTTGTAGTGGAAGTTGGAAGATGTACAGTGAATGAGGCAGGGAATTGCAGGTAGAGAAAGAATGTGGTTAATATAGTTGAAAGCCACCCTTGAAAGTTGGATTCTATCCCTGCCTCTGCCAGAGAGGAGTTATAGGATTCTGGGAAAGTCATGTAAACAAAAATTTTCATAGGTAGTTCTAGGTTTCTCATTTTCTGGTTACCCTGTGAGACATCCAGGGTCTGAGTTGCAGCGGTTGGGAGCGCTCAGAACTGCAACTGTTGTAAATGGGGGCTCTCGTTTGAATGTATAAAGTGCTATAAAAAGCTAAGTAATATGAAAAAACAGGCCCTAAATGTAAATGAGGTACTACAGCAGACCCTCGCTAGAGTGCGGATTCGCATATAGCGCGGTTGCGGCGCTGTATCCCAAATTTAATTTTGGCTTTAAATCTCTGTCTCAGTGGATATGATGCTACTTCGCTTCACATGCGTGTTATGAATCATTTTACCTTCATGTTTGTAAACCAGTATATTGTCATAAGCGCTATAGAAAGGGCCCAGAAGAAATTAATGATACTGTTTTCAGCACGGGTTTGGATGAAGATAAAAAGAAATATTGAATAGCTTCCTTGTTAGTGAGTGCTGTCCATCCTGTGTTGAATGAGGCTGGGTCATATGGGGGAAAATAATATGTGATCATGTAATTAAAGACAAGATCATAATGCATATGTACCAGAGGGGCTAATGCTGTACAAGCAAACTTAATTTTGGAATTTCCTAACTTTTGAGTGCTTGACTTAGCAATGTTAATGTTCTTTTAACATGATTTCTGGATGCAATTTCCTAAGGTTTTTTATTTTTTTTTTAAAGCTTAAAACTTGAAATTAAAAAATCACTTGGAACTATATTGACAACCCTGCCCAGGGGTCATCAGCAGGTTGGGATCTTTAAATTCACAGTAGTCCTCTACTGCTTGAGCTAATAGAGTAACTGTGGTAACAGAAGAAGGTTGTGTATCTGTGTGTACCTGCCATTAGAAGGAGATGGGGAGACACTTTGCTAATGGGTTTCACAGCTGTTTGCTAGACAGTAACAGAAAGTTCACTCAGGAATCATGAAATCAATTCTAGGTTCTCTAAAGGCACATCTACACTACAAAGTTAAGTAGACCTATGTTAGGTCTACTTACAGCACAGCAGTAATTACTGCGGTTTTTCATGTCCACACTGCTGTCCTTCTGTGGGTGCTGTGTCTCCTCACTAGGAGGGCTTGCACTGACTGAAGGGGGCGGTGTGGGGGGCTGAGAGCCCGGGCTCTCAGCTTGGCACCTCGGTCAAGCCGGAAGCTTGGCTGCTACCCAGGTTCTCAACTCCCCAGGGAGCTCCCAGTTGGAGGTCGGGTACTACCGGGGCTCTCCGCTCCCCACTCCATGCGGCAGACAGTATACAGATGCTGCGTCACCCAAACTACATCAACCTAAGCTGTATGCCTCTTGTTGAGGTGGATTTACTAGGTTGGTGTAGCAGGCAAGTTACTGTGGCAGGAGGAACACTGTAGTGTGTACGTTTACATAGTTAAGTTGATGTAAGCATGTCCTAAGAGAATGTGCTTTAGTGGTTACAGACCCTTTTGCCCTTGATCCCTGCCACTTCTGCTCCTGTCCCCTCTGCCGCTACTCCTTGTTGCCTCTAATCTTCTTCCCCATGCTTTTTTCCTGTCTGCCCAGCATCACTTCCTCTATCATCCTCTTCTGCATTTGAGTTTCTTCATTTTCCATCCATGCTCCATGGGCACCAGGAGCGGGTAGTATTGAGGGTGCAAGACAGGCATTCCTGTTTTTATATCCAGTGCCCCTAGGGATAGCACATGCAGTCTGATCTCAGGAGCTGTGCTGTGCTGAGGAAATGGAGCATGCTGAGTGCATACAGAGTGTTTGGAGAATTTAGCTGCCAAACTGTAACAAGTCTCTGCTGAACATGTGCAAACTGAGATATTTTTGGAGGCTTATCTTTCTACATCTGTGCAAATTTTCACAGAGATGGCAAAAGGCACATTCCTGAAACCTGGGTCATCCTCCTCGCCAAATTTCAGATCCTTCCTCCAAAGCATGGAATAGTAGAGCTTCTCAGCAGAGTAGCTGAAAACAATTTTTTTAACATGTCCAAACATATTTTTCAATAACCATGTTCTTTGAAACAGCTGAACCATTTCAGCTGAGTACTTAAGTCTGAGTCTTCATTTAACATAGAAAAAATACCTTTCCATTATCACACCAAAAATTAAGATTACTAAATAACAAGCAACTTTCTCATTTAGTTGATGCTTTTATAGTATCTTACATATGCCTGTGTATACCATTCTCCCAAAAAGTCCAATGAAATGTAAATACTGAATGTAAGCGGTATCATTTGCCCCATATAAACATACTAGGTGAAATAGGTAGAGTTTTAGTGTTCTCAGTATGGATAACTAGAGCACAATCTGTTACTGAACACAGTGATCGAGTATGTATTTAAGTTACAAAATAGTTTTTTTGGTTGGGATCAGAGACACTTAGTGAAACTGCAAAACTTAGGAATCAGATCTTAAGTTGTTTACAATTACTGTTTCAAGCCAGGTGAAACTATAACTGTGATCAGCTGGTGGAGGTGTAAACCATTTTGCGCATTTTAAGATGGGAAATTGAATGAAGAAACAAAATTATTAAAATACGTATTTGAAAAATTGCTAAGACTGAGAACAGCATGTGACAGTGTCCCTCACTTAATTTGCTTACCAGTCTTATTTTCATCATCTACTATGGGACATCTGAAAAACTGATTCCATGGCAAAAGATAAAAATCTCATTTGCAGTGAAAAATAACGTTAATGTGTATAGGGATACCTTGGGCCACCACTAACTTGAAACTGTTTACTGTGCTGTACTCCCATTTTGTTGTTCAGAGGCACCTTGCTCTGCTGTTGCTCAATGTTTATTGGTTGGTTGCGGTGGACATCCCATCTTACTTTTGAAAAGCAATACACCCTTTCTGTACGGCAGAGTTCTGAAGATTTTCTACTCTGTATCCTAATAATTACTACTAAATCTTTGACCTAATGAATTCCCATGTATTCTGACACTGATGCACTGTTTTTGGATTTGCTATGCATAGTTATTTAAAATATTAATGAATAGAAATTAAGTAATCATAATAAAAATGAATTTCATTCAGAGAGAATGAGGTGGAAGAGGTTAAGGAAGAAGGCCCAAAAGAAATGACCCTGGATGAATGGAAAGCTATTCAGAATAAGGATCGTGCAAAAGTTGAATTCAACATCCGTAAACCAAATGAGGGTGCTGATGGGCAATGGAAAAAAGGATTTGTTCTCCATAAGTCAAAGAGTGAGGAGGTAAAGTAAAACTTAATGGTATTCCAAAGTACCTAGATCTCATGCTGTTAAAATATATTTACTGTTTGACTTGCAGATTTTACTTCTTGACATGTGAAGATTATGGCAATAAAATTGCTGTTTAAAAGCAGGAGTAGGGTGGTTTGCTACTAAAATTTTTAAGCAGCATAAATAAAACAATGTTTAGTGCAGTCAGTTTCCGCTACTGGGCTGTCTCTTTTTAGCTTAGTGGGTATTATATTTTTATCCATAAAAGTAATGTGTTAAACTCTGGAGAGGTAATGCAGTTTTGATAGGTTCATAAGGAAGCTCTTTTTGAGCATTTAAAATAAAACCTTACCTTGTCAATATGTAAGTGCATTTAAACAAATTATATCTTAAACTTTGAAAGGCATTTGATCAAGTATCAAATAATACATTCAGTAATTTTTTATTGTTACTATCATGGCCAAAGGTCTCAGTCAGGATATGAGCTCGTTGTAGTAGGTTCTGTACAAACGTGTCTGAACATATGGGCCCTGTCTGAAACATCTTAAAATCTAATAGAACATCTAATTTCATAATGTTGGTATCTTGATGTTTTGCAGTATAACTGCATGACTACCTGGAGTGCCTGTAAAGAATATTAAATTCAAGAAACCACGGAGTACTTGCTATTTTTCTGTAATGTTTTATGAATCAGAAGCAGGGAAGTCCTTTGTTGTGAAGAATCACAGTATCCAGTTCCCACAATATCTAGTGGATTATTGGACCTTGCACACCGATTTTAGAAGCGTCACAGATGCAAATTCCTTTAAGTTTCAGGAGAGGAAGCAAATTCAAACTGCATCATTTTCTAATGCAGTCTAGCCAGTGGTTTAAAACAGCTGTTAAGGGTTTTTTTTTAGTTGGTCTTTGTTTTAAATATTAGCTTCAAAAAAGGATGAATGACCTGGTCTGTGACAAGCCAAGGATCTAGACTTTTGTTCCGTAGTTTGCACTGACTCCACTAAGCCAGTATATTGTCATTACTCTCCTTAGTTTTTCTAATTGGATAAATTGCTGCTCTCAACTTTTTACATCTGTCACTCTTGTTAAGTATACATACCTAGTTTATTTTTCATAGAATTTAAACTACATGTATGGATAGATGAGCACTCTAGCCCCAGTTCGTTGTCTATAAAATGAGGGTACTAATATTAGCCTCTTGTTGAAGAATACATTCTGAGACTAGGCAGTACTTGGATAATACTGTGATTGTGGCTATATAAGTGCTTAGATCTGTGCGCTGTTATACACTCAATACTTTCCATTTTAGTTAAACTAAAGAATATTTAAAATTTGTCAATAAAAACACTTGAATGTGTTTGGCATCAGTAGAAAATACAGGTTTTTATAATTTAGTTTAAATTTTACCTCACATTATAGAAAATAAATGAATTCACTCTTTTGAAAAGCCTTTTCTAATGACATCATTGGGAGTCCATATTTTATGGGGAAAATAAGTTGTAAGCTGGGGGGCAGTGACTATCTTTTTATTCTGTGTTTATACACAGCCTAGCACAGTGGGGTTCTGATCCATCAGTAGGGCTCCTAGATGCTACAGTAACACACAAAAAATAATTTCCTGGGTTAATTTGTTTCTGTAATAAGACCCAGCCTTGCTAGAAAGGCTAAGTGGTGAATGACCTGAGATTATACTAAGAAAAGCTGACTTCCAAGGCATATAGACCATCTAATCCCTTTAGAGCTAGTGGCAGAGAGAGAGAGAGAGAGAATTTTCCAATGATAGATTGATTTTTATTTACCTATATGTTTGTGCGTTAAGGCAATCTAATATGGTTTTGGAAGTTTAGCAGCTCTTGAAGTCATGCAGACAGGCTGGAATCTTTCTTTAAACCAGATTGGTTTGGTATCTGGCCAGGGAGACTTGAATTTTATTGTCTCCGCTAAAATATAAAATAAGGGTGAAATACTGCAGCAATACTGTAGTCATCTTAGCAGAACATGCAAAGGTACATACATACTATATCTTTTATCTTAATTAGTAACTATTTTGTTTTCTGGAGTTGCAGTTTTCAGTATTTAAAAATGTTTATGAAGACTCTCAGTATTTCAGCCCAACAAACATCTCTCCCCACCCATATTGATCTGTCGTTGAGTCAAAGAAGGGAGATAAATTTTTGTTAGCAAAATATAGAAGGGGAGCTTTTGATAACACAAAAGTCCAGAATAGCAGTTGCATGAGCTCTCTACCAACAGATTGAGGAGTACAATAATCCAAAAGTGGTCAAACAAAATCCAGAAATCGATTATTTCCTGCTATTTCCATTCTTCCTTCTCTCATACCACCTGATCAACCATGAAAACTGATGATGTGATATGGAATAATTCACATTTAGGCCACTTGTGCAAACCTTGCTCTGGTCGATAGCAATCAAAACTTACCATGCAACAGTGGTTTGACTTATATATAGGTCTGAGGTTTCAGTCCAGGTCCTTCTGGACTGTTGTGGACAATACAGATGATCACAATGTGCCTCAATTGATAGTCTTAACAGAGTAATCAGGGATTGAATGGGCTTGGTGATGGAACAGTTTTCAGCTACGTTTTGAGGTAATTGGTGGGCAAGTGCCACCCCGAGCCTTTTTAAGGATAGAGGACTAAAGTGTCCAGTGTTCACCATCTGCCTTAAAGTTGTGAGAATTGTCCCCCATATCAACCTCAATTTTCTTTTTTGCTATTTCAAGGAGTTACAGCCAAGCATTTATCTAGCTGTTTTATCCTTTTCACGTTTTCCATGAAACAGTAAAAAACCAGTGGATGTCTAGTAAAATTCACTCAAGTGTTTCTCATTGTTAGATTTAAGATGAGATCTGTTGAATTTTGGGAATCTTGATCCAAATCCAGTAAAACCCTTTGCACATACACATTACATTGCATTGTGTGACATAAAACAAATCTCAGATGTTTCCCTTCAGATTTGCTTTACTGAGTCAAATACACAAATTCTGTTGACATAGCTGAAAAATCAAAATGTAAATGGCATTGTGAAAAGCATTTAAAGTTTCAGGTGTAAATAGTTTTACTGGTGAAAGACTTGCTTGCTGGAAAATCAGTCTATATCAGACATGTTTGCTATGCTTCCAAGCTTTCTTGCCTCTCCTAATTTTCATAGTGAGAGATGTAGTGTGGTGGGAGGTACCTGAAAAAGCTTTAAATTGTTTGTTGGAAAATACCTGATATCTTTGAAAATTCAGAAAATAGTAAGTCGTCTTTGAAAACTTTTTCTTTGGTTTTTTTATGACCCTTTGTGGGAAAAACACAAGATTTCTTACATTGAAGGCTTATATCGGCCTTACAGTTGGAACAGTGACACACAAATCCAAACTGTGTGTAGATTTTTTTTTACCGGATGAGCAATACTTTAACCTACCAACCTAGGTTCTTACACTGTACCACTCACTGTGGTGGCTGAGAACCTGAGATGTGAATTTGCATCTTGGTTTCCTCACAGGGTTTGCAGTTGTCGTATTTTAAATTTGATCGCTGTTGAATCAAGATACTTCACTCCATAAGTCGTCTTTGTGGGTACTTGTGTAGCCTTTTGTTGTTTCGTGTACTCAGTGGCATATGTATTCAGTGGTTTCACTTAACCTTAGTGCCTGGTATTTCTGTATGTAATGGGGTCTCATTTCTTCCTTTCGTTTTTATATCTTGGGTGTGGACACACAACTTACATCAGACGAAGGGGATGACAGAAATGCCGGGGAGTCCGCTGGAGTCAAATGAGGTACCTGATCCTTTATATCTGTAATTAAGGAGGTCACATCAAAACATAAATATCACTAATCAGCTAATCATTAGATGAAAACATTTATATGTAAGGAAATTAATAACAATAGAGTATATAAATATATGGTATACAACTCTTCTGTCCATGCCCGGTGCCTTGCTGTGTATCATGTATGACCGTTTCATAACTAGCATGTTTGCTTCCTAAGTGTCTACTTGTCTGCTTCTTTCATAAGTTCCTCTTACTTTTTTCATCCAATACCTTATACACAGAAGCCACTGCTCTGAGACAGCCCATAAAGTTCTTTTTCACAACCCACCTCAGGACCCAATTCTGCCGCGATGCCTACAGGAAACCATCAGCTGATAATGGCGAGATAGTGCCAGAGAGAATGGCTGATGTTTGTTCGTACTTAGAATAGCTTTCAAAATGAGGTGGAAACATCAAGCATATAGTGTGCCTGTGTAATCATATGTTCTTATTACTATTACCCTCATCCCTCTCCTGTTTTTTTACTCTTTTGTTAGTTTGTCTTAAATTAGATTGTAAGTTCTTTTGAGCAGGGACAATATCTTCAGATATGTTTGTATAGAGCCTAGCACAATGAAGCCTCCTTGATCCTCAGTGGGGCTTTTATGTGCTACCGCAGTTTACTAAAATAGATTCACTTTTTGATGTGTTATGCAGCCTGTGGTTGTTCAAGCCATAATGTGTATTTATTGCAATAGTTGAATCCCACCCAAAAAAAGCATAGTAGAAAATGATTAGTCTGAAGTTGACAAACATTTATTTTGTCAGCGAAAAAGGGGAGATTATGTTCTCTTTGAAATTAAATTAAATTATTTAATGTTAAGTATTGCTAACTGACAATTGCTGTTTATGGCTCTTTATTCTGATAAAATCTGTTTTTGAGTAAGCTAACTGTTTTATTAAAACTCATTCTTCTGGTGGGCCATTAAGTTTTCAGTTACAGTAAGCACATTTCAGGAAGCCAGCTCAAAAAAGATGCGTGTAAATGGCTTTTTAATGTTGATACAGTTTTCTTGACTTCTCACTGTTGTTTTTTTTTTTTTTTTTTTCGTTTTTTTTAATGATTAATTGTATTATGTATGTGTTTGTTAATAACACCCCCAACCTTACTGACTTGCCAATATATATTTTGGTACTGGAATTTAGGATTCCTCAACACAATAAATGGTGAATACCTGAGGGATCAACTAGCTCCAGAAGACTTTTTTTTTTTTTTTTTTTAAGTATATGCTAATATGGCACAAGGTTGGGGCTCTTGTGTAATTTTCACTATAGCTCATGATACCAATTTGTTCTTTATTTAAGCATGGTATGTTAGCTGCCATCATGGTTGCAGTATATTGTGCATACATCTCATCCATTGGCCATTGGGGCAGATGGATTGTATGGTGAATGAAGTATTATAAAACATTTTTTCCTGGCTTTAGATAGTACAGCGGGATATACAAATGGAGAAAGTTAAAAAGCAGTCATGTTAAATATGCAAAGGTTATTGACACTGAATGAATAACAATTGAAATATAGAACTAGCAGGAGTCCTGGAAGAGGACTTTTTATTGTTTTTAGTGAGAAAGATACGGATGTTAAATAAATTCTTTCAGTTCTGTTTTCAGAAAAGCTAAATCAGCTCTTGTTCCTTTAATGGAATACAAGAAAGATCTAGGAATAGCCCAGTGTGTTTCATTTAAAGTTCTTTTGGTAAATGTTTCCTTTGCTGTATGCTAGCTAGTATGTTAGTGGAGTTCCTGTATTATTCAAACAAAGTTGATATATTTCTCACAAGGAGAAGAACCTGCTGGTTTCTTGATCCTTAGACTCTGAACCTAGCATACTTTTGTACTACTTGCTTAAAGCTAAGCTTATAGATAAGTGATTGTAAGAGTAGGGCTTTAAATTGGAAAAAAAAAAAAAAAAATTAAGTGGTGGTGGATGCTCTCATTTTAATTTTAGGCTCATGCTGAAGACTCTGTAATGGATCATCACTTCCGTAAACCAGCAAATGATATTACGTCCCAGCTGGAGATCAATTTTGGAGACCTTGGTCGCCCCGGACGTGGTGGCAGAGGTGGTAGAGGTGGCCGGGGACGTGGTGGAAGGCCCGGGCGTGGAAGCAGAACTGACAAAGTAAGTAATCTGTGCTTAGATCCACAAATTATTTTCTTTTTAACAGTCTCTTTTCCGGCAAATTGGGTTAATAAATAAATAAAGCTTTTCCAGAAATCTTTGCCATTTTTAGAGAAGCCATTATTTTTACCATGAGAGTAGTTAACAAGTGTAACAGTTTACCAAGGGGTGTGGTGGTTTTCCATCACTGACAATTTTTAAATCAAGATTGGATGTTTTTCTAAAAAATATTTTCTAGGAATTATTTTTGGGAAGTTCTGTGGCCTGTGTTGTACGGGAGGCCAGACTAGATGATCACAGTCGTCCATTCTGGCCTTGGAATCCGTGATTTATGTGTATTCTTTTTATAGAGATCATTGTTTTAGTAGTCCATCCTTTTTCCTCCTGCTGGAGTGGAGAGAGAGCCTGTCACAGCTAGGAAACCATAATCAGCACTTCTATGGTACTTACACGCTAATTGTGCAGTTTATCCCTTTAAGTTTCAGGTAAACTAGCTTTCTACTAGAACTTAAGGATGCAACTTGGTAATGTTTTCATTATTGGCAAAATTGACTCTAAAATGTTAGTCTCTCTCTACAGGGATTCTTTCAGGTTTCATGACAGGTTACACAGTGCCTAGGAATGCTTTGTCATCTCTAATTGTCTATATTATCCCTGACACAAAACTCCCAGTTTATGGTTGCATTTTCTCCATTGACTCAGGCATGTTCCAGAAGATGTAAATTTTCCTCTAGAAAAGTATGTAAAGTTAGCAGACTGTAGAAATCGGGTCTTCATGTTTTCACCTAAAATACTTCTTAGTTCCCTCTACCTTTTCTTTTCCTTGGTAGACTTCTGTCATTACTGTTTTAGTAGTTTCTGTTTTCCTGGTTTCTGCAATAATTCTCTCTCACTAGAAAGCAAAAGCACCTAGGGCTTGTCTGCACTGGAAGAACAGTGTAACCCTAAAGCAAATCATCCCTACTATAGGTACAGTACGAGCAAGTTTAGTTGGTCATTTAACCAGTTTAAGTGCATCTGTGCTGGAGGTTTTCACCTTTAAATTTATTTAGTTGCAGCCCTGGTGCAGTTTTTCAAATGTAGGCTGGCTTGTAGTCACGCCTTATTCAAAATACCTTGCTCACTTGCACCACTCACAGAAATGTGGTTTTCTTTTCTCTTCTGCATTAGCTCATCTTGGATGTTTAGAGTTAGTAGTTGGGAAATGGTTCTACAAATGCAGTTGAATTGGGTTTTCTTTCCTTAGAAGCATGCCCAAAATCCAGGTATTTCTTGTTCTAACTTGGTACTCCAGTATGACATCTAGTTTCTTTGACTGTTTTTGTGATGGCATTCTTAAAGGCTTTCAGGTCTTGCAGCTATTTTGTGTTGACTTTGTGTGTTTCCTTCCAGTTGGTGAAGGAGTTTGACGTGATCCACACACCCAGTCAGGTTGGTGATTTACAATGATAGTGTTTTGTTTATTTTACCTTTGAATTAGGCTAGCCTATTGTGGAGACAATTGGTTTCTGCGTGGATTGGCTTTTATGGCTTATCTTTTAGTTTTGATGGAATGGAAAAAGGGGAGGGCTAGAGACCTGTCATAGCAGATCCTTGCCCTACTGATGTCCAGCAATGTATATGTGTGTATGGAATAGGGGACTACTTTCTTGCCTCAGTCTTATATTTGCTTTTTGGCATTTCTGTCCCCTCTGTTTGTTTGAAATTCCTTCTTGCTTGCAATTGCAGTTTGGATTTTTGGGTTGAGTAATAATAAATAAATGGTAACCTATACTGTAGTGCTATAACTAAACCTCTTTGCTCCTGGTGAATGAGTATGCCCCTTTCTCTTCTTCTCCCCACCTCCCGCACCCTTTCCATCCCCTTCAATATCAAGGGGTTAGAAGCCTCTTAATTCCTAATTTAGTCATTACATCCTTATTCAGGTTCAGCCTAGCAACCTTCTTCATAAAAGATGGTTGAAGATGTGCTTAAGGGACCATTTTTTTTATTATTAAAAGTTCAGCTTTAGATTGCCAATTGTTGCTTGGTGTATTTCAACTCTAGTATATGTTAGCACAGGTTTCCACTTGAACTCAGACTTGCATTTAACAGAATTCTGTTCCTGAAAAACTAATCTTTCTTAAAATTCTGTGAATTCCCAAGAAACTTATTTTTCCCAGTTCTATTGTATATCTCTGTATTGGCATGAATAGTTACATATTTTAAAGTGAAAAAATATTTATATTTTTATCTATGAATAAAAACTATACAATCAACAAAACAGTTGTGACCCATCCCTTCATGCCATGACAAGACTTAGAATTTGTGTCAATATATAGCCACATCACAGGTTGTCACTTTGTTTGTGTCTAAGGTTGTACTTCTAATAGAATGGGATCAGCCATCTGTAAGGTACTTCAGACACAGAGATAGTTGTTTTATACCTTTTGAAAAACACATGGCACTATGAGAGAGATGTTCTATAACTATAGTGAGTAGGTTGACCAGATGTCCCGATTTTATAGGACAGTCCCGATATTTGGGGCTTTTTCCTTATATAGTCTCCTGTTACCCCGCACCCTTTGTCCTGTTTTTTCACACTTGCTGTCTGGTCACACTAATAATGAGGCATGAACATGGTTAATAGATGCCCAGAATGGATAACTGAATAGTGGAGTAGCAGCAGTAAAATGTTAGTGAGAGATCTGACAGTACTTAGCCTAAGTCTCAGTGTGATTTACTGTGGAAAAAATCGTAGGAAATTTCAGTAATTTTATTTTGACTGTTTTATATACTACTTTAAAATGCCAAACAATGGGTTTTCAGCCACTTTTCTTAATTTTAAGCTTCCAACTTGCTAGACACAAGTGTATCATTATGCATAACATTAAAAAAGATGAAAAGTGTAAAGATTAAAAACTTTGCGGTTCTCCAGTTAATTTCTATAATATGTTTTTCTTTCAGTCAAGTGCTTCTGCTCCTGATGTAGATGACCCAGAGGCTTTCCCAGCTCTGTCCTAAACTGGATGTCATAAGCCAACTCTGCCCCCTCGCTGGGCCCTCCTCTACGAGGCTTGCATGCTTAAGGATCCTAAACAACTAAGAAATTTAAAAAATGAGACTGTCATTCATACCATTCACACCTAAAGACTGAATTTTATCTGTTTTGAAAATGAACTTCTCTCGCTACACAGAAGCAACAATATGGTAGTCAGTTTTGTATTTAGAAATGTAATGGTAGCAGGGATGTTTTCATAATTTTTTCAGAGATTATGCATTCTTCATGGATACTTTTTTGTATTGCTGCTTGAAAATATGCGTTTCCAAACTTGAAATATAGGTGTGAACAGTGTGTACCAGTTAAAGCTTTCACTTCATTTGTGTTTTTTAATTCGGGATTTTAGACGTTTTCCCCAAACTACAAACTGTTTTTTAAATATTGCACATTATTTCTGTTTCCTTTAGTACCTACTTAGCAGATTTTTATCAACCCATGGTCAGTTGGGATATGTAGAATTTAATTTGGCAAATTGTTAGTACCATGTGGAATACTATTCTGGAATAGTTTAATTTAGTTTTTAATACTTAATTTCAGACTTGGAAAAACAGTCATTTTTCATCTATCTTTGGTAGTTCGTTGTGTTTGCAGAATCTTTATACAAAGTTGATATCAAATACTTGAAAAATAGTCAAAGCACATTGGTTTATAGTCAAATACCTGCATATCGATCCAGCAGTGATGTGCAGATGATTGGTCTAAAAAGTTTTTTAAAATTATATTACACCTTTCACTCACCCTTTTTTCCTTTATTCCTTTCTCCTTTCAACAGAACTAGATACTTTATTGATAAAAGTTGTTTATCCTACTGAATATTATTCTTTGAGAAAGTATCCTCTAGACTGGGGTAATTCTTTTCTGTTCTACAGGACTGGGAGGTGGGAAAGAGAGCATCGTCTATTTCTAATACAGTCTATTTAAATTCCATTTGGAATATGGAATTTTGGCAGTGCAGTCTGTTTATATAAATACATCACTATCTGACGTATTTACGCACTGTTCCATTAGCTGCAATTCTTATTCTGAAGAGGAAAACGACACCATCTAGGTCTGGGAGGAGAATATTTGACTCATTTAAGTCTGAGAACAAATCCCTTCGAAAGGAGACATCTGTGGTCTACATGGGATACAAACCAAAAAAACCTTACCTTTTGCTCTAAATTTTGTTCTGAATTTTTGTTCCATTTCTTCACCCTTTGGTCTCTGATTACTCGCTGACAAATAAATGTTTTTCAGAGGGTGATTGTAAGAAGACCCGCTACGCCTTGTAGAAATTCCTTCTAGGTTAATTTAATCCCTGTGAACAGGAACATTACCACTTTCCAAATATGAAAGGACTTGAGAGAATGACTAATAAAAAAAAAAAGATTTCTTAGGTTTTTTCTTTTGTCTGCAGCATTTGTTAGGAGACTAGAAACAGGTTGCTCATTTTATTTAATGTTTTATTCTTAGAGCAGTTTATAAAATAT
Organism: Chelonia mydas; assembly: GCF_015237465.2. NCBI lineage: Eukaryota > Metazoa > Chordata > Testudines > Cheloniidae > Chelonia > Chelonia mydas. The sequence goes on from NC_057854.1 coordinate 86,713,096, forward strand.
TTGTAGTTTCTTAACCAGGTAGATAGAAAACAAATGGTAATGCCCTATTTTTTTAAAAGCTGTATAGGACAGGCAAAAAATATTGGAAGCCTTTGGATATGAAACTTTTGCTGTTTAGCTGGCTTGCTTTATCTAAACTATTTTCTACCCAAAAAACCCCAATACACATTTGTGCTGATTTAAACAAATGTTAATACCATTGGATTAGACTCTTGTAGTGCACTCACTTATCAGTTTAAAATAGTAGGCTGTGTGAAGGAGTAAATTTTTCCAAACAGTGGATGGTAACATTTTTTGTTCCTGGGTCAGATCTTCTGACACTAAACCAGTTTTACACAGGTGCTTAGTATTGGTGTATTCCAGTTCCTGGCACCAAGAGGTAAACCTTCATTAATTACTTTTGCTTCCTTTGCAATTGCACATTCCACACCATGGAATGTGTTGAAGGTTATAATGGCATCTGTCAATTAGGAATACAACTGATAATACAACTGTGCAAATAGGTGATTCTGGAAATCAAGCTTAATTGGAAAGCTTTTGCTGTAAAAGAACCCCTTCCACCCAAACTATATATTTGCGCTCTTTACCACGAATCTTAACTCTTTATCCAGACTACTCCTGTGCCAGTCGAGCATTTTGAGCCTTGCTACCATGACTTTGTCACAGAAGTTGTCTGCCTCTTTGCATATCAGAGTATAGAGCAATACCTTGAATAACATGTCAGATATAATACACCTTTTAAAGACAGCTTGTACATAAAGTTGGTCCATCTGCTGTTCTTCTGATAGATGTAAATTTGCCTCTTTTAGTCCATTTATGTCAAGAACTAAAACTGTGAAGTTATCTCTCTCTAATATTAGTGGGTGTTAACTGACGTAAAGGTTTATTTTCATGCTCTTTTTAAAAATGTCCTGAAAACAGATATAAGAATCCATTTAGGTTCAGGCGTCTCTTCTAGTTTGTCCCAAGTGTTCTAAATCTTACGGTGGTGGTGCCTTGGCATATCCATTGCCAGCGGTGGACTTTGGGTAAATGTCCCTCCATTGAGTAGTTCCAATATTTGCTATTGATGAGCTTATCTTCAGTAACTTGTCTTGTCCTCTTGCTTGCTCATCATGCTGCCATGCTATGACTAGAGCTTGTTCATATTTAAAAAAGCTGGGTCAGAACAGAAAAGTTCACTCAATGTTTGTGGAGGGAAATGGATAGAATCACAGTACAAATTGGCTTATGATTGTACTAATTCAAAGGCTTGAGCATGAAAGTTCATCTTATAACCTGAATACCATTGATCCTGGTAGAAAATATTAAGATTGATAGATAAATACAAGTGTTGGCCTCATGGAAAAGGGCATAAACTATTTGAAGGAAAATTAAACAAGGATAAAAAGCCTTTTTTGTGGATATGGTGTTTGCACCTGTTACTTTCAAAGAGAAAAGATTTACTGTCATTTGACCCAATACCTTTTGCCCAGTGACATTGATTTGTATACCCATGTCCCTTAATAAATGCAGTACATCTGCTTAGGACTGGCACTTCCAAGCGTTTTCTAACCTATTTTATGATTGATTATAGGGATAGCGTCAGCCTCATTTAGCATCAGTATCCCTCCCACGACTGCATTTATTTACACTTGAAAAATTGCTAGTTGTAAAGTTAAAAGCTACCACTTCTGTGTGATGTGATTAACACACAATGCAAGTCTGCATAATGCTCTACAACAGCACTAACGGATGCACAGATTCCTGCTGATCTCTTATGATCCTGGTTCACTGATCCATGCACCCAGGCAGCTGTGTTGGCTTTGCAATAAAAACAGTAAAGTAACATTCTTGGTAGTGAAATAAAGAAAAGTTGGGGAAAGAAATGTTTTATTCTCACTCACGAGCATTTATACAGACTATGGAGTTTAAGTACTTTATCTCTGGGTCTGAATGGATTTTATGATTGATGCCAATCTTTCAAGCTTGAAATGAGGCTTTTAAGCAAGTTTCACATTGAAACTGACTACTGGGTCAACAGACTTCATAGATCTTAAATTCTATAATAGCAAAGAATATATTAACTGCTTAGTTACAGTTATTGATGCTGAACTTCTAGAATCAGCTAGCTGTACTTGAAGTGATGTGCAGCAGTATGTAAAGCCTAAGTGGTTGAGTGCTAGGAGAATGTTTGTCAAATAAAATAGCTGTTTTTAGACTCCCATTCTCAAATGATTTATAATACAGGCATCTAATTTGGTTGTGGGAAGATGCCATAAGGTACTTACCCTTAGGTACTAATTTTTCTTTGACATGCCCTACCAGAATCTTCTACCAAAGTTATTAACGAATGAAATATGCGGCTCTTGAAAAGGGTGAGATCTTGGATGTCATAGCCAAATATGTTGTATTGTCTGACTGTTAAGTCTAATGATAAACCATTGGACACACAGGACTGAAGACCTTTGCATGTACTCCAGGCTGTGTGTTGCTGTAGAGCAATAAACCTCTGGGACCTGAAAATGAAGCAGATAGGGTAAAAAGCTGGTAGTATTTCTTTAGGGAGAAAAAGTGTCTTTTTGTTTTGCAGACCACTTTCATTAGAAAGTGGTCCTGTATAAAGCTAGGACAAAATTCAAATGTAGTATTGGCTGTCTGCAAGGCTGCTTGAAGCCCATGTGGCGTGATGATTTAAGTGTACTTTGTTCACAGGTGAATTTTCACTTCCATTGTAAAGATTGCTCTTCCTTCAGAACAAATCTTTGTCCTGACATAAAGCTATTTTCATTTGGCCTTCAGCAAGCTTTCAATTTTACCTAGAATAAGAGTAAAAGAGCAGTCATTTCTGTTCTTGTCACTAGTGAAGTAGTCGTAGTGCGCACTGCTCTGATAACCGGCCGTCTGCTCAGAGTCCTGGGGCTGTTAGAGCTCGTCCAGGGTAAGATGCAGTAGCAGTCAGAAGAGGCTTGCAGGATACCACACACCTGCACTACTTGGTTTAGCCTAAGGACCCAAAAAAGCAGCGGTTCCACTTCGACTAGCTGTAGCCTCGCACTTGCACATGAGAAGTCAGCACTCTCTATCAACATTCCCACTGCTGGCTGGAAATTCAGTGGAAACTGCAGGTGTTCAGCATCTCTGACATGCATTTTAGGGACCCAAGTAGAATTCTGGCATCAAATTCGAGGGTTATAGTCTACCAGGGTTTCAGGCAGCTAGGTCATTATATGACCACTTCTATTCAAAGATCAAAGTATTGTTTGCTGGCTGCTGTGCTTTTTGAGCTGAAAAGAAACCATTTTAATATGCTATGTAGCCTCATATATACTTGTCTTTTTAAAATGAATTTAGCAGTGACTACAAATACTAAACGTTTTTCATTTTTTTCAGCTCTGCGGCAAAACAGTGCTGGACATACAGTATACCTGTTACGCGTGTGTGAACAGTTTAAGGCCATTCTTTATTGGATGTAATGACATAAAACCACTGCTGTGTCTGAGAAAATTTGTCTATGCACCAATTCTGTAACGGCCAAACTTATTTCAAATGTTTAGTCTTAGACAAAACCACCATGCTGCTTAATAGTGCCAAGTGTGGGTGGCTTTACTCTTGCCAATGTTAGCACTCTCAGAAACACTGAATTTTCCCAGTGTTTAATGGTGGGGAGAGTATACAAGTGACATGGGATTGGTCACAGGATATTGCAGTTGAGTTAATTAACACGTGATCAGTATATTAAGCAACCTTTAAGATGTGCACTTCAGAGAGTTCACATTGTCTGTTGTAATTCACTTTTTATACAGAACACGGAACAAAAATGAAGACTTCACTGTTCTCTCTGTGATCACAAGGCAACAGTTGCTCAGTTTTTAAAGTCTGATTAAATCCAAAATGAAATACTGGAATCACAAGATAAAATGGCAATGAGCAATCCTGTTCCTTCAGCAAAATGGTAGCACTGAGACTTGCATTGCTACATAGAAAATTAACTTTCTAACCATAGATATTTAAGACTATTAAGGTGAAAAGAGACTGAATTGTCAGTTGCTGGTGATAGTATAAAATAAACGTCCAGGTTTGGGGTTTTTTTATAAAAAAAAATTTCCCCTTCAAACCCCTTGTAATATCACTACAAGTCACCATCTTTTTGTTCTGTTTGTATATTAGAATGGGCTTCTGGTCCATGACCTGGTTTCCTAGGTGATAATACAAATATGTTCTAGAGTTCAAATACCTTTATGTTGTACTCGAGAGAAAATATGCTTTGTCAGTAGCAGCACAAACGTGATGGTGATATTCTCTCTCATTGCAAATTTTTGTGAAACCACTGAGCAAGCAAATTCTTTGGGAATGAAACGACCAATTTATTGCTGCATTCATTTTCAATTGCTATGACTGTCTCCATCCTTAGCTATGGTTTGGCCATCCTAACTGCAACAATAAAATGAATATTGAAAGTGATCCTAGTGATCTTAAAACACTTGTTCATCCTGACTCCCAGGATCAAATGGTTTGGGGGAGGGGGAGATCTAGGTTCCTCCCACTGATATGTGTGGGGATTAGAGGGAATATTCTGATCAGGGCTAATGGGTTTGGGGCATAAATACCTTGCATGTCAGTGGGAGTATACACCCCAAACACAAGTGGTGGGCTAGTAGTGATTATGCACGTACATTGGCATGGGAGGGAAGCTTGCTTTCTGCCTTTCCTTAGTCTATATATTGTGGATAATTTCTACAACATGTTTGATGACAATTACAGTGTGAAGTGTTTTGACAATAAGCATAAGTAGCATCTGTTGTCAAGGGAGCACAGTACACTTTACAGCACTAATAAATAGCCTTTACAACAGCTGTGAAGAGTAGAAATATTCCAATTTTACCATGCAGAAACAGGCTAAGGGACTTGGCCGGGGTGGCACAGCGAGTTGGGGATTGAACTTGTCTCCTAACTGCTGGTACTGGGCTTTATATTAAGTTCCAGTCATAACAGATTGAAACTCTGTGAAGCCCTTGACACAATGAATGTCAAGTTGTGTAGTTCCTCTGCTAAGGCTTGTGATTGCAAATGAGCATGGTCTTTTTTTGTATTGGAGCGGTGGCAAGGGAGCCATTACAAAGCTTTGTGAAGATTTCCCCAGCAATAAAGCACATCACTAATTTCCAAATTAAAAAGCGGACTGGAAGAGTTCTTTAAAACTGCTGTCCCCATTTTTCCTTTATAGAACTTCATGCTATTCCAGTGTGCCTTTTTGTGGTACAGTTATTTTGCTGAAAAGTTTCTGGAGCTTCTAATTTTGTGTAATCCATTTTCCTGTTCCCAGATTTCCTTCCAGCTCTGAGAAACTGCCTCTCCAAATTACATATAATCCTACCTCTTAAAGGCCAGCAGACTCCAGATCTCCTGAACGTTAGTTCAAGCCCGAATTAGGTGTAGAAGAGAGACCATGAGGACAAGGTTACTTATTTTTGCCTCAGTGGCAATTGGCAGATGTTCAAAAATAAACTTTAGCGCTGCTAGACAAGCTTTGTGGTATATTGGATTCAGTTGTCATTCATTGATCAGATATTAAAACCTTAGCTCAAATGTTTTTAAAAGTGATTGTAATCTTTTCTACCTATAAAGGACCTTTCAATGGTGGGGGAAGAATAAATTACCAATTCTAATTTTGAAGTTCAGTGACCTATTGCAGACTAGCAGAAATGTGTAGCATTGAAATAGTAATGTTTGAGAAGCCATTGGTTACTTGCGATCAGACTACTATACAATTTAGAGATGGAAAGCATCAGTTGGAATCTTTCAGGCCACCCACTGCAAAGGTAGGTTATAGATAGGATAAAACATTAAACAGACACTATGCCTGATGTTAACCAGAAGGCCAAGGAGGAGCAATTGTTGAGGTAGTCGGGTTGGTCACATTAAGCCTTGTCTACACAAGGAAATTACTGATTTAGTTAAATTGGGGCAACTCCCTTGTGCAGACACTTGTACTTTAGTTAGAGTATAGACCTGAGGCCAAATGCTGCAGCTTCTGTTGTTATGGCATTCATCTGGAACAAGATGTACTATAGCAGTTCATGTACATTTGTCAGTTTTAGTCGTCCCTCAGGCTTACTTGTTGATTTATACCAAAGCACTTTTTTAATGTATCAGTTTTGCTACCCAAATTTAAAAGTAGGTGGTGTTTTTTAAAAAAAAGACTAATAAATATGATGGAAATAAACTTTCTTCAAGACTGTAGAAGTATATCGATGACAACTGGCTAGATTTACTTTATTTGTATGTAACCTATTTTCATAAGCCTAAGTTATATTCTTGTTCGTTAAGATGCCATGATTGGTTGTATGAAGGTAACACATGCATATGTCTAATCGTATGACAGAGAGGGAATTTGATGTAAGGCTCTTAACTGAGTCGTCTTCTCAGCCCAGGAATAAAGAGGAACAAGATGACAATTTTTCGGAAGGGCTTGTTAAAAGCAAAATGTATTTGAAACCCTGCGGGAACCATTTCAGAGGTGATCATAATTTGGCTATTTTAATTCTAAGACTAAAATTTGCTTTAAAAGAAATCTTGCGGGCATTGGAGCCTCATTCTGCTGCTAATCTGTACAGCAACCGGACGGGTGCTCCACCTGAGAACCTTCACATCTCTTCTTTCCAATTAAAAAAAAAAAAAAAGCTAAATAAGCTATTTTTCAATATGTAAGTTATTTCACATGCACAACCTCTAATTTAATAAAATGAATCCCTATGTACAAGCAATATCAAACTATTAGACTGATGTATAAGACCATAAGATAGTATTTTGTTGTTGCTAATTATCTTTGATTGTTTTGATGCTTGACTACAGACCAAGTGCAATGACTACAGGGAAATGTGTGTGATTGTATTTCATGCAAAATCCACAGGAATGTCATGACAGATCTTTTGATGTTGAGGACAGATGTGCTAGGTTCCACAAGGGTAAGTTTCTATGTTGACAAAGAGGCAATAGTTGGAATAAAAAGTCTTTTGGAACTGTGCAGACAAATAAAGGGCTTCCTCCCTGACCTGCAAGAGTTACTTGAGTTTAGGTCCTTCACTTCTGAGTATGGATGCTATGTTGGTCTCAGTGGAAAAAGCTATGCTTCAAACGCAGCAGTCTTTTGCAATAATAGTGCATTTCTACTACGGGGGGGAAAGGGAGGAGTATGGGAAATTCTCCTTTTGTATCATTGCTTTGGGAGTATAGATCTCTGCAGATTCACTGAGGATTGTTTCATCAGAAAATTAGAAAATAGCATTTCAACAGTAGCAGTTTGGAATAGTATTGAAATAGTTGCAATGGAACAAGCTAAAATCTTAATCCATTTGTTGAAGCACTTGCTTTACCTGCCTTGAAAGGGGAACTGCTGTTATAAATTGTGAGTAAAGAAGGTCAAAGGAACACATTAAAGGTAAGTCAAAAATCTGAACTACTTCAGATCTGTTTGAAATGTCTACCTTTTAAAAAACCTCATATTAAAAACACAATCTGTGGCTGTAGCCCAGAACGTGTGATCAGTCATACGGCAGCTAACAAGTCAGTATCCAATGGAAAAGAAGATTATGTGAACAAAGCAACTTAGTTTTCAGATTTCCAAGATTTTAAGTGAATAAAATCACAGAATGTATAGAAAATATTTTAAAATCTGTATCTAGAATATTTTAATAAACAGTCAAAGATTTTGCTGTTGGCAGATTCTTGTTGCCTGTTTGTTCATTCCTGGAAACTATTCCTTCTAACTGCCATTGGTTCACCCAAAAAAGCAAGATCACTTTTGCTTAGTGATTCATATAACCTGCTGCAAAAATGTAGTAGGAAGCCCTTTCTCCAGTTACCCAGGTACACCTCTGTAATACAGTGGGCAATGGCACCACTATACTTAAAGTTGAGACTAGTGTACTGCTTAACCAGGGCAAAAGAAAAAATCAGTGAAGTGCTCTAAAATTGTGCATATTTCCGGTGCCTTGCAGTGAAGTGTGCTTCAGCAAGGCTCCGGGTGTGGTCTAAGGCTGGAGTTTGAGCGTGGCGCTCTAGTGTCCTTAAAAATATAAAGACCATGTGACCTCAGTTTTACAGTGGGTTTTTTTGCTCATACTTGGGGCTCAAAATGGTGATTCTGATTCACACACTCAGCCTGGACTCCGCTCATGTCAGGCATCCCTCTGCCCCTTTGGAGAAGCAATAGTTAAAAAGTTATGCAGGGTGAAAGTTGGATCTGCAGGTGGCACCAGCCAAGTTGATGTGCCAAAGGAAGTCATTTTGTGCATGTGCAGCAGGACAGGGATTCAGACTGTTAGCAGGCTCCTGCCATCAGAGGAACCAGGCTGTAGCCCTTGAACCTGAGCAACACCCATGTACTGTGAGTTCACGTCCTCCCCTTTGCACATGACTATTCCGCCTGTACTCAAATGGTAAATGCAGTTGAAGGGCTCCGGCAGTGAGAGCTTAAACAGCCTCATTTTTCAAAATGATGAGCTCTGAGGAGTACAACTCCCTACCCGGCCCTGTCTGCAGCTGAGTTAAAGTGGGACCTGCATCGTTGTCAGCTCTGGCCTCCAAACAGTGCGAGGGGCAGCGCTAGGGCTGTAGTGCTCCTGGGAGCCCAGCTCTGCCCCAGTCCTCAGTGGTGCAGCTCCTGTCTGTGGCAGGAGAAGCTGGGTTGTTCACAGCCTCTCAACTACCAGAGGCCCTTCTGTCCCTGCCCTCACCCCCAAACCTGATGGGGCACAGAGGGGGAAGCTGAGGGTTGCAGGGCTCTGAGGTCTGTGGTTCCCAGCCATTCCTGCTGGTCTTGATGATGAACTCATCCATGGCTTTACTAGATGATGAAAGTCGTGTGTGTCTGTGTATATAAATAAAATAGAGGTAATTTACTGTCTGTGTCTTGTATGTTTACTTTATAGCACTGCTGGCAGTAACAGCAGCTGACTCTGAAGTTAGATATTGCAGGTGATGGACATTCATAACCCTCCGAAACAAAATGGCAACAAAAGTCATTCTCACTCTATTACTTAAGTACGCTGCTTTTTAAAAAAAGATTGTAAATGAAAGATTCCTCCTACTGCAGCTGTCTGTACCACTGTCTAGGTGATATAACTTATTCTAAGCCCAGTTTTATAGGGAAAATAATAAATTGTAAGGACTATCAAAATCTATTTAAACCCTTATCTCTAGCAACACACCAAACTGCTTGGGGGAAAAAAATCGTTAAAATTCATAAAAACCTAATAAGACTTTCAGAGTAACAGCCGTGTTAGTCTGTATTCGCAAAAAGAAAAGGAGTACTTGTGGCACCTTAGAGACTAACCAATTTATTTGAGCATGAGCTTTTGTGAGCTACAGCTCACTTCATCGGATGCTGTAGCTCACGAAAGCTCATGCTCAAATAAATTGGTTAGTCTCTAAGGTGCCACAAGTACTCCTTTTCTAATAAGACTTTACTTTCAAACAGGAAATCTTCACTTGAGATTTATTTGTACTGAGCAATAAAATTCATTTCAGAAGTCCACCAGTAACAGTAAAAAGGTAATTCCCACAACAAACTAACGTGACAATTATATTTTGAACTTCAAATGTGTAATCCACACAAAACACAAATTTATGACAATCCTCAGCAGTAAAACATGGTAGCAGTCCATAAGAATAGCGCAAAAATTAAGTTTACTAACCAGCTGATCCAGATTGTTCAGAGATGTCCATGTAATCAGAGTCAAAGCCATTCCTTCTGAAGAGCATTTTTCATGTTTCATTCTGACAATCAGGTCTTGCATCTTGTTTGTTTACGTGTGGTATGTGTTCCTTTTTTTAGCCAGAGGTCTGGGAATTTCTTGAAAACATTCCCAAATAAGGTCTTTTTTTTTTTATGACTTACCAGCCTTGGCAGTTTTTTCCCCTGCAGTTCCCAGGTGTTGAACTCAACGCTAGAGGCTGCACTCTCAAGACTTTTGTCTCTTCTTCCCCATGTCCGATTTTGACACCAATGTTGCTCCTTTCTGGTTGCATACTTGCTGCTTCTCCCTTGTTATGCAGCTCCCCTGCCCCACTCCCACCCATACCCCCAGAAAAAACAAAAGAACTAACAATCCAGGACTTCTGCTGATGAACCCACATGCCGTTTGCATGGTAGCATTTTGTTTAAAGCAGTGATTTTCAACCTATTTACCATTGTGGGCTGCATATACAGCTCTCTATATTCTTATGTGGGCTGCATCCACGCTATATATATACTCCTGAGGATGTCACATGGGCCGCAGCTGTGTGCTGATTGGGCCTCAGGTAGAGAACCACTGGTTTAGAGATGGAGAGGGCAGCTGAGAAATGGATTTCTTTGTATCTCTGTCAAGGTACAGGTGCAAGTAGACAAGTGCTCAGAACCAGCTAGAAGCAAGGGCTGCTCGTTTCTGAGCAGATCAGTGTTTCCCCATGGGCTGGAGAGTAAGTTTCCATGGTAGATGGAGTCACAATTGGAGAACTGAACCAATCGGCACTCGGGGAGAGAAGCTATAAGATAGGAGTATGAGACCACCCAGTGGCTCACTGTATGATCCTGATGAGATGATACATAATGGTGTCTCCTGGAGTCAGAGGCCAAGTCCCAATGCCTGTGATGACTTTGCCAGGGTCTTGCAGCCAGGAGCACAGCGCCTGGGGTCCTCCACAGGATAAGTCCTTAATACTGTACAGGACCTATTTGTGCCATATTTATAAAACTTGACCTCAAAAGTTAGAATCGGGGGGGAAATATCCTTCATCTAGCAAAACAGCCTTTAAGTTTTAGGTAGAGGCTCCACCATGGATTCAGCATATTTATTTAAAATGTTTTAAGAGATTATCATAAATTTAGGCTTTAACATAATTAGTATTGGATTCAGATTTCATTTTAAACAGGTTTTTTTTTTAAAAAAAACCTGTTTATCTAAAATATTTAAATAAAAAATCCAATTGAAATAAAAACCAGGTGGTTGGGGTTCCCCCCCAAAAGAAATCAATTATTTATTTATTTATTTAACATCACCCTGGTGGGGGTGGTTTCTCCTCCTCTCCTTATGGCTCTGCCCCATCAGAGAAGCAGCCCCTTTGGTGATGATCTCTTATGCAAATTTTGGAGAAGAGGCGTGCTAAGGGTGAGGGAGGAGCTGTCCCACCAGGGACACTTCTGGGGCAGCAGGAGCAGAGATGAGTCAGAACCTAGAGCCCCTTCCCCTGACACTCCCTCTGTCGCACTCAGGTGCAATCCAGGCCAGTGAGGGGTTGTGTCACCTCCTGTAGGCTACCTCACAACACCTTGCTGCTGTCACTCCCAACCTGGGCCACTACCACCATGGAGGTCACACCCTGAGTATCTGGGCATGGCTGTGGCTGGTCCAACAGCTTTGACACCAGCAACCTGTCAGCAACACTCCAGTCACACTCTGGCTTCCACCAGACTTAGTTACAACCTGCAGGATGACCCCAATGCATGCCCAGTCCTGGACTTCTGCAAAAACATGTGTTCTGCAATGTCCAACCCTCTCCTGGACAGTTCAGACGTTATGGTTTATTGCTCCTGTAAAGAGTCAATATTTTACCATTTGTTAATTTAATTGGTGTTACCAAACAGTTCAGGTCACACACAGCACTGGATTGGTTTAGATTAAAAATAAAACAAGTTTATTAGTAAAAAAGATTTTAAGTGACTTCAAGTATGAAATAAAGTGAGATTGTTACAAGCAAATAAAAGTGAAACCATGTGTCTAAAACTTAAACTAGCAAATTTTGGTTGAAGGCTTTGTTTTAAGATGGCCTTTCTCACCCCCAGTCTTCCAGCACCAGGGTGACTGACCCTTTCCTTGGTTAGGATCTCTCCTAGAGGCCCAAAATTGCTGGTGCCTTTGTTGTCTTAGGTGAAAGATATAGCTTGGGCATCTCTGCCCCGTTCTTTTACAGTCTGATGAACCTTTGAAGTGGATTCTTCTGAGGGTCACTCTTCAAAGTAAAGTTCATTCAATCAGCAAAGAAGGTGACATGGAGTCTGGTGGTGAAGGAGGCTCCATGCTTTCTTCCCCTACTTGTGTTTGCTGAAATCCAAATTGTTTTGTTTCCTGCCATCTTCTCCCCCTACTGTCTTGAAGGCCCTGTTTACATCTTATATGTAAACTGAGGTAAACTCACAGTTCTTTACTTAGAACAGGCTTGTTTAACCACTTTTGCCTAGGCAGAGCCAGCTGGTTTTGGAACATGTGCTAATATCAGACAGGGGGAATTCATAACTTTACATAATATATAATGTTGCTACATATATTTCACCATATTTTGACCAGCGAGTTACTAATTTTCAAAAGACACCTCACAAGGCATAATTTGTACAAAGATTATTACAGTAATGCGTAGGGTGTGAATACAGGGATGCTTTCGATCATGGTCTCCCTCCACAAAAATAATCTGAGACCTCAAAGATGCGGGCGGGGTGCGCTGTCTAAAGTTGATGAGAGAGGGTTGTGTGGATCTGCCCTCAGTATTTCTTCGTTTTCAAAGGTTTCAGTGTAGCCATATTCTGCACAGGTACAAGGCAGGGATGGGCAGCCTTTACCCTACATCAGTGTTTCTTCAATTTATTTGATCGCACCCCCTCCTCCCCCACTCTGCTTTGTGTTTGTAGTAGTCCCCCCACTAGCACATATACCAATTAAAAAAAAAAACATGCAACTCTCACTAAATATTAAAAACAGTAAGGCACTGATTCAAACAGAGCCATTTAAGTTTAAGGGACTTCCACCTTACCACCTTCCTTCAGCTCTGAAGGCAGTGTCACCACCAGCAGCAGTGCAAACGAGTGGCATATTGAACAGCTGCTAGGGTGTAAGATGGATGCCCTGTCTCCCTCAAACCTCAAGAGTTATTCATAGCTGTGGGTACAATGTGCACAGTAAGGGTTTTTTCCCCCTAAAGCTTCTCATACACACCCAGAATACATTCAGTGCCATTTCCCTCCCTCACCCAGTTAGAGAACCTCTGCTCTACATTAAAATGGAACTTTTGGCAGTTAATATATAAGTATGCTCTGCTGTAAGAACTCTCAACTTCTTATCTGTATGAACATGTCACCTACCTCAAAAGCAGGTTCTCATAAGATCCACACAAGAAAGAGATGTAAAACATGTACTATCTCACAAAGTAAGACACAAAACACAACTCGAACCATTTGTATGTTTAGATTTTACACCTTTCCTTTAAATTTCATGAAGTGGATGAGTTGGTACTATCAAACTAAATACAATTTTGTGATTTGTGTATTTGACTAAAGTGCACAGAACCTGGCCAGAATACCCAAAAACAGACATACAAGCTGGACTGCTTAGTCTGTGAAAGAATTGCAGTCAATTTTTACTGCATCCAAAGTAAGTTTCCCTCCACAAGAAAACATTGGCATCAGAACAGAAGTTGCTGGGAAAATGGAGAAGGATTTGCATTCAAATTCATTGCTTTCTTCATTTGTGTCCATAATGGGAGACAATATGTTTGAAGGCAAATAGTTCACAGTCATGTCTGTAAGTGGATTGGTAAGGTACTCAGAAACCGTTTGAATTTGCTCTGTTTCCTCCAGTACTACTTTTTTGTACAAGTAAGGCAGGTGACACTTATAATTGTCTCCATCATCTGGTGAGCTGGGGGCCAAAGGTTTGTACTCAGAGTTCTTTTCAGTGGATTCCTGCTTCTCGAAGCTGTTTTCTATTGTTTGCCAATCATGACCTTCACTGTTTTTAAAGTTGTTGAAGGTGGGTATGTCCTTGAAAGCCATTGGTTCCCTTTTTATGAAGACTTCCTCTACTTCTATAGTTTCAGTCTCTTCAAAACTGCTGAAGTAGCTTAGGAACTGATTGGAATCTAAGTTCAGCTCATCCTGATGGGTGAGGAAAAATATTAATTATTCAGATCGTATCTTCCACCCTGTCAAAATGCAAATAGCTTCCACACAACATCCTTTCTAATACTGCTACTCCTAAAAATAAGTTTCTGCATTGTCCTTGTATCAGGCTGATATGTGATAATCTTAACAGGCCATAAGATTCACAAAGTAATTTCCTGCAATCAGCCCACTGATAATAAATTCACACTTTTTTTGTACCGAGAGATAATGGACATGTATGGCCAAAATCATTTTTAAGGTGAGCTTGACAAGCTTAGTATAAAAATAATTTTGAAAGGTGACTTACCTCTACAGAGGAGTACTTTTTAGCCCACGTAGAGTTAGCTGGGTCTGGAATGGCTTTTCTGTACCACTGAGGTACAAGGACAGAAAGGAGTGAGCATAATCTACAAACAAATTGAACATGTTGGCATTACAATCACAATTGCTAATTCCTGCAAATGTAATGGCTTCAAACTATATTGCATACACCCTCATGTTTAAATCTGACGTATTAAATTGGGACACCACACAATGCCGAGATACCAAATAATCAGTATTTTGCTCAGTTTAGACTGCTTTAGTCTGGACCAGTAGAAATTCCAGCCTGCCAGTATTTGGTAATTTGCAATTTACTTTGTTGGAATCTGTATTAAAGCAATTTAGTTTAAGATCAATCTGGATAAAACTGTTGTGATGTTGACTGGTAGGTTCTCAAATTCTTCGCTTTGTTAACATCTGTGGCTGCTCTCTCAGCTGAGGGCACCTGCCAACCTACACTCAGATGGTTTGCAAACTCAGGGTCTTGCTATTTATTGCTGTTCCTGGATTCTCCAGATGGCAACAGTGACAAGAAATCTCTTATTCAGTTTTCATCTGGCCAAGACATGCACTTTTTCCTCTCTGATGTGGACCGCACATCTGTTTACCTCAAAGCTTGACTATTGCAGAAACCTCTGCCTTGAGTTGACCTTGAAGAAGCTAGTCTGGAATGCAGCTGCTTGACCTGTCCCGATAAACAGGAGCACTCTTACACCTGTGCTCTGCCCCAACTGCAGAGTCATTGAGTCAACAAGCTAGTATATAATCTACTTTGCCTTTTAACTTTAAGTATATCTTAAAAAAAAAAATGGACCCTTCAAGTTTTGAAATGAATTAAATTTGGAAGGTAGCTGATATAGGGAAATCCTTGTGGCATCAAAATTGTTCTGTAACCTCAGATAATTAGAGAGCTCTTCTGTTCTATGACCTATATTTTGTTCTGGTCTCTAGACATCTATGATTTCCTTGGTGTGTGTTGCTTTATGAAGACAAATTCCTCCTCCTAAGAGTTTTCAGTCTAAGGGCTGGATTGTGTTCTCAGTGAAGTTAACAGGAGTCTTGTCATTCATTTCAATGGGAGAAGGATTAGGTCCTAAGGGTTAAACTTGAAAAAAAAAATTATATATAGGGGGTGTGTGCGCATTCTCAATTGGTGCATTTCTGAACCTGCATCTATTTACATGTACAAATACCTAACTTTGTGCTCTGTTTTTATTTACTATTATTTATGCATTTTGTTTGGCATCTTATAAATTTCAGGTAAAATTTCAAAGACTTTTAGAACAAGTTGTAAAAAGACATGATTATACATTCTAAAGAAAACTCTACTTTATTTTTGGAGTTCAGATATGATCAAAAAGAATTCACTTACGCTTTTTGAACAGATTGCACAAAGCAAATGCAGGTTGAAATGCCGAAGAAGATGCAAGCAGCTGAAACAATAATCCATTCAGAAGCACCTGCAAATCCAGCAAATCCATGTTGATAAACAGCAACAATCAGGTTTTAAATATGCTGACTCAACTGTGTGGATGGTTTAACTATGATAGTCCTGGGGTATGCTCTCTTGCTCATAAACTAAAAAGAACTGAGTACATTTAAGAACTGGAATTTGGCACTGCTGAAATGCTAAGAAAAGAGTACTTTGTAACATGGGGCTCTCCATCTGGAAATTTCACCCAAGACTAATATATGCAGCCCTTTAATCTTTGTCTTGGGCCACTGCACTTAACATCGACATATGCAGCAAATAAACCTAGAGTCAGTAAGAGGGACTGTGGTAGCGAGCGCTAAGCTAGGCAGAAAAGCTTTTAAACAGTAAATATACTATGCTGTATCTGTGAAAATCAAAATTAGAGCTGGTCAGGAATTTTTCTGACAGAAAATTCACTTTTTGCAAAATCAAAATTCATTGGGGGAACATTTTGATTTTGCTGAAGTTTTTAATTTTTTTGTTAGGGAAACTGAAATGAAATATTTTGGTCTCGATCGACTCAAATCTGAATACTTCAGTTTGTCGAACTGAATCAAAATATTTCATTTAAGGTCAGTTCAACATGAATCTGTGTCTGCCTCAGCTGCCACAGTGCCTCACGGGAACTGTACCTGGGGTGCCTCATGCCCCCATTCGCTACAGGCCAGGCTCCCTACCTGGACATCTCCCATGATGCACCATGGCCTCTCCTCTGAACTGCTGTGGTGCATGATGGGAGTCACATAATCACTGTACATTGTAGGAGAGCTGACAAACCAAAATGAAACTTTTTGATATTTACTAATCACAATTTTTCTGAACTTTCTGTTATATGTGTAAAATTTTGTTCTTTGACTTTCTGTCCCAATTTGGGATGAAAACAAATTTCAAACTATGGGAATTTCCCAGGGGTTGGAAAGTCTGATTCTACCAGCTCTAGTCAAAAAATGTAGAAAGGGGTCTGACTTTGTAACTGGCATTACAGGCATAATTGTGTGGAATACACACACAAAGAGAGAAACTTCTGAATATAGGAAACATCTGAAATAGCTGAGAATTACAGGAATTCAGAAATAATACTATTTTATTTTATTTATTTACTGGAGTCAGTGGGAATTTTGCCATTCTCTTCAATGTGAGCATAATCAGGCCCTACTTTATCCCTAGCTTAAATATGTAAGTAGTAATTTGAGGCCAATGGGACTGTTTACATTGAAGTCTGTGCCAAAACTCCTATTACCTTCAGTGAGGTCAAACTTGCCTTACTCATGTGAACAGTCCCACTGGCCTCAAATTACTACTTGCATATCCTATTTGTCTCTACAGATGTCTTGGGGGAAAGTGGGCAATTGGAAGAAAAAAAAACACATGCACAATTTTATAACCAGCTGAAAATATCTGATTATTTACTCTCTGTAAGGATTAACGGGAATAGGTACAATCCAAATCTGTGTGAAAGGGCTGGGGCAAGGGATAGGCTAAGGTGTCTTTCTGCTGGCTCCTCACACAAAGATCTTAAGATGAAGCTATTTGTTACTTTCTAGGTAAACCAGTTCCTCGTTCCCCATAGGGCTTTCTCCAGCCATGGTTGAAGCTGTCATCCACAAAACGTAGTTCACACCATGCTGCAGGTTTTTCATTAAAAATGAATTTCTGGAAGTCTCTTTATGGATGACTGAAAAGAGGGGGGAAAAAAAGAGAAATCAACAAAGAATGCAGTGTTTTTAGTTCTCTTGTTTAATTCTAAAGAACTGAACCATCAATTCTCCGTCTCACTTCTTGCTCCCTCCCTCTCCTTGTTCTCCAAATCTTGTCTTCACTACTTTCTCCTACTCTTGGCTACCCATCTTTATTTTTCTTTATGACCTGTGCTCTGAACAGGCTCCTCCTTCACCAAGTGCCCTGCTTTCTCCTCTAAATCTCTGTGCAGCTTCTTTCATGAAGCTTTTTCAACCCAGATCTCTGTCCCCTTTGCCCTTTTGAATCTGAGCCATTGTCTTGTTATCCTATTTGTCTGAATTAGATCATATGCTGCTCAGGGTAGGGACTATGATTGCTATGTTTGATAAGCACTAAGTATGCTTAAAGGACTTTGTAAATAACCATGTCCTGTACATAAAGAATTTAACAGTACCATTTTCTGCCCTACTTTAACTGGTGTGATTCCTAAATTGCAAAGGAACACTAAGCATAGATTAGTAGTGTTCATATTTGAGCAGCTACTTTTACTTTCTATCGGCTGCTCCTGCAATGAGCTCCAAGAAGGATGGACTCAAATTCCCATTTGGAGCCCTACTTCAAGTCAGTGCAGCTCCATGTGGTCACAGGGGTCTGCTTATGCAGCATTTGTAATAGGACGGCGGTGGGGCAGGTTTACAAATTATATAAATGTGCTTTCATTTTCTACCCCAATGATTAAGGCTATGATTCTGCCATGGAGGTCATGGATTCTGTGACTTTCTGGGACTTCTTTGGGGGCAGGGCTGGAGCAGCTGTCAGCCCCAGGGCCAGCCCCAAGCCACTGAACAGCTGACTGACAGCAGCCAGCCCCAAGCCACTGAACAGCTGACCGGCAGGCAGCTCCAGGGCCACTGGACCAACTGACCAAGGGCTCAGCCCCAGAGCCTCTGGAGCAGCAGTCCCCTGGGGCTGGAGCAGCAGTGGTCAGCTCCCTGCTGCAGGAACAGTGGTGGGGCTAGAGCAGCTGCAAGTCCCAGCAGCACTCTGTCCCTCCTCCTCTCCTAGGTATTTTTAGTAAAAGTCATGGACAGGTTGTGGGCTTCCATAAATTTTTGTTTATTGTCTGTGACCTGTCTGTGACTTTTACTAAAGATCACCTTGCTCAATCAGTCCTTCAGCCTTTGTATAGTTTGCACCGATCACAACACATCTGCCATTCTTCTCATATCCTGGCCTCCCTTCTCCATGTACGGCCATGTCTTTTCACAATAAAATCTTCCCATCTCTTTGGAGGTCGGCCGAGTGGTCATTTCAGTTCCCATGGGTACCACTCAGCAACAGCTGCAGTCCATCGATTGTCAGTGAGCCTCACTATATGCCTGGCCCATTGCGTTTTACTATGCCTGCTCTCAATAACAACGTCTTGCACTTCACTCTGCTGTCTGATCACTTCTTTGGGAACTCGGTCGCGGACTGAAATTCCCAGAATTCTTCATCGCCCTCTCCGTGACAGACAGTTGCTGCTCCTCTGACTTCATCAGTGTCCATGTTTCACTGCCATACAACCTTGCTAGCAGTACTGTTGAATTGAAGAGGCTGGCGAGTGTTGCCTTGTTGATTTTTTTCCTTAGAGAACATCCTCGATAGAACTGAATGTGCACCAGCCTGCTTTCTTTCTTCGCAAGAGTTCACCTTCCTGATTGTGGCGCATGTTAATTTCTTGGCCCAAATAGACATATTGCTCAACTTCTATTTGTTCTCCCTTGATTTGTTATCTGGGTTTTTGGGAAGGTATCAGACTGCATAAATTTAGTTTTGGAGCAGTTAATTTTCAGTCTGACTTGGCTGCTTTTTGTGTTGAGTTCTTGCAGCATTTTCTGCAGTTTGATAGTATTTTCGGCTATCAACACTTACTAAAAATACTGTGACAAAATCTTAGCCTTACCGATGATTCATTACTAGTTTTTCTGAATGTAAAAAATCCCTGCCTGTAGCTCCAAATGGATCAGAAGCCCCCAGATCAAAAACTAGTCTGTTCACAGGATTAGGAGCTAGCTAATAGTTGCTCATTGAATAGATCCATAGTGAGTGTCCTATATCTAAGCTTTTATTATTTTATTAAATCTCATCAAAATCCCTGTGGTAGCAAAACTATTCCTCAAACTGTGATCTTGGATGTAAATCAGTGCAGACGGTGGCATGTTTTCTTCTAGCCCAGTGGTTCTCAAACTTGTTCTGCTGCTTGTGCAGGGAAAGCCCCTGGCGGGATGGGCTGGTTTGTTTACCTGCCGCATCCTCAGGTTCGGCCGATCGTGGCTCCTAGTGGCCGCGGTTCGCTGCCCCAGGCCAATAGGGGCTGCGGGAAGAGGCGCGGGCCGAGGGACGAACTGGCTGCCACTTCCAGCAGCTCCCATTGGCCTGGAGCAGCGAACCGTGGCCACTGGGAGCCGCGATCGGCCGAACCTGCGGACGCGGCAGGTAAACAAACCGGCCCGGCCCGCCAGGGGCTTTCCCTGCACAAGCGACGGAACAAGTTTTGGGAACTGCTGTTCTAGACAATAGCTATCTTGTACTGCCCCGTTACAGTAGTACATGAACACCTCATAATCTTTTAATGTATATATTCTTTCAACACCTGGTGAGGGAGGGGAGTAATACTGGCTTTTTTTTTTTTTTTTTAATTGACAGGATGTTGAGGCACAGAGAGGCTAACTGACTTGCTCAAGGTCATACAGGAATTCTGTCAGAGCAGGCAACTGAACCTACATGTCTCAAGTCCTCAGCTAGTGCCCCAACCGCTGTCCTTCTCTGTGTTAGCTATTTGTGTAGAAATAAACTGCATTTACATAAGGAAGAAAACCAACTGGATAAAGCACAGAGGACAAAATTAAAAACTAAACTGGCTCCTATAAAATTACTTTAAAGGTGAATGAGAGTGTGTGGGTTTTTTTTTTTTTTTTGGGCTTCTTTCTAATATATTTTTAAAAAAGGGCCTGAATGCATTTTCTCAGGAGGCTGTTGGGAGTAAGGGGGCCGGGGGGGGGGGGATTGCTTTTGTTTGTTTTTTAAGCGTGGAAGTGGTTTTTGCTTTTTTTTTTTTCCTCTCTCTTTCTTAGAAACAATAAATCGTCTCTCTGTCTGTTGGCAGAATTCTTGGCTGCCCCAGAAAGGTGAGCTGGGAGGGTTCTCATTCCATAATGTAAGAGCCAGCTGGCCAAATCCTTATCCAAGAAGTTTTCTCCAATTCTTTAGTTAAAAGGGGTGTTGTTAAAAAAGAAAAAAACCCATAGTTTTAAGCAGTGACTATAAACTGCTTCCTCTCTCAGGTTCCAATTCTGCAAACACTTACACTCTTAACTTCACTACTATGTACTGTCCCATTGATTTCAGTGGAACTACTCACAATAATAAAGTTAAACACATGCACAAGCAGCATCAAGGTCTCAATTAGGTTTCACTTCCTTGGTATCTCTGATGTCATAAACTTACTAGTTCTCTGGTCACCCAAAATACCTGGGTAGATAAGACCTGAATTTCATTTAAAGAAAGTCAAAAGAAACATGTCTTCTAGGCCATCTTCACACATACTTAATGAGCAGAAGACCCACCCCAGCATCATGGAGATACTACAGGCTGAGATTTGTGGCCTTCCCACAGTGATTAATTGACCTAATCTTACCCACAGGTGCTGTCAATAAGAAACTTGAGAGCAGACAAAAAAGTGGGATTCAGGGTTTGTTTTGTTTGGTTACAGTGTAAAAGGTGAGTCTATATATGGTTTATAGCGGAAAACAGAATCAATAATGAAAAGTAGCTATGTAAAGACAAAGATGTGTGACTGGGGAGAAGATACTTGAGAGACCCAGTTTTCTAAAACAGTAAAGGACCTTGCAGTTGAAGTGATGCAAGTAGGAGTAAGGAGAACAGAGGGGCATGTGTGGCTGCAACGAGGTAAGTTTTTTTGCATTAATCTTGAGAACCTAGAAAGCATACAGAAGATTTAACACTATTGTGGGTGTAGTAAGACTTGTATTATCCTGCAGTACAATGATTACTAGATATTGCCTGATGACTGGATATTTTTATCCTCTGCATATCACTGGTTAGTGGTGAAAGATCACCCTTGCCTCAAAAGATGTTTGTGAGGTGACATTTTGAAAGGCATATTTGTGTTTTAAGAACTCTGTTGTTGCAGTGCCTGGATACAATTGAGAAAGGAATGTATATGGGTTTGTCTCTTCTGAGAGAGGGTGGTGGATATAGGAATTACAGTGTTCATGGGACAATAGATGATTTGCACAATAAGAAAGTGGTGTGTGTGTATATGTACTGCTTAAAAACTTCATTGGTATGTGTATCTCCTGCATGATTTCTGCGTAAATCTGTTACCTTATCCAATCTATGACTAAAAAGGACTACATCAATTACTGTTTAAATAACTTTAAGTAGATAATTCAAGAGTAGCAGTTTGCACAGATATCAAATTGCATTAGTTTATTCTACTTTTGTCTTGTTAGTACAAGTGACACATTTTTTAAAAACTGACTCTCCAGTCCCTTCTGCAGATATTTTTTAGTAGAGAGGGGCCCAAACCAAAACCTGGAATCTGCTGGCTCCAAACTCTGGGGAAGTTCAGCTCTGGAGCCAAGCCTTGTGGCTTTTGGGCCCACATGTATCTTTCTGAATGCGTTTTTTCTCTTACCTAGAACAATGGGGTTCATATTTTCAAATGTCCTGTACAAGAACAGGGTTTATGTTCTACTTACTTTTTGCCAGATACCTACCATAAACTTTAGGGCCTTCCTCTGAGTTTTTCTTCCTCAAGTATATTTTGTAGCTAGTGATACAGCCCATTTGCTGGTGGCCTGGAATTTCTTCCCATGAAACCCAAACACCATCTCCTTTTACTGCTGTATAAACCTGGGGGCCAGCTGATGGTGCTGCAAAACACAAGATTTTCTTTTAAGGACAAATGTTTAGGCTAGTTTAAACAAAACGTCTCAGACTGAATAGCCAGAGCTTGCCTTCCTGTTTCGAGTATCCTCTAGCTGAAGCCACTTGCCCAGTTCTGTTCCTATAAAGTGCAAATACGTTGATGTCATAGCACACATCATGCTTTATGTTCTCTGAAACGAGAGAGATTGGATATGTGGTCAATTGAAATATTATTAACCCAACTAACCATCTAAAGTGGAGACCAGGCTTCAATTTTATTGCATGTATTCTTCAAATTGAGCAAGAGGCTCTTTATGTTCTCCTCTCTGGCAGCTTTGCATCATCTCTCTGTTTGTGTAAGTAGCTTTAATGTTTGTGAAAGACGTCAAGCTAACAGTCCTGAAGACCGAAGTCCTTTATATAGCCATGGAGTGGGTACAGCACAGGCCACCACAGTGAAAGAAAAATCAAAAGTCTGAGGAAAATCTCTTCAACCATTTTTGAGTAATGGGAAAGCAGAGGAGGAAACAAGCTGTTACACGGTTCACAGCTTTAATATATATGATAGATGGCTGCTGTAGCAAAGCAGATTGGAAGCAGTGCCAGTGATGGCCTCCTATCCCACATTCATAACCATGGAATATGAGCACCTTCCCACTAAAAGGGTCTCCGGGGGTTGTGAGATGCTGCTAGTAACTCACTCTGCTCCTGGAGAGTACAAGATAGCAGTAGCATGAGCTTGCTTGTTGTTTTCTGATCTACTTCAGAGACAGCACAGTCCTTACTCCTGAAAGGCCCAGCCAACAAGGTACAGTCCTAATACAGTATATTAGAAAGACTATTTATTTATAGCTGTAAAAAGCAAAGTACTAATACCTAGATGGTCCTTCAGCATACTTTGTACTGATTCTATGGTACTGGTGGGATTAATGATAAAGTTGCCTTGTTAATCTGTTTGTGTTCAGACTTTGTGTAGCACTGTTCTTAAATCATCTGGAAGGACTACTACTTATGGAATGCGAGAGAACTGACACAGAACAGTCCATTTACCAGTTACAAACATACAGGGAGTCACTGACAATCTTAGTTGCGCTAGGTTAGACTATTATATAGCAGCCACTAAATATTTTTTAAATGCCTTAAATACTGTAACTGTTCATCTTGGTCTAGTAGAAATTAACAGTGAATCAGATGGTTCCTAACAAAGAGCTTTCTAATTGGAAGGAGAATCCACTTCTAAACTGTACAATTACCTGATATTGTTGTTGACAAATTGGATGCTGGAATTTTTATCCAGTTCAGATGGGGTTCAGGGCTATGTGTCTCTGCCCATTCCACTATATATCCATTGAGGAAGGCTGCGGATTCAACGGGAGGCTCCCAACTGACAAAGATGCTGTTATTCCCCATTGGTTTAACAGAGATGCTTTGTGGAGGAGGTAAATCTTAAAAAGGAGGAAAAAAAACCACACAAGTTGCCTGTTACACTCCCTTAAACAATATGACTTATTTGAATCTGTTACTCATGGTCTGTTGTATTTTGACTTGTGAGAGGACACATATCCAATCTACTGCAGTTGCTGCCTTTCTTCATCTTAGTGCTACATGGTGTACAGAATCCTTCATCAGAGGGAAAAGCTCTTTGTGCTAGTCTGATTACAACTAAGCTGCTAAAACAATGGGGTTTGTTCGTTTGGCTGTTTTTATTGCTATCTTGTATCATGGTACAGGAACCGGAGCAGTGCTAGCTTTACACCTTAATCCCCATGGTCTTCACATGGCTTCTACCTACCAACCACTCTAATAATGCCCATGCTTCCACCAAGAGTCTGGAACATGTGTGATCCACATAATAGTAAAATTTTGCTTTCAGACACAGGGCCACATTACTCTCTTCTGCAGGGAAAAGCTGTGGGAGGGAAGCTGGTGACGAAGGTGGGTTAGGAAGTTTCTGTCTACCACTGAAGTATGACCATGCCACAGATCTGACCTTGGTACAACAAACATGGTTGAGGTGTGTCCACGCAGCCGCTTTTTTCACAATACAGCCATGTATCAACTGTCTCTAGCCATCTCAGGCAGCCTAAATAAAGAGGGCCTATATCAACACATTCTCAGCAGATATGCCATACTGTCTCAGCTGGGGAGAGAGTGTCTAGAAACAGTAATGCAGGGCAGAAAAAGCAACACGTGGAGTAATGCACCCTGTGAATATCCTACTGCAAAGTTAGGACAGGGCCCAGTAGGGGATCCTATCAATAGCTTAAAAATAAGCATTACTCCTGGGCTACAAGAAGGCAACAATGTGCCAGCCTAGGCTGCAGAGAAGGATGAAACCTGGCTAGCTGAGTCCAGCTGCTGAATATTAACCATGATACGTGGACACAATGTGCTTAGAGCCAATCATATTGCTCATTAATTACAAGCTCTGACAAATTATAGCATAGACAGCAAGCTTCATAAGCACTAATCTTAACTGTATAAAGAGGTAACAGGGCTTTGAATGACCTTCTAGTTTAGGCTGCTGTAGCACAAAAGCTGAATACTTCAGAATGCAGAGTTCTGCTCTGTTCAAAAGCAAGAGCCAATATTTCTCGTAACTCAAGCAGTAAAGGTGTTACCTAAAATACTCAGATCAGTAATGATGGATGTTGGAGGTGAGTTTCCTTTTGAATTATGAGCATAGACCATTATATTATAATCCACCTTGGGGAGGACTCTTGTGTAGTGGGTTTGTGTGGTAATGGTCACGTTTGTTCTAGGACTCGTCTGGTTTAGTGCTTGAAAGTCCAGTATGTAATGCAGGATCTTTCCTCTTGCTTCTGACTTGCTCATAACCTACGAAGAAATATACTGTATTACTTTTCCCCATTATTTTCCTGGCAAGATCACAAATATTCAAAAACAGGAATTTGCCAAAACTGTTAAGAGCACCTTGCACTAGCACTGTTCAACTGAAATTAGTTAACTGAAGTGCTTCAAGAGGCTTTGCAAAGTTTTCACATCTGCTCTTGGATAAAGATGTTGTTAGCTGTCTGAGAACTACACATCTTACCAAAAGCTATGGCTAGCAGTTCACAGGAGCGTCTGGTGCCTTTACAATAGCCTGTGAATAATGCAAGTACAGTATAAAGGTCAATATAGTAATAATTAACTCAACAGTAAAAGGTACAATGCCTAAAAAAATTAGCATAAACATACATGCCAGCAGAAGAGGCTGTAATAACTGATGAGGAATCATGTCTAGAAAAATACATGAATTCAGATCAAATATTTGGAATATAATTGGGGTGTGTTTTTGTTTTTATATACATAAAGGCTTTTCATATTCAAGATGTACCAAAGCCTTCTACACAGTAACATTCTGTTTCTGAGAATTCTGTAATTATGAAACAAATGCAGCAGCTATTAAAGAATCAGCATTGGATGTTAGAAAAGATATTATGAAGACTGGAGAAAGTTTACGAGGATCCTGCCATTTCCACTCTATCAAAAACAGCAATGAACTCTTCCAGCAGAGACAAACAGAATGAGATACAACAACCCTGGATGACCTTGTAAACTGGAGTAATAGTAATAGGATGAAATTTAATAGTGAGAAGTGTAAGGTCATGCATTTAGGGATTAATAACAAGAATTTTAGTTACAAGCTGGGGATGCATCAATTAGAAGTAACAGGAGGAGAAGAACCTCGGAGTATTGGTTGATCACAGGATGACTATGAGCCGCCAATGTGATATGGCCGTGAAAAAAGCTAATGCGGTCTTGGGATGCATTAGGCGAGGTATTTCCAGTAGAGATAAGGAGGTTTTAGTTATACAAGGAACTGGTGAGACCACACCTGGAATACTGTGTGCAGTTCTGGTCTCCCACGTTTAAGAAGGATGAATTCAAACTGGAACAGGTACAGAGAAGGGCTACTAGGATGATCCAATGAATGGAAAACCTGTCTTATGAAAGACTCAAGGAGCTTGGCTTGTTTAGCCTAACCAAAAGAAGGTTGAGGGGAGATATGATTGCTCTCTATAAATATATCAGAGGGATAAATACCGGGGAGGGAGAGGAATTATTTAAGCTCGGTACCAATGTGGACACAAGAACAAATGGATATAAACTGGTCATCAGGAAGTTTAGACTTGAAATTAGACGAAGGTTTCTAACCATCAGAGGAGTGAAGTTTTGGAATAGCCTTCCAAGGGAAGCAGGGGGGGAAAAGACCTATCTGGCTTTAAGATTAAACTCGATAAGTTTATGGAGGAGATGGTATGATGGGATAATATGACTTTGGCAATTAATTGATCTTTTAAATATTCATGGTAAGTAGGCCCGATGGGATGTTAGATGGGGTGGGATCTGAGTTACTACAGACAATTCTTTCCTGGGTATCTGGCTGGTGAATCTTGCCCACATGCTCAGGGTTCAGCTGATAGCCATATTTGGGGTCGGGAAGGAATTTTCCTCCAGGGCAGATTGGAAGAGGCCCTGGAGGTTTTTCGCCTTCCTCTGTAGCATGGGACACGGGTCACTTGCTGGAGGATTCTCTGCTCCTTGAAGTCTTTAAATCATGATCTGAGGACTTCAATAGCTCAGGATAGGTGAGAGGTTTATTGCAGGAGTAGGTGGGTGAGATTCTGTGGCCTGCATTGTGCAGGAGGTCAGACTAGATGATCATAATGGTCCCTTCTGACCTTAATATCTATGAAAACCCCTACTGTTGAAGGGAAGTGTGCTGGTGAAAGCCCCATCTACTGATGGAGAGTGCTACACTGACACAGAATCCTCCCAAAGTAGCATCAGGCTTACAATTTTTGTTTTTGTATTTTTGCCTTTGCATCAAAAACTGAGACTTCAACTTTTGTTATGAACCTGCTATCTTCAGTTTTTTAAAGAATCCATTTAGATGGCATAGGCATATCTTGGGTTTGTTTTTTTTTTTAATTTATATGCAGACACTAGAGCGATCAAAGGGACACTACTCTGTAGCTTAGATACCAAATTACAATCTGACAACATTCTCTAGTTACCTCATTTTTATTATTGTTCATAAGCCCGTTGCAATTTATACAACAAAATATACAGCAAAGAGATGTGGGCTGAAGTTCTATGGCCTGTGTTCTACAGGAGGTCAGGCTAAATGATCATCTAATGGTTCCTTCTGGCCTTAAAATCTTTGCCAAGATAAATACTAATTCTATGGCAGAGAACCTTAATTATATAGTAATCACAGAGCAATCTTTCTACTTGTCTATGATTTCTACAGCTTTGCAAAACTTTTAGCTCATAAATGAACTATTTGAGGTGTAATTATACCTTTAAGGAAACGTCCTAGGCAACTCAGTAAGGCTGTACAAACCACTATAGGTCTTCTCCCTGCTACAGGATTTTATAGGTTGGTTTCAAATTACACAGAAAGGTAAATTGTTATAATAATTGTTAAATTACTTTTCCTTAAGGGAAACAAATATATAAAACTTTAATCCAGCTTTCCCTCTCTGTAGAGGAGAGGGATGGAAAGCTGGTATTTGTGGGACCTGTGGTAAAACAATGGCTTATGTTCTGGATGGTGGTTCCATGGAGGTTAACGCACTTTGTTTCCCAGAGCTGTGTCCGTAAGCTAACAAACCTGAGATCAGCAATGTTACCTGACTCCATTCAAAAACCCAGAAAAACAATGCAATTATTTGCTAGATAGCTTTGTGTGCATCTAAAATAACCCACTGTGTTTCTGCTTCTGCTCAAATGCATCTTCTACCAGGTAGCTACACGTAATTAAAGTAACACTTATGGCTAGGATTTTCAAAGGAGTTTAAGGTAGTTAGGCACCTAAATCCCATTCAATCAGATCAGTTCACCGGGAATTGGTCACCTAACTTCTCCTCCTTTGAGAATCCCCATTGCAAAGTTGTGCCATTGGCTGCTACCTTAGCTTCACTTCAGTGCTGAAAGGATCTTTTTTTTTTTTTTTTTTTAGAAAACGATTAGTTAGATGCTGCTATCCAGGGACAAGGAGAGAGGGAGGTGGAAGTCCTGTCACTGAGAAATATAAAGAAGAAAAATCGCTGCTCATGTAATACCTGCAAAAAGATATTCTACCTGTGCTCCCCCTGCTGTGGAAAATTACTAATGAACACCATCTTGGGATCTGTGACAGTTCTGGAAGCACTGATTAGAACAACAGAAATAGTAATTCCTAGATCTGTCTGTCTGCCTAATACAATGAAAGAAAATGGATTCTTGTGCCTCCTCATATACAATCTCCCTGTTGTAAGTTTTTATAATATGAACATACTACGCATGGGCTTTCGCTTGTCCATTAAAGGCTCAATTTCAAGCCCACTGTCCTCCATGTAGTCTTTCCATACAAGCTTTGAATCAGGCCCTAATTCAGCATCTCCTCTGATGGCAGCTGGGAGAGCTGTCATTTCCTGGAAAAAATATACCAGCACATCTTTCCTCCTTTCCAGGAAGGGGTATAGTCTGATGTGCGTGTATTCCTTATGAGAATAAAGAATTGGAAAACAAACTCAGGAAATCGGAATGACTTCAAGAACAGCTGCTGTGCCTACCAATCGTCACTACTGTGGTCTGTCACTAATCTGAATGACAAACTATCTGTTTGTTCAGTGCTTTTCACATCTTCCACATCTTGCTTCAGAAGCTCAAGCTGCCTATTTTAAGTAACTCAGCCACTGTTCCTTCCAATACCCATTTCAAGGTGAGGTAACGTTTTTCTGATTCAGACAGCTATTTATAGTAATAGTCCTCTTTGCTAGAAAATGACACTCGTATCAACAACTGTCCTTTAGTAACAAATTTTCACTTCCTCCAGTTTCTGGAATAGAGGTAGGAAGGAAGTACAGTAACACCCTAGGCATTATTTGAAAGCTTATTGAGACTGGTTAACTGTAACTCATTATCAGAAATTAGCTGGTCAGCGGTGGCACTTCATGTTGGAGAAGGCCTGAATATATTGCTTTTAATTAGCAGAAGCATATTTGTTGTGACTAGAAGTAGCAGCTACTGTGTCAATAACTTACCAGATACAAAGGAAGTGTTACTACTTAATATAACACAAGGACCTGGGAGTCACCCAATGGAATTAATAGGCAGCAGGTTAAAAACAAACAGAAGGAAGTATGTCTTCACACAGCGCACACTCAACCTGTGGAACTTGTTACTAGGGTAAGTTGTGAAGGCCAAAACTATAACAGGATTCAAAAAAGAACTAGATAAACTCATGGAGGACAGGTCCATCTTGGCTAATAGCTAATAGTCAGGGCTGCAACCCCACGCTCTGAGTGTCCTAGCCTCTGATTGCCAGAAGCTGGGAGTGGATGATGGAATGGAACATTTGATGATTGTCTGTTCTGTTCATTCCCTCTGAAGCACCTGGCATTGGCTACTGTCGGAAGACTGCATACTGGGCTAGATGGACCACTGGTCTGACCCAGTGTGGCCATTCTGATGTTCTTAAATTTTGAAATGCCCCATGAAACTTTCTGCATTTTAGAAGATCCTCAGACTAAGATGATATAAATAACACCACAAAAGATATTTCAAAGTATGTCTCCCCACAGCAGGGATGAGAGTTGAAATGTTGGGGAGGGGGATGAGAACATGGGTATTGTCTCTCCTATCTCCGTGGAAGGAAGAGGGAAGTAGTGATGAAGAGCATTCCTTTTAAAGGAAAGGGGTGGGAAACCCTAGCTGGGACACTTTTACTCCCCTGATCAGGTACTGCTACTCGTACTCCATCCACTGGCAGGAAATGCTGGAACCCCAAAAACTCTTCAGCCAGGAACTGGCTCCTCTTCCTCCTCCCTTTTCACATTCCCCTGCCTGGTGAGTCTTTGCTGCACTGATCAAAGAAGAGAAGAAAACTCACAGGTAGCTGGATTTCCTCTCCTTCTTGGTCAGTTCCCTTAAGAGAGGCAAGGAGATAGCTCTCTCTCTCTGCTCTTAGCAGGGGAAGAGCAGCTGTGTTTTTCCTTGCTCTAAGACCTTTCTCTTCAAACACATGGTAAGACACAGTCCCTGCTTCAAACTTAACTATACGCCTTTAAATTCACTTAGACTAGTAAAATCTTACCTTCCAAAAGAGCGTGATCTTCTGTGTTTGGGAGTCCATATCCTGCCTTCTGTACCAGACATCTAACAACGCACTTGGCACTGGTTGGGGGAGAAAAAATGTGTAGAGTTTGACTGCACTTTTCAACATTTTGCAGATTTGTATCAAGGTATGAGAGAAAACAAAACTAAACTGAAACAGAAATGTTTTTTAAATTGCACAAAACCATGCAGCCTGGAATCCCTGAAGGGACCCTTTTGAATTTTTCATCTATGTATGGTACTTAGAGTCTCGGGTGAGAGGCAATTTAGAAATGTTTCTAGATGAATGGCAATATAAGTACTACGACAGGTAGGTTATGTTAGTGGTGTGATTAAGTACAAAAAACCCAAGATTCTAGGGCATCCACCCAAACCATAAAACTCAGATACATTCTTAAGGCTACATCCTGCCATCACTCGATTTATAATAAAGTGCGAACAAGATCAGCTGCTAACAGTTGCATAACACTTGGAGAGAGTATACCGTTTCAGCAATAAACCAATTAAACCTGTGGTTATGCCACAGCACTCAAGCACTGGATGGTTTTTCATTCTTACTGGCGCAACGTCTGCAAACTTTTCTGTGGCCACTCAAGACAGATCAACAGCTCCATAGATAACATTCTGGTAGGGTTTTTCTTGTACGATTTATATCTATTTGTGACTTTCTTTCTTGGTAGAAAGAGCACTTGTTCTAAGCTTAATGGGAATACACTGTTTCTTATTACGTTACTGAAAATAATAAATGTTCATAATAATTAGTGGTATCAAAAGTTGCAGTTAGCTCAAAGAAGAAAAATGTTCATGAAAGACCTTTTAAGATTTAGCAGAAATAAGATATCTGATAAGCTTTGGCTAAAGTTTTTAACAAGCCCACAGTAGCAAAAATCAAGCAAACTGAGTGTGGAGAATGTCCACCAACTTTTGGCCTATGTGCTCAGGTAGTTCAAAATCAGAAAAGTAGCAAGATAGAAGAAAACTAGTAAAACAAAAGATACTACAGATTGGTTCTTCAAAACTGATTTCACTAATGTATGCTTAAAGAAAAACATCACAACTCAAATAAGAAAAACAAATTGTTTCTAATAACCATAAAACAAAAGCAAGGAGCTCTTGGACAAATCTGACTGGAATGTGATTGGGACTGCATGCAAGGAGGAGATAAATTCTCAATATAAGCAATGCTAAGAACTGTTGCCCGTGATCACCTGTAAATCTCCCACAACCTTATTAATCTTAGCTAAAGGAGGGAAAAAGGTAGGATTTAGTTCTCCCAATTCTAAGCATTATTAGACAGTGAGAGAGGTTGTTTTTTTTTTTTTTTTCTTCAGAGAATCAAAAATGAATTTATCAAACTCAAATATTCCTCCTTCAAGGCTATTTTCACATACATCCTATACAAGGTACTTGAATGAACAGAAATTTCAGAATGGTGCTTAAATGTAACATGTCCCATGGCAGGACCAGACCCTGTAGAGACCTGAAAATAAGTAGCTTTTTAAAAAATGCATTATTATATTAAAAGCAGAGCTTTGAATTCTGCACATTAGTTACCTTAGGTAGTAATGTAGCCATTTTGTACCTATGACTTCTCATTCACTACTCCCATTGAGATCAGTTGTAATGAGGCTAGAGCATACTTGTTGATTAGTTTGAGATTCTTATTTCACATTTAGCTGGGAAAAAGACAAAATGCTTCTCCCCGCCCTAACTGAAATCCTAACATTTAACTGAAATACTATAGCAACCCAATGTGCGTACAAAGGGTTACAAGAAGGAAATTGTTAGTGGGGAGAAAAGTTCACACTTCTCTCTTGCATCAGTCAATGCCTCATATAGAAACTGATGCTGTCAATGGTGGTAAATTGCATGAGTCACAGTAAGATCTAGTAGGTTTTATAGTAACTTTCAAATATATCAAAGGAGTTGGTGCCAAATTAACACAACTTTGGGAGACAAACTTCTGAGAAGTCGTCTTCTTTAAGAAGAACTGAAAATCCTGTACTATGTGAATTTCATAGGGGGTAATTTGAAGTCAAGCAAGCAAACATATGACCTGATAGTGAGCATCACACATCTTATATTAGAGCTGGCACAAACTGATTAATACTAATTCTCTTTATGGTCTTACTATGTGTTCCTGGAAACTGTCACCTATTCCTACAATATGGAATAGCGGCAACATCTCCTGTTCACCTCATACTTTACTGTGTGTTTGTTTGACTGTCAGAACACAGTCAAGATTATGCTCTCTTACAATAGTGTAAGTCTGAAGCGACTCCATTGACTTCTGGATAGAGCTGTTGAGAAATTTTCCAACAGAAAATGCCAATTTGGTTCAATCAAAATGTTCCACAGAAATATGTCAAGTTAGTTGAAACTGACAACAGGAACCAGGCAGGTTTCTAATGGAAGCCTGTCTGGATTTCCTGCCACCATTCTTGGCCTCTTGGAGCCCACCTGGTAGGCTGATCGGTAGCTGAGAGCTTGAAAGTCCTGGCTTTCAGGGGTGCAGCTCCTTGGCAACCTCTGCTCTCAGGCTTGTGGCTCATTGGCAGACCGGGCTCCAAGGGTCCCCAGCTTCAGGGCAGTATGTCAGGCAGACAGCCCCAGAACCAGGGCTTCCAGGTTCTCAGCTCCTCAGCATTCTTAGGAGTCCTGGCTCCTGGGCTCCCTGCCTGCGGGCTCCTGGGCTTCAGGAGCCTTGGAAACATTTCAAAAAGAAAAGCTGAAGTTTTATTTCATTTTGATAATAAACAACATTTTGGGAATTCCTGTTTTGCAGGAAACTTCAGAAATGTAATTTTTGTTCCATTTCCAAATGAATTATTTTTTCTGACATTTTGGAATTTCCCAATGAACAGGAATTCCAGTTTCCGACTAGCTCTACTTTTGAATTTACATGGCCGTAACAGACGGTAGAATCTGCCCCACACTTTGCATTTGTTAATATTAAACTGTTTTCAAACAATTTCTAAATACATGTTAAACAATGGATTAACATGGCAAACTGCATATTTTATTACCTGCTTCTGGAGTCTGTATTCGAAATGTGCTCCAGTCACTCCATATTCCTCTGTTAGGGTGAAATTTGCAGCAAACCTGAAATTCATACTCTGTATGTGGCTTCAGATCATGTAGATTGTATCTTGTAGAATTTAAAGTTTCAACCTTTAATGGCATTAAATGTAAAGCATATGTAATGTTAAAACTTAAGAGGAAATAAAGGTTGAATGAAGTAATGCTATGAATTATGGATAATTTATATTCTGCCTGAAGCCTGTACTGTTACCCAGGGTTTTCAGAACCCAAAGTAGTGGTAACTTAATGGTCTTTTTTAGGTGGTGTCAGGAATAAATCAATGGGGACAGCTCCTTCGTTTGATAAGTAATTGGTACAAACAAGAGTGCTTTTACCTAAAACTACCTTTTTTTTTTTTTTTTTTTTAAATTAGGTCTTAATACATACTGTTCCGAGTACTCCAAGCCCAGTTACCCAAAGTCTGAGATGGTTCTGAGTGATCACCAGTCAGGCTTCCGGGAGTCCTTCTTCCGTCTGATTGGGAGTTTAGGTGTCAGCTCCTTGCCTGAAGACAAGTTTCCTTGAACTGCTCCAAGGCATATTACCAAGCACATAACTCATAGTGACTCCTAGTGTGTCACCATAGTAACTCCTGATGGCTCACTAATTTTCTAGTTTTAGCAAACTGCTCATTACTGCAGTACTGTCAAGTTCTGGGGTTACTCACTGAAATATGAATTTGGGAGTTACAGCTATCCTCAGGTAGCAAAAAAAAAAAATAAAAAAAAATACAATGCTTAAAACCAATGGCAAACTAATTCAGTGCAACCCTGAATAACCTTTTCAAAAAGGAAAAGTGTAATGAATATTTTGGTTTACAGTTTTCCTACAAAATTCTATAGTTAATAACCTGAAGATAACAAACTCTTCCATTGTTCACAAATTCTGTTCTCAATACTTTATATGATTTCTACTTTTTTAAAAAACCCTAATGTTTATTTGAGGTCCAACTTGGATCCTGTTAAAGTAAAAGGAAAAACTTCTATTGACTTCAATAGGAGTTGGATAAAGCCCTTCTTCAGCTTAACAAGGGTTGTAGTTTATCTCTTGTAACTCTGAAAGCATAATAAAAAAATTCTGACTTTTGCTGAGGTGTAGCAAGTTACTTAATATATGTCTGAACACAGGGCTATGTCAGACATGAGGGCCCTGATCCTGAAAAGACACAAATGAATATTTGACTTCACTGGGGCTATTCATATGCATAAAATTAAGTACATGAATACGCTCTTGCAGGATTAGGGCCTCACATGCAGAAAACTTCAGACCAAAGATGGTGTTTATGATGGATGTTTAAATTAAAGTTAATAATTTCTGATATGAATTATTGCATTATCCTAAATATGGTGCCAACATGAAGAGATGCAAATTTGAAGAAATAAAACCTGGTAAAAATAATTAAACAAAACCAAACATCAATGACCAGCAACTTCTTTTTTTTTTTTTCTTTCTTGAAAGAATTATTACCATATTCCAGGAGTGACTGTTAACCGGTCGATATCTTAGTCGAAAGCTTTGTGTCTGTTGTTGATCCTGCCACAAGACAGTGCAATTTGTTTCAGAAACGTTGTCAAATTTCACTAAAATATCTGTTGGAGAATGAGGTTTCACTAATAACAAAGACCCCCCAAAAAAAGAAAAAAGCCAGTTAGATTTTCTAATCACGTTGCATTAGTTGTGTAAGATATGATGGAATATAAATTTCCAGTAAATTTACACTGGGTCGCTTGCTTGCTTATTCATTTATTTAGATTGCTGCTACTTTACAATAAGAGCCCCCATCCAAAGCTCTGGGTGCCTTTGGCAACCTTTTGAAATTGATTCACTAAGGCATATATTGGTATATTCAACCTCTTCTTACCAGCTCCCTAGATCTGCTCATTTAAGAGACAAGTAACACTTACCTATGTCTATCAACATGAATGTAAAGGGTAGGGAAGAAGCATTTCCTAGTCTATTTGAGGCAGCAACCACAGCTGTATAATTGGATTCAAAATTCAACTTGGTCAGATTCAGTGAGCCGTATTTAGGATTCATACTTTCTTCTGCAAAACTTAAGCATTCTGTCTCATTTGTTAGCCTAGAACAAAAGATAAACCTGTGATTAAAATCTTCAACACACACTCTATGGGCCAAATCCTCAGATGATGTATATTGTTTCAACTGAGTCATACTGGATTACGTCAGCTGAGAATCTGGCCCTAAAGTTCTTTTTCGAACAACAAAATATTATTAATATGGGGTTGTACTGTTCAATTGTCGGGCAGTTCTGCTTGAAAACAGATGGCACGATCTGTACATGATGTAGCATTTATCTGTAGCTTCTAAAATGCCTAAAATATCATCAAAGCAATGGAAGGTTTTAAAGTAAACAAAATTATACCAAGATGATAGCACAGGGCCCATGGTGTACTTTTAAAACAAAATTATTTCAAAAACTATACATTTCTTGCAGCTTAGAAGGAATGCAGGATAGGTTACTCTTGTAACGATGGGGATAGCAACCTACATCGTATTTCTTTACACAGTGAGATACACGCTTTCCTCCTAGTCTATAATCTACTTGTATACCCTCTTATAGATTAGAGACTTGAAAGCAGGTTTCCATTACTTATACAAGCACCATTGCTATTATGGCAAAGAGCACAGCATGATAGGTGCTCTAGGAGGACAAAATGCCTTGTTGGTGTCCAAAGCCTGGTTGGGCAGCAGCTGAGCCTGTCCAGCTGGGCTGTAAAGGATGATAAGAATACATCCCAACTCCATGGCAGATTTGGTACAGCCACTTGGGTGGGAGGAGAGTTTCTGTTAAGGAGTTTCCCACCTCCCGTGCATTTTGACTCCCTAAACGATTTAGTTCTCTTCCTTTCACATACCAAGGTAGCCTGTGTGGGCCGAGAACAAGCTCCCTAGGTCTCCATAGCAGGATACAGGGAAACCTATATCCCTCCCTCGGAGTCAGTCATGGGTCCTCAATAGGATCAGAGGAGAGAGTTCTCCCCGGTTCCTGTGTTTGAGCAGCAAGTTTGGGGAATATATTTCAGAGCAATGGCCACTTTCCATTTCCCTAGCAGAGTTCCATGGCAGAGATACAAGCTATAGGTCTCTTAGTAAAAGTACTTCAGCTCATGCCATAACCGAGCAGAGAAGAACCTGCCCTGGACATATATTAGGACACTGGACAGTTTGAGAATGTTCCCTAGGAAAGGGCAAGCTTAAGCAGCTGTTTAATACCAGTTCCGGTATTAAACATCCAGTTTCAAGGGGGAAGCATGTCTAGAAATGGGGTATAGTTCCTGCACTTGCCTAGCCCAGAAGGTGCTGAGGTAATGTGGTGCTGCATCTGCAGGAAAAATGTGAGCTGAATAGGCTCCTTATGCAACTAGACTCACTTTCATGAACTTGAGTCATATACTGTCTCCGTTGTGCTTTTCCCCAAATGGTTTAAACATAAGACAACTGACTTTTTTGGGGCCTTAATAAAAAGAAATAGGCCTGCCAGAAATAGTAAGCTTTCAAGCTATTATTCAACTGTAGGTTTAAAAGAACCTTGTCCATCAGTTACTTACTGTACCACATAGGTAGTTTCTATGTGAGTAAGTCTTCCTTTATCCCAAGTGCAAGTAAGGTTCCCATCTCTTCCATACAGAATACAGGATACATTTCCTGGCTGGTCTGGAGGATCTGAACAGACACTCTTGTCAATATTTGAGGTAAACACTGGTAACAGAGGTAATAAGAAACCCTCTTCTACACAGTCTTGAGTTTTGTTTTGTTGCCTTTGTTTTTAAAAACAAAGAATTTGGGGTTCAGGCTGTCTTTTTACCTCGCTCTTTTATGGGAGACTGGCTTTTTACTTACTTAGAAGAACAAATTAAAGCCTTGATTTCTACAAGCTGTTTTGCATGGGCTGACCACTGTGCGGAGCCCCAGTGAAGACGATGGGATTCCACATAGACGCAGGGGCCTCAATTTGCACAGCCTGGATAGGACTGGGGCCCAAAAGCCTGCCTACAGCAACTGACAACTGCTCTTCAAAAGCTTTCTTTCCCCATGAGACAAAAGAGATGCAACCCCAACCCACTTCAGGAGTATTAGCTCCCATAGGCTACTAGAAACTCTGTGGGATTCCCAATTCACAGTTTCTTATTCACAACAGGATTCATAAGGGAACTACTGGGAGTTTGTGCCCTGAATCACAAATCTTGGGGATCCACTGGATCCATCAATGCCGAGACCCTATGTCTGCATTTTGGGGAACCCTGCACCCTCCAATGGAGGAATCTGTTGGGGATTTTTCCATCTACCACTGCCTTGGAATCTTTTGTCCCCATCACACTAAAAGGGGCATTCCACTGAGGAGGGTGGGAGAGGCACAAACATTAATAAAGCCTCATGTAGTATTTTACAAAGGGGGAAGGGTCAATGTGTATACAGTAGGCTGGTGATACATATGTCCAACCCCTTCCCAAAGTAAAGCATATTATATTACAATGGTGAATGCCCACACATGCATGGGGGGAGATCAGTGTATGGAGGACCCCGAGGCACAATCTGGCCCAGATTAAATAATTAACTAACTCTGACTATAATAACCTATCCATCACCCAATGGACTCACTAAAGTAGTTATCCACTACCACTTTGTGATGTGCTTCTCAGAGGTACATCACAGCTGATATCCTAAGAAGTGTTACAATAAGAAATAGGAAATGGCTTCTCCTTACTTCCAACATAGATGTCAATTCCACAGATGATTTTTCCATTCGATTTACATTTGCAACTAAATGTGTGTCTTCCATATGCAAGGACTATTTCAGACTTATTGAAAATTAGCTCCTTGCATTGTTCACCCTGTTTTAGCTGGCATGAGAGGGTAATGTTTGATCCAGGAAGGACTACAGAATCTGTGCTAGCGATCATGTCTCCTCTTTTGCAATTTTCTACAATACAATGGGAAAAACAAACAGTATAAATACTCACATGATCCCTTAAGAGTGTGAAAAGCCTTTTGTTTGAAATTTCCTAGAAATGTATCAGTATTTATTGCAAAAATTTATAAAAGGGGTGAAAATCAGTGCAAAAAATTAACTTCAGTTTTTTGGGTAAATATCAGGGTTAATACTGGGGGACAGGGGGAAAAATAGCAACAGATTACTGAGCTGCCATCTCTCTTTCCACAGTGGGGAGCTGGGTCCAGGGAATTCTGTCACTTTTCTTTTTAAGGACTTGGGATGCATTTGTATGCACGTGCATCCTTCACTACATTGCTTTATTTTAACAGACAGCATCACATTTATACTTAGACTAATTTATACATTTATAATTTACACATCTATCTAATGTAATGTATTGGACTTTTTTTTTACCATAATCAGTATTTTCATGTAAAGTGGTCTAAAATTTGTGTAAAAGTTGTTTTTCAAAACAAACAAACCAACCCAAGTAATAGCTTTTCTAAAACTTCAGAATTTTTGGAAAAAAATCAGTTATAAACTGAAAAAGAAGGGCCTTAAGTATAGGGTATTTTACAAAGCGAAGGAGAATCCTCCACCATAATCCAGTTCATGATTTGTGCATGGCACTAAATTTTCATTGATTTAAGGGACATCATGAATGAAAGCCAACCTACTTTCTTACTGAAAAAAGTACAATCCAAGGAGCCACCTGATAGCCGAACTTTATTTATCTTCTCTTTTAACAAAAAACACTATGCATATTGGTGAAATAGCAGCAATCATGCCCCTATTGAGGTGAATGGTAAACCTCCCTCTGAATTCCATGGGAGATATCCCTTATTTTCCTTTTCATAATTCCTGTGTAGATGTAAGGATAGGAAGGTGTAACACCCAATTCAAACAGATGTGCATATACATTTGATGTTGCTCAGTGGCCCTTCAGGCTACCCTTTGAATCAATACAAATCTAAAAGAGAAAGGAAACTAAATATTTTATAAAAAACTGATATGGGCAGTGGAAAATGATGGAGCAGAATTGCTATTTATTTGTTAACGTAGTCAGCTCGGCCTATTTGGAAATGGATTGTATGCAAGATGTGCCTCTCAGGTAACCAACAGCAAACCTCTAACTTTAAATAAATAACTTACAAGCAGTTATTTCCTGTAGTAGCCTTGAATTCACACATCAAACAGAAGTGAAACTTTGATTATATGCAGTATAAACAAATGAAAGTGAGTCGCCAATGATTGCATGTATTGGTTCTTATCTTGTGCACCATTTGGTTCTGAAAAGTACATTCAATAAACACCAGGCCTGATCCTCCAACGCCTTGCACTTTGTAGGGTTGTTTATAGTT
Source organism: Chelonia mydas (assembly GCF_015237465.2). Taxonomy (NCBI): domain Eukaryota; kingdom Metazoa; phylum Chordata; order Testudines; family Cheloniidae; genus Chelonia; species Chelonia mydas. Next base: position 86,752,905 of record NC_057854.1, read on the forward strand.
GTGCACCGTGGGTGTAAAATGCTGCCAAATCAGAATAGTAGTGTCATACATCCTCTATGACCAGGTGTAAGTGACAAGGCGGAAGGCAGCAGAGAATCACATCCACTACTCTTAACAGCGTTATCCAATTACCTGAAAATGAATTTTTTTACAAGAAAACAACCCAGCCAGGCATCGAAGTTATAGTAGTGTGACCCTCTGGAACTAAGATATAAGGAAGGTATTTTCCAACAAAGCACTCAAAGACTGAAGGAGAAACAAATTAAACTGTTCAAGATTTTCTAAGCGAAGTTTCTGTTTAGAAATCAAACACTCACCTGTTACTGCTTGTACCAAACACCAAATTGCCAAATGCACAAGCCATGTGGAGAACATTTTGCTCTCTAAAGTGAAATAAATTCCTTTTCCCTGTTTTAAAAAATAAAAAACATTTTAAAATACTCCTTTTGTTACAACATCTGCAACTTAGAGCATCCGAAGATGTATCTAATATTTAATACAAAAATAATCCTTTCACATTCAGATAAATTGTGGCTTACTGGGGGCATTGACTAGAGAGCTTATTGACTGCGTCTGGCAGACACTCTATCCACGGGAACATATGGACTAAGTGTGCCTCCTTCCACAGCACTTTAAAAGGATATAGCATATGCTTTTCCCACCCCACCCCAATAGCCCTTCTTTATCAGTCCACCAGTCTAAAAAGGCTATGTGGAGGTTAGCACCACTGCAAGTGCTAGCCATTGTAGTGTTTTATGGTTAGGAACCACAAAGACAGACTGTGACTAGCCCCTGTGCAAAGCAGGTGTAAGGGTCCCTGTTCACATCTTGCTCTCCTCCCCTTTCTTCCACTTCTTTGTATATCTGAGCAGGATTAGTCATCCAGAACTTCTTAAGGGTGACATTCCCCAGCTCCCTGGAGTTCTGCCATATTTTAGTCCTTGCATAGCTACAAGGAAGAAGACCTGCCAGGTAGGGACACTCTGCAACCCTTGTGTGCCACAGAGTTAAACTCTGCAATTTTGCTCTGTAGGAGCCCAGGGGAGAAGGAGTTAGGGGACAGGACAAGCAAATGGTGAGAAGAGAACAGTAAGCGGTTTTGCGAACTGGATGATCCACTGGCTAGAAAGCCACGGGAGGGGGGACTGGGAGGGGCACAGTGTTTGCTGCCACTCTTCAAAGTCTGCGTTCTGACTTTTCTTGGTTTACCCAAGATATTGCCCTGAAGTGAGTGAGTGCTTGTGGAAAGAACCAGAATGCTGTCTTCTATACACAGAACAGGTAGGAGAGGCAGTGAAAGCTTCCGGGTTAATGAACTCCAAACTCCTCCAGGGATTAGGGCATAGTCCAGCCTCACTACTGAGAAGGCCACTATGGGAAGTGTTATTCCAGCATGAGGAAATTAGTTCAACCTTGCCACATTCAAAAGATAGGTTATACGTCAAAGGCTCTATGTTCTCCTAGGAATCAGTCTTGCTGACTCCAAGAAAATCATGGATCAGGCCCTACACAATCATGAATTTTTTAAACATAGAAGTGGGGTGGTTCTTATTTGCCTTCTGGCTTTTGAGCCTTTAGGGTTGCCAATTTTGGTTGATGTATTCCTGGAGATTTCATCACATGTCATAATCTTTAATTAAAGATTAATCTTTAATTCCTGGAGATAACAGGCCAATGCTGGATGGTTGGCAACCCTACATGATGGCCATACACAATTTTTTTTAATGAAACCTGAGATTCTCACAATCATGTGATTCAAGGATCTAGAACTTTACAAAAAACACCAAATAATGCAAGACTTGTAATAAAATTGTGGAAGTTGGCAATACCACAATTCTTTGATCCATCCACTTCCACAAAATGAAAGGCAGCACTCACGATGCTGACTTTTAAACCGTTAGTTAAAGTCTACCATACAATAAACAAATGCCCAGGCAGAGGTAGTGGAGGCAAACACTCTTTTTAAAACTAAAAGAGATTTAAGCTTCAAGCTTCCAAAGGATTGATACTTTTATTTATTTATTTATTTTATTCTAAATAATATCTGTCTCCAACTGCACACCTATACTAGTTCTGGTCATAACAAACAACTTTAAAACATAGATGATGTTGAAGTGTTTGAACTTTATATATTGGAGGAGTGAAGGTCTATCAGGCATGTTGCAGCAGAGTGAATCTATTATGACTCTTATTGTTTGACATTTTGTAATGAAAATACTTCTATTGAAACATTTTCATGATTTAATTCTTTACTTCAAAGTATTTGTGCTGTTAAAGCTCTGTAAATCCTGAACCCTTTTCATGACATTTTGGGGGACAAGCCTGAGACATTGTTCTGGAAAATCCAGTCTTTGCTAATCTATTTTTACATTAATATGAAGTTTATTTTCCAGGCTTTTGGGGGGAAGAGAGCGGGTTTAGGCAAAGAAATGTGAACTATTTCCTTTTTTGAGAGGTATCTGAGGATGAAAGACAGAGGGGAGTTGATATGTGGTGGTTTATGAAATATGTAAGATTTTCAAAAATTACAAAGACTATCTTTTTAAACCTGTAATTATAAGCCCTTCAAACTGAAATCTTAAGTCCCACTGTAAAATTCCTCAGCCTCTGCCAAACTTTACTTACTGCAGTCACTGAAATCATCAGCTACCATACTGATGAGCAATCAGAGCACTAATGTGATTCAAGTAAATGGGGTGTTTTCCAATAAACTGAAATTGCCCAGTAACTGTAAACATCCTTCAGACAGCTTGCTTTATGACAGCAAAACCATAGCCATAGTACTGAGTCAACATGCCAACAACGCATCTATTCATATCCTTCTTTGGAGAGTTGCTTATTGCATAAGTTCTAGACAATGAAAGCACTATAAAATGAACTGCCCAAGTCACATATGCAAAATTCATACAGCATAAAATGTAAGAGCAAATATCAAAGGAGATCAGAGATAAACTTCAAACTTTCTTTTTTAAAAAAACAACAATAACCTTTAAGATTCTACATCAGGAAGGGGAAATTTTGCCACCTGTACACAGACTGAATAAAAGATAACTGAGGTTCTCTTTAAGCTTGTGAGGTAGCAGACCTATGAAGAAAAAGTAAAAGGTACCCCGTGCTTATGCATGCTTACAACTATGAAGTCTACATGATATGCAGAAGTACTGATGACTGTGAATTCTGTGTCTTACAAAAAGTATTACAATTGTCTTAAAGTAACTGATCAACTAATTTTTACTTCTTAAATAGTTTGTGAAGTATATCCTTCACAAAGGCTTTGCAGTTCACCTTTAAGTCTAATGGTTCTCATTCAAAAAGCGAAGAAATTCAGAGTTCAGGCAGAAACTTCATTCTAAGCAGGATATACTGCCATTGATAGGAACATTTGAGATGTCTTTCTAATGATAGCATGACTTCTGACAGTGCATTACCTTACATGCATTACAGCACCTGCAGTATGACAGATCACATACCATTTAGGGATCATGAATACTATACTAATAAATCTAATATCTGTTTTTCAGCACCATTACACCACCAACAGTGGTACTGATAGTGTAAAATCTAGTGGACACCAAGAATAGGAGTGTTTACTACTGTATCACCTAACCTAGTAGGTAGTCTGAAAAAACTGCCTGCTCCCTGTCTATGGTAGTGCTTACGCTGCTGGTCGCACCACTGCAGCTGCACTTTTGCTGAAGATATTTTCTAGACAAGACCATGACGAGTTATGGATAGAGTTACAGCACTTATGGAATGTCCTTGCTTTTGTGGGTTGACAGACTTTAATGTTGAGCAAAGAAAGGTGTGAATATAGCTGTATGCAGATGTCAGAATGACTGGAACTATAGCGTTTATATGACAGCCTAACCATTCTGCTGTTGGGTAAACATATCTTAAACAATTTTTTAAAAATACCTGTAACTTACTTACAACAATCATATGGTCTTGGGGGCGGGGGGGACCCTCCAACTTTGTTTTTTTGAATGTGGGGCTTTTATTCAAAATATTACATTTTTATAGTTTTCATTTGGATTATTGACAACAGAACCCATTACCGGGTATAGCGTGAATCCAATAATAAGAAACCACTCCATGGTAATATGGATTTCTATATTTAGCGATAGTTATGCAATAGCTCTTTAGGGTGGGGATGGTCTCTTTGTTCTCTGTTTTGTACAGTACCTAGCACACTGGGGTCTTGGTCCGTGCCTACAGTTCCTAGGTGCAATGGTAATACGAATAATAAATGTATAAAATATTTAACCATTAATATGGTTACTTTGGGCTTCATCCTCCTATTGAAATCAACAGCACAGCTCCTGTTGGCTTCAATGGGAGCTGGACTGGACCCATTAGATAATAGAAATATCTTAATTTCCATTCCTATGCATAAATGGCTTGCAAAATGTATTTTAAAAATGCATATTTGAATTGTGGAAGTATCCAATATGCATTGATATAACAATAAATGTAATTGTAACATAAAAAGGCAGGATGTCAGAAGTAAATATTGAATCACTAATAATAGCGTTTAGCGACGGTGTAGTGTCAGTACTTATTAATATTCCTACACTGTCTCCTTAAAGGCGTAATGACAGCAGACATTCTCAGCCTCGAGTACAGAGTCTCAAAAACGTTTGTGAGCACTTTCTCAGGGATAAATATATTTGAACCCATGGCCTGCAGTTTATCGTTCAGGATAGTCTTTCCTCCTTCCCAAAAGCTTGTCTCAACTAACTAGAAAACAGGATGCTGATCCAGCAGGGCCTCTTCCATCTCTAACTTCTGTGGGCAAGATACTCCTCTCTCTGTCCTTTTATTCTGATCACAGAATAGACTTGCCTGTTTTCACGGACGTGGCTCCAGTCACCAGGGGAGAGCTCCTGAGGTACCCAAGAAAGGCCGGCTCCATCTCCACCACTGACCCAACATGACACGTCCCTTCCAGCGTGTCCTTACAGCGGGCTTCAGGGGGCGCAGCTTTCCTGTTCAGAGGGAATTTGGAAAGGGGGGGGGGGCAAAGTCTGACCCTGCATGAGACTCCCTCAAAGCCCAGCCTGTGGGGCCCGGCGCTGAGCTGCTCCCCTCACCCCCAAGCCCCACAAGGAGCCCCCTGTGCCCTGGTTGCAGCGAGCTGAGTTCAGGTGAGGGAGACAGCACCGCTCCCTCCAGGAGGGGACCCTTGCCCAGGGAAGAGGCTGGAAACTCCCCCCACCCCGTTCTTGGCAGGCCGCGCTGCCCCCCAGACTCTCCCCTCACAGCCCGGGGGCCACTCACCCCCCAGCAGCGCCAGCCGGGCTCCGCGCTTTCGCCGCCCCGCGGAGCCGCGCACACGCGTGCGCCGCGCAGCACCAGCCGGGCGAGGACAGCGCTCCTGGCCCTCCCCCGGCGCCCGCCCCGCCCCGCCCCGCCCCGCCGGCCTGGCCCCGGGGCCGAGCGGCGCTGCTGGCGGCGGCTCTCCGCGGGCGCGCAGCCCTCGAGCGCTGGGGGAAGTGCCGGGCTGAGGCAGGGCTCAGCCCCTCCGCGGGAGCCGGGCTCCTCCGGCTGCCTGCCCGGGTCCTGGGCAAACCGCGCCGCGGGGGCACCGGGGGAGCTCGCTGCTGCGGAACCCCCCGCGGCGCCTCTCCGCCCCTGTAGGCGCCGGCGCCCCAGCCCCGGGCAGGGCTGGCCGCAGGGCGGGAGGCGGGGGAGAGAGCCAGGTTGGGCGGGGGCGGGGGCGGGGGCGGGGCGGGGATAGCGTTGAGCATACTCAGAGCTGTGGAAGCTGTTGAGAGGCGCTGGGTACCATCATGACCCCCCCTGCCCCCCCGTCAACTAAAGGAGCCACTGGGCAGAGCTCAGGGGTGCAGGTGCTGGAACTAGGGGTGCGGCGGCACCTCCTGGTTTGAAGCGATTTGCCTCATATTCATGGTTTAGGGTTTGGTTCAGTGGCTCTCAGCACCCCTCCCCCCCCCCCCCCACACTATACAAATTGTTCCAGCACCCTTGGGTGCTTGTATTTATTAATACCACCCTTATTCGCAGTTTACCCATGCAGGGCCAGTGTATGGCTGGGGAGTGTCCTGCCAGCCCTTTGGCTCACACCTTCCGTCCCCTCCATGGTTGGGGATGGGGGTGGGTTGTTGTTTAAAATCTCTGCAGTAGCATCATCAAATGTACAGGTGCTGCTCCAGTGAGAGACTTTCTCTTAGGTGGGTGTTGGATCATGCCCCTCGTAATGATTATATGATTTGTAGTGCCTTGGAGCCCCAGCCACTGACAGGGACCCTATTGTGGTAGGTGCTGTACAAATACAGACAGTCCCTGCCCTAAAGAGCTTACAGTCTAAAAGCTTGAAATCCGCTGAAGTTGCTTAAATCACTTGAAGGATACATTCTATTTTTAATCTTCACAAATATTCCAAAAAAACCCAAAACGCTTCTGGAGACAGCAAGGAGGCTGGAGCATTGACAGCAAGATGGAAAAGGACACGTTAAGAAACAACAATTAGGGAAAGTCCAACCTTTTCTGCTGCTTAACCAACTTTTGAAAACGGTGTATTCCCCAACTTCAAGCTGACCCTGACCTACATTACAGCTGTTTAAGTGGGCAATGTCTAACCCAACACACAATCTGCTTTGTATGCCCACTCTTCAAATATTAATTACTTTTAAAATTCTGTTTAAAAAAACACAAACAAAAATAGCTCTCAAGGAGATGGTGGGCTGAGGGGGGCAGTCCTCTGCATTCTTATTTTTATTTTTTTTAAATATGGGCTAGGTGACCAGAGTATAGGATGCGTATACTATTCTACCATTCTAGAAATTTGGAGAGAAAGAAAAGGAATTGCTGAAAGGATTTTGCTCAAACATTCCCTCCCACCTAATTTTTTCCTTTCTCTGAGCAGTGACACAAAGACAAAGCTATTGTCATTGTATTTTCCTGTTATAGGAAAACTTGGAGAGTAGTTTTTGTTCTGTGCTTAATCCCATGTGACTTTTTCTTTCCATGTGCTGGAAATCCTTTGCCTTATAGTTTCTCCTGTTTCAAACTACATGTTCCAAAGAGCTTTTTAAAGTTAATTTTCTGTAATCACATGCTCAGTATTATCTGATAGGACAGACTACAAAACATTAAGGAAAAATATAGTCAATTTCTACCTAAATTTAGCTTTTTAAAAAATGTATTTGTATATTTGTCCTTGCTGCTTCTCTTTTCAGGATCTGACAACAAGAGGGCACAGATAATAATGACATCCCCTTGACTAGCTTGAATTTCAGAAGACAGGTATTCTCAGGACGGCCATCCAAATGAATGCCCAAAGATGCATATAAAGTCTGCAGGGTCCAGAGGATTAATCTGTGAACTTCAGCTTCCTCAGCACCTCCATTTACCAAAACCCAAAGTAGTTTTAGTAAAAAAAAAACTGCTGACAGTTCACAGCACTGGCTTGTGTGAACAGTGCAGTTTTGGACCACATACATTATGAAAACACAAATTTCCCCAGTTTCAGTTTAGGTGTGAATTTTTCCCCCCCCACTTCTACATGTTCTTATACTGAACACTTAATTTTTCTCTTTTATTTTCAGAGTTCTTTGCATTACAGTTGGTTCCAGCATAGTCTTTCTACCATTTGTAAAACAAAGATTCCTACTATTCATAAAGGACTAGATTCTGACTCCCTTGCTCATGCTGGGGCTCAGTTCATCAACAGGGCACTGTGTGTAGTCCTTTGTATCAGTGGAAAGTGGGTGCAAAATGCTTCCAAATCAGAAGATCGCTCACTTCTCAGAATAATCACTTAAGCGAACGCATAGCACATTACTATACAAGTGGAGCCATTGAAGTAAGGAGAACCTCACAGTGAGCGAGGGTATCAGAATCCAGCTTAGTGTTATGGAGTCTGACAAGAAAGGAAACAAAACAAAAAGTCAAACTAGAAATTAAGATGCAATCTCTTTAAGCCTTTTAAAAGAATAACACTTGCTCAAGTAATTAGATCTTTTATTTTTATTTGTGTATTGTGGTAGTGCTGTGGACTAGGACCCCATTGTGCTGGTCACCATACAAACCCCATTGCCCTTTTCAAGGCTTTATTATATTTGAAATTATTTTTATTATATCCTATATGCAAATGCTTTACTGACAATATGCTGAGCTTGTCAAAAAGTGGAGGCACTAGACAGTCACGAAAGATTAAAGCAAAACTCTTCACAGTGTATTAAATCAGCAAATAGGTGTTTGTTTATAAGCATTTCTACTGTGTTCATCACCGCGGTCTCTGCGCATCATTTTGTTTCTCTACAAAGGATTATGCAGGCCAGTTTTACAAAGATCAGTACATCATTTAGCAATTTAAAACAGTCTGGTGCAAAACTGGGAGATATTATTCACAGGGCAGCTAAAAGCTGGCGAACAACTTGAGTAGTCACTCTTTTCAATGTGGTTAAGGGCTCAATCCTGCAATATGATGAGTATTCTGGCCCCCAATCCAGCTAATCATTTAAGCATCTGTGATTACTTGTGTTCAAAATTAAGCACATTCTTAAATGCTTTTCTAGACTGAGGCCAGCGTGTTCTACACCTTTCAGAATTGAACCTTGAAAGAAAGAGCATTTCTTGCTATGTGTCCCATAAATCTGAGAAAAGACAAATATGTCATCTACTCTATTCCCCTGCCATGCAAACCATTGTTCTTTGTATTACCACATTGTCCAATCCAATTTAGAAAAGTCCCAAGTGACCACGCTTCCATGTCCACTCCTTGTAAACTATCCCACACTCTGCTTGCAAGACCTCAGTCAACCTACATTTTCTTTTTAATTTTGTTTAATATTGCTACACTGTCCCTAGCTATATTTCCTTGTATCACCATAAATAATTCCTCTCCGTCCATGAAACATGCAAATATTTCTAGACTGTTACCGTATTGTCATCACTTACCTAAGCTATTAATACTTCTCTTTGAAGTCACTCCTTCCAATCATTTTTCTCCTCTGAATATCCCCGTTAGTCAATATTGTTCTGGTAATGAGGTACCAGAACTGAATGTTCTATTCTAGGAGTGATCACACCCTGGACCATATAGAGACAGACTTCACTATTGCACTACTGTGGCAATGCACTTCCTCCACCTCCGCAGGCTTAGCACTTCCCCCTCTGGCGGTGGGGGCCTGGAGTAAACCAGCTCCATTCTGGACAGTGTTTACTCTCCCACTTGGGGGTTTATTTCCCAATATTTTCTAGGCAGGCCTCAGGGCAAGCCCAAAGAGTGCCCCTCCACCAAACGAAAACAAAAATAAACCAATTTCAACACAAAACAGACGGGAATAGCTTTCCCTACCCTCACTCTGAGGGTGGGTGGCCTTGTTATTGGCTTTGGGGGTGCCCCTCCTTCCTCTAAACTAAACAGGCAATCTGTTATGTAGCTTCCTCTGTAGAGAGGAGAGCAGCCATCCACTCGGGGGGCACCCTTTCTTCCTGCTGCCACTAGCCCTGCAGCAGCTTGTCTCTCCTCCCCTCTCTCACTGGAGGTGGAGTTTTTAAAGGTTTCAGGCAGCCTTTAAATGGACATAGGGATCCCTAAAGTAATCCCTTTTCAGTTTATAGAGAAAAGAGTCTTTATCATTCTAGGGTTAATATACCTGTCTTCCAATGCCAAGCAGAGATCAGAAGAATCCTGTCAAAAATACAGGAGTCTATTATCTAACGAGAAGCGGAACATAAAACAATAAGGAAGTGAAAGATCAAGGCTCCTGTAGAATTATAGACTTGGGCTGACAGCAAAGTAGAGTGTCTGACCTTGATCTTCCCATGGATTATTGGAACCTGAAGTTCATTTTATGAAATGTATAACAGGACTGACTGTGTTTCATTGTGGAACATGTATGTTTTTGTGAAGGTTTCAAGCAATTCTGTATATTGAGTCGACCACCCTCTCACAGCTCTCTAGCCTGACTTTGTCACAATTACATAGTGTCTCCACTCAAGCAACCCAAAAATATGTTGACCATATTGCCAAGTGCCGTCATGTTGCATTACAAATTCATGTTTAATCTCACGTTCACTATTATGCCAAGGATACTCTTGTCATCACTACTTTCCAGTATTCTCCCTCCCATTGGATATGTAGTTTAGATTATTTTTCTTCAGATAGAATGAATCTCTGCAAGTTAACAGATCAGCATACCATTTTCCCCCAAGCTTTCATTTTGCTATCTTTGCCCATACCTTTAACTTCTCTTGCCCCTTTTGTTTTGTTTTTCTGTTCTGTCTGATGTTTGCAACCCCTTACAATTTAGAAGCTATGCAAGTTTCACTAACATGCTGCTGCTCTCTTCCTCTTTCAGATAGCTCTTGCCTTATTTAACATGCTCATGAACTAACAGTGATTCCTGTGCTACCCCCATAGACACCCATTCCCCAGTTCAATGCATTCCCATTTACCATTACCCCTTGCATGCACTAATTCAGTCAGTTTTCCTCCATGTGTCGTTATTCTTTTTGTCCCTCCAAATTCTGCTCCCGTTCTTACTCTGTAGGCCTTTCCCATGCCTTGGTCGGATGGCAGCCAGAATACCAATAACTCCTTAAGGCCAAGACCGTTGGTTGATGTCTTTGATCAAGAACACAAGTTGAGTGATGATCATTAAAATAGCTTGCAGCAGTAACACTGAGTAGCTTACATAATACAAAGTTTATTTAATGTTGAAAATATAGAATAAAGACAAATAAATTGCTCCCCTCCATATTGCTGTAGAGAGTTATCACAGGCCTCATGGAGTAGCTGGAAAGACTCTTTATGTTACAGCTTAAATGAAGTGGAAATCAAAGAATCTTGAATCCTCAAGCCATCCGTGTCCCCATTTGACCATATGAGCTAGTATCATTCAGCTGCCAGCCCTCATGCTTCTATTTTCACTCCCCCCTTTTTTTTCCCTAGCATCCTGACTAACCATGGTATCCGTGGAGACAGTCCTCCAGAGCCCCATGCTAGTGATTCAGTTGTCCAGGCCCTTAGTAGGCCAGTTTTGAGGTGGTTAAACTTTCTTCCTACTGCTTCCCACACACACACACAACCAGCTTCCAGGACTCAAGCTACAGCTCCTCACTTCATCTCCCTTCTTTGCAACCATTCTATTTAACTCTGAGTTGAATGATCTGGGGCTACTATATTGCTCACTTGGTTTGCTTCACAATGCCATGCAAATGAACTCTACTCTGGCTCTCTGCGCGTGTGTGTATTGTTTATCTCAACAATTTTGTTCAGTGCAAGTTAGTTATCCAGCAGTATAAAAAAAGTTATATATCTGTATCAAATATAGTTTCCCCTCAACTGCTCTCCCATCCACCTCAGTACTGAAGCCAAGTTGATTTAACTTTGAGAGTATGATTTTGTGAGACATACCAATAATCTACTAAAATCTAAATAGCTAACAGTTGTTGAATCTCCTGCCCCTGCCCCCACCCCTTGTAGTAAGATTGATTCTTTATTACTTCTTAGGTATGTAGATTATATTGGGGAGGGAGCAGTCCAGAAACCCCCCACGATAGATGATGCTAATTGTTCATGGTTCTTATGATTCTCTTAATCCCTTATGTTTAGTGTTTGGTTATTTTCTCCTAATATTTGTTCCATTATTTTACTAGACATTACAAGTGATGTTGTAAAGCTAACATTCAATGAAGCAGGTAAATGTATAAAACCACAGCCATGACTTCTCACATCCTCTTCTAGAAACTACATATTTAGTTTCATTCTCTGCTGTTGCAGTCAGTCCTCCTGGCCATGTATGTACTTAATCCTCAATAGTGCTAACAAAAAATACTAGAGACCATACTGAATCATATCATCCTAATAAACATTCATGCTCTGCTTGTGTGACCACTTGAAATCTGATGTTTTCCGTTGCTTTGTTGTCCGGGTGATTTTTGATGTACCAACTGCAGTTTATTTACTGCTTTGCTTGTGTGTGTCTGCCTGAACTTTAACCTTTTATCCTTGCACTCAGAAAGCCAAAAATGCTATGGGTTAGTGCTTCAGCATCGCTACTTAACACTGTAAAACTTTAGTTTAGTCTTTTAATCCAATTTGTAGTAACTTCAACATACTTACCTGCCAAAAGCTTTATTCTGTAACTCACTGGTCACAGAGAATATTTAGACACCTTTTTATGGTGATGTACGGTAAAACTAAGCATTACCAGATTATTAGAAGAGTTATTCTATTCCGTTTAGTGTTTTAACACACTACTTGGTTCCTACATAGCACTTGTCATCTGTAGAGCCTAAAATGTTTTACAAAGGAAGGTAATTATCATTATCCTACTTTTATAGAAGTGAAACTGAGGCACAGTGATTGGCTGAAGGCCACACAGCAGGTTAGTTGCAGATCTGGGAATAGAACCTAAATCTCCCGACACCGGTCTAGTGCCCTATACACTAGTTCACACTTTTACCTCCTCCTCTACATAGCATCCACACTGTAATAGCTGAGTATCTATGTTAGACCTTCAGAAGTATAGATCATTCTGCAATAACAATGCATGTTTAATGGAATAATATTTAATTTTGAAATGCACTTAAGAGACCAACACAACAACTGAAGCAAAATAACAGACTCCATAATCATTACTGTTCTATCTATAACTCATCCCACTGAGCCTAAAGTTTGTATTTGTCTCAGGAGAATTCCTGATATGCCATCTTCTAAAGGTACGACAGGGATGATATCAAAGGATGATATCAAAGCCTTGAGCTTGAATGTTTTTGTTCTTGTGGGTAAAATCCAAAAGCCAGGCTCTTCATGGATTACTGTACAGTTTTTTGTATTTTTTTAAATTTTTCCTTTCTTTATCCACTGATAGGTCCCTCCCATTGAGATTGCATTAGAGCTGTGAGAAACAATAATAATGGGACTAGCTTAGCTCTTTATTGTGTAGAGTATGATGCTAAATTAAGACATACTATATTTACATTGAAGATCATAATAATGTCATGTACTGGCATGATATATGCATGCACCAGTAGGCCTGTTATTCAGGAGTTCCTCCACAGGGTGATACGTATGAATTGTGAGTGGGCCTGTTACGTCGCTTGCATCTGCACTGACTCCTACAGCAGAGGATGTGGGACCACAGCTTTTGTGCATCATAAAAGGCAACATCAGCGTGAGAAGCTCTCCCACACCATATTCTGACACCAGCCAGTTCCTCTGCACTATGTACAGAAAGAGTATGCCTGGCTGTCATGAGATAGCAGGTAAAGATTTTGCTCAGTGGTAGGATGCATGCAGCAACACACAGACATTTCTACTAGGGCTGTTGATTAATTGCAGTTAACTCACGCGATTAACTAAAAAAACTGCGATTAAAAACATTAATTGTGATTAATTGCACTGTTAAACAATAGAATACCAATTGACATTTATTATATATTTTTGGGTGTTTTTCTACATTTTCAAATATATTGATTTCTATTACAACACAGAATACAAAGTGCATAGTGCTCACTTCATATTATTTTTTATTACAAATATTTGTACTGTAGAAGTGATAAACAAAAGAAATAGTATTCAATTCACCTATACAAGTACTGTAGCGCAATCTCTTTATCTGAAAGTGTAACGTACAAATGTAGATTGATTGTTTTGTTTTTGAGTGCAGTTATGTAACAAACAATGTAAAACTTCAGAGCCTACAAGTCCACTCAGTCCTACTTCTTGTTTAGCCAATCGCTAAGACAAACAAGTTTGTTTACATTTACAGGAGAGACTGCTGCCTGCTTCTTATTTACAGTGTCACCTGAAAGTGAGAACAGGCGTTCGCTTGGCACTTTTGTAGCTGGTGTTACAACGTATTTGTGCCAGATATACTAAACATATGTATACCCCTTCATGCTTCAGCTACCATTCCAGAGGACATGTGAGATTTCTAAAAATAGCTACAGCACTCGACCCAAGGTTTAAGAATCTGAAGTGCCGTCCAAAATCTGAGAGGGATGAGGTGTGGAGCATGCTTTCAGAAGTCTTTAAAGAGCAACACTCAGAGGCGGAAACTACAAAACCCAAACCACCAAAAAAGAAAATGAACCTTCTGCTGGTGGCATCTGACTCAGATGATGAAAATGAACATGCGTCAGTCCACACTGTTTTGGATCGCTATCAAGCAGAACCCATCATCAGCATGGACACATGTCCTCTGGAATGGTGGTTGAAGCATGAAGGGACATATGAATCTTTAGTGCATGCGGCACATAAATATCTTGTACTGGCGGCTACAACAGTGCCATGTGAATGCCTGTTCTCACTTTCAGGTGACATTGTAAACAAGAAGCAGGCAGCATTATCTCCTGCAAATTGTAACCAAACTTGTTTGTCTGAGCGATTGGCTGAAATAGGATTGAGTGGACTGGTAGGCTCTACAGTTTTACATTGCATTCAAAAATAAGTTATTTTTTATACATGAACTTACAAATGTAGAATTAACTTTCATGATAAAGAGATTGCACTACAGTACTTGTATTAGGTGAATTGAAATATACTATTTCTTTTGTTTTTTACAGTATATTTATTTCTGATTACAAATATTTGCAAAGTGAGCACAATATACTTTGTATTCTGTGTTGTAATTGAAATCAATATATTTAAATAAATGGTATTCTATTATTGTTTAACAGTGCAATTAATCGTGTGATTAATTGTGCGATTAATTTTTTTTAATGGCTTGACAGCCCTAATTTCTACACCTATGTTTGAACTCTGCACTGTCATGCAAGATCAGCTAAATCCTACTGATGTGCCAGAGCTCAGTCATGCATTCTAGAGCAGCCAGTACATATTTTCCACTGTCCCTGGACTGGTGGGAGGAAAGGTGGTGAAAGACCGAAGTAACAAAAAAAAAAAAAAAAAAAAAAAGCAGCAGCCCTCAAGTTTGTAAACTTATCCAGGAAGTACTAGTAGCAAACCAAAGACAGATTCTATGGAGCAAGTAGTGGCATATAGCTCCTTAACACTTGGTGTATTAAGTCATCATTTTTTCCTTTATGCACTAAATGGCTCTATAGCTATAAAAGTATTTCTGAAGAGCAATGATACTGCAGGGTTCAGGTGAAGGAACCCTTCCCTGTAAAGTCACAGATTGAATTCTAACAAATGTTGGTTATAGATTGTAATGACTTTCAGCTACCAGCAATGTGGGGGCCTGCATGAAATTAGCAAATCTTCTCCATCCATTAACAAATGTTCATACATTAAAATCACCCTCACAATGGGCAATGATCGGAAGACTTAATGAGAGTCTCAGCAGGGAAGGCCAGACTGGAGGAGCATGGACACTGAACTATCCACTTGCCCTTAGAGGTCACTTCATCTATGTCAGAGTTGAGATTCATTGCTGGGGAATTAGACAGTAACAATGGCCATGTTTTTTACCTGTTTTGTTGACTAAATCTAGAACTTCAGTCCCCCTGGGTTGTTTATCTGGGATCTCACATGAGTAATATATTCAAGATTTAAACCGTTTGATCATTTAAAAATTATCTACAAGATCACTAACTTCTGTGCTTTGGGGTTTGTTGTAGTTTCTGTTAAGGAAGTCAGTATTTGTACTATTTAGTAAGGAATCAGGTTTGCCAGGACACTTCAATTATAACTACATGAGTTTTCAGTTCAATCAAAGTGTGCACAAGTTGATGGAAATAGCTCTGTCACATTGGGAACCCTCAGACTTAACACACACGGTGGCATATTTGGTCTCATTCTAACAATACACCTGTGTATATATAGTTACTGCCATTCTAACACAATATCTAGCCCTGCAACATCCTATGAATACATGGAAGGGATAGAAAACAATTAATTTTGCCCTGTACTGTGATACAAGAATGAGTAGAGGACATGGTGAAACTGAAAGGCAATGCACTTAGAAAAAATAAAAGGAAATTCTCCAACATCCAAGTTGTAAGTAACCCATGGAACAGCCTGCTGCAAGATAAATTTGAGACAAATGGCTTAAATATAATTTAAGAGGATTAGACATTTCTCCAACTCAGAATCCAAGCTGGTTTTCAGGGTCCTCTAACACCTAAAATATAATGCACATTTGAAATGTAATTTGGATCATTCCATCACAAAAAGATCCAGCAGAATTTTAAAGGACTGAGACAGGATGAAAAGAATAGGCATGGAAAGGCTTTCACATGAGGAAAGACTGAAAAGATTTAGATGGTTTAATTTAGAGAGAAGATTAGTGCAAGGGGACATGACAGAGGAATGTAAAATAATGAATGATATACAGAAGATGAATCAAGCCTTCCTATTTATCTTTTCTCACAATAAGAAGAATAAGGAAACAATGAAATTGAGTTTAAAACTGTTAAATGGAAATAGTTTTAGACCATTCATAATAATCTGTAGAACACATTGCCACATTCATAAGTAACGTGGAATCCATTACCACAAGATATCAGAGCATAGCAGAATTCCGAAAGGATTAGACAGATAGATGGGAAATGAGAACATCCATAGTCACACTAGATAGCATAAAATATTTTTAGAAGGGATATAAACTCTCATCCTTCAGGGCATGAGCCATCCACTAACTGGTGTGGGGGTTAAAAAGAAACTTCAGCATAAGATTGTTACTCCACATTGGATCAGGCCATTGAGACTTCTCACTTATTCCATAATTGTCTGAAGTAGTGATGTGGAAGTGGATAAGCTAACATAACCAAAACTCCATATTCCCCAAATGAGAAGTGGGTAAACTCAGTTTACACATGTTTAACCTAGACCACACTACTGCCCTGAGGCATCTGGTATAGTTACTGTCAGTTAGCATACTGGATTAGATGGCTAGGTGCTGTGCATAATCAAAATAAGGCACCATCCCTGGGCCAAAGAGCTCAGAAAGGGCAAACAGAGAGATAAGGGGAAAGACATGCATACGGAGTATATTTCCCAGATTTGAAGAAGAACTCTGTGTAAGCTGGAAAGTTTGTCTCTTTCACCAATAGAAGTTGCTCCAATAAAGATATTACCCCATCCATCTTTCTACATACAACGAAGTTGTATGGAATTGTGCTTAAGATATCCTGTTGCTGGGGATTTGCAATGTGAATGAATGATGTTTGTGACATGTTGTATTTGAAATATTTGTTTTCTTCATATACCTGTCAAAACACAGACCATCCATTCCAGCCCTGGAGTTGGATCAATTTCCTAGAGTCAAATGCAGGACTGTTTGACCAACACCATATTTGAGTTGCACTCATTCATCTATGAGGAAAGATGATCTGGGCTTAAGTATAGGGGCCCTGTTCTGCATGACTGGGAGGGAAATCCTGAACCCACTGAAGTCAATGGGCATTTTGTCATTGACTTCAGTGGGGTCAAGATTTCATCCCAGGTATCTGGATGACAAAAGGCATGCAGGATCAGACCCTTCTGGTTTGTCAAAGAGAACAATGAAACATTTCCAGGTTGTGAAGACTCCTGTGCATTTCTTGCTCGAGTAGTGTCTTGAACTGAAATGTCAGGATGTGGACAAGAAAAGGGTTTATTAACTTCCACATCTCACATTTTGGGTGGTGTGGCTGCTCTCTTACAATTTCCTTCCTGCACAAGTAACGATCACTACTTTTAGACCAACTTGCACGCTAGAAAAACAATGATGCTTGGAGACAGTTTGCAGTTTCTAAAATACCACCACAACTACCGGCTTAAAAAACTTACCTGGTAATAGAGTACTCTGTAAATTAAGTAGAAAGGTGAAAGATTTCATGGATCTGAATAGCACACTGCACATTACTAGGAAGCAGCCACAAATAGTCCACAACTATCTCCGCTCAAAACCAAGGAAAAGCAATTAGAAAGATCAGTCATTCGGTCATCCATTATTTGAGAAGAGCTTACAGAGCCTAGCACAATTTGAGAAAAGCCTGCAGAGTGCTAGCACAATTGGGTTTGTTGTCCATGACTGGGGCTCTTAGGTGCCACAATAAAAATAAATAGTAGTAGTAATTAATATTAAAGTGCCATGTTCCTAGATAGCTTGGTATGGATTTTATAATTTCTGAGCTTTAAGACTATTAATACACTCGTACAAAATCAATATTTGTTTCCTTTTAATATTTTACATTTCAGCTTGGAAGTAGGCATTCAAAGGTAACACTTCCTTTTAATATAATTATTATTAGCTTCATCATTACACAGCGAGAGAGGGATAGCCCTACAATTTGTGTATCCAATTAAGTCATGTATATACAGTATCCTCTATGACTCCAAGCACGTCCGAGACACTTGTATAAGCTTCTTTGTCACATAGTAAGAAGAATATGCCTAATAGGCTTGTACGTCCTATGAATAAAATAAGCGTGCCCAAAATACAACCAACAGGAACAAATGCATCTTACGGTGACCCCACCTTCTCCCTCTTATGCAGGCTGAGGACAATGCTTGGTCTTCTGCAGAATTTTATTTTGAGTCAACTAAAGCAACCAACAAATTGTATGAATGTACTCCTAAAAACTGGTGTACAACCAAAGATTTTGGCTCTGACCATTTATTTTTAATAAAAATAAAAGTCCATATGCAAATAAGATTGGGCCCTGGGCTCCTGACAAGCTACTAATGTGACTCTTGGTGTCTTTTTGGGCATCACATGGAAGTAATCGCAGTACCTCAGAACCCAAGTCTGCTCCATTGAAGTCAACGGGTGTCTTGCCATGCTCTCCAAATGAAGCAGGATTGAGCATGTATTTGCATACAGTGTAAACTAGGTACTAAAATATCATCAGAACTGAAAATATCTTAGAATTTGAGAGAACCTAAAGATCTCCCCCCTCCCCCCCCCCAGATTGTGTAACGGCAGCAAGCCAAAGCCTACAGCCCTTATTCAGACCTTAACTGTAAAGCTTGCACTGAAGGCAATGGGCCTGATTCTCATCACACTCACTTTATAACTCCACTGATTTCTCCACTAGGCTTAATTCTGTTTTCATTTCCACTGGGGTAAATTGGGATTAACCCCACTGAGGTTGCACTGGTGTAAACAAGAGAAGAATCCAGCTCAGTAAGTCTTTTAGTTTCATTGCTTTATAGTAAAAATTATAGAGCAACTGCAGTAACTGTACCAGAAAAGACATGCAAAATTTGTGTTTACATAGAATCTGAACCCAAGTGATTCTGATATTATTACTCAAGATGAATTGCACATTTGAAGACAATCTGACTACTCCTGGGGTAAGATACTATTCAACCCAAGTAAGGCTATCAGAATCTGGGTCTTGAGGAAAAAACTTAAACTCAGGCCATGTCTTCACTACAAAAGTAGGCTGTCACAGGTTATGTTGGCATAAAGCAGACACAGTTAGTATATTGCTCATGCATGTGCATATTTAGGTCCTTGCATCAGCACAGCATGTACTCATCAGGTGTCCCTGTGTCAATTCACAGTGAGATGCATGGAGAGATGTCTCATTGTGCACGTCATCATTGTCCTGTGCACTGTCTTTTGGGAAATTCAGGCAATGCTTATTAGAGTGGAAAGAAGTAGCTCAATGGTGACTGGGAGCTAGAGGTCAAGTTCCCAGCATGCAACTTTTGCCAACCCACACTAGCATCCATATCCCATAATTTTTATGCCATTTTTTAATATCCCACAAACCCATGTGGCATTATTCAGTGTCAGCCATCTCTGACAGGAGCATGGAGCCCACACAGCTCTGTACTAGTCTCATGACTGCAGCAAATACAGGACATACGATTCTCCAGTGTTATCAGAGCTGCAGGAAGAAACAAAATAACAGGGGACATGACGACTTCTTCAAGGACAGATTTCTGAGCTACATAGCAAAAAATAATTCAAGGATGTTGGTGTCATTCACAGAAAAGCTTCAGACGGTGGATCACTGCTTCTGGGCCGAGAAACAAGTGCTGACTGGTGGGATTGCCTCATGACTAGCAGTAGCTGCAGAATTTTCAGATACACAAAGCCATATTCCTGGATCTGTGTGCACTGGCCATTCCTCCAGAGAGAGCATGGACACCAGAATGATAGTTGTGTTGACAGTTGAGATGCAAGTGGTGATCACACACTGGAAGCTTGCAACACTGGATTGCTATTGGTCAGTATGAAATCATTCCAGATTTGGAAAATCCACGGTGAGGGCCATTGTCCTGTTTCTTGGGTCATTAATTGTGTCCAGCTGCGCAGAACCAGGGCTCTTGGAAATGTGAACATTACAGTGGATGGATTTGCAACAATGGGGTTCCCAAACTGCAGTGAGGTGACAGATGGGAGGCACATCCCTAGTTTGGCACCAGCCAGCCTTGCAACAGAGTACATCAGCAGGCCAGGCTATTGGTCTATGGTTATGTAAGCCTTGGCAGAGCACATGTGCACTGGTCTGGAAAGGTACATGATTTTTACACCTTTAAGAACACAGGACTGTTCAGAAAGCTGTAAGCAGGGACATTCTTTACTGACTGGCCGATTGCCATTAGTGATGTTGAAATGCCAATACTGATCCTGGGAGACCCAGCCGACCCACTGCTTCCTTGGCACATGAAGCTGTACATCGGCCACCTCAACAGCACCAAGAAAAGATCCAATTACATGCTCAGCAGGTGTAAAATGACTGTTGAATGTACTTCCGGATTGGTTCCCAGTGGTTATAGCTGCCTGTTGTGTCCTGTGTAATATCTGTGAGGTCAAGGAGGAAAAGTTGGTGCCAGGTAGTGGGGGGGGGGGGGGTGGCTGTCTGCTGAGTTTGACAAGCCAAACAAAAAGGCTATTAGAAAAGTTCAATGTGGAGCTGTGGCCCGAGGTGCCCAGGGCCAGGGCCAATTGTGGGGGGAAGGGAGAGAGGAGGGCCATTTGGCCTGGGCCTCAAGCTCAAAGGGGGCTTCAGATTTAGGCACTTGTTAATTTTTTGGCATTTGATAAGTTTCGCAACTTGTTTTTATGCGCATCCCTATCCGGCCAAAATGTGACGCACACTCTCACAAATTAGAGATGCAAATTTAAGCAAATAAGAGATGTGATTTGGTAAAAGATGTAATTTTTTTGGAAACTGATATAGATTTTGTCATATTAAAGAGTTAAAAATGTTCATAAATATTAATAAAAATTGGTTCTGATGGCACAAGATTAGACCGTGATGAACGTGTCTTCTCAGATCAGCTGATTATATAAACAAACCACTACTAGTGGCTGGTGCTGGATCAAGTGCGTGTTGAAAAGTAGAGAATGGTTACATTTTAGTGCCTTATAGTTTTACGTCTAGTTGACTAAGGAATTATTTGTGTGAGAATCCTTATCATCTTCGTATGGTAGCTAAAAGAGGTGACTGGTTGGTTGGTCGAGCCCTAGCCTGGTAGCTTGGTCATCATCATAGGCTTTCATAGTCTATAGGCCCAGATTCAAGGTGAAAATTTGTACAGTGAGTTTTGTGAGGACACATGTTTGAAATTTTTGGACATTATCCCTCTGTCTGTATCCGTGTTTTTACTATATATATGTGTCATCCCTTTGTCTTCAGCTCAGCCTGTTATATTATACCTTACGTGCTTGAGTTTTGATTCAGTGATAAGGATAATAACCTGTCTGACTGTTTCATTTTGTGTTCTTAATTAGTATTCCTTTGTTTTAAGTCTTTTCAGCATTTGTGTACATGTTTACAGTAGAAGATTTCAAGTGTGGATAGGCTACATATTGACCAGATAGATCACTGTGAAGAGGAGATTTGAAAGTGGTGCAAGCAAGAGACAGCAAAAACAACTGAGTGAAGCAGCAGCTAAGAGCTCAAAGCCAATAACTTCATTCCTCAAACCACTGGAAAATACCCAACAAACCATGCTACAGATAATGAAAACTCCGCAATTACAACAGGTGATATTTCGACACCAATACCTGAACATGAGGACAGTTGTCAAGAAGGAGATGTGCCAACAGTAACAGATGCAGCAGAAGATCCTGTGTATGATCAAGAAACTCAACAGCAACAGGAAGAGCAATTCATGAGTACTACAGGTTTGACCGTGACTGTCACTGGAATTACTGACCAGAGCAATGCTGCCCAAATGCAATCATTTCTTCAAATTAGTTGTTTTGAAATTCCAAGTAACATTCCACGAGATGCTGATAATCATGCTTTCCCTACTTGCCCGCTGACAAAAACTCTTCCAAATGGTGAGACCTGCTAAAAAGACTGGTTATGCTGGAGTATGTAAAAACAATCTCTGTACTGTGCACCCTGCTTCATTTTGAACAAAAGTGCTGCAAATGCATCAGTTCTCTGATCAATCAGGATGGAGCATCAACAGAGGTTGGAGGAAGTTGAAAGACCGAATACCATCATATATGAGTTCAACATCACACAAAGAAAGCTATGTTGCATGGAAATCAGCCAGTAGGGCAGCATCAGCTGAAAGTTCAGTTGAGAATTTACTCTTGACTGAACTCTCTACAGAAAATAATAACTGGAAAAAACTTCTTGAGCGCATCCTGAATGTCATCCTTTTTCTTTCCGAGCAGGGATTGGCTTTCTTTGGTTCCAGTCAACGTATTGGTGATCGTGCAAATGGAAACTTTCCAGGCTTAGTTGAGCTCCTCAGCAAATATGGCCCACTTTTATCAGAGCATGTTAAACATGTTCAAGAATTGCAAGAGAATCAGAAGCACATGCAAGTCTATTATCTCTCCACATGCATATAAAATGAGTTTGAGCTATGTGGGTCATTCATACAAACAATTCTGGATGAGATTCGAAATGCCAAGTATTTTTCAATCATTGTTCTCACAAGGAAGACTACTATGGTTATTTGATATGTTAAGATTGTAGACAGCTCAAAATTTTCAATTGAAGAAAGGTTTATTTTGTTTGATTTCATGAGTAAAACTGGAAAAGAAATTGCTGCTCGAGTACTAGCAATTCTAGAAGGTTTTAAGTTAGATTTTCAAGTCTGCACTGGTCAAGCCTATGACAACGGATCTAATGTGGCTGGGAAGTACAAAAGTGTATAAGCAGTTCTGCTTGAGCATAATTCAAACTGCATTTTCTCCAGCTGTGGAAACCACACCCTAAACCTTGTAGGTGTTGACTGTGCTGAATCATGCAAGGAGGCAATTACTTACTTTGGAACTGTTCAGCAAATGTACAATCTCTTCAGTAGCAGTCCACAAAGGTGGGAAATTCGGAAGCAATATCTTTCATGTTTCATGTTATCTTTCATCTTTCATGTTATCTTTTCATCTTTCATGTTTCACTGCATGGGATGTCCAAAACTCGATGGTCTGCATGGATTGATGGTGTTCAACCAGTTGTGCAATATTTGAATTTAGTGAGAGGCTTTAAATGAGCTTGAATCTCTCAATCTCACTGCACAGGCTCAAACTGAACTTCAGTCTATTCAGAAGCACATGTCCAGATTTGTACACATTCTGATGTCATCTTTGTGGATGAAGCTACTTACAATGATCCACCAAACTGATCTGGCAATTGAAGCACGCAATGCTACACTTGATGTTAAGAGGGATAACATTGAAAGTCTTATCAATGACATTCAACAGATATGTGAACAATGGGATGAGTCCAAATTAGTAGCACAAAATATTGGCATTTCATCTGAGTTCTCCACCAATCACAACTTATCTACTGAATCTGATGCTGTAAAAGAGCGGACTCACCCTGTGGCGCCTCCTGCTGGTCATTGGGAATTAGCTCTTTTCCAGCCTGGAGCACCCTCTGCAGGCCAGTGATCCACCCAGCTCTGGTCCCCGTATCCCTCACAGACCCCAGTGCCCCTTTCTCCGGGGTTCTGCCCCCTGGCCGTACCCCCACACTCTGCTTCTGGGTCTCTCCTTCCTGGGGAACCCCCAACCCACTATCCCCACCTGGCCTCAGTCTGGGCTACTGCCAGTCATCACCAAGCCCCCACTCCCTGGGGCAGACTGCAGCATAAAGGCCATTCATCATCGGCAAGGGGGTTCGGACCTGCTGCCTTCCCCTTGGACCAGGCCCTACAGCCTGGGGAGTTGCCAGCCTGGAGCACCCCCGCTCAGCCTTCTCCTTCCCCAGTGCGGCACCACCCTCAGTACCCCGTCAGCCAGGCCCTGCTCTCTTCCAGCCTGGAGAGAGACTCCTTGGGCCTCTGGCTCACAGCCTTTTTATACAGGCCAGCTGGAGCCTGATTGGGGTGTGGCCCAGCTGCGGCTGCTTCCCCAATCAGCCCTCTCCAGCCACAGCCCTCTCCAGGGCTGCTTTTAACCCCTTCTAATTTAGGAGTGGGGTAGCCACCCCACTACAGATGCCAAGCAGCATTATAGGGTCAAGGTCTTCCTTGTCATTGTTGACTCTATTCAATCAGGTCTTACACGTCGATTTGTACCCTTTTTGGGTTTCTTTGGCAGTTCAACAGACTGAGTAATGAAGATCTTCTTTCTGCGGCTGAACAACTTCAGCAAGAGTACAACAAAAATCTCAGAAGATCTCAGTGACGAGGTCATCTTCCTCAAACGAATATATTCCACAAACTTTAAATTGGATTGCAAGCCAAAGGAATTGCTTCAAGAAATACTCAAACTTGGACTCTCTGGGGTGTTTCCTAATATCACAATTGCATTGCCTATTTTTGTCAGTTTGCCTGCATCAGTGGCTTCAGGTGAACACACCTTCAACGTGTTGAAGCAGGTAAAGAACTATCACCGTTCAACTATGGGACAAGAGCGTTTGAATGGGCTCGCAATGCTTGATATCAACTGTGATATTGCTCGAAAGCTAGATTTTTCCTCAATAATTAGTGCATTTGCACAGAAAAAGCCTAGAAAAGCATTTGTTAAATAAAAAAATATTCAAATTATGTCTCACTCTTTTTTTGGTGCCTTATTTTGTTTTCATGTGTTGTCATTTTTTATTTTTATTATGGCTAGGGGCCTCAAAAGCTGGAACTGGCCCGAGCCTCTCTGGACCTCAGAGAGGGTCTGACAATGGTGTCTGCTGAACTCATCATGGAGTAGCATGGGAAAGTGTCTTCCTATGGAGGAAGAAATAAGGCAGCGAACCCTAGAAACCTCACAGAGTATCTCCATGAAAGTTTCATCGAGATCTCTCAGGAGCAGGGCCATCCCTAGCTATTCTGGGCCCTACGCAGCCCCCCTGCGGGGGTGTGTGGGGCCCCAGGCCTCCGCGGGGGTGGGGAGGCTGGCTTGGGGGGCAGAAGGGAAACCACCCCCCAGCACTCACCAGCAACGCGGCTGGAGCTGGGTCGCTGCACTTCCCACCGCCAGTGAGAGCAGGCCTGGCCCTGTGGCAGTCCTCAGGGGCAGGCTGAGGCGGGGCTGGGGTGGAGCAGGGGCGGGAAGAGGTGGGGTGGCGGTGGAGCAGGGCGGGGGCTTTGTGGAAGGGGTGGGAAGAGGCGGGGCTGGGACAGAGCAGGGGCGGGGGCCATGGGGAAGGGGCGCAGCGGGGGTTGGAGCAGCACGCAGCTGCGCAGGGCACCAGGAAATTTGGTGCCCCAAGTTTCCTGGTGCCCTACACAGCTGCGTACTTTGCATATGGGTAAGGATGGCCCTGCTCAGGGGATACAAGGGACGTCCTTATGTATATCAACAAACTGCTCCACATACCCTCCCTACCCCCGCCACCTAATCCTACAGGGGAATGAAAACAACTGTACCTCAGCTTGTTGCACTGCAATCTTTTCTCACACAAGTAAACTGATGAAAAGTTGATACATGTGTCTTTGGGAACCTGGGATGGTCCAGGCACCATCTTTCATTTAAACATTGTAATGGGAAAATACATGCACACGCTTACCCAAGTTTCCTTCCCTTTCATCAGGCTCATCTGTGGTTGGCTGGTGGGACTGGCAAGAATGTGGTGGCGTCTCAAAGAGGTCCTGGCTCACTGTATAGCCCATATATTCCTCCTCGTCACTATTCATGGCCAGGGTCTGTGTCTTGGGCTCCTCGGAGGTATCTGTAATGGTCTAAGGGGTGGTGCTGGAGACTCTGCCATACTCATTGTAACAGTGGCAGGCCTGTGGCTCAGCACCAGATCTTGGTCTCCCTGGCCTCATGGTATGCCCGCCACAGTTTCTTTGCTTTCACGTGGTATCTTTTTGTAGATGTCCACATTTCTATGACTACTCCGTAGCTGTGCCTGAGCAGTCCCTTCTCCCCAGGGGCCCAGGAGATCCAATACCTCCTGTCTACTCCAGGCAGGAGCATGTCTAGAACGTGTGACCAGCATGGTTGGTTGGGCAGTTGTACCCAGCAAGGGAGAGCTGCTAGGACACTCCCCAGGCTGGACAATCAGGTAAAGGCATTTCAAAAATATGCAGAGTTTTCCTAAGGTGGGGAGTGGCTTCTGGTCTCCAGGACCCTTGGGCAATGCAGTTCACAGTTGTGACCAGAGCAGTCAGTGTCAGGCATGCACTAGAGCAGTGTTTCTCAATGACCAGTCCGAGGACTGGCAGCGGTCCCTGAGATCTCCCTGACACAGTTCAGGAAGGCAGCAAGCCGGTTCCTGGTATCAAAAAGGCATAGGCACTGGAAGTAGGAGTGCAGGGGGTGCTGCAGCACCCCCAGGTTTTACATGAAGTCCTGGCGGCCTATCTCGTGCCCGCCCCTAGCTGTGGCCACAGCCTTAGCCCCCTTACTCCTGTCTGGGTCCCCCCTTCCCAGAAACATAGCCTGGTCCCAGGTCTGGGGGGAGGGACACGGACAGAGGCAAGAGGGCTGGCTTTCAGCACCCCCACTATTAAATTATTTTCTAGCACCACTGCAAAAAGGTTGAGAAACACTGCTAGAGGATTAGTAGGGTTGACGTAGGTCATGCAATGTCTACACTCACTCTGCATCAACCTCAGTGCATCAACCAGGACTCGAAGCTGTCCAGGGAGGTCTTGTTACTGCATCATCAGAATGGGACTCTTATGTCAGTAGGAGACAAATTTGAGTGTAGACACATGCATGAATTGGTTGATGCAAGATGCCTGTCATCGACCTAACTGTAGCGTAGACCAGGTCTCAGGATAGTGTTTTAAAACAACCCCATAGGTGGAGCTAGACATCTCACAAGTAACATGCTGTTTGTAGCAGGATGGTTTAGGATATGAGTAGCTGGATGGCTAAAAACCTTAATATAACAATGATAAGCCAGCAGCGTATTTAAATATTGGATGATGTTTGTAGGTCCAGACCTGGTGCTTAACAAAGACTTTTATTTTAATTACAGGTATTAAAATATTGTTCTTATTTTATTATTTGCATTGCAGTAGCACCTAAGAGCCCTAGTCATGGTGCAGAACCCCATTGTGCTAGGTGTGATAGAAACGCAGAATCAAATGAAGGCCCCTGTGCCAAAGAGCTGACAGTGAAAGTAACAAAGGAAAGCAAACGTTAGGAAAGCAAACGTTTCCAAGTCTGTTTTTGAATGGGCTGCTGAAAGTTTGATATAAAAACTTGACACTTTCTATTAATTACAAAATTATTTGAAGTTCTGTGGAATTTACTCTTTTAAACAATGTATTTAAACTCCCTTTACTATCATATTTAAGTCTTTAAAACACATGCCAATTTGTATGCTTTTTGAAAAGTTTTGACTCACCATGTGAAATAAAAATATTAAACACAATGATACAACCCTTTCTCATTTAAAGTAAGTTTCAGAAAGCCCAGGGAACACTATGTGATACCTCTAAAGCACAGGCTGAATTTTCCATGATAGCAGGCCAGGTCATCCCCATAGGCACATATCAGAAAAGAGAGGCCTGGCTTTTCATTATCTTGATTTCAACAAAACTGTATTCCCTGCAACATACCTAATGCACGTTCTCATTGCCACGTTGCAGGTCACTCAGAACACTGACGCTGGACTATAAGAAAATAATTGATGAGGAAGTAAGAAGTTGGGGGGGCATGAAGGGGAGGTGATGGTGGTAAATCAGTAACATTAAGTTCCCATTAATTTAGTATGAAGAAGTTGTTTTATGACTAGTCTAGAAAGATGTTTTAAGTCAACTGGGCAGGGCAAGGTGTGCTGAAGGCTAGTTCTTCTATTCTTATTACAGGATCGAAGTGACAATTAAATACTGATTTTCATTTGTATGGAAAAGATTTTGGGTTTTCAGACTCCAGGCCTGTATTATACAATATATAAACATCATCTTAAATGTAGTGCCTTTACATTCCTAATGATCCCAAGATATTTTACAAACTTCAGCTAATACATATAGGGATAATTTTATCCTTCACTAAAATGCAACTAGCTCTGGAGTGAAACATATCTATAGCAACTATTTAACATGAGAATGACTTAGGATTTAGGATAGGAGAAGAATTCCATATCCAGTTAAAACTGCAAGGATACTGAAGCAGGCAGTCTATAATCCCCTACATTTGAATTCATCTCAGGCACATGATTTATACGCTTACTCTTCTGAAAAGCCAAGGAAATTTAATGACTACAAATGATTAGTGATTTATGGACCCAAAGTGTTTTATCTCATCCAAAAGTCTTTTGATTCCATTTAAGACAATGAACTTCAGATTTTGAATTAGGTTTTCAGTTCTCATGCTTGAAAATTCAGAGAGAGAGATGTATTATGGCCATAAAATAGTATTATTTCTTTATTGCAATTATTTCTATCGAAATAGTTTACCAACAGTTTGTGGAAAATAGGACTTTATACCTACGGATTCTTCAGTCACCGCTCCTAAGCAAGAGACCAGCTCATCTGGAACTAATGTCTGTTCTTGAACATTTTCAGTGGATAGTGGACTCTTCCACTGGTTTTCCAAAAGTGTATTAGGTTCTTCATCTGTTGTACTGAAAGGGTTGCTCTGTCCGCTTCTGTTGCTGTTTAAAATGAGGTTAATCTTCTCAAGTAAAAATGTATTGCTCCCAGTTCCTTCAGTATTCCACAAGGAAGTAACAGGACTTGTATAATCTTTTAAGAAAACATGTGTATCTTGGCTTGAGAGATATGTGTTTGGATCCAGTGCTTGGGACTGTGTTTCGTAAGCATTACTAAATTCGTTTCCCAGTGGGCTTCTGTTGGAAACCTGGGGCTTATAGCCATTGTTCTGCTCAGTGTCTGGAGTGCTGACAAGCAGTGAGTTTTGAGAGATGTCCATATGCTCAGTGGCCACTTTTCTGTTTCCCTTTTTGGTGTCTGTGGTCTTGCACTCCTCCTGCAGTGATGTCTCTAGTACTTCCGTAATGACTGGATCATTATTACCCAAGAACAACGGGGTGGAATCGCTACTCATTAAATCACTTTTTTCCTGAAAAAAAAATTAACAAATAGATAATATTTTGTAAATGGTAGAAATGTCACTGCTGTTTCCTGAGAGAGAGAGACAGGAGCGCAGATTCAAAATCCTACTCATTTCACCTATCCTTACTGTTCTCCCTTTCGGTCTCTTTCTTAGCATGTGTTACCATCATTTAACCACCTTCTGCAAAGGGAACTAGAGGGGAGGAGGAAAGGGAACAGGTGAGTGTGCCTGAATATTTTTCAACACACTTCAGGGCCAGTCCTGATTGTAGCACTATTATTTAATATTTAGGTTGCAGTAGAGTCTCCAGATCTCAACCAGGTTGGACCCCATGGTGCTAGGCACTGTACACACACACACAGAGATGACAGTTCCTCCCCCAAAGAGCTTGCAATCTGATTTCCAGAGCCACTCCAGAATGTCACTATGCTTGCTGTGGAATCACGGTGAGCCATGATTCATAACCACAGCATAACCTGTTCCAGATAGATTCATAGATTCCAAAGCCAGAAGGGATCATTGTTATAAACTAATCTGACCTCCTATTAATGCAGGCCATAGGACTTCCCTGAATTAATTCCTGTTTGAACCAGAGCATATCTATCAGAGAGAGAAGATTTCTCTCACTTTGGTCTGCATTTATTTGTCATAACTTTTTGCATATGGAGTTAAATTTGAGCTGTATAGAAAAATGAAAACAACTGGGATCTTGTTTTGAGTAGTTACCTGGAGTGATTTTACCACACTGCTATTTTCCACCTTAGGAAAATCTTCAGTCAGCCATTTTGGTGTCAATGATGCAAGTGCTGTGCTAACTCTTACATAAAATAAAATAAGTAAAAAGTTAGTGTATTGTATTAGTCACTTAGCAGGGTAAAATTGCCTCTGGACAGAGTGGCAATATGAGACCTATGCACAACTTATGTCTCACTTCAGCGGCATATAGGCCTTGCATTTGCCCTCTGCCCAACGGTGACATTTACCCTAGGAGTATTAAAGGCTCATTTACTTACAGTAATGTGATATAAATAATGGTGTGCTGTGAATTCTCAGAATTTTTTTGAAAACTGAATCCCATTTTCATCATAAAAATAATGTTGAAACCTCCTGGCAAATTTCAGTTTAAGTGCCCAGTTGAGTACCCCTTTCTCAGACTGAGTTCCCATAGAAGTCAGAGAAAGGTAAATGCTGAACAGGGCTCTTTGAAAACATGAAAGTAGCTTGGTAGATGCACACAAGTGAGTCAGGGCCTGATCCTGAAAGCCCTCCATACTTAGAATTCCTAAGGAAACCATGGAGAGCTCCATTTGCAGATTACATGTGGGACTGGGCCCAGAGAATATAGCTTGAATCCCACACATTTCCTATCCCTGTGATCAGTTTGATGCTAACAGACTGACTGAGCCTGAGGGATGGGGTAGGTTGAGTCTGGCTTCACCCCTGGGAAGGGGACAGTCTCTGGAAATTGCATAATGCTTACTCTGGTCTTATGTTAGGTGGCTGCTACTGAGGAGGCAGTATCCTCTCAGATTCAGCCTTTGCAGCTGTGTAGCCTCCAAGGCCCGTGGTGCTTCCACGAATCAAAAACCACAGAAGCCATTTAAGCCCTCGTGCAAAATGTATGGGTTTAAATTTACAGTGTTGCCAGCTGTCAGACTGGAAAAAACAAGAGGAAGAGGATGCATATGTTTCCTGATCTGTTGAGATTGGCTCAGGCACATGGTCAGAAAAACGGTGGAATTGAACCATGACTCTCTTACAATCAAAGCTGCTCTATAACCTGCACAAATGAAAATTACTTAAAAGAAACTTTAATTGAGCCAAACTTCCATTGATTTCACTGTGTGGTACAGTGTTCCTGAGGGAGTAGGAAGTCTCTGGTTTCAATTAAATGCTTTTATTTAACAGGTGCATCAACAGCAGAATAGATGAAACCTGATTCTGTGTTTGGTTCAGAGAACCCCTAAACACCATCTGTCCACATATTTCTCCTAAGCCTACTTTGTGTTAGTGCCATCCTTTGGATCATGCAGGTTAACTCCATATGCAGGTTAATCCACATTAGGAAAACCTTCAATCAGCCATTTTGGTGTTATGCCACAGGAGTCTGCTTGCCCAAGAACCAGAGCATTTCACTCAAGTTTCCTGTACAGGTGTGTTTGATGGAGCAGCGGATGGATTCCTAGATATCAATATCTTAGTGAAGCACAAGATTCAAATGTTGATGTCATTCACAGATAACATGCCCATTGTTCTGTGAAGTCCCTGGTTCGGAGGGAAGGAGCAGGGGATACAATACATTTGATACTGTGTCACTGGTGAAATGGATGTCAGGAAGTCTTTGTAAAATATTTTAACTGTTCTGACCGATTTTTCTTTCTGCTACCTCTCTCCCATGATCTCTTCCCGTTTCTAAATATCCTAATGTGGGATTTTGATAGGCAAGCTCTATTTAAGCAGTAATTTCCATTTATGCCTCAGCAATAAAGTTTTAAAAGATCAAATATAGGCCAACATGAGACCAAACTTAATTAGGGTTTGGATTAAGGTTTTTTCTTATTCTTTTTTTTGTATGCCTATTTTATGAAATACCCCTTGTTCTCTAAATATGGGCTTTACAGAGAAATGGTCAGATTATTTTGTGTTGTGATTATCTACCTTATTGTGTGTGGGGAAAAAAAAATCTAGGACATCTTTTGGCAACATATAATTATGAATGGGGAAAGTTGCCCTGGATAACAGGGGGCTGTACAAAACTGGATCAATTTCTATAATTCTAGGGTTTTCTGAGAGAGAGGTATATTCTGGAGACTAAGGGGGGAAAAAACTGAAAAGAAAGCAGTACCTTTTTCTAAGTGATTTTTTAAATATCAAAGTTAAGAAAACAATTGATAGTATGATCGCACCAGTGCCTATTCCCCAAAAAACTTCTCCATCATTATCTGAAAAAGGAGGGAAAAAAAGAGAATTAATCAAATAGCTTATATCTTAGGGAAGATTTTTTTTCTAGGCCCCAAACCTGAAAACATGTACACACGTGTGTGAGTTGTCCCATTGAGTTTAATGGGATTATTAACACACACAAAGTTATTAATGTGCATTAGGGTTTGCAGGATTGGGGCATTAACTTGTAAACCCTGGTGAGAGGACAAACCTTTTTCCAAAAATGAAGCTTAGAAAGGCTGAAGAAATCTTTCTTTCTTAAGAAATGTTGTTGGGCCCATTGCTCAGCTGACATATATCAGCATAGCTCCACTAAAGTCAATGGAGCGATATTGATTTACACCAGTTGAAAATCTGGGGTGAGATACACAAAATAGAATATTGAGTGCTTGATTCAGCCCATTTGTTTAAAAATGACAAAGCAAGGGAGATGAATGTGCACTGTTGTCCTAATTGTAGATTCCCTGTGCACCCCAAGCTCTCACTGTCTTCAGTGAGTGCAGGACCAGAGGCTAGAGGAGCAGCACACTTTACACTGCAGACTTCTGTACATTTGCTGCTGTGATCTGGCTGTGAGAAGCTAGCTGTGGAAGGGAGTTTCCAGGCAAGCACTTCTGAGAAATATGGCTATTGTGTTTAACCATTACCTACATATAAGAACAAATGTGTACACTCCTTTTAAATTGATCTTTTATTTGGTTTTGGCTGCCTGACTCTGAACCAGCAACACAGAAGTACCTTTATTGGTTACAACAAACCAGAAAAGTAACTGAGGTTAGTGTTACATGAGAAATAAACAAGTCTTTGGCTCAAATTCTGGAGTCAAAATAGCTCAGCCAACATGCCAATGGGTATGATCAGGAAATGCTATCTTATTCTTTGTCTAAGTTTCTCATATCTTAGCTGTTGTCACATACATTTAATTTTAAGTGTCTTAACAAAACAAAAAGACCTAAAGCATAATTGTTGCAATAGCATAGTATATACAACCTCATAGTATTATGCCCTAGACTAACCAACGTGTGTTGTTTGCTTTATAGGGCTGTAGCATTCTTGTACTGGTGAAAGGGTGTGTTTTTGGCTGGGCCATGTCTCCAGTAACAAACCAAGTGTTACTAACTTTTCACTTCTCTGCTATCACGTCACGAAACTGCCATCCCCTCTCACAGTCTCTGAGATACTATCGGTAGCACATAGTACAGCTAAAACCACCCACTTCTGGTCAAGTAGAAACTCTTGCTTACCCAGTCTGAAATACTATCTTCTTACCATAGGAAATCTCCCCTGTAGCTGTGGTGACGATTACAGGTTCAGTATAAATGCTTGTGTTTGGAAGCCTTTTCACTGAAATAATTCAATGAGGGAGAGAAAACAGTGTTGTGGTGACAACCTTACAGAATATGCTTCCTTTAAAAATTGGATCTAAAGTGCCTAAATCTGTTCAAAATGGCATTTAGGCACCCAAGACTGCTTAGGTGCTTTTTGAACATTTTACCCATGTCCTTACTGAAGGAAAAGAATAGAGCTGTTTACTCAAGCCCCAAGGCAGCTGTTAGCACCTATTTGCCTTGGTGCCCAAGCAATTCAGTATGGATTTTTGTAGACCTGCCTGGAATTTAGACACAAGTGCAGAATGCCCATACTTACCCTTTTCAGCTCCCCCACTCCGAACTGGATGGCTGCCTGAGATTTCTCTTACCAATGCTGACTGCCAGTAAATCAGTTGCCAAACATCCTTGTCTAGTGAGCCTCTTTGTATAATTTTTAAATGGTAAAAGAGAGACATCCCTACGCCACTGTGCTGTGACAGGATCCCATCAGAGAGATTTCATTAGCTTAGTGTGGATTTTGATGGCCAAGACCACAGACCAGTATGACAAATTGTACCACACAACTTGCCTTTATTTTAAAAAAACCCTATTTACAGCCATGGAGTCCCACATCTATGTCTATCTATCTATTTTAGGCCTCCATAATCTGGACTCCCAGGAGATGGAGAACACCCACTCAATCATTTTTCCCTGCAGTCAAAATGTCTGAGAAGAAGGACGCTGCAGCCTTGCCTGAATTTCTTTTGAATTCTTTTTGATATCATTCATTTTGACTGGCTGGATGCAGAGTGAAGGCCAGTGATTGTGCGTCGCTTCCATGGAAGGGAGCACATTTTTACTGAACAAAGTCATGAGCATGGTTTCTTGTTTTATTGTTGCAATTCCCTTGGCATCTCCATTTCCCTCAGCCAATAGGAGGTGTCTTTGATTCCACAGAAAACCTCTTCCTTTAATTTTTGAAGTTCCATTCTATGCTTCTCACTTTGTTTTTAAAGTTACAGTCAAACTCTGTGCCCCTAGACCTGGCAGTTCAGGCCAGCAAGTCCAACACTGATACGTTATTTTGAAGGACTTTTTAAAGCTAACAAAGAAGAGTTTACATATACAATTTATCCCTTTTTAACAAAATACCGTAAAGGTTCAAAACTCTGCATCTTATAATATCTTACAACAGGACAATATCTTTACACTAAGTCTTATAATAAAACGTTGTAAGAAGCAGAGTTGAATGACATCGAGATTTGAGCCATTGCTGTAGAGTAATGCAGTATTTTTTTTATAAAGGAAAAATATATTATAGGTTTACACATGAACATGTTCTGGATTTCGAGAACTGCTAATCCTGCTAATGATAAACATCATTACAAGATATATTGAATTCTGAACATATGTTTGATACTCAGGATATGAAATACCATTATAATACTGATTGAATACAAATGAGTCATCACTGTGGACAATTACAGTCCATGCACCGTATAATTTACTCTGTTCTTTGGTTCCTCTATTGTAGTCGTGCCTAGAACAACACAGTTAGTAATAATAATGGTCATATGTAGCGCGAAATCATTTTTCCCCTGTCACTGAGCACCACTTAAAAGAATTGTGGTTATCTTTAGATCTGTGCTCTATTTGGGTTAAGGACATGACCTTCACCTGATGTAATTTGTTGGCCTATGTGAAAACCCATTACATGAAGTTCAATTTTGTCAGGACTTGCTATTGTATGACGATTTTCACAATATATCATTTGTTAACACGAAGAACTATGGGGCGGGGGGAAGCTGTGGGTGTGGAACGAGAAATATATTGATTTATACATTCAAATATATTTAGCCAATATTAGTGGGTTGAGACAGAATTACTATATTCTACATGGAATGCTGCCATCATGTGGCTCAGGTGGAAAATGCAAATTATAACAATTTACCTGCACCATGGATGTTACTTAGAACTAGTTGAATCTGTTATTGCAAATAGTTTATCTGGTCACTTTGGCCCTTTCTTCTGTTCATGACCCAGTCCTGATTTCTAAGAATATATTTGGTTTTTGCAAGCATTCATAAAAGAGTTTATGCAAACTGATTTCCACAAAGTATTTCTTTCAACTATGTCTTTAACTACTTGTGAATCATAGTGTGTGTGGATGGTCACCAAAGGCATATGGCATTGTTTTTGTTCCCTGATTGGATGACTAAATACTCTTAAACTCGGGAATAATGAATGAATTATAAGAATAGCAAATAATGAGGTCTGGAATGAAGGAGCACCACAAGAGATCCTGAGGCTCTGGTTGTAGAGACTTGGCTAAACCCATAGTGGAGAGCCTTGCCACAGTCAGGAGGTCTGAGACTTTATCTTTGATTTCAGTTATTTGATGTCTATTCCTTTACCTGTTGGGAAACAGGGAACTGGTAAGGAAGCAATCCAGGAGTCAGCAATATGGCACTTTCAGGCACAGAACTTAGCTGCCTAACTTTGGGTCCTGGATCTGAACCCAGAGGAGAGGGCAGGCTTGGGTTTCCTTACCATCCCCAAGTGCAAAAGAAGTGATCCCGCTATGCCTGAGCCCGATCACAAAGGGGCACCTCTGGTGCGCACCCACCTGCACAGCACTCCTCCTCTCGTCATAAAAAAACTCACACATCACCTTTTCCGCTATTCAGCTGGCTCTCGTGCCAGTAGTTAACATTTCCTTTTTAAAATGTCTTGGTTAACCAAGACTTTGACGAGAAAGGAAGACTGCCAAACTCAGAGACTGATTTCTTCTTCTTCTCTGGACCTCCTCCACAACTGTTATATGAGATGAAATGTATGTGTCACAATATCACTGCTGTGTCAACTGTCAAACTATTTCATACAATCGTCTTGGTACTAGTTTCAGTGCAGTCTTTGATCTGACCTGTCATGAAGGCTGACATGGTTTATAGTCAAAGGTGGGAAGGGGACTAATTCATAAAAGAAGAAGAAACACTATTCACTTGTTTTTGCCCCAGTGTGATTCACATCTATATTACTTATTTTCCCAATGGACTTGAAATAGTTTTTACATTTTAAGGATTTACGAGCTTCCTAAATCAACTGTTAACAGAGACAAACCCATTTAACTAAGTGCTTTAGAGTAATTACAAAAAATCTCTTGGAAAACTGGGGTTGTGGATGACTGGGATAAATTATATATCTATATAACATATATCATTTACCCCAGTCATTTATAGCACATATTTGATTTCACATTTGTAGCTTAAAATCACAATATAAATATTGATATGTTCTAGCTCAACCAGAAGATATGGGCTTGATGCAGGAATTATCAGGTGATATTCTATGGCCTGTGTAATGCAGGAGGTCATACTAGATACTTTAATGGTCCTTTTTGGCCTTAAATCCTATGAATATATTACCGATATGTTCAGTAGTACCGATAACATTCTATACTTAGATCCTGTAGTGTCTTCAGCAGTGCAGCAAACATCACCCTAAGCCATGTCTTGTTGAGAGTTCAAGATTTAGTGTCTTGCTTATACTGATTCTCCCACCCCTCCACTCCCCCAGGAGTAGATGGAATATCTGCAGCCTGGTTAGTTCCTATGGGAACACGGTCTGCTGATCTAGTAACTAGATCACCACATTGGAGACAATCAATTTGTCTTTGAGGAAGGACAACACTGAAGACCGTGATCAAATAACTTTGAGTATTTACTTCCTCCTTGGTGGAAAACATTGGCAGGACTGCCCCCGAGAAAAATCCTGGCCAGAAACATAGCCAGTTTATCTTAGGGGCAATGTATGTAGAGCTTCAGGTAGCTCCTCTGGAAATATATTCAGAGCAGCATGAAAAATTATTTTGTGGCTTTATGGAAAAAAACACACATGTTGTCCTTGTCTCCGCTTATGGGTACAGTAGCTTTTCTTTCCCGAAGAAAACAGCCAGTAGAATTCTGATGGCCTCCAAAAGTGTGTCTCTATTGATCCAGAACAAAAGATCAGGTTTGGGCTTTGTGGACATTACAGATTTCATGAGTCCAAGCCAGGAGAAAACAGGACCCTTTCCCTTTGATTTGGGTGTGAAAGTATGTGGAGTAGCTGTAGGAGAGGGAAATACTTGTGTTCTCCCATATTGTTCTGAAGATCCCTGACTGGCTGTTGGCTTGTCCCAGTGTGTCACTTCAGCTGGTGGTCTGGCCAAGGATCAGTTGCACAAAACATCTTAATTAATGTTGTGCATCTGGTTCCCAAGCAGAACAGAGGTCAAAATAATGCTAGAGGCCACTCAATTATCCTACAAGGGAGGCAGGGGCATTCAGAATACTGGAAGTCATGCAAAGCTTTCTCTTATTTTTCTATATTTAGACCATGTAGGGCCTGGCCTGGGACCTACACAGCTGCTTCCTGAAGGGAGGTTAGGAAGCGTCACAGCTTCGTCATTTTCTCCCCATAATAATGATGGCGTTTCCCCACATTGCATGGGCTTTAATTGTCAAATGTGCCCCCAAAAGAAGCAAATTTTGTCCTCTTCCATTACAAAAAGTGAAAATTCTCCCCATGAACAAATCTGCAGATTCTAATGAAAATTCACAAACACATCAGTATTTGCACCATTTTGAAAAGTGAAAATTGATTCCCTTGAGCATCAGCTTTAATTATATTGTGTCCCATGAGCTACAAACTACATTATACCCACACAAAGGCAAAGTACAACTGTATTGACAAGGTCCCTGCTAGTGGTGTTCTGGTGTCCAAAGAAAACCGCCTTCCTTCAAACTCCTTCTAAAGTTCTGCTTTTCTCTATAGTTCAAGGAAGGTGGGAGAAAATTGATAGGTTTAGCCATAGTTTATAAAATCAAGTAACTCTACAAAATTGCCAAATCATGGAAAGATCTGGGGGAAGACTGTTTTCCATAAAAACCAAACACTGAAATGTTACTTCCATCCCAGCATGCAGTGACTTTACCACAAGAGCACACTTACCTAAATCTACCAGATAGAGTTGGCCAGGACATGGCTTGCTTATTCCATCATGATATACTGCATATACTGAAATGTTCATGTGAATTCCTGCTGTGATGTCGCCTGAAACGAGTGTTAGTGTTTTATTTAAAATTTCTGTGCAAGTTAAAGTTAAAACTGCAGAAAATCCTAATGGGATATTTAAAGAAAAGGTGAAAAGAGGCCTGGTCTGAATATATGGGAGCAGGAAGGAGCTAGGAATGCTTGAATTCTATTCCCATTACTCAGACTGACTATCCAGTTTGGGTCAAGTCACTTAACTAGAACTGGTCAGATTTTTTTGTGGGGGGTGGAAAACTTCATTTTTTTGCAGTGAAAAATCAACTACTGAATGATACACTCTGGGCTCTCCTTTTGGAGAGGGGAAGCAGTGCATCATGGGTGTCTTTGGCACCTTGCATCATGGGAAGATGTTGTCTGGCTGGGAAGCCTAGCCCATAGAGGACAATGGAGATGTGAGGCAAGTGAACAACACTTCCCAGGAGGCATTGCCTGTAGCAGCATGGCCAAACCTAAATATTTTGTGAGTTTGGCTGAAATATTTTCATTTTCGGGGCTTTTAAAATTAATGTATTTATATATTAATTTTTGACAAAAAATTCAAATTTTCTTGGAAACCTCTCTCTGCTTCCCCATCTCTAAGGGAAGAGCGCTCATTAACATTGCAGTGAAGATTAATTAGTTAATATCTGTAAAGTGCTTTGAAGATGAAAAGTCTTATGGATATTTGACACCACAGTGACTGGTGGTTTTAAAAAATGCCTAGAAAGAGAAGCATATTATTATTAACTTCGGAAGGAAATTACAGTTTAATACAGACTGAATATAGATAGCTAACTTATGTATGACAGATCTGTTCTGATACATAAAATTGGAGACGATTGTGTTGTGAGAGAATTTGGGTATCAAATTTTTCACCAGTAATAAAAACTATAGATCCAACCTTCCTGAATCTGCATTGCTGCAGATTTAGCCAAATTAATGCATTTGTGCATATGTGTCATAGCAAATTTTATAATCTCTGTGGTGACATATGGTTTAACAGATGGAAGAATTAATTAATTGTGTGTCAATTACAGAGGCTCTGTTTTCCCCACTGTACATTCCACTGTAAAGACCCTATTCGTTAACAGTTTATGGAAGGGATTTTAGTTTCATATTCATTTACATGTAATGTAATATGGCATCCAATGAGAAGATGACTACAAAGGATGTGTTCATTTTTTTAATTTATACAGCTGTATTTATTATGATGAAAGCAGCTACCAGTTTTCACTTGAATTTGGTTTCTCACATTTTCCTCATAATATATCAGTACAGAAACTTTTTTCCAACTAATACAGTTAACTGGAATCTCATACTAGGCTATATTGCTACACTGCTCAGGATACAGATCCATTATATGCAATTCATCAAGACTATGCCGACTGATTTTAGGGGAGTACATATGTCAATGATCACATGGAAATGTGGGGACCAGGAACACTTTGCTGGCAGGATCTGCATTCAACACAATGGAGAGACAAGGTGGGTGAGGTAATATCTTTTTTATTGGACCAACAGAAGTTGATGATGGTAAAAGAGACATGCTTTTGAGCTACATAGGGCTCTTCTTCTGGAGCTCGTCTCTTTCACCAATAGAAGTTGGTCCAATAAAAGACATTACTTCACCCACCTTGTCTGTCTGTCTGTCTCTCTCTCTCTCATATCCTGGGATCAAGATGGCTACAACAACACTGCATTCAGCAAAATGGGACACATACCACAATCCTTATTTTGCCGGATGCTCGACCTCAGTGGGAATTTTGCCTGAGAAACGCCTGCAGGTTTTGTCCCCTACAATTGTTCAGTAACAATAACCGCAGAAGACAGTTGTTGCCTCACATATTACTGCCTCCTCTCCTGTCCTTTCACTTTTTATAGACACATTTCCATATATACCACTCTTCGTTGCCCACGTATGACTTCATTCCTTCCCACAATCTAGCCAAGTTTCATGTCTTACTGCTTCTTTGTCTTCTCCCTCTTTGTGACTTGGTCCGTCCTTTCACAGAGCATCCTACATTTAGAACAGCCTCCCAATTAATTTCCCCAACCTCTTTCAGACCACGTAACTCTTCCTCCTGCCTATCTGCTACAAACATATACCTGCTCTCCTTTATCATATTTGTACTGTTAAAAGTACCAGAGAGCTGGGGCTCAATTTAAATTCACACTT
Source organism: Chelonia mydas (assembly GCF_015237465.2). NCBI lineage: Eukaryota > Metazoa > Chordata > Testudines > Cheloniidae > Chelonia > Chelonia mydas. Next base: position 86,793,668 of record NC_057854.1, read on the forward strand.
CCTTTGTTTTCTTTTGTTGTATTTTGAGCTACAAGGCCTTGTGTACATCTATAGCGCTACAGAGAAAGTAAATAGCAAAAAGATTGTTACCATATCTTACCCTCTATATATGTAAATGTATCCTGGCTGGGGACTTTCTTCCATAAAAAATCGTGTTGCTGATTATGCTGAGCTGCAGAAATCCATTCAACTATGAACCACAGAACTGATCTTCCAGTGTATTTAGGCAGTTCCCATTTGACAGAGATTCCTCTGTTGTCATCATGGCTAATCTGCATGTTGATGGGGGATAGGAAATCTGCAAACGATGTAGGAGGAGTGATATGACTAAGGTGGGCCGGATCCTTCCAGTCATAGGAAGGCCCATTAAATGGCTCATTCTGCACAGGGAAACTGCCTATGCTCTGAAATAGTTTAAGAACTGATCTTGAAATGAGAGAGAGATTTTACACATACATGGAGCATTTTATATATTAAAGGCCCATTGTCGAGTTTATCGCACCTTCTCTCTCTGAAAATCTGTATCTGTTGCTTTTTACAAGAAATACCTCTGATTCTTCTAACAGAGAGACTCAAGAACAATCTGAATTTTCCACTTTATTTACCTAGTGCACTTTTTATTTAGTTATTTTCACTATATAACCCCTTTCACTTGCAGTGTCTGTGGGACTTTCCCTCGTTGCTGAGTGCAAGAAACATTTTAGAAAACAGGAAAATGTGGTTGTGGAAAACCACAGTCATTGGCCTGGGGAATCTGAGGCAGATGTAGACCCTGAAACTACTTCTAATTCCCTGTTGTTTTGTTTGTTTGTTTGTTTTAAATGATGAGATGTAAAGGTGAAACTGCCTTTATGGGAAATGAAAGGGGTTATTTTCACTAAGGTCCTGTGTACTTAAGGAAAACGCCCATGTTCTGAGACTGCTTTCAAGACCTAATTAAGCAGCACAGTTGTGTCAGCTGGAGCCAGCCAATACAGACAGCCCAAAACTTATTTTTAAACCTATTGTTGAACATTGTCAGAGAGGAACATTTGAAATATACGGCTGCTTATTGTCTCCAGGTCACACAGTCTGGCGTCTTCTGGAGAGCGCTAAGCTCATTTACAAAAAGGAGTGGGTGGGAGCAGAATTTCCAGAGGGTTTTCTCCAATTTAAAGCAATAAACAGAAGATTTCCCCCCCCCCTCCAGTTCTGACAAAATCAGATTTCAGTTAAAGCCAATGATGAAGTGTGCATAATCTTACCGTTAAAATTACTGTGCTCTTGGGTCACTGTTATACTGGCTGGCATGGAACTTCCCTTTGAATTATATGCAGTCACATGGATGGTACGCATTGCTGGGGAAACCAGAACTTTGCATTTGGTGTCTGATGTGTTACATAAGTTAATCATTTCTCCCCGGCTTTCATGGAACACAGTGTAACCCAGAATTCTTCCTCTGGCATCTTTTGGAGCGAGAGGCTGAAAACAATGGAAAATAAATGCCCTTATAGAACAGTGTGTTGTTTGCTGCCACTGAGGATTACATTCCTCAGTTCACCATCCCCACGCATAGTGCTCCGCATGAAATTGTAACTATGTGCCAAGAGTATTGTTAATTGACAGAGGATCTCAAAGGACTGGAGTGAGACTCATCAACTTAGCATGCAGAATACTCCGGAACAATTTCCTCTAAAGGAATAGACACAAACAAATTTTGCCTTAAGTTTCTACAGGCATGTCATTGTCTTTGTTCTCTTTCTTCCCTTGAACAAACTGGCTGGTTACTGCTTATACAAGGAAACCATCACTTTTCCTTGTATCTTTGAGCTCCCATATAACCAGGATGTGGAACACTCGCCGATGAGCCCTAATTTTGCTCGGCAGTAGAGCCACAAAACTAAAATCTCTTCCTTCCCCTTCTCCCTGAGCCCATAACTCTGCAGGGGAGACACCCTCACCCTCCCACACCCCCCTTATGTGGTATCAGGATCCAGGGGTGTATCTCCTCCCCCCCCAGGTGGGCTTGGGAGAAAGATGCAAAGACCAGCCAGCCAGAGGGGCAGAAACAGCCAAAGCAGGGACCTTTGTCCTTTTTGGAGAACTTTCTACAGTTTTGACAGGACTTCTCTGCTCTTTCGTGACTGGCTGCTTACTCCAGCCATCCCCCTCTCCCTCCTTCATAGGGTATGTCTACACTGCAATTAGACACCCACAGCTCAGCTGGCCCATGCCGTCTGGCTTGGGCTTGGGCTGCAGGGATGTTTCATTGCAGTGTCGGCTTCTGGGCTCAGGGTGGGACCTGGGCTCTAGGACCCTGTGGGTCTACACTGCAATGAAACAGCCCTGCAGCCCGAGCTAGCTGGCAGTGTAGATGTACCAATGGTCTCTCTTCATCCCAGCTTCACTCCTCTTACCTTCTTCTCCCTCTCCCTGTCCACCAGTGTCCCCTCTCCCTTCTACTTAGCTGATATCCTAACCCTCCTTCCCGGAAAAGTAGTGGCACTAACATGCTGTTTGCTGCCATCACACTGTTCCTGCTGCTGACGTATTCTGCCCCTACCCACCCTGTGTCTCTTTTGTCTACGTAGATTGTAAGGTCTTCAGGACAGGGGCTGGGTTTTTTTGTTCTGCGTCCATACAGCACCTAGGGAAACAGGGTCCTGGCCCACGACTGGGGCTCCTAGATGCTACAGTAATACAGTAATAATAAATGGTGTTTTAGAATCCCATAGACGTATTGGAGCATGAGCTTTCATGGGTGAATACCCAGAAGTGGGTATTTACCCATGGAAGCGTATGCTCCAATACGTCTGTTAGTCTATAAGGTGCCACAGGACTCTCTGCCGCTTTTACAGATCCAGACTAACACGGCTACCCCTCTGGTGCTTAGAATCCCATGTGGCTTGAAAAAGAAAATGGCATTACCTTTATCAAGACCGTGACTTCTCGGCTACCGTTCATGTATACTGGACCCATAACCCTCCACACATCCAGGATTTTAGAAGGTGCTGCATTCAAAGGAAGTACAGTAACTGAATCAGTGATTTCTGGTATTAACATTTAAATGAACAAGGTAATGGCCATGATTTGGTATGTGACTTAGTTCAGTTTTAAAATCAAATGAAATGGCATCAGCAAGTATTTTCAAAGCACCCCCTTGGGGGCATTCTGAGACACAGGCTCTGGCAGATATGTTTCTATAATCTTTCTAATAATAATTAAGAACTGAGCTGCCTTTAGTTTAGCTCCTTAAGACAGCAGGGAAGGAGTTGATGATGTCTGGTCTCAGGGACCTGCTGGTACACAGCATGTCTCTCACTGCCTTTCAGGCACCGTGTGAGCCCTATTTGTAACTGTGACCCGCTGGGGTCCACTCCCTTGTTTGTGTGGCTTTTTGTACCGTCTACCTGACTCCCCCACCCTGTCTGTATGAGTTGGAAACTGTCCTCTTCTATTGGTAGATAGTTCCCATGAGAATCCCAGGGTTTTCCTCTTAACTATATTTAGTGCCTTACCCAAACATCAGTGCATCTGATTTGGCTGACTTTTCAATTGAAGTTTTGTGGTTTGGTTTTATTGTTTGGTACTTATAGATGCTTTGTGATGGGCCCCCTACCAATGGATGATTCATGGAGTTTAAGGCCAGAAGGGACCATTAGATCTGCATCACAAGCCATATTTCACCCATTTACCATTGCATTAAGATAACTTGCCCAATAACTTGTGTTTGGCTAACTCCTATCTTTCAGAAAGGCATCCAGTCTTGATCTGAAGACACCAATAGATGGGGAATTCCCTTGGTAGTTTTTTCTAGTGATTAATCACCGTCATTGTTAAAAATCTGTGCCTAATTTCTAATTTGAATTTGTCTGACTTCAATTTCCCACCATTGGTTCTTGTTTTGCCTTTCTCCACTAAATTAAAGTATTTTCTCCTTGTTAAAGTATGTTGTCATCACAAGGTACTTGTACACTGTAATCAAGTCACTTCTCACTCTTTTTGATAAGCTAAACAGTTTGAGATTTCCAGACCTTGCATCATTTCTGTGGCTCTCTTCTATATCCTCTCCAATTTTTCAACATCCCGGTTAAAATGTGGACACCAGAACTGTACACAGTATTCCAGTACCAGACTCACCGATGCCATATACAGAGGTAAAATTGCCTTCTTACTCATACTTAGAGATCCAGGGATCACATTAGCCCTTTTTGCCATGTTATCACACTGGGAGCTCATGTTCAGTTGTTTTGTCCCCTAAATCCTTCTCAGAGTCACTGCTTTCTAGGATACAGCCCCCCATTCGGTAAGTGTGGCCTACATTCCTTGTTCCTAGATGTGTATTGTAACTTTGCATTTGACTACCTTAAAATGCATTTTCTTTGAATGGGCCTTTGATGGGGTGTCTACCCCACACAGGACTGGAAGGCGTTCAGATGGCCAGGAAGGCCAATTAACTCCACAGACTGCACCTGGAGGAGGAACCAGGGAGCAGGGGATTGACTGGGAACAGACGCAGGGCAGGAATAGGTGGGACTTCCATAAAGCCAAGGCGCATACAGCAGAAGGGGGAACCGGAGGGAAGGAGTCTCCAGTCGCTCCCTGGGAGAAGGGAGGTGTATCTGGGGCTAGAGACAAGTAGCTTAGTTACTCCCTGGGAAGAGGGCTGTGGCGTGGCAAGCCCAGAGCAGGGGGAGAGCCAGAGAGGGAGGCAAGGCTCAGGGGAAAGAGCAGTGAGGTATGGGGTAGGTCAAACCTTGGCTGCTGATGAGAAGGCCCCTGAGCCAGGACGTGGAGTAGAGGGCGGACCTGGGTCCCCCTACCAGCCACTGACAAAGTGGCACCAGTGGGGCAGTGAGGAGGAAGAGAGCCTGAGCCAATTTGCCAAGAGGGACTTTGATACTCTGGAAGGTGGAAACGTGTATGATGACCCAACCAGAGGGCCGAGTCACAAAGAGGAGGCTAATATCAGAGGGGTAGCCGTGTTAGTCTGTACCCACAAAAACAACGAGGAGTCGGGTGGCAGCTTAAAGACTAACAGATTTATTTGGGCATAAGCGTTCGTGGGTAAAAAACTACTTCTTCAGATGCATGGAGTGAAAGTTACAGATACAGGCATAGATATACTGGCACATGAAGAAGCGGGAGTTACCTTACAAGTGGAGCACCAGTGATAAGAAGGCCAATTCAGTCAGGGTGGATGTGGTTCGCTCCCAATAACTGATCTGGAGGTGTCAATACCAAGAGAGGGAAAATTGCTTTTGTAGTGATCCAGCCACTCCCAGTCCCTATTCAAGCCCAAATTAATGGTGTTAAGTTTGCAAATGAATTGTAGCTCTGCAGTTTCTCTTTGAAGTCTGTTTTTGAAGTTTTTGTTGTTGAAGGATGGCTACTTTTAAATCTGTTATTGAATGTCCAGGGAGATTGAAGTGTTCTCCCACTGGCTTTTGCATGTTACCATTCCTGATGTCTGATTTGTATACATTTATTCTTTTATGTAGAGACTGTCTGGTTTGGTCAATGTACATAGCAGAGGGGTATTGCTGGCACATGATGGCATATATCACATTAGTAGATGTGCAGGTGAATGAGCCCTTGATGGCGTGGTTGGGTCCTATGATGGTGTCACTCAAGTAGATATGGGGACAGAGTAGGCAATGGAGTTTGTTGCAGGGATTGGTTCCTGGGTTAGTGTTTCTGTGGTGTGGTGTGTAGTTGCTGGTGAGTATTTGCTTCAGGTTGGGGGGCTGTCTGTAAGCAAGGACTGGCCTGCCTCCCCAGGTCTGTGAGAGTGAGGGATCATTTTCCAGGATAGGTTGTAGATTGTTGATGATGTGCTGGAGAGGTTTTAGCTGGGGGCTGCACGTGATGACCAGTGGTCTTCTGTTATTTTCCTTTTGGGCCTGTCCTGTAGTAGGTGATTGGGTACCCGTCTCGCTCTGTCAATCTGTTTCCTCACTTCCCCAGGTGGGTATTGTAGTTTTAAGAATGCTTGATAAAGATCTTGTAGGTGTTTGTCTCTGACTGAGGGATTGGAGCAAATCTGGCTGTCTGGCTATTTGGACTCTCTCCTCAGACCCTATGCTACCAGCACTCCTAGCTGTCTTCGTTAACTTCCTAAGGAAACTACAATGCTTTGGTGATTGATCTTCCTGAAAACACCATCCTGGCCACCATGGATGTAGAAGCTCTTTACACCAATATTCCATACAAGGATGGACTACAAGCCAACAGGAATAGTATCCCTGATGAGGCCACAGCACACCTGGTGGCTGAGCTTTGTAACTTTCTCCTCACCCACAACCATTTCAGATTTGGAGACAACTTATACCTTCAAGTCAGCGGCACTGCTATGGGTACCCGCATGGCCCCACAGTATGCCAACATTTTTATGGATGACTTAGAGCAACGCTTCCTCAGCTCTCGTCCCCTAGTGCCCCTCCTCTACTTGCACTACATTGATGACATTTTCATCATATGAAAGGAGGCCCTTGAAGAATTCCAGCTGGCCACCCCACCATCAACCTCAGCCTGGACCAGCCAACACAAGAGATCTACTTCCTGGACACTGCAGTGCAAATAAGTGATGGTCACATAAACACCACCCCACTCCTGAAACCTACTGACCACTATTCTTATCTACATGCCTCCAGCTTCCATCCAGGACACATCACACGATCCATTGTCTACAGCCAAGCCCTAAGATACAACTGCATTTGCTCCAAGAACGTCACAGAATACCTGATGTGGCCAAAGTGGAGGTGGGTGGAGCTCAGGAGAAAGCAGAGGCTGCTGGAACATTAGAACCTTCTCTCTCAAAGGGGAGATGGGATATTTTGTGAGGTATCTGGTGGTTGCGAGAAAGCCATTTCCCATTGAGTAGGGTCCCTATGTGAAGGGGAGTTGAAGGAAATTAATACAAAGCCCCCTTCCCCCCCCTCCGGGGAATGTATGTAAATGCAAATGTAACCAACTAACCCTGTGACTGCGTTATTAAAACAGAATCTCGAATGCCCTGATCAACAGGGGTAGAGGCGAAGCAGGCATCACACCAGTGTATGGGGCTGGAATCAGGACGGTTCCAGGAAGAGTTGAGACGTCTGCTCCTATAACAGTTGGTGAAACATCACCTCTAGATGGAAGCAGAAATCAACCAGCAAGCTTTCTGGCTACTGACAATGCCAGACCCAGAATTAGCCAGCAGAGGGCACCAGCAAAACACTGCTGTGAGACCACTTCTTTCCTAGACGTGCTGTTAACTCCATTCGCCCATCAATTTGTGGGGCGTTTGCTTATGCTAACATGTGGAAAGTTACTGGGGTGTGTTTGCAGGATTGGGGGGGTTAATTTATAATTCTGTTCAGAATCAAGTGGCACTCTGCATGACAGCAGAGCACACAGAAACACTGAATAATCCAACTCGGCATAAGAATAGGATCAAATTAATTATGCGGGTGATATACCAGGAAATAGCCTCTGTTGTTTCAAAGATGAGGCACACTGCAAACAGGTAACTAGCATAGTGCCTTTATGACAAGTGTGTGAGTTCTACCATGGTTCATCTATCCTCCCTGGATGGAAGTACTCATGGTATCTTTGAAAAACTATATCCAGTAATGAGATGCTAATCAGGGGCCTGATCCAAAGCCTAATTAAGTAAATGGAAAGGTTCCCTTTGATGGCAGTGGCTTTGGCTCAAGCTTTGGATGGTGCTGCTGTATCATTCCTGCATGTGCCATGGATGGGAGGCAGTGATCTAAGGAAAGGTGTCACAGTGCATTGGCCAGGGCTGATGCCAGCTGCATTAGAGCAGAGGCAGAATGGGTACAGCAATTATTTTACTAGATCAGTTTAAAACACAGGACAGTAACTAGCACTGATACTCTGTGCACATATCAGTGCCTTTCATGTGAAGATCTTTATATACGTTAAGGCTCATAATGACCCTATGAGGTAGATGAGTATTGTACCCATCTAGCAGGTATGTACACTGAGGCGCAGAGAGGTTTAAATGATTTCCTATGTCATTGTCAAAGCCAGGAACACAATTGTGATATCCTGACTCCAAATCTCCTACTTTAACTATTAGATATGCTGTCTCCTTTGACTGATGTTGTTTGTAGTGTTGTCGAAGCCATGTTGGCCCCAGGATATTAGAGACAAAGTGGATGAGGTAATATCTTGTGTTGGAGAAAGAGGCAAGTTTTTGAGTTACAAATGACCTGAAGAAGAGCGCTGTGTAGCTCAAAATCTTGTCTCTTTCACCAACAGAAGTTGGCCCAATACAAGATATTACCTAGCCCACCTTGCGTCTCCATTGACTGAGTCATTTAAAAAATGGCACTAACTATTCTAATGACATCTATCCTGATTGGTTAAATGTCAGAAAAGGTTAAAGCCCAAACATTACAAAAAGTCAATCTCTTCTTTGCAGATACACTTGTATTTGTATTTTTGCGCGTGTGTTTGAATCCCAGGTGCAAACCTGGGTACTTGCATCTCTAGCTACCTAACTACAGCTGTCAAAAGGGAGGTCGCACCTCAGCCCTTCTTAAAAAATGTACCCTTTATGCTTTCAAGTGGGAAATGATGTGTCACATGCCATCATAAATATCTTTACAGTGGGCCTTTATTCCCCTGTAGCTTGCCAACCAGGAGGAATGGGAAGTGTTTGTAGCAAGAGAGATTGTCACACAGGGCATGGCTTAAGTGACTATTTTTTTACATTTAGTCTGATTAGAAAATCAAATGCTACATTCCTGTTTTACATGGTAAGGGACAAACCCTGGTCTCTTTGTTGGATTAAGGTGGAAGAAGATGTAAGGAGCATTCTTTATCACCATCATAGCACAGAGACAGGATTTCTCATCAGTGATTAAGAGCACTAAGAGGTGGGCCCAGCTAACATTCCCATTCCTTACACCCTGGCCCAAAGGGACTCTGATGAGCCAGCAGAGGTCCGGAATGGCTAGACTTCCAGCTGGCATGCGCTGACCAGGGAATCTGAACATAAGAATGGCCATACCAAAGGTCCATCTAACCCAGTATCCTGTCTTCCAACAGTGGCCAATGCCAGGTGCCTCAGAGGGAATGAACAGAACAGGTAATCATCAAGTGATCCACCCCCATATCACCCATTCCTAGCTTCTGGCAAATAGAGGCTGGGAACACCATCCCTGCCCATCCTGGCTAATAGCCATTGATGGACCTGTCCTCCATGAATTTATCTAGTTCTTTTTTGAACCCTGTTATAGTATATATAATCTGCTGCTCCAGTAAGGTACACCTGACAGTCCACTGATTCCCCCATGTTCCAATAGCAGGGTAACTGGAAGCCTGCACCATTCCACTCCCTTTGACAATTGCCCCAAACAAGGGGGTGATCTCATTCAAAGTTTTTAAAAAATGAGAAAAAGTGATGCATGACAGCAAGAGATGGAGAAATCCTCTTGTAAGCCTGGGTGTGAACTCACCTGCTTCTGGGGTTGTGTAAATAAAGGGCTCACTCCATCCACTCCAATAGCTTTTGGCAAGAATTAATCGGCATCTCACTTGAAACTCATACTCTGTGTTCGACTCCAGGCTGTAGTCTGTGTGTGGCCCTCTTGTCACATTTATGTCCCATTCTTTCATCTAAAATTGACAAACAATATAACTTTCCAAGCTATACTAACTAGCCTCATGAAATTAGACATTCTTTCAAAAACATGTACTGGCACCTATTAATGATGATATAACAATCCCCGCCCAAGTGGCCTAGCCCTGAGGGAGTAGGCCCCAGCCTCCCCAGAGGGCCTAGGAGTGCAGGATCAGTGTGGGCACTGCACCGTGCCTTAGCCTAGAGCTGTGTTCATGGCCAGCTCCTCATACCAATGTGGAGGGGGGCGTGGCCATGGCTGTCTGTCCTCCTTATCTGTTCTGGCTGGGTTTGCACCTCTGGGGGTGTCAGGAGGAAGCAGTGCTCCCCCAAATTGAGGGATTGGGATTGTGCCCCATCCCTCTGGCAGGGTGTGAGGGGTGGATAAAATTCTCCACATACACCCTGGCCCTTTTGCACGGTCAATCAAAGGCGGGGCACAATAGAGACCTAACAAGCTGATGTTAAATTGACCTACAAAAGCAGTCTCATCTCTTAGGGATCTTCTACATGGGACATTATACCAGTATGATGGTGTGAATTTAATCTGCAATAGTTATTCTGGTATAATTCCCCTGGCGGACACTCTTATTCTGGTATGAGTGGCTTTTCTAGCTCAGTTGGTCACTTTGGAAGTGATTTAAATTAAACTGTAACACTGGGAAATATCTTGAATATTGCGTTAATTTTTTCTTTGCTAGTATAGGGTTTATCTAAAGAATTCTGCAAGTACAGAGGTAAATTAATTTGAGTTACAAAGCAATGCAAATCTGCATGTGGCAGTGAGTGGTTGTTACTCAATAGTTCAGTTGGAGCCTCTCCCTTCCATATTACCTGTTCGAATCCAGCCTAAATTACAAATGCCCTAATGTAGTTAGTAATCTCATGGCTGTTTGAGAGTCTATGTGAAGCGACGAGGTGGTCTCAGTCCAGGTGTGAGTGGACAAGTCCACCGCACAAAACCAACATCACTAATTGACTCCTGGTAGGAGTTTCAGTGGAAAAGCTTAGAGTACCCCTCAGAGGAGGTGTCTCTAGGTTAGGTTTGATGCACACAAACAGGATAGTGCAAAGAAGCTTTCACCATCCTGCCACTGCTGTACCTGTCTGAATAAACAGAAGACTTCAGTCTCCAGGATTAGTAGCTTTGCACCTTTTACAAGTATTTAATTAATTTTAAAATGTTTTAAAAACAACCCCTCCAAATACCCTTGTTGTTATGGTGCTATTATGCCCGTAAGGAGGATGTGCAATCGCTTGCAAATCCTTGTTTCATAGACGTTCTCCTCTCCATATTTGAATACAGCAAATGACTGCATGGAAAAACGCCAGAGAATTGGTATCAATAATCTAGCCCAGCAATCTTTCACGCAGGGCCCAATCCTGCTCCCACTGAATGTAGTGGGAGTTTTGCCATTGATGTCAATGGGAACAGCAGCAGGCCCATGTTATGTAGTTGAAAAAGGGTTGCCTCACATGCCAAGTTTGGTCTGCCAGTGCTTTGTATCTCTCTTCACAATATACGTTCTCCATGGATGTTTGCTTTTTCCAGTGGAGCATGGTTTTCGGTGCTGAGCTGTCTGTAGTTTCAACATTGGTGACAACAGGTGTAGCTGGTATCACTAGAAGAGAGACAAAAGAATGGTGAATCTATTCTGAGCCCATGAAGAAAACGGTGCCAGTCTATCACTGTTAGGCTCTGCTATAATGATTTTTTAATACACTTTACTACAGAGGACATCTGTTCTCTCCTGAGAGAAATATATCTTGATTTTTCAGTTTAAGCTGCTAAAAAGCCCCGTCAGAGAAAAATCGCTGGACAATTTCACTGTCAGTTAAAGATAACTTTCCATTAATCAGTTTTATACTTTCATTAATGTACACTGGGAATTTAAAGTTGGAACTAACAGACAGGCAGTATGAGACTTGCTGTAATTGAAACGTACTACCAAATCACAGGCTTTGTGAGCCTCAGTGTCAAAGTACTTTACTCAAATCCAGCACATCGCAAAAAACTAAGGAGAGAGCATACTGACCAGTGAAAGAATATTGATGGAAAATACTACAGACCAACTTGAGAAGAACAAATAAGAGAGGGCCATAGGACAGTGTATCGAAATGTACATCAGCAGCTAGTTCCCTAATGTTAAACAGCACTCTATCAATTTATCACCGATGCGCTCAGAAATCTTCAGTACTGCACATCCATCTAGATGTAGATTTTACCACTTTGTTTAGGGTTTATTTTAGTTCATGCATATTACAACCTGCTTTCAAAGCCATTACTGAGATGCCACATGTTACCTAAATCCTCAAGGTTAACTTGCAGATGATCCGAATGTGCTGTGCCTAGGTCGTTTTTGGCTTGGACCCAAATAGAATACAGTTTGCCTCCTTGTAATTTGCTCAATGAAACGTTGAGCGCTGCATTCGAAGGAAATGCTTTCTCCTCCTCTGTCTGTAAACTAAAAAAGCAAAAAGCACTGGGGTAAATTCCGGGCCCCATTGAAGTCAATGGGAATTTTGTCATTGACTTCAATGAAGCAAGGAAAGAGACAGCACGAAAGCCAGTTTAAACCAATATACTTTAAAAACAAAAATCCCCGAGAATGGGGATGGTAGGGCCACCACATTGTGACAACGGTTTTGTCAGTCTTATCTCCTGCTGCAAATGCAGCCCAGCAGCTCATTTAAGATCAGTGGTATGATAATAAATTGATCCTCCTGCACTGTGGCAGTCTCCTACGTTCCCGAACAATCCCCAGTTGGTCACCCAGACCAAATAGGACGACTGTCGGGCTAGTGATGCCACCTTTTTCCTTAGCAATATATACCATTGCCAAATTGATACTGTTGTAGTAGCCTCTTTTCCTACTACTTCATTGCATCATAACCCCGTTATTTCTCATTTTGCCATCCATGTCCAGAATTCTAAACAAAAGGAAAGACGGTGATTTCTCATTCACTGGATACTTTTTTGTGAATCTTTGTACTGACAGTATTGTTTTTTCTGAATAAAATAGAACCTGGTGTATTCAGTTTTCATGGATCTACTTAGAAAGGTCCAAATTGACAGGTGAGAGCTAAGCAATGAGGAAGAATTCTGCAGTAAACACTACAGTATTTTAGCATTTATTTAAATTGTTGCTTTACTGTCTCAAGACATTGTGGTAGATTATAGCATCTCAAGACCTCTTACAGGGCTGGTTAAACAACTTGATACGATCTCTGGACAGTGGGTCCTTACTGACGAATAGAAACATATACATGCCATACATTTGAGGGTGGGAGGTTTACTCTATATTTCCTTCCTTTTCCACCCCACCCTTCTGTTTCTGACTTGCCTATTTCTCACTTTCCAATCCACAGTTTTTGATTAATCTGCGGGAAGTCAGTTTTCTCTCTGCTGTTAAGTTTCATGAGTATGTGTACGCTGTCGAAAGAGGATGGAACTCTAGAGGGCTGGGTTCAATTCCTGGCTCTGCCACAAACTTCCTGTGTGACCTAAGGCAAGTTACTTAACCTCTCTGTGTCTCATCTGTAAAATGAGGATATTATTTTCCTTTTCATCCTTTATCTGTCTTGTCTGTTTAGATTGTAAGGTCTTTGGGGCAGGAAACTATCTCTTGCTATGTGCATGTCTACACTATAATTGGAGGTGTGATTAAAGCTAGAATGAGTATGCCTACCCAAGCTGTAATCTAGCTAGCACAGCTAAAAATAGCAGTGAAGACACAGTGGCATGGACCCCAGAGCCGGCTGTACAAGCCTGCCTGGAACTCTGGGTACGTACCAGTAATGCTAGCCTGCAACGCTGACTGTGCCACCGTGTCTTCATGGCTCTTATTACCTTTGCTAGCTAGAGTAAAGATACAGTGCAGATGTGTGCACCAGAGCTGCAATTGCCCCTCCGATTTCAGTGTAGCTATACTGTGTTTGTACAATCCCTAGCACAATGGGGCCCTGATCTTGTTGGGAAGGCTAAGTGTTACAGATAATTAATGCTGCCTAGCACCTCCCAACAGAGCATGTGGCCCTTTTCTCCCACTGCACTACTCCAGTTTTACAGAGGGATAAGTCCATGGAGTTCTACGAGCATGAGATACGTCGGCATACAAGTAACATAACACAGTGATGGCTCAGGCCCATTGAGTAGAAAGCTGGCTTTTGTTTTACATTCTCGGTTTAGGTTTGACTAGAAACACGTGCTCAACTATGAGCCAAATAGCACTGATTAGACAAGTAATTACAACACTGAGCAGAAACCTAGGTCTTAAAAGATTTAAATCCTAAACACCACCTCATTTGCGTTAAGTGAGCCATAGCCCTAGCCATATACACAAGGCAATTCACCTGAAGAGATCTGTAAGGTGGTGTTCTAGAAAGTGTAACTAGGACACTCTGTCTTTCCAGTCATCAAAACTAGAACATTTATATAATCGTGCTTGGTTTGTGGCTGCTGTTACTCTGACCACATACGATTAGACCGCATAGTCATACTGGTACTTCAGGTTACAAGAGCTCCCCAGTCTTAACCATTGCCCCCAATTAACCTAGTTTGTTCTGCTCTTTTCTTTCCATACCATTAGCACCTTTACCACAAAGCACACTAGCAAGTGAGAGAATCAGTGAGAGCCTCTTGCTTTTATTCCTTTCAAACACTCAGTGCCACATTCTAAGCCCTGCAGAGAGCCCTCTACTTCAATTGTTCTTGGTTTTCAACTAAACATGGCAAGAAGCTGTCCAGGCAGGACTTACCTCTTCAGGAAGAGAATGTAATTAGTACTTAGGTAGGTGTACTTCCCTGCATCCCAAGCACAAGTGAGGTGGTCTGAATGTTCATAAATGACACAAGTTAAATTGGTCGGACTGTCCGGTGGATCTACAAAGATAGATTATATGCAAATGTACGTCAGTTAGGTAGTTAATGGGCAGCTCATCCAATGACTGGACATTTAGACATTTGAAACTGTAATGTCCTATAGAACCTAAACATAGGGCTCTATATCTTTGAACAGAAGTTACGAAGACGTGCTGCATTTTACCCATAATTGTTTGATACCAGAATCAGATGATTGTGTTATTCTGTGCCTTTCCATAGTGGGTTTTAGCTGAAATTTTAAAGTACTCCACTAGTATTAATGAAATTAATCTTCCACTGGGCTGGGATGCTGGAACTTATTGTCCTAAGGATGGAGCTTGCAGGCTGCAGGCAGGGCATTCCTGGCACCTATGGGATTCACTCTGCCAGAAACACACTAAAAATGTGAATCTGGACCTTAGCTGACAGTCCAGATAGTCTTCGCTCAGTCTTAAAGCTACAGGCACCAGGGAAACATAGTGTGTTTTCTCCTCTAATTTAGAATGTTAATGAGCCAATTTAAGCCATGTCAGTGTGTGGCCAGATACCACGTGGATGGGCATCTTGGCATTTATTTGTTAGAAAGATTTATCACCTCCGTGGGGTAGATCAGTCTTATTTTACAGATGGGTACAGTGAGAAAGGTAGGCATGACAGCCTGTCAAAAGCTCAGAGGCGGTGGCCAAGGATCTGAAAGCAAAGACTGCTCAAACTCTATTAATCCCAGGCCAGATGTGTGACTTCCAGCACACTCAAGCACACTGGTGGTAAATCCAGCTGTACTGCTATCTTACGGCAGCTCTCCTGCCAGCAGAAGTGTTCATGTGGCTGCTGCAATGAGGGGCTCTGGAGTATGGGGAGGGATTTAATGTTACTCAAAACAGTATTAAAAATTTTGCAGCCACGTCTGCATAAAATGCACGGATTTGGAAAGGAAACCATCTCATTCCCAACTCCTTCCGCACTCTGGCTGCCCCATCTTCCTCCTCTCAACTCCACATGTCAGGGTACCCATGCTAGTGATTGTGTAGAAGGAAGTAAACTATGGCACATCAGTTTGCCTCTCTGTGCCTCAGTTTTCCTGTACGTAAAATGGGGATAATGGTAGTGACCTCCTAGTAAAGCGCTTTGAAATCTACCACTGAAAAGTGCTGTATAAGAGTTAGGTGGTGGTATAGCCTGGAATGATGCACAAAGTCGCTTCTGTTACTTGACTCAGGGAGTTCAATAGCTCCTTGCCATTTGGGCAAGCACATGACAGGACAAGGATAGTTCCAGTGTCACGTCCAGATACCAGTACGCTGCCACATGATGGAATATGCACTGAAGTTGCTACTAATGACGTATATCAGCTGACTCCAGTTACAACATAACTTGCTGGTTAACTACAATATAGGTGTAATTACTAATAAGACCCCAAACCTTTTATTGTTAAATAAATAAAATAAAAAATGGAAGTTTCACTTTTCAACTGGAAAAAATACCCACACTGCTTTTGTGTGATTGGGGGGAGGGGAGGCATCTAAAACTATTAAAAGGTCTAATACTGTAAATCCGAAAATAGCCTGCAGCCCCCAAAATACTAACACTGTCTAGGAAGGAATAACAGTTTACACCATCTTAAATGGGGTGAAGTAGAATTAGTGGGGAAACCATCATACACACAGCAAATTACTTACGTCCTGCAGAAAACTGTGTGCCACATACTACCATATTTGCCGCTTTGCTGGGACACTTGGCATAACACAGGACAGTGGAATATGGTTTCCTGAAATCATGAAGCTGAAGTTGCACTGTAGTTTTGTTTATTGTTGTTAATAATTTGTCTTCTATATGAGTTTTGTTTAGTATCATGTATAACTTTGCCATTTGACAGTTTACCGTAGAGTGGCAATTTATAGAAATGTTCAAACCCATCTGAATGACTGGAGCTGGCTCTATCCACACGTATCCAGAGCAGCGAACGTTTATGACACCTGTGAAAGCATAATTTGATTACAATAAGGCTCTGGTTGCTTATTGAAATAGAAGAAGCTAACGTTTCGGTTATGCAGCACATTTGGCTGCACTTCTTTTTGACGAGTCAAATGATTCCAGTGGACTCTGCTTAAAACCAGACCTTAATGAACGAGGTCAGACCTAAGTCCAACAATTGTCCCTGGTTTCTGCAGTGCTCCAGAGTAGCGTCCTGGAACTTCTACACCCACTTCAGGTATAGATTAAACAATGGAGGATGTCTGTTGGTTTTAGTTATGAACCTCCCTTGTAAAGCACTTTGAGATCTACTGAGGAAAAACATTATATAGCTAAGTGTTGCTTTTGTTAAAATGAATAAGGCAATCAGTATAATATCCCTTGTATTATTTATTTGGATACTAAGTGTAACCTGTTTTACCCTGCACCTGCAGTTTCAGTTTGCCACAGATTTTTGCACTGAGACTGTGTGAGAAATACATGTTTGAAAACATAAGTGCTCGGGGCTGCAAGCTCCTGCCAGGCAGGGCGGTGGTGTGGCTGGCTCCGGCCGGGTGGTGAGGCTGCCTGTCCCGCTACTCTGAGCGGTATGGTAAGGGGGTGGGGAGCAGGGGGTTGGATAAGGGGCAGGAGGTTCCGGGGGGCAGTCAGGGGACAGGGAGCAGGGGGTGGTTGGATGGGGCGGAGGTTCTGGTGGTGGGGGCAGTCAGGGGACGGGGAACAGGGGAGGTTGGATAGGTGTGGGAGTTCCGGGGGGCCTGTCAGGGGGCGGGGGTGTGGATAAGGGTTGGGGTGGTTAGGGGCAGGGGGTCCCGGGATGGCGCGGTCAGGGGACAGCCTTGTCTGGCCCTCCATACAGTTTCGCAACCCCGATATGACCCTCGGGCCAAAATGTTTGCCCACCCCTGTGCAAAGCTATTGATAGCTAATGAGAGCTTAGAGTTTAGATCACAATGTCATGCTAAGAGGAACATTTCTACAGCAAATCAGTGGCCGTGAAATCCTGGAGTACAGAAGCCCTGCCTTCCAGACCCTCTAAAACAGGGGTCCCCAACGCGGTGCCCGCGGGCGCAATGGCGCCGGGGCAGTTGTGTGCGCCCGCAGGACACCGTGCCACCGAAATGCAAATGGGAAGCAAAGTGCTAGTGAACATTAGTAAGGATGTCAGAATATGGCTCCATGGCCAGTATTTATCAATGATCATAAACTTAACTGACAGCACCAATTAGCATGGGGTGGCAGCGCTGCCACCAGGCCTCCATATGAGGCAGCATGTAGCTGACCCAGTAAGAGACTGGGAAGCAGATTTTGACTCTAGAGTCAGTCGTACTCTCAGCTCACCCAGCTGTGACAAAGGGGGAGAGGAAAGGTAATATATATGTGATCTATCATACATCCTGTAGTACACTGACTGGTTCATTGTGGGCATGAAGCCAAGGTTCCACCTGTGTGGGAGGGGGGAAACACAATGACTCGATACATGCTGTTCTCCCTTCTGCACAGCTCTCACTGGTACAGGTCACGGTGCAGAGATTAAGGGGGTGCCTCATCCCCAACGCCCCCACATTCTCCTGTGAAGGCACATAGAACCTGGCCCTATGAAATGTCAGCAGTATGCAGTAAGAACTCAGATAGGAATCACCTGACTTCACAAATTTCAGATTGTGCTTTAATAATGACTATAGGGAGATAACCTTTTATAAACAGATCTGAGCTAAAGCAAATATAAGTGGATTAAGGCAGCTCCACGACAGAAGCACAACGGCCCCTTATGATCAGATTACAGCTCTGCACCAGAGATGACAAATTTAGCTTCTGAGTGATATCAGACGTGATCTGTTCTTCCTGGAAAGGCGTGGCTGCCTTGAAACCTCTGACTTCTAAAATGTGCAATAAAACGAGGCATAGCTATATGTCTGTAGGTGGCAAACAGCTAATAGAAGGCCCCAAAATAGTTTATATGTTCATTTTATTTCAACTACATTCACTTTATACTTGGCGGTTTATCAGCTCTGTGTTCCATTATGTTAGCTGAAATGTATTTATTTCTCTAAGACACAAAACTATACTAACAATTGTTCCTGAATTCAGCACTGAGAAGTGGTGAGATGGAAGACAGACTATACCTCGGTAAATCCAGCTGAAGAGTATGTGGAGCGCCACTGCCACTTTAAATCTAACCATGGCCTGATTGATTCGTGGCTGATGTCAGTGGAAAAGCATAGCCTCTGAAAAAATGAAATTAATATTAGACCTTTCTCACACTAAACAATACAATTCTGAGACCAGGTTCTAAGACAAAACAAAACTAATAACATGAAAGGCCAGTATCAGGACCTATAATACACAAATGTCATTGGTCCTGCTAGTTTCTGGATCTGTACACACTGCTATAGCTCTGGTCCTACCTAACTTCCAGACCCACAGAAGGGCCTAAGGCAATTTTCCAGATCTACAGCAGCAAAAATGGAAAATGTTGGTCACAGTAGGATGAATCCTTAGATGCTGCTAAACACAGTGGACCAAATTCATGACTGGGGCAATTCCACTGAAGTTAATAGGGGTGTGAATTTGGCGAGGCGTTGCTTAGAGCTGGTTGAGGAGGCAATATTCAGAGATCTGAGTTCAGGGCTAGGGTTTGCTAGAGAGGAAAGTATACAGAAGCTATAATGTGGAATCTTAGGTCTTTCATGGTGAGTACTTAAAGTAGATATGGCCTGATTTTCAGAAGTGCAGACCACCCACAGCTCCTGTTTTTATCTGGCTCCTTTCTGTCAGTTAGAGAAAAGGAAAATGACTTGCTGTAAGGTGGAGCACTTGGTTAATTTGCCTGCTGGTTATGACTTTGTTTCTCATTTTTCTATTTCTTTTCTTTCTTCTGCTTTGTTTTGAAGACAGACTTTGACTTCTTAAGAAAGATGTCACATCTACCGCAAATTCACTTGAGTACTTTCTAATTAGTACTTTCCTGTGACACTTTCTGGCACGTTCTGATGGTGAAGGGGATTTTTACCCCCAGTAATCTTCAGACACCCACATCCCCTTTGGTAGGGAGACAAAGTGATTTTTACCCCTCCTACTCCTGACCTATTGTGCAGGTGCCATCAGACTCTAGAAGATTTAGATTAAGCCTCTGAAGTGCCTAGTAATTTTGGGTGTCTCTTGGAGCCCAACTTGAAACACTTTTAAAGTGGCCAAAGGGTGGATACTCAGCACTTTCTCCAAATCAGGCCCCTTCAAGGTAGTCTCAAAGCTGAGCACCCAAATTCACTAGTCACTTTGAAAATCTTGGCCTTAAGCCTCACTGCAACCTGATTGCTCTAGATCAGTTTTCCCCACTCTGTAGGCGTGCCTCCCTAGGGGGGCATGGAGGAATGTTCGGGGGGGTTGCAGTGGGAACTGGGCCAGCCCCTATGGGGGGTGGGAAGGGAGCACCTCCCCAGCCCCGACTTGCCCCCAGTCCCCTCTCCAGCACTCCAGCCCCAGCCCCACCCCCAGTCAAGGTCCTGGTGTCAGGTCCCGGCCCCATCCATGGCCTGGCCCTGGCCTCAGACCCCAGCCTTGGACCCCGGCTGCAACTCCCATTTCTGGCCCTGGCCCCGCTCCTGGCTGCAGCTCCATTCCTGGCCATGGCCCCAGCTGCAGGGCCAGCCCTAGCCTCGGCTCCCAATCCTGGACCTGGCTCCCGGAGGGTGCGGACAGATTACATTACGGATAAGGGGAACGTGGCATAAAAAGTTTGGGGACCACTGCTCTAGATGCATCTCTGCCAGCATTTTCAAGGACTTGGAATTTTTGAACCTTGTAAAGATCTAGAGGTTTGATGTCCAGTCCCATGGAGGAAGAAATAGACTGGGCCTGGAAATATATCAATGTTCTGAAGAGAGAGGCAATCCACTATGTACATGCATTCTTCTCATGAATTCATGACATGCATGGATTTTGGATAAACTTATTTTCTTGGTAAAGCCATCCAGAGACATTACTTCCTTGTAGGCTGCTGGTACTCACCACTTGAAGAGCTCGAATCTGAGCTTGGTTAGAAACAAAAGGAATAGGTGCAAAAATGTGCTGTACTCCTCTCTGCCCTAAGGGCATCAGAGCTTACACCATGTACTGCTACCTGGCATGGCAGAAATGGGACCGAATCTGGCTCTGAGCTGGGTGTGTTATTCCAGGGATATTCGGTAAACTCAGCACCATCTGGGTGACGTGAAACTTCAGAATGGCAGGAGCCCAGGCTCCATCCTCATTAAGCCCTTCTCTCTCTCTATCCACAGCTACTCCTCGCCCAGTGCTAGTCCCTATCTCCTCTCCTTGGAACCTAATAGGAAGGCTGATCAGTGGCCTGCAAGCCCTCCCCTCACATTCATTCCAGGTCTTCAAGGGCAAGGTTATCGCCCCTTTACTGTGCGTCTAAAAGGCATGCTGAGTAGAGGCCTCCTTAGCCTGCTCTTTTCAGGGGGTTGTCTGATGAGACAGCTGTCCCCCAATCCTGGGAAGGTCTTTTAAGGACAGGGGGTGTTTGGAAGCCTCTCTTCCCTTTATCAGGCAGCAGTGTGGCAGGAAACTTCTGCATTCATGGCTCCTGGCTGTAGAGTGACTCTGGGAGTCATCATCAGCAGGAGTAGTTTGCTTCCTACCCGATTTGGGTGATGGAAATGGGTGGCTTCCAGCTCCCTGGAAGACTTTTTTGGTAGGATGGCAAGAAACAGAGAGAGCTACCAGAACACTCTCCTCCCTCCCACCCCTTCACTCCAAGCACAGAAGACGGGGCTAACTGCTGTTACTTTGAAGGCTCCCAGCAGGGAGGGAAGGGGACAGTCCCCAAAGTCAAGACAAGAAGGAAGAGGGAATGGAGCTCTTCCCTGGATGCCTGTTAGGCAGAGGTTGGTGTGTGCCAGGAATGGATTGGAGGGTGAGGGTGGACATACCCCCAAAGCTTAGCCCAGGCTCAAACCTTTTTGCAAGCCTGGGTTGAATTTTGGGGGTTGTTGTAATCATTTTTACACAGCCCTAGTTTTCACATGTGTGCTTATGTAACCCACACACCTCCTGGGTGTAGTGTTCTGTCCCACCCAGTGGCAGAGACCACTAAGAGAGAGAAAGAGAGAGAGAGAGAGAGAGAGAAAATGAGTTTGCTCTACAGCCTTAGCTAATAGCTAGTTGGCTTTTAGCTCATGCAGTAGAGGCTCATGCACTATGCTCTGGAAGTCCCCGGTTCGATCCTGCTGACGACCAGGGTCTGTTGAAGTTACATTTCATGAAGCACATTCAATCTTAAACCTGCAGATGAATCTGGGTTAACGTTCATGCATTTATTTGATTGTTGTGTCTGTCTAAATCAGCACAGGCTTGCAAGTCATTTCTTGTCTAGACACACTAGTATCTCTTCTCTAGTTCTGGTGTGGAACCATTCAACTGCACTGAGAGGAACCTGTCTATAATTGTGTACCACTATGGACTACCATTTAAAAACTAACTATTTAAAAAAAACATTAAACGTTAGCTAAATTACAATAATTCTAACAAACTAATGGGTAAAGGGAGAGGATTAAAGGGTCAAAAAGACCAATGGATGGGACATGATTTCTGAGGCCGCAATACTTAATGGCAGTAGGAAAAGGACCTAAGGAGATTTAGCCTTGCATCAAACATCTGGAAGCATACAATGGAATAAAAATGGCCCCAAATATCACAACATTCCAGCTAGTAGCAAGCTCATGGAATCAAGGAGCATCTTCCCACAAGAGCAGACCTGCAGAGGAAATATACTTGGAAAGCTCCAGTTACAGATGAATAATCTTCCTTATTAGAAGCAGTGCTAGAGACTTCAATGGGACTATTTACATGCATAAGATTATGCAAGGGGTAGTCTATTTTTTGTCAAGGTCCAAATTTCTTGGTCAAGATATAGTCAAGGTCCAGACTTCAAAGAAACATTTTTCACACCACAACAATCTTTCTCAATTTCCTAATGTTTGCCAGTTATATAGAAAAGAAATCTGATATATTTCATATTTACTGTTTGATAGCCATGAGTTAGGCTTAATTCAGCTGTTAAGAAAAATGTCTTTCTGATAATACAAACATCAGCCTATTACAAAAATCTCTCCCCCCTGCCACCCCTGAAACAATAATGATGATAAGTAAATAAAAAGATTTTGCGGTCCGTTCAATAGCATCTGGTGGTCCAGATTTGGCCTACGGTCCACCTATTGACTACCCCATACGATGGGAGCTGTAATTGTTTTCCTAGGTCTCTTCCATTTATAATGCTATTAGATTGGTTTTACCTTCCCCTAACTTGTGCAGGATTAATCACTCTGGTATTTTTCTCTAGGGTATCATCCAGTCTAGTTTTAAAAGTCCCAAGCAATGGGTTTTCTACTTTTCTCATTGGGAGACTAGCTTATCACTCTCAGGAAGTCTTCTCTAATACCCCATCTCAATTTTTCCTTGCTGAACTCGATCCCTTTACACCTAGTTTTAATCCCTCCATACCACCCTGTCCCTGGCCATTTTCTCTCTTATGAACCCACAGCCCTCCAGAGAATGCCAGAAATCCACATGATATTTCGCAGTGCTGGACTTTTACATTGAGACCCAAGTTAGATGTAACATGGGTAAAATCAGAGAATTCTCGATTGATGATGCCTCTGAAGGGGCTAGACTATGAAATATCTGGAGCTGGTGAAACTTGGCACAGCCATGCTTATTTTTGATGGGTATACAAGCATGACTGATGGGCAGGGCTGAAACCTCTTCCTGGGATACCACATCTATTTTGGAGGCTATCTGCACATACACATTAGCTACTCAAGCACAACTTTGAGGCATATGAAAGTATGCTGCTGCAGCTGACTCTCTGAGGGGAGTCAGCAGTGTTTCTATTTTGTGAGGCTATGCATTTGTGGATCTCAGTTCAAAACTGAGCTCTAGGAGATACAGGATTGGCACTAGCTGAAGGTCAATGATCGCTCTACCTTTCTGTTTAAACTGGTACTTAAGGCTATAGAAAAATGATCAAAAGTAGATATTGCCAAATAATATTTTTAAATAATTCCAATGATTTGAAAAAATATATATATTTCCAGTGGAAATGGTAATTCTTCAACTGCTGTACATAGTGATCTAAAATACATATCTAGAATGTCTAATGCATAACAAGAATCCTGGTATTTCTCCTTGTATTGCCTTTGCCACAGTGTCCTAAGATTTTCCTCTGTGTTGGAGATGGCAAAAATACTTCATAGTCCCTTTCATCAACTTTCATACTCTCTCTCCTTATCTGATCTGGTACATTTTATTTTAACACCCTACCAACATCCTGCTACGTTCCTGCAAGTTAAAAGAAACAAATAAAAAACACACATGCTTTGAAAAAGTTCTTCTTTCAGAAGAACTTTCTAACTTCCAGCTGTAACATTTAGATCAGGATTTCAAACAACACCTGATTTGGGAGTTATTCAAATTTACGGTTTTATTCCAATTCATAGGGGCCACTTGCAAACTTTAAAATCAGACGCAGGTTTGGAATTTGAACATCCCAATAATTTAGAAGTATCTGGCGCTGGAGATTCGATCCCATCTCTACTAAGAACTCTGACTACTAAAAACCTCTTAGGCCAGGGGTGGGCACACTTTTTGGCCCGAGGGCCACATTGCAAAACTGTATGGAGGGCCAGGTAGGGAAGGCTGTGCCTCCCCAAACACCCTGGCCCCTGCCCCCTATCAGACCCCTCCCACTTCCTGCCCCCTGACTACCCCCCTGAGAACCCCCCAACCCCCATCCAACCCCCTCCTGCACCTTGTCCTCTGACCTCCCCCTCCTGGGACCCCACCCCCTATCCAACCCCCCCTGCTCCCTGTCTCCTGACTGCCCCGACCCCTATTCACACCCCCGCCCCCTGACAGGCCCCCCGTGACTCCCACACCTATCCAACCCCCCATGATCCCTGTCCCTTGACCGCCCCCCCCCAGAACCTCCGCCCTATCCAACTGCCCCCTGACAGGCCCTCCCAGGACTCCCACACCTATCCAACCGCCCCCTGTCCCCTGACTGCTCCCCAGGACCCCTCACCCCGGCCCTGGCCCCCTTACTATCTGCTCAGAGCAGCGTGTCTGGCAGCCGCGCCGCCTGGCCCAGAGTGCTGTCCGCATGGCGGCATGGCTGCGGGGGAGGGGGAACAGCAGGGGAGGGGCCGGGGGCTAGTCTCCCCAGCGGGGAGCTCAAGGGCCAGGCAGGACAGTCCCGTGGGCTGTAGTTTGCCCACCTCTGTCTTAGACCCATATTTGTAAAAGTATTAGGTGTTGGGGTGCTCAGCATTGCAACACCTAACTGACTTAGGTACCTAAGTCTCATTTTCAAAAGTGATTTAGGTACTTAAGACCCTAAATCCCATTGACTGTCAATTGGATTTTGGCTCCAAAGTGTCTGAATCCCTTTTGAAAATGAGACGTAGGCTCCTAAGTCAGTTAGTTGCTGCACTGCTGAGTGCTGCAGTGCCTGGATACCTTAGTACACTGACACTGCATTGTAACGTACAGCAGGGGTTCTCAACCTTTGTCTTTCTGAGCTCCCCCCAACATACTATAACAATTCCATGGCCCATCTGTCCCAGAATAACTCTTTTCTGCATAGAAAAGCCAGGGCTGGCGTTAGGGGGTAGGAAGCAGGGCAATTGCCTGGGGCCCACACCACAGGGGCCCCCGAGAAGCTAAGTAGCTCAGGCTTCTGCTTCAGCCCCAGGTGGTGGGACTCAGGGCCCTGGGTTTCAGCCCTGCATGGCAGGGCTTAAGCTTTCTGCCCTGGGCCTGAGTGAGTCTAACACTGGTCCTGCTTGGTGGACCCCCTGAAATCTGCTTGCGGCCCTCCAGGGGACCCCGGACCTCTGGTTGAGAACCACTGACTTACAGCAAATAATCTGGACAAAGCAGTTGTACCGTCTCTGCAAATACATGCTGTGAAGCATGTTTACAGAAAGCATGAACAGGAAAGCAGTAAAATACTCAAGCCTGCTGCTAGATATAAACAACAAAATCTTTTCAAAGTTTTGAGGAGTTTGGTTATTTTTTTACCTTGCCATCTGTCAGGACATTGTTCCATTTCTGTAGTCAGCTCCTTGATTTCTCTACTCCCTGCTACCTCACAGCATTTTAAAGAGGCTGGGACTAATTCAGAGTTCACTGCTCTAACAGAAACTATCAGCAAAACCCTGACCTACATTACTGATCACTCAAAAATAGCTTATTGTTTCCAGTTTGACAAGTATCTTTGACTCTGAGTCATTCTGTGGGAAAACCCAGCACCCCTTAAAGAAACAGTCTCATTTTTTCTCTCGTGGCTTTTTGGAAAAGTTTATTTTAAAATTATTATTAGTCAGGTTTTTTTTTAAAACAAACAAACAAACTTTCTCAATTTCCTAATGTTTGCCAGTTATATAGAAAAGATAATCTGATATATTTCATATTTACTGTTTGATAGCAATGAGTTAGGCTTAATTCAGCTGTTAAGAAAAATGTCTTTCTGATAATACAAACATCAGCCTATTACAAAAATCTCCCCCCCACCCCCAAAATGCTCCAGCTTTCAGCTGCATCAAATTTAATCACATTCTGTTTCTGCCCCTATTTCCAGGCAGCTTATGTGTGAAATGAACAGAAATGTTCCTAATATTTACCTTACAGCATTCCACCAGTCACATCCCTCCATCCCAAACTGCTGCCCTTCTCACTTATTTCCTAAATTGAATTTATTACAGAATTTCCCCCTCTTGTTGAATGTTTTAAGAAGCAGATTCCCAGGATGTCTAATATTATATCCCAATGCTGTGATTAAGAGTAGATTCTGACCACAACTTTAAAATATGGGCACCTAATGTGGGCACCAAACCTGCTTTCAGGTGTTCATGTGGACAGTTGGATACACAAATGCCATTTTTACCATTAAAACATGAGATTCTGACCATCCTATTTGACAAGTGAGTTCATAGTATTGCCTGTAACCTCTAGCCCTGTCACTTAGGTCAGTATAGAACAGTGAGCTCAGTATTGTGACAAGCACCTTCATTCCTTTACTAGAGGGAAAAGTACACTTCACCCCAGAAAGCCCAATTTTAATTGGGCTCTAGTCTGGTGAAGTGCAGTGGGTGAGAGAAGTGGTGCCAGGTGGAAGGGTGCAGCAAAGCCCACCCTCAACTCCTACTCCAGTCTATGGACTACAGTCCATTCACACCACAGAGGCAGCCACCAATGGATTCATTAGAAGGCACAGAGTTCTGCAAGGAATGCTCCAGGCAAAGAAGAATTGTATGGCAAGAATATCCTCTTTTGAAGGAAGAGGGCAGTAAGAGATGTCCCTGAAAGGTGAGACTTTCTCCAGAAAGTTACCCAAATGGAGGAAAAAGTGTTTCTGCCGAGGGCTGTTTTACAGGTGTTGTTCTCTAGAAGAAATGAAGAAGTCCCTTAGGGAGATCTCTTGCCCCCTGTAGCCCTAGTGTGTGCTTTTCAGTAGATGCCCTATCTCTTAAAGTAGGGGAAGGAGAAATCAGGATTAAAAATGAAGTCTCTAAAGCAATGGTAGACATTGTAATCTGAGACATTGCTTGTTGTATGTGGCATTAAGGCAAAAAGAGCACGTAAAGGGTGATGTGAGTGTTTAGAGGGTCCCATTAACGTAGATTACTTCTCAGCAGTTTCTTCAAAACTCTAGCTAGTCTGGATAAATACAGTCCTGCTCCTGAAGAACCTTTATGGATTCTAGGAGGCAGAGACCTATACAACGCAGTTCCCTAAAAATTCTGTTGTGGGGGGTGCTCCTTTTAGGGGAAAGGCTGCTGGCTAGGACCCCACTAAATCACAAGTGAGGGCTGCTGGCTAGGACCCCACTAAATCACAAGGGAGAAGGCCATCTGGTCCCAGCAGGGTAGAGTTGAGGCAGGGTGCGTTGGCAACAAAAGCTAAAGGGAGGAATTTAGGTCTGTGAGGCAGGGTTTTTACTGGAGATTTGGGTTCCACATCAACTGGGTCTCCAGACAGCAGTTGGTTGCTACCAACATCTGAGAACAAGTGATACCTGATCTGAACCCCATAGGATTGCGGGGAGAGAGGACCTAGATTTGACAGGAGCCTGAGGATTGGGGTGAGATGTTTGAGGATTACATTAGCATAATATTTTCTCAATCAGTGACAGATTTTTCTCCACTATAAAACACTTTTAAAGAGGTGGCTTCTTTTCTCACGACAAGTTTAAGAGTTAACCTCAGTAGCTGTGTTAACCTCATTAGACACTATAACCACACGAAACATTTACCACATTCTGCTAGGGTGGTATCATTTTATATTTGCAACAGTTTAAACAGAAATAAAGCTCACCTAAAAAGAGTCTCTGGCTTATGGAGCGCCACGCACACCAGCACCTCTTACTGCCTTTAAACCGACCAATGCTTTTCATGAAAGTGAGGGTCAGGAAGCGAAAGTGGCCAGTCTTAGGGCCCAAGCCCCATCTAATGTAACTTTCCATTGACTTCAGTGGAACCAGGCCACTTTACACCAGCTGGGGATCTGGCCACTAGTCTTTCAAAAAGAAATATTTTAGTTTAATGTTCATGAATTATGTTTAGGGGACCCCAGACTGACCAGCTGCTTATCTTCCTTTGTTGCTAGCCAAACTCACTACCTGCCCACATGGTCTCCTATGTCATCATGAGGGGGTAGAGCCATTTTCTCACCAATGGCTCTCCCTTTAAAGATAATTAAAGCAGCAGAATTACATTTTAACACATGCGGCATAATCCATTCATTCTTAGCCCTGTTACCTATGTCAGGGGTCAGGGCCTGCAGCGGAGTCAGTCTCCTGGCAACCCTACAAGTACAGCTGGCCTGCAGCAGGCTACCTGATTGACCGCACCACCTGACTGGTCAGGAAGGGCAGCTGGCTGGCTTTGAGCCCAGCAGTAGCTGGCTGGCTGCACAATGTGTATCAGGCCTGTCCCTGCTCCTGCTCGTTCCAGTTTCCTATTGGCGCCTGTCTCTCCAGTGCTGATCCTCAACTCTGCATCTGACCTATGACTCCGGTTACCCTCTGGCTCTGGCATTTGCCTTCTGTCCCTCCAGCACTGGCCCTTGGCTTGTTCCTGAACTCTGCCCACCATAGACCCAGCTGTAATTGGTAGTCTGAACTCTCACTTTAACCACTAGACCAGCCAGCCCATGGCCTGGTCTCTAACAGCCTAGTGCCTTACTACACAAGTAGTCCCACTGAAATCATTTAGACTACTGGCAGAGTAAAGTACTACCAGTATGAGTAAGGAAGGCAAAATAGGTCCTACAATAAACACTAATAATTAAAACAGTATTCTTCATGAATCAGTTGTAAAAAAATGGTTTAATCACACCAAGAAGAATCCTACCCTTAGAAACTTGCATACCACTCCCATTTGATTTCAAAGATGCAGTAGTTGCATGCTGATAGCCAAGGATAGAACTTGTCCCAGAGTTATGAGTCTATTTAAACTTTATACAGAAGTGCAGGCTTCTGACTTAAATGTTAATAGCAAGCATGTGGTTTGCATCTCTGCTTAAACAGAGAACACATTGTTTTTAACAGCGCTTAATTATGCATTTGAAAAAAGGTCAATTTTGTATAGGTTACTCCTTGGGGACTTGGAGAGTGTCATCTGTCTACCACCTTTTTCCTCTTTTCTTTTAATGTAATACAGGAACAGCCCAAGCTGCAAAATTCACAGCGGTATAAACCCCTTAAATCTGGATGCTTGGATCCAGTATTTTGGTTCTGGTCCTTCTTCAGTAGTCAGTATATTTTTCATGTTGATAGCTCTTACTTCAAACAAGCAACTGGCACCTTGGTCTTAGGAAACACGTTTCACATTTCTTTCCTTTCTTCCTTATTACATTTCCTGGCTCGGTGGCAGCAACTGTTCTGCATGTCTCACTTGCTGGACCCATACGTAGTATTTTACTGCATCTCACAAAGAATCCAGGCTTTGATCCTGCTCCACTGAAGGGCTATTGGCTTCACTGGGAGCTTGATCAGGTCCCTAGATAAGCCAAATAATTGTATTTTTAAAATTACTAAAAATATTTAGTTTAGAGAAACAAGGAATGGTAGGCCTAATTGTTTTTCTTACTGCCAACTCCAGGGTGTGGTTCCCACTATTTAGTCACAGGGATTCTTTTACATATTTAGGGGACACCATGATCAAGACTAAGCAAAATAATCGCAATCATTGTCCATACCTATTTTATTATTAAAGATAGAAAGCCTTAAACAAACCACACAACTGATAAACTGGTGGCTTCCGTTACAATCTCTTCTTAGGGTTAGGATTAGGGTTCGGGTGAACTGGAATTAATTTGCAAATTAAATTAGGCTTGAATAAAGACTGGGAGCGGATGGGTCATTACACAAAGTAAAATTATTTCCCCAGGCTAATTTTTCCCCTACTGTTACTCACACCTTCTTGTCAACTGTTTGAAATGGGCCATCCTGATTATCACGACAAAATTTTTTTTCCCTCCTGCTGATAATAGCCCACCTTAATTGATTGGTCTCATTAGAGTTGGTATGGCAACACCCATTTTTTCATATTCTCTTTTTCATATATATCTTCCCACTGTATTTTCCACTGCATGCACCTGATGAAGTGGGCTTTAGCCCACGAAAATTTATGCCCAAATAAATTTGTTAGTCTCTAAGATGCCACAAGTACTCCTCGTTCTTTTTGCTGATACAGACTAACACGGCTACCACTCTGAAACCTGTCACCATGCAAGGCACTGAATTTAGCCGTATGAAGTGGAAATCCATCAACTTCATGAAAAAACTCATACAGATACAGACAGACATCATCTTCCTTTCCAAATGCAAACAGATGGACATCATACCAAAAGGACTGAAGCTAAAAAATCCATTACAATCTACATACCACACAGACTATGCTGAGAGATTGTGCCACACACTCTCAAAGAAATTGCGGAATCACCTGATCAACATCTTCTACAGCAAACAAGGAAAGATTAAGAGTGAGCTCTCAAACCTGGATACTCTCATAAAAAACCAACTTTCCACACAAACTTCCTCGTGGCTGGACTTTACAAAAACTAGACAAGCCATTTACAACACACACTTTGCTTCTCTACAAAGGAAAAAGGACACAAAACTATCTAAACTACTACATGCCACAAGGGGCCGTAACGGTGGTTCCCTTAATTCACCCAACAATATTGTTAATCTATCCAGCTATACTGGCAGAAGAGTCTGTCCTATCTCGGGGCCTCTCCTTCTGCCCCTCCACCCCCACGAACATGATACAGTTCTGTGGTGACCTGGAATCCTACTTTCAACAT
Organism: Chelonia mydas; assembly: GCF_015237465.2. NCBI lineage: Eukaryota > Metazoa > Chordata > Testudines > Cheloniidae > Chelonia > Chelonia mydas. The sequence continues at coordinate 86,824,489 of NC_057854.1, forward strand.
CTCTGACTCAAGGAATATTTCCAACACACCTCTGAACAGCACACTAACCCACAGACACCTTCCTACCAACACTACAAAAAGAGAATTCTGTGTGTACCCCTCCTGAAGCTGAAACAACAGACTGGACTTCTACATAGAGTGCTTCCGCCAACGAGCATGGGCTGAAATTGTGGAAAAGCAGCATCACTTGCCCCATTACCTCAGCCGTGCAGAACACAATGCCATCCACAGCCTCAGGAACAATTCTGACATCATAATCAAAAAGGCTGACAAAGGAGGTGCTGTTGTCGTCATGAATAAGTCAGAATATGAACAAGAGGCTGGTAGGCAACTCTCTAACACCACATTCTACAGGCCATTACCTTCTGATCCCACTGAGGGTTATCAAAAGAAACTACACCATCTGCTCAGAAAAACTCCCTGAAAAAGCACAGGAACAAATCTGCACAGACTCACCCCTAGAATCCCGACCAGGGGTATTCTATCTGCTACCCAAGATCCATAAACCTGGAAATCCTGGACGCCCCATCATCTCAGGCATTGGCACCCTGACAGCAGGATTGTTTGGCTATGTAGACTCTCTCCTCAGGCTCTACGCTACCAGCACTCCTAGCTGTCTTCGAGACACCACTGACTTCCTGAGGAAACTACAATCCATCGGTGATCTTCCAGAAAACACCATCCTGGCCACTATGGATGTAGAAGCCCTCTACACCAACATTCCACACAAAGATGGACTACAAGCCATCAGGAACAGTATCCCCGATAATGTCACGGCAAACCTGGTGGCTGAACTTTGTGACTTTGTCCTCACCCACAACTATTTCACATTTGGGGACAATGTATACCTTCAAGTCAGCGGCACTGCTATGGGTACCCACATGGCCCCACAGTATGCCAACATTTTTATGGCTGACTTAGAACAACACTTCCTCAGCTCTCGTCCCCTAATGCCCCTACTCTACTTGCACTACATTGATGACATCTTCATCATCTGGACCCAAGGAAAAGAAGCCCTTGAGGAATTCCACCATGATTTCAACAATTTCCATTCCATGATCAACCTCAGCCTGGACCAGTCCACACAAGAGATCCACTTCCTGGACACTACAGTGCTAATAAGCAATGGTCACATAAACACCACCCTATACCGGAAACCTACTGACCACTATACTTATCTACATGCCTCCAGCTTTCATCCAGACCACATCACACGATCCGTTCTCTACAGCCAAGCTCTAAGATACAACAGCATTTGCTCCAACCCATCAGACAGAGACAAACACCTACAAGATGTCTATCAAGCATTTTTAAAACTACAATACCCACCTGCTGAAGTGAAGAAACAGATTGACAGAGCCAGAAGAATACCCAGAAGTCACCTACTACAGGGCAGGCCCAAGAAAGAAAGTAACAGAACGCCACAAGCCGTCACCTTCAGCCCCCAACTAAAACCTCTCCAGCGCATCATCAAGGATCTACAACCTATCCTGAAGGACGATCCCTCACTCTCACAGATCTTGGGAGACAGGCCAGTCTTTGCTCACAGACAGCCCCCCAACCTGAAGCAAATACTCACCAGCAACCACACACCACACAACAAAAACACTAACCCAGGAACCTATCCTTGCAACAAAGCCCGTTGCCAACTCTGTCCACATATCTATTCAAGGGACACCATCATTGGACCTAATCACATCAGCCACACCATCAGAGGCTCGTTCATCTGCACATCTACCAATGTGATATATGCCATCATGTGCCAGCAATGCCCCTCTGCCATGTACATTGGCCAAACCAGACAGTCTCTAAGCAAAAGAATAAATGGACACAAATCAGACGTCAAGAATTATAACATTCAAAAACCATTTGGAGAACACTTCCACCTCCCTGATCGCTCAATTACAGACCTAAAAGTCACAATTATTCAACAAAAAAAACTTCAAAAACAGACTCCAATGAGAAACTGCAGAACTGGAATTAATCTGCAAACTGGACACAATTAAATTAGGCTTGAATAAAGACTGGGAGTGGATGGGTCATTACACAAAGTAAAAACTATTTCCCCGGGCTAATTTTTCCCGTACTGTTACTTACACCTTCTTGTCAACTGTTGGAAATGGGCCATCCTGATTATCACTACAAAAGTTTTTTTTTCCTCCTGCTGATAATAGCCCACCTTAATTGATTAGTCTCATTAGAGTTGGTATGGCAACACCCATTTTTTCATGTTCTCTTTTTCATATATATCTTTGTGGCAGGGCAGGGGTAAACCCCTTGAATGCCCTGCTAAAATGCTGGCTAAGCCCTAATCTCTGGTAGGGAGGCCAGGTGCGGGGGCCCAGGCGGTCAGCAGAGAGCCCAGCTGCAAGCCCTAAGGAGGGCTGGTTCGCTGCTATGAGTTGAGTTAAGTAGTGACAGCTGGGCTGAAGAGGAGAGGGCTATAAAAGCCCTGGGGAAAGCTCAGTTGGGAGGTGAGCCTGGGAGGGTATAGGAGGGTTACATCTCTGTCTCCTCACCCAAGGAAGGGAGCCTCACGAGCCAGCAGACCCTGGGAAGGGTCTGACTGGGGATAGCTGTTGGGGGAAGAACGGGGATAACACTGTTTCACTGTAAATAAAGACACAAGGGTGAAGCACTGAAGAAGGCGTGGGGACCCTTTTTTTAACCAGCCAACACAGGATGCAGGCACGAGAGAGTGGAAACTTGAGCAGATGCTGTGACAATTTTCCTACTGTATTTTCCACTGCATGCATCTGATAAAGTGGGCTTTAGCCCACGAAAACTTATGCCCAAATAAATTTGTTAGTCTCTCAGGTGCCACAAGTACTCCTCGTTCTTTTTGCTGATATAGACGAATATGGCTACCACTCTGAAATCTCTTCTGTATGTCTCTCAGTGGAGAGCTTAAAAAGACACTACACCCTTAAGAGGGAACCACCTCTGGGGGGGGAGGGGTGAGAAGGTGAGAAGTAACTTCTGTGGGAAAGTTAAGATCAAAGTATATTTCTTCCTAAAATTATTATGAATCCATTCCTTATTATATCCTTGGGTAACTAAGAATGTTTATAGATGGCAAAAAGAATTTTGTTTCAGGGCAGGTGGACCTGCTGGTTATTAATAACTAACCAGCCAGTTTATAGCTGGCAAAGTAGGCAATCTTAACTATGCGCTATGAAACTAAAGAAAAAGTTTAAATCAGTTACTTAGAAGAAACCATTTGAGGAGCTGTCCAAAACCGGCCAATTATGAATATTCAGAATCTTAAATCCCATTTTTTCTCTGTTTACCAATGTTTAGCCCCTGTCTCCTCTCCAGGAGGTACATGGTCCAACCACTTGGTGATTCACAGGAGAAACTTCCTTTCACCAATCTTTGTTGAAGTTTTGAGGAGGCAGCTTGCTTGTACAGATGGATGGGATAAGTTGATGAGGGCTTGCTGTTTTAAAAAGACTAGCAGAGGAGGTATATGTGAGAGGGTTTGATGCTGGCAGACCAGTTGCTAGCTCATGCCAAGGCCACTGAGCCTCACAAAACACTGACAAATGCATAGCTGGAAACCTGCCTGGCTCGCCCGTGTGTTAGTGTTGTTGAATAGATATTAGGGTTATAGGAGTGTGTTTAGACTGACTGGAATACTTGTAGGAGGCTGCATGTCTTAAGCCTACTTATAATATCAGTATCCCAGGTTGTTATTAGGTACAGTTATAACGTTTTCTCTGTAATTATAAAAAATGTTTGCTAAGACTGTAAACCCCCACAGTCAGGGGAGAAGCATTACCAAGTTACCAAATACTATTCACCACAAAAGGCGTTATCTCCTCCCCCAACAAAAGAGTGCTTATAGACACCAGAGAAGCCATTGAGGATCAAGTGAAAATTTGTTCCATCACTTAGAAAATGAAGACCTGTGAATGTCTGGCAGGAGATGAATCAGGATGTCAGGCATTATACATTTTATTCTGCTACTCATGGATCTTATTCCAGTATTGATATGATTTTTGTTTCTTGGCCCCTGGCTAATGTAGTCAAAGAAAGCTAATCTGTAAATTAGTCTGATCATGCCCCTCCATATATTGGATTAAAAGTAGGGCTGTCAAGCAATTAAAAAAATTATTTGTGATATTAAAAAAATTAACCGTGATTAATCGCACTGTTAAACAATAATAGAATACCATTTATTTCAATATTTTTGGATGTTTTCTACATTTTCAAATATACTGATTTCAATTACGACACAGAATACACAGTGTACAGTGCTCACTTTATATTTATTTTTGATTACAAGTATTTGCACTGTAAAAAAACCAAAAGAAATAGTATTTTTCAATTCACCTAATGCAGGTACTGCGGTGCAATCTCTTTATCATGAAAGTTGAACCTACATATGTAGAATTATGTAGAAAAAAAACTGCATTCAAAAATAAAACAATATAAAACTTTAGTGCCTGCATGTCCACTCAGTCCTACTTCAGCCAATCACTCAGACAAACCAGTCTGGTTACAATTTGCAGGAGATAATGCTTCCCACTTCTTGTTTACAATGTCACCTGAAAGTGAGAACAGGCATTCGCATGGCACTGTTGTAGCCAGCGCCGCAAGATATTTACATGCCAGATGCACTAAAGATTCATATGTCCCTTCATGCTTCAACCACCACTCCAGAGAACGAGTCCATGCTGATGACGGGTTCTGCTCGATAACGATCCAAAACAGTGTGCACCGACGCATGTTCATTTTCATCATCTGAGTCAGGTGCCAGCGCAGAAGGCTCATTTTCTTTTTTGGTTGTTCGGGTTCTGTAGTTTCTGCATCTGGTGTTGCTCTTTTAAGTCTTCTTAAAGCATTCTCCCCACCTCATCCCTCTCAGATTTTGGACGGCACTTCAGATTCTTAAACCTTGGATCAAGTGCTGTATCTATCCTTAGAAATCTCACATTGGTACCTTCTTTGTGTTTTGTCAAATCTGCTGTGAAAGTGTCCTTAAAACGAACATGTGCTGGGTCATCATCAGAGACTGCTATGACATTAAATATATGGCAGAATGTGGGTAAAACAGAACAGTAGACATACAATTCTCCCCCAAGGAGTTCAGTCACAAATGTAATTAACGCATTATTTTTTTAACCATGATCATCAGCATGGAAGCATGTCCCCTGGAATGGTGGCTGAAGAATGAAGGGGCATATGAATGTTTAGCATATCTGGCACATAAATACCATGCAACGCTGGCTACAACAGTGCCATGCGAATGCCTAGTCTCACTTTCAGGTGACGTAAACAAGAAGCAGGCAGCAGAATCTCCTGCAAATTGTAACCAACCTTGTTTGTCTGAGTGATTGGCTGACCAAGAAGTAGGACTGAGGGGACTTGTAGGCTCTAAAATTTTACATTGTTTTATTTTTGAATGGAGGGTTTTTTTGTACATAATTCTACATTAGTAAGTTCAACTTTCATGATAAAGAGATTGCACTACAATAGTTGTATGAGGTGAATTGAAAAATACTATTTCTTTTGTTTTTTACAGTGCAAATATTTGTAATAAAAATAAATATAAAGTGAGCACTGTACACTTTGTATTCTATGTTGCAACTGAAATCAATATATTTGAAAATGTAGAAAACATCCACAAATATTTAATAAATTTCAATTGGTATTCTATTGTTTAACAGTGGGATTAATTGCGATTAATTTTTTTGATCACAGTTAATTTTTTTTTTTAGTTAATCGCGTGAGTTAACTGCAATTAACTGACAGCCCTACTTAAAAGATTGGGACCCAGTGGAAAAACAAAGTGTCTGATGGTTGAATAGAGCTTTGTTGTATAACCCCTTTAGAATTAAAGAGTTGGAAGAAAATTTTCAGAAATAGAAGAAAATGGCAAGGAAGGGCTCAGGCTTTCTCTAGGATGCCAGAAAGGCAGTAATGAGGAGGATCCTTACAAATAAAGAATCATACCTCAATACAATGAGAGCACTCGAAGAAGAAAGTTTGGTTAAGGAACTTTCTGTTTTAGAAGTTAGACATAAATCAATAGGATCTAAAAGTGTATAAGAAAATAATTGAGATGAGGGAAGATTAACCTGTTACAAAACAGATAAGGGTGAGCAAATACTTAAAGAAACAAGAAAAGCCAGCCATCCCTCTGATTAAACATAAAAAGGGGGATTTAGTAACCAGCATCAAACAGCATCTGAAATATGTGCTAACTTTTTCCGTACTTCGTACACTTCTGAACATCCAAATCTTGAATTTATAAATAGATATTTGAGAAGTGTGAAACTACCTCAGCTTTCAGAGCATGATGTGGCAGCTCTTGATAGGGTAATTGCTTCAGAGGAAGTTGAATTTATCATGAAGAGTTTAAAATAAAAAAAACCCCAAGTTCTAATGGTTTTTGGGAGGGAGTATTATAGCGCTCTAAAATAAGAGGTGTTCCCTTTTTTAACTGAATTGCTTAACAGTATTCTGCTGGGGAACAAGATTCCAGGTAACTAGATATGAATAGTTCACAATCAAGCTGGAAGGGCATATCGAGTTGGGTCCTGCAGGGATCTGTCCTTGGTCTGGTTCTTTTCAGTAGCCTCATAAATGATCGAATAATGGCATAGAGAGTACTTATAAAGTTTGCAGATGATATCAAGCTGCGAGGGGTGACCAGGGCCGGCTGTAGGCACCAGCAAAGCAAGCACGTGCTTGGGGCGGCACAATTCCAGGGGTGTCATTCTGGCCCCCTTTTTTTTGTTTGTTTGTTTGTTTTTAGCTTGGGCAGTTGCGCTCTTGGAGCTCGGGGCGGCAAATTTTTTCCTTGGGGCGGCAAAAAACCGAGAGCCGGTCCTGGGGGTGACAAGTACTTTGGAGTACAGGATTAGAACTCAGAACGATGTTGACAGACTGGAGCAATAGTCTGAAATAAATAGGATGAATTCAATAAGGACGAGCAAAGAACTACACTTAGGAAGCAATAATCAGTTACACAAATATAAAATAGGAAACGACTGTGTAGGAAGGAGTACTGAAGAAAAGAATCTGGCGGTTATAGTGGATCACAGACTAAGTGAGTCATCAATGGAATACTGTTTCAAAAAAAGCAAACATCATTATGGGCAACATTAGCAGGAGTTTTTATACACAAGACACAAGAAGTAATTCTTCCACTCTACTCAGCACTTACAATACTCCAGTTGAGGTCTGATGTCCAATTCTGGGCACCACAATCTTGATTGAAAAAGATTTTGATAAGAAAACAACCCAGATGAAAAGATGGGAGAGGGGTTTAGACAAAGACATTGAACTAGTTGAGTTGGGTCTTTATGTGTGAAAGGGGATATACATCTTCAATTTATGTAGCTCATAAAGAAATTTTTTATAAATAACTGGAGTCAAATGACATCTAACAATAAAGATCTATCATACTTTTGCTATTAAGGAGATGCTCTGCTGGGGGAGTTGCAGGGGAAGGGGAACAAACTTGTTCATGTGGGGTGGCTGTGTCCAGGAATTAGATGGTTGGGGCGGAAATTATTAGAGATTCATTTTATGACAAAATGCCACCTTCCTAGAGATCTCCTGATCTCCTTTCTTAATGCGCCAGTAAAAGGATCTACATTTTAAACAGAATGACAATTTCTTTTTTTATTATTAGCTGCAAGACTTTGTATGGCATGTTATTGGAAAGTGGGATTTCTCCTCCTGTGGAATGTGGTATAGTAAAATATGGACTGTCCAAAACTTCTTCATCACAAGTAGGTACACAAAAGAAGCACCAAAAAGAGGATAAGTATTTAGAAATTTGCTCATCTTTTTTAGTGTACTCAGAGGAGCAGAGCTCCCCAGCTAGGAAGCCAGAATCTTTAGCCAGGTTCTTTGAATATTAACTTGATCCTTAATAAGTAATGTACAATGTAATATGATATTATTTTATTGTAACTTTGCCTTAAAAGTTTCAAAATAAAAGCTTCTAGTTATCAAAACAGTCTTTTAACATTAAATAACTTTTAGAAAGTCTTTAGATAAGCTGTTGATTCTACATGATAGTTTTTGTAAAGATTTTTCTTGTCATCCTGAGTTGGTGAGGGTTTGTTTGTGTATGGCCTGTAATTAATTAATTGCCCATTAATATAAATATTCTTTATTTAAATGGCTACTTACACTAGTTTAGCCAGGTCATTAGATTTCATGTTGCTACTTAAACTGTTACCACTTACAGAGTAATGACATTAGGAGCTTTGCATTTAGCTAGCATATTTGCAAGTCAGCACTTCACAAAGGTTTTTGCCATTTCAACATTTAAGAAATAAACAAAAGTTGAAAACATCTCCGAAGAACACTAGCAGCTTTTCTTGCAAGATGGTGAAGGTCAGTAAAGCCCGCTTTATTATTTATTGCTCTGATAACACACCCCACATTCTTTTCACAATCACACCTCTTCCTAAAACATGAATGTTTAACATTGTTCATCAGCTTGATGCGTGCATGTCCTTGGAAGACAGAAAGAGAAACTTCTGGGATTTCTTTGATTAGCTTTAACATTTTATAATATAACAAGCTAAATATATGTATTGTTATATTTCCAAGCATCCTAGCTTAACATTTAACGAAGGTCCAAAGACATTTGTAAGGACCTAATCAAACAAGGTATAGTAATTGTATTAATACCATTTTTGCATCAATATTGTGGTCTCTTCCCTACAGAATGATCTGGTAACTTTGGCAAAAATTTCTCTTGAAGTCAAGGTGAGCAGGCTTGGGCCCCCTTGTTTCTTCTAAGGAATACTGAATTCATATTTCCCCTTATGTGTATTAATTACACAGATTAGAAATGGGCCCAGATCTGAACAACTCCCAGAATTTGGGATAATTTAGTTATAGAGTTAGATGTCAGTTTTGTAGCTCACACCAGTCTCTAGTATTTACCTTAAAAATCTCATGACATTGAATCAGTGAAAAATAGTGAGAATGACATTTAAAACTACATAAACCTTACCTGACTTTAGATTTTGTTACAAACTTGAACAAGTTCATTGACAATTTTGCTAAAGTTTGTGAATCATTTGAGCGAACTTGGTGTCATGTGACAATGGGAAAAGACACAGAAAAAATCACTTTCTTCTGACAAACAAGGAACTTTTCTAGAATAAGGTTCTAAACCTAAAGCTGCTCTGTTTCTCTACTTCAACCGTTTTGACACAGAACCTCCTCCAGCCACTTCAGCCTGACTTCCCACTGCATATTTAAAGAGATGACACACATCCTCACAACTGGGTTGATGTTTTGTGTTGAAATGGTGCAAAGTTCGTGTTTGTTTGTTACTTGAAACCTTTGTGAAATGTAAGGGTTTGTGCCTGGAGATTGTGCTTTCATTTAAACTTGAAATCTTGGGCAGGGACAGGACAGGAGTGACCCAAACTGGACTGCAAATCGATTAAAAAGTTTGCACAAACCTCTGCAGAGTAAATTGCTGAAGCTGACAAGGATATTAAAGCAGTGGTTCTCAAACTTGGGCCACCACTTGTTCAGGGAAAGCCTCTGGCGGGCTGGGCTGGTTTGTTTACCTGCCGCATCCGCAGGTTTGGCCAATCGCGGGTCCCACTGGCCGCTGTTCGCCGCTCCAGGCCAATGGGGGCTGCAGGAAGCGGCGCGAGCCTAGGGATGTGTTGGCCACCCTACCTGCAGCCCCCATTGGCCTGGAGCACGGGCAGTGAACCACGGGCAGTGGGAGCTGCAATCGGCCGAACTTGCAGATGCGGCAGGTAAACAAATGGGTCCGGCCTGCCAGGGGCTTTCCCTGAACACGCGGCGGCCCTAGTCTGAGAACCACTGTATTAAAGCTCAACATTCTAATTAAACTAACCCACTGCCTCCAAAATAGCCCTTCAAGACTGCTCTTCCATGGATGTGAGGGATGGCATGACCTACAAAGTCTCACAGGAACAAAATGTGTCTCTAAATATGGCCTTCAGCAAGGCAATTGACCTCTCTCAGCCTCAGTTTCCTAATCTGTAAAATGGGGAAACAGTGTTTACCTGATCTGTAAGGATGTTGTGAGGCCTATCTAAATAAACGTAAAGGTGGGAAAAGAACTCCTAGCCCCCAGTCTCTGGATCACTGGAGCTCATCAGCAACTTGTTCAAAATTCTCAAGTACAAAAAATTCTCATGCTAAGATGGTTTTATTGGTTTTTTCCCCAAATTTCCATGGAGCTTAAAATGTTTTACACAAACATTAATTAAAAAAAGAAAAAGGTTTTTTTTACAATTTCACAGAAGTTTCATGAACGTGGACACTTTGGTGATGAATATTTCGCCCAGCTCTAGTAATATGTATTGTTTTGTGATGAAGAAAAATGTGGTTTCACTTTTCCTTATGAGAGAGAAAATTATGAGGGAAAGTTTAACTGTAAGCTAAATAAGGCTGGAGTCCTGTGTAAAAAATATCATGTCATCAGGTAATTAAAGACTGTATCACAAAGCATATGCGCAAGGGGAACTGAAACAGCAGGGAGGGAGAGGAGTTATTTAAGTTAAGGGCCAACGTTGTCACAAGAACAAATGGATACAGACTGAACATCAACAAGTTTAGGCTTGGAAACTAAGACAAAGGTTTCTAACCATCACGGGGAGAAGTTCTGGAACAGCTTCCCAAGGGAAGGAATGGGGAGGAGGAGGGGAAATCTACCTTGATTCAAGTCTGAGCTTGATAAATTTATGAAGGGGATGTAATGATGAGATTGCCTATCATGGCATATGTGACTGTTATGAACAATTGCTCTGCTTGCTACCCCCTAATGCCGGCCCTGTGTGTTTGTTTGAGTTACCGTGGCAACGCATCTATGCGGCTATCTAATCACGTCATGTTTTTGATGCATGCCTATGTGTGTGCTTCCACGCTAGTTCACTGGCAAAGACTTTGTTGCAAAGTGCCATGATGGTTAGTGTTGCTCATGAACCCGTCACTAAAGAGCTAAAAAGACAATGCAAGTACTGACCGGAGTGGGGGGGAAATTACAACTGGATTCGTCAAGCATATGACTGGGTTACAAAGGCATTTTGTAAATTGAGTAAAAAAAGAATTCAGCATCAGACACAGCAGCGAGTCGGATGTGAAGCATCATGCCAGCAGGAAACAACATGTGCAAAACTGCCAAATTAAAAAACAGAATACCCTGGTCTCAAACTTCTTCAGCAAGCCCAATGAAACATTGGAGACCCATTTTGTTGCTACAGAGCTTACCCAAGTGTATCACATAGTGATAGTGCACCAACAGTCGTATTGGTCCTGTGACTGTGAATTGAAGCTTGCACCTCGTACCCAGATTCAATGATTGCAAAAAAAATTAGTTGTGGCCATACAAAAGCCGAAAGCCCTGATTAAAAATGTACCATCACTGCCGTTAACTGAACTTGCGAATATTCTTCACAGTCAAGACAGACCCTACTTCTCAATTGCCACGGATGCATCAGACAAAGGTAACATAAAACCTTTCCCTTGTCCTTAAGATATTGGACCCCTGAACTAGGAATACAAGATAAACTGTTAGACTTTTATGAAGAAAATGAGGAGACTTCAAGTCAATAACTTACACTTTCCTTCAAAAATTTGTAATTCACAAACTTGACTTAGGTAAGTCTCTTCCTTTTGTGCTGACAATGCACATGTTAATTATGGCAGGCAGGAGTGACGAAAGCTCCCTAAAAGTGTGTGGGGGGGGGACCGGCACCTGAACCATGGCCCTGCCCCTGCGCCGCCCCTTCCACCCAAGACCTCCCCCCCCTCACTCCTCTCCTCCCCATCTCCCCCCCTTTGCTTGACCTTACAGCTGGAAAAAAGTGATGGGGCCAGGGCACCCTGGCACTCCTCTGGTCCCAGTGTCCCTGATGGTAGGCAGAAATCTGTATACCAGAACCTGAAAAAGGAGAATGAAAATATTTTACCTGCCAACTGCCCAGCCCACATCATGCATAATGCAGTGGCTCTACAAGTGGACAATGAATCATTGGTGGTTCAGACATTTAATCACTTCAGCAGTTCTACTAAGAGAGTGGCTGTGCTGAAGGACATGTTTGAGTTTATGGACATTGAGTAAGCTGCTTTGCTACGTCACATGCCAACACATTGGTTGAGTCTTTCGCATCTGTGAACAGACTGGTTAGCACTTGGCAAGCAGTCAAGAGCTACTTTGTGTCTCTGGGCAGTGACAACTGTCCACGGAGTTTGTGGCCTCTGTTTGCTGAGAGTGAGCCTGGTGAAGAAGGTCAGGAAACCAACAGTGTTGAGGTTCACCTTTATTTTCTACAAAATGTACTTAAAGTGTTCAGCAATGCTCTGCCTGGAGAAGGCTAGTGTGACTCTATGTGCAGTGTATGCCACAATAAACGGTCTGCGAATAAAGCTACAGAAACGAAAAAATGACCCATTCTTCGCTGCTAAAGTTGAGAATGCGTTCATTGGAATGACATCTTTGTATTCAGTCCTTCGCAAGGACTTTACCAAACTTTATGATGTTTCTGTCAAATATCTGGAGAAATAGTTTGACTTTTCCACTAGCGGCTATTTGTTCAAAATTCAGTGTTTTACTATCACCCAAAAGAAGGAGTTGGAGTTCATGGGTCTGTCTGCAGCTGTAACAACAACAAATCTGCAGAGTACCGTCGACTGGATGAGCTCTACATTGAGCTTTGTACTGTCTGAGAAATCATCAAGAACTTGGAGCGGGGGGAAAAAACTGTTGAGGAACTCTGGGCTCAGGTGCTCAGCTGTAAGGGAGATGGTACTAATCCTCCTTACATAAAGAAGCTGGTTTCCTTCATGCTCAGTATACCAGCCTGCCGTATTTTCAATGATGAAGGATGCATGGACTGACGTGAGGAATCAAAGCAGGATTGAGCTGGTGAGGTCTGAAATGCAAGTAAAAATGAATTTCATCATGAGCTGCAAGGAGTTCAACACTTATTTAATCGTCAGAAAGGATGTTATGTGCATGGCCAAGTCATCCAAGAAGTAGGAGACTGCTGGTGCTGAAAATTGAGAGCTGTACAATCTACAGTACAAGGTAGGCCTATATGCATGTTCTATTTTTATTTATTTTTTTATCTTATAAACGCAACTATTAACCCCCCTTCCCTGGAAAAAGGTGTCCTGATTTTTCACACTGGCCATTTGGTCACCCTAAACTGATCACCATCTCTGGGGTTGGGAAGGAATTTTCCCTCAGGCCAGCTTGGCAGAGACCCTGGGAGTTTTTTACCTTCCTTGCAAAGTGGAGCATAGGTTGCTTGCTGTTTTTAACTATAGTAGTGTAAATGGTGGGTTCTCTGTGAATTGAAGTCTTTAAACCAAGATTTGAGGACTTCAGTAACTCAGCCAGAGGTTATGGGCCTATTATAGGAGTGGGTGGGTGAGATTCTGTGGGCTGTGATGTGCAGGAGGTCGTACTAGCTGATCATGATGGCCCCTTCTGGCCTTAAAGTCTATGAATTAAGGCTGCACAGGCATTTCCTAACGTTTGAGTGCTTGCCTTTGGTTTTCTGCTAGCATAGTGGTGGTGGCGGCTTTGGTTTTTGTATCTACTGTAATAGAGAAAAACATTGTAACGAAGTGAGCTGTGTATGGTTATCACTGCCCTCTGCTGGATGGAATCAGAACTGGTCAAATATCACAGCCTGGCCTTCTCTAGTGCACAAAAATAATGGCAATTCTCCATTAGCTCAAGCAGTCAGGGCTCTTATAGCAAAAGGATCTGCGTTCTAGCCTTGGTGTGTCTAATGTTCTGAGCAACCATAGCATTGTGACATCTGTATAGTTCTAGGTGGCCATGGAGTTGTTAGAATACTTACCACCCCTGTGAGGAAGGCAAGTGTGAGGGTTAAGTAGTCAGCAGTATAGCACTTTACAATTTCAAAATGCTTTTAAAAACATTGTATTTAGTTGTTTAGTTAATAGACTGTGGTGGTAAAATGATGCAAAGGATTCTGGGGTATGGAGATTACAGGAGAGACTTTACAGGGGCTGCTCTCTGAACAACAGTCAAGAGAAGCCTCTGCTTCTGTCTCACCATTGTAGTGCTGAGAATACGTAAGTGAGGAGCTGGGTGTGTGTGTGTGACGAAGTTGCCTTCAGTGCAGTGCCTCTTCAGCATGGACAGGAGCAAATATTGTTAGAACCACATGTAGGGTTGCCAGGTGTCTGGTTTTCAACCAGAACACCCAGTCGAAAAAGGACCGTGGTGGCTCCGGTCAGTACTGCTGACCGGGCTGTTAAAAGTCTGTGGGGTGTGGGGCTGGCAGGCTACCTACCTGGCTCCAAGTGGCTCCCAGAAGCGGCCATATGTTCCTTGGCTCCTAGGTGGAGAGGTGGCAACAGGGGCTCCACGCGCTGCCCCCGCACTGAGTGCCGGCTCAGCAGCTCCCACTGACCGGGAACCATGGCTAATGGGAGCTGTGGGGGCAGTATCTGCGGGTGGAGACAGCGTGCAGAGCCACCTGGCTACCCCTCTGGCTAGGAGCTGAGGGAAGTGTCGCTGCTTCCTGGGAGCCTCACAAGGTAAGTGCTGCCCAGAGCCAGCACCCCCTACCGCACCCCAACCACCTATCCCAGCCCGGAGCCCCCTCCTTCACCCTGAACCCCTCATTTCTGGCCCCACCCCAGAGTCCACATCCCAGCCAGAGCCCTCATTCCTTCCTGCACCCCAGCCCCCATTCCAGCCCGGTGAAAATGAGCAAATGAGTGAGAGGGGGAGAGCAGACAACAGAGGGAGGGGGGAAGGAGTAAGCAGAGGTGGGGCCTCAGGGATGGGGTGGGGCGGCAGGGGCAGGGCAAGGGTGTTCAGTTTTTTGCAATCAAAAAGTTGGCAACCCTAACCACATGGCTTTTTAAGCATAGTTCTAACATGGTTTCACTTTGAACACACTGGCTGGCCAAACTGTGTTTGGGTTTTTTCTCTCTATCCCATGAATGCAACCATGTTGGGAGATCTGTAATGGTCCCCCAACATGGCTGTATTTGTGGGGTAAATAGGCCCTTATAAAACAGGCTGGACCCATGTTTCAACTAAACTTAACTCAAGTCTTTACTAAGTTTTAAATGTAATCCTTTAACAAAGTTTGAGCCCCTATCTGGATCAGGCCATAAGTTTCCCTCTCCTGTCCCGCTCACCTTACAGCTTGGCAGCAAGTCACATAGGAAAGTACACATTTTTTTCTCTCCGTTAGACAAGTGCAAACCTTGGCTCTCCAGGCAGTTCCTCTAGATTTACACCAGCATAAACCAGAGCAGAATCCGGTCCTGCAAGCCCTGCTCCAGGAGGCAGACTAGTCCATTTTCCAGACTGGGTGGGGTTGTGCACAACTGCACGGCCTGGGGGAAAAGCCCCAGTTCAAATGATTGAACCTGGGAACAGAATATATAGGCATGGTGGTGCCAGACGGTAACCAACACACAATAAGGAAGCCAAGCCCAGTAAGCCAGGGAAGCTATTGCTGAGCAACACTGTAACAAAAGGACATGGCAGAATTACTGCAGGGTCCTATCCCTGGGGAAAGAGGTGAAGAGGCCATTTGACTGAACTGCATCTCCCCACCATGCACACGCTATCTGTCTGGAGCAGACCACAGGCGCTCAGGACAGCCTTGCAGATGGGTTAGGGGCCCTGGAGATCTCTTCTGGTAAGTGCCACAGCAAGAGAGGAGAACTGCAGGGGAAGTGGAAGAACTGGAGGGCACGTGGGGCAACACAGTCAGGATCCTAGATGTCCTGAGAAGAAGCAGGAACTGGTGAAGAGGCAACAGCAGTGGGGTTAGACAAGAGGAGAAGCAGCAAGACTCAGGTGTCGAGGAAGGGGAAGCCAGATTTGTGGGGAACCAGTGGGTGGCAGCAGGATTGGGGGAATGATGAGGAGACAAGAAGGGAGAAGCAGCAGTGGATTATAACAGGAGCAGTGGTGCTGGAACTACAGGTTCTGGGGGTGCTGCCACACCCCCTAGCTTGAAGTAGAAACCATGTAGCTGGTGTTTGTTGTTACTATCATCAGCATCCCACACTATAAAACTTGTTCAAGCACCTCTGAACAGGAGAGGGAGAAACTGGGAAAGGAAGGACAGGAGAGGTGAGGAGGAGCAGTTACTCAGTTTTCCCTGTCTGTAAAAGGGGATAAATACCTGCCCTCCTAGGTATGTTGTGAAGCATCCTCAAGATTTGTAAAGAGAATGGAGTTTCTTGGATAGAAGATGCCAGGTGTAATTGCCCTATGCCCACTGAAAAGGATTAACCAGGTCTACACTATGGTAATGTCCCAAGGCTGACAATGAGTGTAGTTTGACAACCAGACTTTAATTGCAAATACAGACAAGGACAAACAGTGTTCGCCAGCTGTTCAGAATAGACCAGCTGTCTGCACATGCAGTTTACACCAGTTACGCTGCATGCATTGTCAACACCCACTGTCAGCCCCAACACCATTTTGATTAGAGCCCCAGGCTCTAGAGTAACAGTTACAGAGGTGCAATCCTGTCTAGGTGTACATGTGATCTCACTGTGCTACTGGCCAGGCTGTTGTTTGGAAGATGTGTGGTTAACTGCAAGTACAGTCAGTTTTTTAAAACAATGAATCGGTAATTTTAGCCACTATGATTGCCTCTAATTCCTCCAGACAGTTCTGGTTTTACAATCACACTTTCCAGTTTAAAAATAAGTTTTACTCTACCCTTTTCTGGTATAAAAGACTCACGCAGACAGGAGAAACCAACTCACGGACTGACTGTACAGGGGAGTCAATGAAGTGGGTTACAGAAGTGCACAAAATCAACCGAAAAATCGGAACAATCACTTTATTTTCTCTAACCTCTTTTAGATCTAGTAATCTATGGTTGGACTTTTAACTGGATTGAGTAAAACCCCAAAATTCATGTTTTTAAATTGTGCTGCACCTTTAAATATATATGTATCACGTTATATCTAATTCTTCTATAGCTTAAAGTATATTATCTCATTGTCTTAACTGGAGATGTTGATGAACATGCAGTTGACTTTTCTCAGCTTTTGTAGATACACACACAAAGGTTTCCATGGGGCTTTGGATGTGTTTGGTACAATGTGCATGCTCGTTCACTCTCTCTCTCTCTGAATGGTAGGAGCTTTTTGTATAACACAAAAGATGAAACTTTTCAGCAGTTGCCAGTCACATTTCAGGGCTGAAGCTGCATCATGGCATATATCTGTGCTGCTTCAGTCTCAGACCCCATTCAGCAAAGTACTTAAGAACATGCTCTACCTGGCAATGAAGTTCAAGGGGACTTAACTACGAGCTTGGCGAAGCTCAGGTCATGAGAGCTTACAAGCTATTGCTTCCCTTAGAAGAGGAATTGCTTCATCATACTGGAACAATGGCTCCTGAGTCTCATTGTTTTAAAACTTGTGCGTGGGAATCTTTTTTGTTAACAAACTGATTTATCACATTTCTCTTCATACTAAAAAGGATGGACCAGATTTTGCCATGTAGAATCCCCTATACTCTGTGGCTCTTTTTACTGTTGAAAGCTGGACTGCTAAGTGTTCAAAAACTCGTAGTGACACAAGGCCCGATTTCCAGAGATGCTGAGCACGTCCAACTCCAAATGAAGACAATGGGCGTTGAGGGTGCTCAGCCCACTTGAAAATGAGGCCACAAGCTTTTATTGTGCTATCAGTCAATTTGGCCTAGCAGTTTGTGCATTGAGAAGCCTGGAGGCCTGTAGTCTAGTCCCTGCTCTACAAGTGCTGCTTTGTGTAGCCTGGGGCAACTCATCTAACCTTTCTATCTTGGTTCCACCATTGGTAATATGAGGACAATACTAACTTCTCTGACTTTGAGGATTAATCTTTGTAAAATGCTTTAAGCATGTAAATTGTTATGTAACAGCTAAATAATATTTTATTATTATTACCATGCAGGCCTCCTGTAAATTCTACTATAAGTCAAGGAGCATCTTCCCCTCCCTTCCCCCTTCTTCCCCCCCACACCCCCCATAAATAATTCCTCCTTTCCCCCATCCCTGCTCACATGAAGCTTGTCACCATGGAAGCCTCATTCAGTTTGCATCTCACTGAACTTGGGCTTCATTGCAGCAGCATGTTGTAGTGAAGTGCAAGGTGGTTACACAACGAGAGAGCGAAAGCCTGGATGAAGCCTTCGGAGGACACTTGCTAATTTCATTGCACAGGAGGCCTGTGGAAATCCTGCAGCTGAGAGATCTGCAGCTGGACCCATCGTACTTCACCATCTGGGCTATTGTGAGTCTCTACACTTTTCCTTTCCATCAGCTCAGCAAGGCTGTAATTTTATGTCACCTAATGCAGGAGCCAGTTTGTGCTGGGAAAGCAGGGATCACAGCAGGATGATCTTTGAGGAGGATTCAAAGCATAAATGGATCCCACATTGAAGTCAGGATGGAACCTCCAACCCACCCCATCTCCTCCTCAGACAGCAAACATTGCACTGCACAATTAGACAGGGGTAGTAGTAGGCTTTTTGCCTATCTTGGAAGCATCTAGTATTGAATACTCTCAGAAGCAGGAGACTGGGCTAAATAGACCTGAATCAAATCCAATATGGTAAATACTATGTTCCTAGGAAATGATCTGCAAAGAAGAAAATATTGTTTGTACCCTTTTTCTTGTTGCTTTTTGATGTATGAAGAAGACCTGGTTTTAAAACAGTTTGTTTTTCTGCTTGTATTTTTTCATTCCACATTCAGACATTGTCTACTCTGTCTTTCCTGGAAGACCCTATGGACAACTAGAGAAACTAGTAGGATTATGACATCACCAAAACCTGTAGAGTGAAACCTTAGCACCTGAGACTGTCAGACTGTTTAGAAGTCTGATTCTGTTTTTTGTTAACACCGATATAACAAACCCCTGAGAAACAGTTGGGAGAAAAGACCTCTTTGTTAAAAAATCAACATGCCTTCCCTTTCGCTGAAAGGCTAGATGTTCCAAATCCTACAGCACTCTGGGCCTCCAAAGAGACTTCCAGAAAAAACAGCAGAGATAAGACTATATTCCCAGTGTTGAGAATAGAAAGTCTGAAATAATTTTGGGGGGAAGAATACCCCTTTCTGTCCCTCTGCATACATTATGACATTTTTAAAAGGGAAAAGTCTCCCCGCCCTCCCTTTTCAGGTCACCTTTAATGTCTTTGGCTATTTACCGCATTCTCACCAGCAGATTTCACATGGGAAATCCAATCAGGAGCTACTACAGCTCTGCAGTTAATTCCTGAGTACCTTCTGTGACTGCCCCTGGGGAGGCATCCAATAGCAGCATTAAGGGAGGGGCTACAAGGGCAGCTGTGCAGAGGCCATATATCTCTGTGCCCCAAAATCTGTGTTTGATCTCATAAAATACAGGAAGGGCCAAGCCCTGCCTCTGTTCCTCATCCACTTTTATGGAATGAGAAGGAAACTCCTAACCTCTCTCCAGGTTTTTCCTGCTAGGGGATGACATGACCTTTAACAAAGTGATGGGATGGTGTTGTGATCCACGGATTGTTCTCCATGACATTGCCACAAAGTTACTGGCACACCACAAAGAGTTTTTCAAAGTTTGTAGCATGAAAGCACCAATTTTTCTAAAATCATGATTTCATTATTATAATTATTTATTTTATTATTTTTTATTTTAGGAATTTAATTAAAGAAAAATGACGCAGAGACTCTTAGGAAAACTTGATTCTCTGGAACAATATTCACGCAAAAGACTGGCCAAATATGCAAAGGTTGAAGTAAGTATGGAGTATATCGAAATCAAATCAAGGATAGACGCACCCGTTGTCAAAGAACTGTTTCTCGAGTTATGCCAGTACCTACACACTATCATGACTTGCACCATACAATAAATACTATAAGGTAGATGGATGAGATGGATGGGAGAGGGAGAGACTGATTTATGTCGGACTGATGATGACTCCAGGCAACAAAGGAATACTGATAAAGTGAGCAGGTCACCTGGCAGCTGAGAAAAGAACAACATTAGAAGTGTGACAGGGAGTACCAAGCATTTGGCATCCCCTGCTGGAGGCCCTGCTTTTGGCGTACACTGCCCAAAGAAGGCATCCTTTGGGGGGAAATAGCGAGTTTAGACCCCCCAGGATCAGCTGCTAGCAGAACCAATGAAAGTTGGTCCTCCAGCAGCTAGAAGATTTGGGAGCAGGTGGAAGCCAGTCAGGGCCCAGCAGGCATGATCTTTTGAAGCTGCAGGCTGCTGTTTTTTTGTGCATCTCAGTGAGACGTGAGCATTTTGAAAAGAACGTCTTCCCGTGCTGGCATAACCTCAAACATACCCCATGCCAATGGCTGTTTTTCTGACCATGTGGCCAGGGGAGGCCAATCAAGTGCCTCTGAGCCCATATACACTTTATTTAAAAAAATAATTTGGATTTGGATTTGCAGAGTGATTGTTGCCAAAGAGAAGTAGCACAGACCCCTCACAGGCAAGGGCCCCCCCCAACACATCCTCCCTCACTTGTCATGGGCTCCAGCCGCCCATTCTTGCCCATGGCAGCTATGCGGGTCTCCCTGTGTGAAAGGGGCTGTACAGGGCTTGGGCTACAACCAAGATGGTTGTGCCACAGGCAGCTGCGTGGTGCGGCTGTGATTGGGAACAGGCTGAGGGTTACATGGTGTGTAGGTGGCTGCCTAAAAACAGCCAAACAGTGTGAAAATCCTCACAGCACCCAATGCTTGGGGTCAGCTCCACAATCTGGGGTGTGAGGCCGCCATGAACACTTTAAGGATGAGAACACTTAGCAGGTGCTAAGTTTTGATGCATGAATAATATAACCATAGTAATAGTTTGTTTGTTTTTTTAAAAGTAATGGAGTAATGAGATCTCTATTGTAAAGCAGCAGTGGGTTGGACTTTTTTTTAGAGTTAACTTTTGCTTATTTTTCTGACCTGACCTGCCAAGTTCTAAGGGCCCAGCTCTGGGGGAACGGTGAAGTTCTTGGTTGAAGTAGTGAAAGACTGTTTTATATTACAGAATTTGAAACCGAGGTGGTCATCTTGAGTTAAATATACATTTACTGCTGTACAATTAAGGCAGGCTTGCTTTGAGAGAGGCCCCGTTGGCTCAGATGGGCCCATGACAAAAAGCCAATGGAGCATCTCACCACAGAGCACCTGTAAATGCACCTGCCACAATATCGATATATGCAGACCAACTCCCCCACCCTTTTCTCATGTACCTCCCTCCCCACCAAATTGTCAGGTTTTAAAATGTGTTCTTTAAAAAATCGTAGGTTGTCAGAATTCTAGCAAACTGATTTCCTGGGAAAATCTTCTGTAGCAAAAGTCAGGGTAACCAGTATCACAGTAATATTTAACTAAGCTGTCTCAGCTACTGCATTGCACTGCAGTTAAAGTAAAAAGACATTTTAAAGTGCATTTAAACTCTAATGAGTGATTATGTAAAATGGCAGTTTCTTATTAACAGCTCTGCTCCCTATGTGTGTCTTCCAAGGCAATGATAAGTTAATGAAATAAACAAGATTTTACTGCTTTGACTCATGTTGGCTTTAAATTCAGATGCTTAATTGCAGAAAGAGATAACAATAGCTGGTGGTTCACAAAATTAGTAATATTTCACGTAATAGAAACAAGGATATTGCAGTCCTAACCAATTAAGGCCATGTACGCTTGTGTTTTGTTGCAGAGCCCAGGGCTTGGGAGATTGCCGTTAAAGCCATTTGTGACAACCCCATTGACATTTGAATTTAAAGAGGATTATGATATACCCAGTGCTAGAACAATAAATATTTGCAGGTCTAAACCTGCACTGCAGTTTTCAGAAGATGAACAGCTCTTCAGACATCAGCAAATAAGGTGACCCCAAACTAGAATGTTTTGTATTAATTTTAGTTTGACTTAGAGATGCTATAAATATCATAAAAATACCATTACTGTTTGACTTTTACATCAGTTCACTCTTAGCACAATTAAATTGGAGTTGTTAAAACTATCTTGTTTGCATGATTTACCCAAATCTACAGCCATTTGAAATAGCAATTATTAGTGTCAAAGGTATTATTGTTAGGAAAAGCCTTGCAATAAGGGGATTCTGTGCTGTTTCCTGTAGTGAAATGATTCCTCACCATAAAACAGGAAGCTGTGTAAACAGTAACTCACATGACTGAATGCTAGAAATTATCCTATCCCAAAAGAAAAAGCTGGAAACGTTCAGGCAGTTAGTTTGCCACCTGAGGATGCAATCTTTCTGTGATCTCCAAAGTGATTACATACCAGGGTTTGAGGTGCTATATAAAGTGTGTGTCCATGACCAGCTGGAAGTCAAATCCTAGAGAGGAAAATAGAAAGGAGCATAAACTCTGGCAAATCAAGTGTAAAAGTATATGGCAGGCGAAGAAGGAATTTGAAGATCAACTAGCTAAGGACACAGACCAACAGCAAACATTTTTTTCAAGGGCATCAGAAGCAGGAAGATTGCCAAATGCTCAGTGGGGCTACGGGATGATCAAGCTGCTAAAGGAACACTCAAGGAATACAAAGCCATTGCAGAGAAGCTAAATGAATTCTTTGCATTGGTCTTCACTACAAAGGATATGGAAGAGATCCTCCACTTGAGCCGTTCTTTTTAGATGACAAATCTGAGGAACTGTCCCAGATTGAGGTGTCAGTAGAGGAGGTTTTGGAACAAAATGATACATTTACCAGTAATAAGTCACCAGGACCAGATGGTATTGTTCTGAAGGAACCCAAATATGAAATTGCAGAACTACCAACAGTGGTACGTAACCCATCACTTAAATCAACTGCTGAACCAGATAACTGGACAGTAGCTAATGTAACACCTGTTTTTTAAAAAGGCTCCAGAGCTGATTATGGCAATTACAGGCTTTGGTAAGTCTAACTTCAGCACCAAGCAAAGTGGTTGAAACTATAGTAGAGAACAGAATTATCAGACACATAAATAAAAATGATATGTTGGGGAAGAATCAACACAGCTTTTTGTAAAGGAAAATCATGCCTCACCAATTTATTAGAATTCTCTGTGGGGGTCAACAAGCATGTGGATAAGGATGATCCAGTTGGTATAGTGTATTTGGACTTTCAGAAAGCCTTTGACAAGGTCCCTCACCAAAGGCTCTTAAGCAAACTCAGTAGTCATGAGGTGAGAGGGAAGGCCCTCTCATGGATCAATAATGGATTAAAGGATATGAAACAAAGGATAGAAACAGTCAGTTTTCACAATGGAGAGGTAAATACTGTGGTAAATACTGGGACCTATACCTTTCAATATGATAAATATTCATAAATGATCTTGAAAAAGGGGTGAACAGTGAGGTGGCAAAATTTGCAGACCATACAAAATTACTCATGGTCTAGTCCAAAGCTGACTGCAAAGAGTTACAAACTCTCACTAAACTGGGTGACCGGGCGACAAAATGGCAGATGAAATTCAATATTGATAAATGCAAAGTACTGTAATGCACGTTGGAAAACATAATCTCAACTATACGTACAAAGTGATGGGATCTAAATTAGCTGTTAACACTCAAGAAAGATGTTGGAGTTGTCATGGATAGTTCTCTGAAAACATCTGCTCAATTTGCAATGGCAGTCCAAAAAGAAATAGCTAACAAAATTAGTAACAATTAGTAATAAACAGAAAATATAATGCTACTATATAAAATACTTGGCACACCCACACTTTGAATTCACTGCATGCAGTTCTTGCTGCCTTGTCTTAAAAAATGTGCAGAGAAGGGCAACAAAAACTATTAGGGGTATGGAATGGATTCCACACACGGAGTGATTAAAAAGACTGGGACTGTACAGGTTAGCAGAGAGATGATTAAGAGAAGTTATAATAGAGGTCTATAAAATCATCAATGCTGTGGAGAAAGTGAATAGAGAAGTATTTTTTACCTCTTTCCATAACAAAGAACTAGGGGATGAAATTACTAGGCAGCAGGTTTAAAACAAACAAAAGGAAGTACTTCACACAACCTGTGGAACTCATTGCCAGGGGATTTTGTGAAGGCCAAAAGTATAACTGGGTTGAAAAAAGAATTAGAGAAATTAATGGAAGATAGCGCCATCAATGGCTATTAGCCAAGATGGTCTGGGACCCAGCCCCATGCTTTGGGTGTCCCTAAATCTCTGACTGCCAGAAGCTGGAACTAGACAACAGGTGAAGGACCACTTGAAATTGCTCTGTTCTGTTCATTCCCTCTGAAGCATCTGGCACTGGCCACTGTCAGAGACAGGATACCAGGCTAGAAGGACGATTGATCTGACCCAGTAAGGCCATTCATACATTCTTATATACCTGTTCCCTGCTATTTGGCAGAGAGGGGTAGCGCAAAATCCAATCTGTACTTTGAACACTCTCAAGTTTGGAGGCATTGTACCTCTGAACACTGCTCCTGCCATAGAAATATAACACTAAATAAAATAATTTGACTTTAATTCCAGTTCTAAGCATCATTCACAACGGTTAATTTAATGGAAATTCTCTTCCAGATTCAAGACTCAAGAGGCAGCTGCTGCAGTTTGTATAGTGCATATTACAATAGGGAGCTCAAAAGCAGCAAGACTGTGTTAGAATGCCAGCCACTCCGCGGGAGCAATTTCAGAAGTACTAGTGTCTATACTGGGCACCTTTTGTTCCCCTTAATTTCAGTCATAGTTCAAGTGCTCAGCATCTTTCAGGATTAACCCTCTTAGTAAATACACAAAATATTAAATGATAGGGCCCAACCTAACATTTTGGACCTAGAGCTGTCACCCATATGTGCTAAATTTTGTTATTACCATTATTTCTTATCACTTGGGGGGACAACCTTTCTTTTGCAATATTAGCTAAAGTATTACTGTATTATTCTGTTACCTTTTCCAACCTGTTTAACTTTTTTTAGTCAGATATTATTGCACATGTCTATAAAATGTACAGCTTTGATTTTAGTCCTTCCAGTCTTAAATCTGTGACCCCAAGACTGACGGCTAGAAAGAGTCACTCTGGCAAACCAACTGCAAGGCCATTTAGTGCTCCAGATACCTTGCAAGCTAAAGCATGTCATCAGAAAGGTACTTCTTTATGTAACGCAGGTTACTGCTGATTCTGACATACACATTCTTTAACTTGTTTAGCAATTCTGTAAAACATTGTATGCAAAGTATTGACATTCGATTTCACATTTCAAAAAGCATGACTTTAGCACTATTGCACCCAGTCTACAATAAACTATGTCTTCACTGCCAAAAAGGTGTGTTTTTACATCGAGAGAGTTAGTTAACTTGATGGGGAAAATGCATTTTTTCTTACAGTGAAGACATAGCAAAAGAAAAATAATTGCAAGAAACAATTTGTTTGGATGTGTTGAGCTTACAGGCCCTTGCATCTACATGTAACAGCCATCTAAGATATAAGTAATGACTGTACATGTGGGAGAAGGTCTTTAGCTCAGATGTGGTTGAACCGCTACATTGTGAAAAGGAAACCACAAATGTTGCAGCTGTCCTGGTTCAGCTAGTTCTTCCATCCAACAATACAGCTCCCTGTGTTAGGAAAAAACCAAAAAGCCCTTGCTCCTGGAGACAGTGCTGAGCATTATAAGGTATGTGCTTCAGAATCTCAGAATGTGCTGGTATAACCTCAGATGAAAGGAGCGCTGTATGTGGATGAGTCAGAACGGTTTTGTTTAAAAAATAGTGTTTCGAGGTAAACCTGCTACATCATTGCAAGGACAAGCAAGGGAGCAAAACATTACATGTAATCACTGTCCCTTCAGCAGTTTCCTTGCTTGATGTGGCTGCTTATTTTAATGATTAATTCACCTCTAATGTAACCTATTAATTTAAAATACTACACTATAATAATCTCTTCAAATTATTCCTAATTTCATATGTATCTTTTTTTATAGAGAATCTGCACACGTTAAAAGAAGATTTTATTTCATTAAAACTAAACCAAAAAGTAAAATCTGCTAGTCTTAGACCAAAAGTTCACAGAAGACCAAAGTGGAACACAGAGGTAAATTCCACTCTCATCTTAATCCCAAACTACGAACTAATTGCTATCTTAACTCTAGCCAGATTTACACATGCTTTAAAACCGATACTAATTTCTTCTTGGGATGGTTTACATCATCTTTTGGGGTATGGAAGAAGGAGGTGTCTGTTTGAGGGGAAATTCCTTTTCTGGCTGTAATCTAGATAGCCATGAAAATCACTCATCATAATGAGGGGCAAATTAGAGATGCTAGTTAGTTCTTTTTTTTTCTGCAGAAAATACAGATCACAATTTTTTTCTAGTGGAACATAATTTTTTTCAAACTACCTGAATATCGGTTGGTCCATCGGTGTGTCCCCTTTTGCAAAACTTAAAACATTTTATTTTGTATAATTTAACGTAACAAACTTGATGGCATTTAGAATCAATGGAAAAACAAGATTGCTACAAGATGAGGCAATCTTGCAGAAAGTTCTGAACTTGATGTACATACAGTATAAACATCAACTGTAAACTTAGGGAAGTGATCAGTGTTTAAAAATGCTTTGCTGGAGAGGAACCTGACAAAATGAGTGAACATGTGACTATGGGGCTACTTGGCATAGGCATTCCTGGAATATTTGCTTCTCTTGCATTCACGCCACATTAATATAACACAAGCTGCATACAGTAAAGGTCAGTATCTTAAGTTGGACCAGACAGCCAAAAAATATGCCAATGGAACAAACTAAAAGTGAAAAAATCAGTCTTCTTCCTACTGAGCACTAAATCAAAATATTTCTTGTAATAAAAAATTAGCTTTTATTTTTAATCATTTTATTACGGCAGTGCCGAAGGGCCAACCAAGAATGGGGCTGTCTTGTGCTTGGTGCTTAGTAGAAGGTCCTTCCCCTGAGATGCTTATAATCTAAATAGGCAAGACAGACAGAGTGGGGGAAAGGGGCAAAACACACAAGCAGGATGTGAACAATGCGATGGCAATCATTGTCATATTAATTTCACAGTTTTTTGGGGGGCTGGGTTTAGTTAGGAGGGGATGAGCTAAATGGAAAGAAAAGGCAAGGGGAGGGGGTGAGGGACATGGCAGGGGAGAAGAAGGTAAAAGGAGCAGGTGTGGAGTTTTGTTTTTGTTGTTCAACGTAATTATAACCCTCTGGGGCTAAATATATTCTGATTGGCATAGACCGATTTTTTTCCTTCCCCGCTGAGCCATAACAACTAGTGCCTGCTTTCAGAACTCTGATACACCTGAGGAGTTTCCTTCAGGGTAAAGCCAAATTCCAATTTCAGATGTGCATCAGCATGTAGTTCAAGAATATGGTAACATTTTGCCAATAACTACAAGACAGTGATAATTAACCTGCCACACCTTATCCCTATACTTAAAAGAGGAAATATCAGTTGTAATCCTATGGGTATCTACTGACAAATACTGACTTTTTAACAGATGTTCTTACACTATGCACACAAGCAGTGTTATGGAGATATATATATATAGAGAGAATGAGGCTGGCAGTGTTTGCTCACATATCTGAGTCAAGCACCTGTCTCTAAATGTGAAATCTACAAAATTTGTATAAGCGATCCACATTTTGTGCATACTTACTTTATATTGGGGCAGTGAGATTCTGTCATGAGCTTAGTATAAATGGTTACGCAATGATCTGGTATAGCAGGTCCTGTGTTCTTATTTATAATTCAAGTGACTGGGCTCTTTCATTTTACCACAAATGCTATACTTTCTAATCTTTTTTTTTTTATTCAGTCTGATTTTTTGCTTTAAATGCATGATCATTTAAAGTTTCTGACATACTGTTTACCATGAAGATGATTTAAAAGTTTCCATGTTAGGGTTATATTTTTAATGGTGACTCATTACAAATATGATATGATGATAACATGTACAAATACTTCCTCATATCCAGGTTGAAAATGTTCCGAAGCTGGATGTCCTCTGTCAGCAAGATAGCCAAGCCCATTTACCGTCTACTCTTGACCATACAGACATTTCTCATTGGTGCCCTCCTCCAAGTGCCAGTAGTCAGAATGAAGAGTCATTTCTAACAGCTTTAATGGGTAAGAATCAATGAAATCCTTCTGTATTTACAGCTGAGGAAAATACATGGAGATTTACCAGTAGCATTGCATTGCCTTAGATTCGTATTAGAAGGAAAATTTTACTTGGAGAAACTAGCTGTGACAACTGGATAAAAGGACACATCCTGCCTAAATGGACTATTAAATGTGCATAATTCTAACTTGTTTAAATGTTTCCCTATTATATCATCTGTTCAACTTACATTTTTCTTTCATTCTTAAATTTATTTTTATGACTTAAATCTTGCGTTAGTCATGGTGATATGAGATTAAAATGTGGTTCTACTCTGAAAAGTGACCTTATAAAAATGCTACCGTGAGGTTCGCTCTTATTGTGTCTCCAATGATTCCCTATCAAACTTGCTCCATTTACAAGTAAAAGATTATTTGTCTAACTGGTTGACAGCCTGAGATCTAAAAATCAAATGTAGTAATTTCTGGCTTGTGCATCAACACCAGTAATAAATGTTCTGTGGGGCAAATATTGCCTTCAGTTACAAGTTGCCTTCAGTGCAACTTCATGCTCCTTAGATCATTCCATCACTTATACCAGTGCAAACCTGTTGCGTAAGAAGGTCTGCACCGGAGCAATGGAGAGTTTCAGACTTTGCAATTGGAACTTAGCAAACAATTCAATTGACGCTAGTGAGCCAGAAAATAATCTGGTTAGCTCTCTCAGTTCTGCAGGGCTAACAGTAGTAAAAACTTGCTTTTTTTCCCATCAACCTCAGCAGCTATGACCCTGAACACACACCGAGAGCAGATGTGCTCAGTCAGAAGAGGCTGTTTTTACAGAATCGCTCTTCAGGGGGAAATTGCTCTTTAATGGTCAGATTGTGCCATTAAGGAACATTTTCTCAGAAGGAGACAGTCTGGAGCTGTACTGTCCCTGGTGGGGAGCCTATGGGAGGCACCATGCCTTCTGGAGCCCAAGTCTCTGAACCCCTTTAGGGATGGTGCATCATGCATACTCCTCTGCAAAAGAGTAGGTAGGTCCATGGCCCTGATTCCTTTCTCCCCCTCTGGGAGAGGCTAGTGCTAGCCCTGAGCAGCCCTTGTGCTTGGAGGAGCTCAGGGATAACTGGTTAGTCACTGTTCAGAGGGCTGAAGATGGGAGTATGGCTCCTTGTGTCCTCCACTTTCTTGTGGACCAGTGCAGGACCAGCCACAGTCTGGCCCTAAGGATGCTGCTGAGAAATTCTGCTCAGCAGGGAGAGTGAAGTGCACGACGATACAAACAGAGTTGCTTTTAGTCACCACACAGGGTCCCATCAGTTTAAGAAAAAAAAAAAACCGTGAGTAACTGTAGGAATGTGCAATGTACCCTAAGATGGAAAATTCTACGTGACCTGCCACACTTCTGCTACCGTCTTGAATTCCTTGTTCTGAAGAAGGAATCCTTGTGGCTGAATGCAGCACCATACTGTCAAAGATGAAGAAAACATAAGACGCACTCTCTGCAAAGCTGTAGGCCGGGGTCAATCAGTTTAGCCCACTGATGTGATTCGTTGAAGATCTCCCATGTGCTTTATAATACCCAATGCCTATACTATTTTCCAACAGCAGCCTGTGAGAAGTAACTTTTATCTCCCTTATTTGCACATATACGTATCACATACGAAAACTCACTGTCTTTTCAGGGGACAAGATAGCGCAATACAGTATTTATGGGGAAGCTGGCAAATTCGTTGCTCAACAGCTAGAGAGAGACAATAAAATCAGAGTCTGTGTAAATGGCCATTTGCCATTAGATGGTCTGAAAGAAAGGTAATTACTGTCAGACTGTAAATATTACTGCAAATCTAAGTTGAATTACTTTCTGAATCTGTGGCATCCCAATGACTAGACAATAGTCATTAGTCAATGACTGGCCTTACTACCCGGTTAGCTCTCACAAGACAAGTAAAAGTAGGCCTGGGCAGTAGTTGGAGTGGCGAACTTCAAGGAGTGCCCAGGATGATGAAGCAGGAAGTGGTACCAGCAATTCAGTGGGTAGCTCTCTTCCCTCTCTATCAGTACTGAACCAATGCCCCCTTGGATGATGCCAAGGAGCCCTGTGCTGCTTAAAGTGCCATTTTTATTGTATAGCTTAAAAGACAAGTCATGCTGGTCATTAAAGATCCCATGGCACTTTTGCAAGGACAAAGCCATTAACCTGGGAGTCCTAGTCAAATTCTAACTCAAGTAATTGCAATCTGCCTACTTACGTTGCCCCTGCAGCTTCATCTGGTTTTGGTATTCTTCACCTCTCCTAAACAGTTGCATACAGTCGAGCCACTGTTATACCCCGTTCATACCAGACTGCATGTAAGTGATGAGCTGCCTTTGCTCTGTGTACCAGAGAGCCTTTGCTGATTAAAGGGGAAGGCAGAGAAGGAATTAGATCAGGTGAGTCACCTCAGCTGCCCATGTTTAAAGTGAGTTGTCTGCCATACCATTCTCAATGTATCCGAGATGGGGCTGTTAGCATGAGGGCTCTGCATCTCATGGCTTGAATCAGCATAGGAACAAATGGTCATGCCAGACCCTGCTGGACCTTATAGGTAATGTCTGACCCTGTTGCATGACATACAATGTCCCTAAGCCATGGAAGGGGTTGATGGATCCCATTAAGCTGTGCCCCCACGAGAACACAGTGGCATCCCATGATAGGACAATTGTGTAACGTGGGTCGCCAATACGAGCACGTCGACTCAGGAAAGGACATATGTTTATCAGAGAGTTCTGTGTTGACAAACCTGTACTCACAAAGGGCTAGATTTTCAGAAGAGCTCAGCACCTATATTCAGTATCACAATGGGAGCTGCGGGGCACTGAGCTCTTTTGAAACTCTGCCAGTGCGCTTCCACAAAGCCTATTTCTTTCTCCTTTTTGCAGCCTGATATTTGGCAATTCTCATGATGAGCAAAACCTTCAGGAAAAGCTGTCTGTACTGGAGCTGGAGGTCCAATTTCCAGCTCAGGTGGATGTAGGTGCACCAGCTTTGATCAACGCAGTGCACTAGAAACAGCAGTGTAGCCACAGAGGTGCAGATGGGGGGACAGGCTAAGTACCAAGGGTCTGGGATGGGATTATACTCAGGGTGGCTAGCCCATCCATCTACACTGCTATTTTTGGCATGCTAGTTCAATCAAAACTGGTATGCGCACATCCACCTGAAGTGGGAATTACTTCCAGCACGAAGTGTTGTCATACCCTAAGCTGAATACCCATACCTGCTTTTAAAATATTGTTGTCTGAACATGTTTCAGGGAACAAGCAGCTATCTGCATCATCACTTGTTTAACTATGGCCTTCTTTATTTTAAGAAATGAAGCTCCTCTGAAAGAAGGTGTTTTTAATCTTGAAGAAACAGAAAGTAAGAATAATTTTCACCTGACTAAATCTGCTTCAGAAGAAAAGAAAAACTTCATCTCCTTGACTATTGAGGATGAAATGGAAAAACCAAATGCTAAAATAATCAATGTGGGCTCTCCAAAAGCAAAATCTCCCAGGCCAGTGGTGGTAATGTCCTGTTTACTGTCCCTGTTGTGTTTGGTAAAGTTTACAAGAGGTCTTGTATGCTACTGCATGCTGCTATTAAAAGAATATTCTATTTTGAAATAAGACCAGACTTCTGAACACTTGAGATTCCTGCAATAATAGCTTGCTATTTCATTATCCGTATTTGGAAGAGTATGCATACAGTGTAACGTTTAGCAGGGGTGGAATCCTGGCCCCAGTGAAGTCAATGGGGTTTTTGCCAGGATTCCTCCTTAGGTCAGTGGTTCTCAACCAGGGATAGATGTGCCCGTGGGGATATGCAGAGGTCTTCCAGAGGGTACATCATCAGCTCATCTAGATATTTGCCTAGTTTTACAGCAGGGTATGTAAAAAGCACTAGCGAAGTCAGAACAAACGAAAATGTCATACAACAACTTGTTTATATTGTTCTATAGACTATACACTGAAATGTAAGTACAATATTTACATTCCAGTTTATTTATTTTATAATTATATGGTAAAAATGGAAAAGTAAGCCATTTTTCAGTAACAGCATGCTGAGACAAATGTATTTCTATGTCTGATTCTGTAAGCAAGTAGTTTTTAAGTGAGGTGAAACTTGGGATACAGAAGACAAATCAGACTCCTGAAAGGGGTACAATAGTCTGGAAAAGTTGAGAGCCACTGCCCTACATCATATGTCTAACACCTCAGCTTCTGGCCCGTGTCCTACGCTCTCAGTTGAAGGCTGTCGGGAGAGAAGGGAGTGAGTGCAATTGTTAGCCCCTGAAGAATAGGGTAAATTAGGTCTCTTGGAAGGAGCCAACCTGTTCCCATTTCCTCTGCTCCCATTTCCAGCACACTTGACATGATCTGCTGCCAGTTCCTGCTCAGTTTGCAAACCAGCAGGGTGAGGGAAGAGGCATCTATTGGGATCTGGGAGGAACTGGTTTAGAGCTAGCAACAGAGCAAGAAAGTGGTGCAGGCTGCAGATGGTTGGGGGGTGTGGGCAGCACGTTCTGGCACTCAACAATGGGTGAGAGGTTTTTTTGATAGAGGGCACCTGCTTAGGATGCAGATGGGAAAGGAGATGAGGAATTGGTGATGGATATGGATGTGGTACTAGTTCCTCAGTAAAGAGGAGTAAGGACAAATACACACATTCATAATGCTTTAAGGCTTAAGATTTCATGATTAATTTTAAGACCTAGTAAAATGCAATTTATGCTTTATACTGGCAATTAAACCCTGTGGTCTGACCAGACTTCTTTAGGGTTGACATTTGAGCTAACTTGTATCAAGCATGTCCTGAATGAACTCTAGCCCTAGAACCTGAATTCACTTGCTGTGGTATTTTCTATTTCTGGAGTTATTGGCTATTTTTTTCAGACCTATGTAAAGATTTAAAAAAACTCAGCAGGTCTTTCCTTCCACCGGGACCTCTATGTATCTCTTCTTTGTTTTTTTCTACAGTTTTCTGTATTGTACGTGAATACTCACACTCTACCTTGACTAGAAACAAGTGTCAAAAATGTATGATAAATACAGTTTATTAATATGACACTGCAATGCATCATGTGGCTATCAGTACCATGTGACTGTTAGTGGGATATCTAGCTATATTATCTGATCTGATCCTATATATTTCTGCATCTTCAATACATTCTTGGACTTCTTTATGCAAAGATCTCAGAAACTATATCAGTAAGAAAGGAAAGGAGTACTTGTGGCACCTTAGAGACTAACCAATTTATTTGAGCATGAGCTTTCGTGAGCTACAGCTCACTTCATCGGATGAAGTGAGCTGTAGCTCACGAAAGCTCATGCTCAAATAAATTGGTTAGTCTCTAAGGTGCCACAAGTACTCCTTTTCTTTTTGCGAATACAGACTAACACAGCTGTTACTCTGAAACCAGTAAGAGAGGAGAAAACTAAAGTTCCATTTCTTTTTTCTACAGAAAGTGAGTGAAACATATCCCATCATTTATGCTGAAGAAGGATATGTGCAAAACTCTATTTTGAAGAGGTGGCTGCATTTACATGGAGATAAAATGTCTTACAACTCAGAAAATGAAAATGGTGAGGTACAAACAAATCCAAATTCAGTTTTACAAAGCAACTGTGATTATGCCCTTGCCTTAATTGGAAAGGAAGAAAAGGATACTTTTAATATAACTGCGAAGGGGAATAAAAAGTTTAAAAGAACATTATCTGGGAAACGGAAAATCAATATTCATATTTTATCTTCAGATGGAAAAAGTAAGAGCTTAAAAGATTCACAGAAGGAAAAAACTTTTGTGCAGAAAATAGTTGGTAGCTTTCATGATGCTGAAGTACCAATCAGTAAGCTCCCATCAAAAGACAGGAATGTTTCAGCAACTAGGGCTGAATGTAACCCTGATGGCCTTGTTATATTTGGAGTGAACCCAAAAGCTACAGCACACCAATCTGCTAAAGCAAATGCAGCAACTGTCGCTAAATCTCACGGCTCTTACAGCAAGCCACTAATCACAGTCTCCCAGCTTCATAAAAAAGGCAGGTCCGCTCATTCGTCACAGCTGGATTATATATCCATAACAAAATCTATTAAAATACCTGACTGTCCAAATGTCAATTCACAGTCATTTCTCAAAATCTCAGGGAAACGTGATCATTTGGAAAACAAAAGGATTATTCTATCTGGTGTTTGGGGTAAAGAAAAACCTCCACCTAGTCAGAACAATGAAGAAATCACTGAAGTAGCCAAACCTGCCAGGTGTTCTCAACCAGCTTCTTGCAAGGAAGAAACATCAGCTGAGATAAAGCTAAATAATAAGGAACATTCCATAGATAGTAGGAAAGGCCAAGAATGGGATAATACCGTGGAATTCTGGAGCACTAGAAGATCTTCAGCATCACTGAAAAATTCACATGCAGTGCCAGACAACAGCCCTGAGTCCCAGAAAAAAGCAATGCTACCTGAACGCCCAGCATCATTACCTGTTAACTTCAATCATCCAATTATTAGTATACCAACTGCACAATGTGATGCCTCAGAATTCAAGATAAAAAATGTTGAGGCTGAATTTGCAGACAACACTGATACTCCAAAGGACACCAGTCGCTACAATTAACTGATGGTATGTCTAACAATGGGCTTCCAAAGATATATTGGATCGATCCATTTCTGAAATGAATGCATCGGCCAATCTAGATGTTATGGTAATTTTTTATCAGAACAGCTATTATTCTGTACATGAACTTTTGTAAACCATGAGATGTTTGCCATTACAGTGAATTATGATATAGCAATTATAAGGGGATGTGTGTCTCTTAAAAATTAATTGATAGGCCTTTATTCAATGGTTTTACTAGGCACACATAAAAGTATTAAACTCCTATTTCAAGCATAGAAGTTATTTCTTTTAAATCCTGAATGACTTTGTGTGTGAACATTTTAATACAATAAGATATTTCTCTTTTTACTTTTAAATACAGAGAGAAAAGGTATTTAGAGTATTATCCACCTTTCTTCCTTAATTTACTGCATAGATTTAAAAAAATCTTACAACATCCAGTACTATGAATTTCACATTGCTTATCATCTATGTTGTATATTTCAAGATTCTAGCCAAAGTCCTCCCTTGAAATGTTAATAAAATTGTATTTAGTGGAATTAGGCTTTTAATATTTAGCAATATTGGATTAGGCTGGAGTTCTCCATAAAATACATTGTAGACAATATGCGTAGACTAATGACTACTTTGATTCACTTATTCTCAGCTAATATTAAATCACAGGCACTTAAAAAAAAAAAGAAGAAAAGGCTTTCAGCTCAATAGATTGTCTCCATATGGGAAGTGTTTGGAAGTGAAATGAATGCAGGAGATTTTCATCATGCTACTTAGAAGATATCTTACCAGACGAAGCTAAATTTACACACTGTACTCAGACCTGATAGTTTGAACTTCTGAACAGACATGCAAATCACTCCTATAACTCTTTCAATAAGCAACATGTAAGAACCCCACACTTCCAATCATTAGGTGCCTAAATGGTGATGCAAGTCCGTGGGCCCTTGGCTTTATCTCCTTACATTGCTAGAGTACATGCAACATAGCTGAGCACCTAATTTGGTTTCTGAACTGAGCTGATGTGTTTGTACATGTAAACACTGTATTTGTAATGCTTTGCCTATAAATGAAATTACTGAGGAACAGATTTGATGTTGGGGTCATTTTGTCTTTTTTTTTTTAATTTCCTTAATTAAGTTCACACAGCTCTCCCCACATGCATGTTGCCGAGCTGTGCAACCTTTCTTGTAAATTGGCAAAGTAGTAAAGTTCATATTCCCTTTGACCTTGCTGCATCAAAGAGACAGCCAACTATTTAGGCTCCAAAACATATCTTTGTCTGCCCAACATCCCTGTTGCCTTTGTATGTATTTTTGAAAAATATGGATTTATTTTTGTAAATGTGGCTGGATCACCAGTGAATGCCCAAATGGAGACACCCCTCCACTCATGCTGGTAGCTGAAGGCTCTTTTAGATTTAAGATTGTTCAATATATTCTAAAGCCAACACTATGCAAATCTTTCTTCTTGCCCTATACAATCCTTCCATCCATCAGCCCGTTATATTTTACCCCCAGCTCCCACTACAACCCCAGCACCTCTGCAGGCTTCTGGTGGCTGGTGAGAGGAAGGCAGCTGGAAGACTAAGGGAGTTAACCATCTGGTGGGTATCTCTGGGGAACTTCAGCCTTATTGCTATTGATTAACTTTGGGGAGTGAAAGAAGAGCATTTCCTGTGCTGGGATTGCCATTGAATTTGATAGGACTGGGCTTGTTGTTGTGTTTTGAAATTTAGGCTTGGTTACCCTGCAGTTAGAGGAGTTATCACCTGCTTCTAGTAGGGCTCTTTGAAGTGAGAGAAGAGCAGTTTTGATTGGATAGGCCAGTGATTAGAGGTGGATTCCTAGTGTTTGTAGGGCCAAGGCTGGCAAGTGGCTGGTAAGGCAAAGGCAGCTGGGATACTAAGGGAATTAGCCAGCTGAGGAAGGCAGGGAGGTAAGTTGTGTGTTGTTTTCCTTAACTTGCAGGTACTCTACAATGGGAGGAAAATGGTGTGTTGCCAACATCATTTCCAGCTCTTCCTCTGCCTGTACCAGTGGGGCCCTCTGCCAGAGAGGCATCCTGACCCTGGAGGCTTCCACCCAGGCCCTGGTCTTCACTTGCTAGGAATGTGGTCTGCATGTCCCTGACAATGAAAGCCAGGCAGGGGGAACCACTCGATGTGAGAGGTGTCTGTTGGTGGAATACCTCAGGGAGCAGGTAAGAGCTGCAGGAGGAGATGGCTCACGGGCATTTAATCCAGGAGCACAAGGACTTCATTGACAGGTTGCACATGGAAACATCTGGGATGGAGGATGCTAGTCGAATACAGATGACTACAGTGGCACCAGAGTAGGAAGGAGAACGGCTGCTTGCTGGGGAGGAGACTAGCTACTGGCCATCTTGGACAGTAGACAGTGCTCCA
Organism: Chelonia mydas; assembly: GCF_015237465.2. Taxonomy (NCBI): domain Eukaryota; kingdom Metazoa; phylum Chordata; order Testudines; family Cheloniidae; genus Chelonia; species Chelonia mydas. The sequence goes on from NC_057854.1 coordinate 86,861,590, forward strand.
CTCTCCACCCAGATCCCCCCATGCATTGAGATGAAGAACTATTATGCTGTATTGGCAACAGGAGATGAGGAACAGACCCCAGTGGCTGAAGAGGAGTCGTCATCTGCCCCGAAGGCAGGGAGGCTCATGGCTACTGCACCCAATAGGAGGAGGCATTGGATGCTGATGGTCAGGGACTCCGTTCTGAAGGGGATGGAGGCATCCATCGGCTGACCTGACATAATGTCCTGGGAGGTGTGCTGCCTGTCTGGAGCCTGTGTCTGAAATGTTACACAAAGTTTACCAAGATTCATCCATCCCTCTGACCACTCCCCCCTGCTGCTCATCCAGGTATGACCCTGAGCAGATCAGCAGTGACTCCAGGGTCAGGAGCATAGGTTCTGATTTTAGCCATCTTCCCAGTTTAGGATGTGCATGGCCCTGCCTGGGCCTTTACCCTCAAGATGAATACATGGCTGCACAGATGATGTCAATGGGTGGGCTTTGGCTTCCTTGACCACAGGCTGCTGTTCCAGGAAGAAGGTCTGCTGGGAGAGATGGGATCCACCTGACCATGGAGGAAAAGAGCATCTTTGCACAATGACTTGCCAACCTAGTGAGCAGGTCTTTAAATTAAGTTCAAAGAGGGCAGGTTAGTATAAAAAGAAGTGACCTTAACAGAGAACTAGATATTGAGGGGGATGTGGAAAATTACAGTGGGGTCATAGGAGCAACAAGAGGGAAATCAGTGGGGGAATCTGTTCAACATCTTAGATGTTTATACACAAATGCAAGGAATATGGGGAATAAACAGGAAGCACAGGAAGTATGAGCCGATCAGCCTTCTTGATGTCATTAGTTATTCGCTCTCTTTCCCTGCTAAGTAGTGGAACTACACTTTCCGTTGTCTTTCTGGTGCTCCTAATGTATTTAAAGAACCTCTTCCTATTCCTTTTTATGTCCCTTGCTAGGTGCTTGCTTGCTTTAATGCCTACGTTCTTGTGTTGTTCTGTACTCCTCATTAGTAATTTGTCCATGTTTCTACTTTTTATAGGATTCCTTTTTGATTTCCAGGTCATTAAAGAGCTCCTGATGGAGCCATATTGGCCTCTTACTTTCCTCCCTACTTTTCCTTCGCTTCGGAATAGTTTTCAGTTGTGCCTTTAATATTGTCTCCTTGAGAAACTGCCAGCTGTCCTGCACGCCTTCCTCCTCCACCCCCCGAGATTGTCTTCTGTTTTGCTTCAGTCTTCATTAAAAAGATTAATGATGACCAGATGCTTAACATAATTGATATTAACAATTGGGGGAAGGAATGCAAGGCAAAATAGAGAAAGAAGAGGTTAAAGAATATTTAGATAACTGAGATGTATTCAAGACAGCAGGGCCTGATTAACTTTAAACTAGGATGCTTAAGAACTAGTTGAAGTAATCTCAGAACCATTAGTGATTATATCTGAGAACTCACAGAGGACGGGTGAGGTCCCAGAGGACTGCAGAAGGCAAATATAGTACTTATCATTAAAAAGAGGACTAAAGAGGACCATTGGAATTATAGACTAGTCAGACTAACTTTGATACATAGAAGGATACTGGAACAAATTATTAAACAATCAATTTGTAAATACCCACAGGACATAGCATTATAGAAAATAGCCAGTAAAGATTTGTCAAGCACAAATCATGACAAACCAATCTAATTTCCTTGTCAGGGTTAGTGGCCTAGTGGATAGGGAAAAGCAGTAGATGTGATATATCTCAGTTTTAATAAGGCTTTTGACAGTCCACCATGACATTCTTATAACTAGGGAAATATGGTCTAGATGAATTTACTATAAGGTTAGTGCACAACTGCTGAAACACATTACTCAAAGAGTACTTATCAATGGTTTGCTGTCAAAATGGGAGGGCTTATCTAGTGGGGTCCCACAGTCATCAGTCCTGGGTCTGGTACTATTCAAAATATTTGCATTAATGATTTGGATAGTAGTGGAGGAGAGAAAATGCTTATAAAATTTGCAGATGACACCAAGCTGGGAGGGGTTGCCAGCACTGTGTTAGACGTGATTAGAATTTAAAATGATATTGACAAATTGGAGAATTGGTCTGCATCCAACAAGATGAAATTCAGTGAACATAAGTGTGACGTTTCACTCCATATTCTTTATGAAAATATGCTTATGATATGAATGACATAACTGAGATATGCTTTATGCAAGATGGCTCATGTAAGATATCATTGGAAAGGCTATGATTTACTGAATGTGATTATCCAATTTGTATGCCTGTATCATTTCTGTATCTTAAGATAGGAATATTAATTATGTATCTGTATTTCAAATGTGTTACTTTGGGTGTCACCCCCAACCAGCCCTTCAGGTACAACAATGGAAAAGGCACACAGGGCTAATGGGCTATTGGAGACAGTGGACTGTGAAAGAGCTGAGTCTTCCTGTGGATGCTCCAGACAGCCTACAAGTAATGGCTGCCACAGCCCTGCAGGGACATGGGTCTGAGTCACCTGATACTGGACCCACCCCTTGGATTGCCAGTGTTCTTCCACTGGGAGACAAAGGGTTCCCGCCATACACAAGAGCTATATAAGGCAGGGGAGTGACATCATCGAGGTTCTCCTCTGCCTCCTCACCCAAAGAGACACTGAAAAACACGTGGAAGCAAGAACTGAACTGAGGGGAGAAAGGTTGAACCCAGGCTGGGAGCGTGTCCAGTCTGTGAGTGGAAATACCTGAAATCTCCAGGTGCAGGCCAGTGCAGCTTCCTTTCAAGACTTTCTGTAATCTACCTGTGACAATACCTAGGGTGAGAAATTACGTTTTGTAACCTGTGTCTTAAGTATACTGAGCTTATCTTGCGTATTTCATTTTATTTGCTCAGTATTCTGCTTTGTTCTGTCTGTTACCTCTTATATTCACTTAAAATTCACCTTTTGTAATGAATAAACTAATTTCTTGTTTATAATATAACCCAGTTTGTGCAATTCATAACTGGGGGATGGAGGGAAATAAGAGGTTGTGCATACCTTCCTCCACATTGAGGGAGGAGGCAGATTTCATAATATATCTTTGGGTCTGCATCCCAAAGGAGGCAGACACCTGAGTGCTGGGGGCAAGTCCCTTAAGCTGAGCCTTCACAGAACTGATCTGTGTCTGTTTCGTTCTGCAGTTTGGCCCTGCCTCCGTGTGTGTGCCTGAGGAGGCTTAATAAAATTGCTTGGCTCAGCAAGACAGGTAAAAAGGGTACCCAGGCTGGCATAACAGACAGGCTCAGTGGCATCTCAGCACATCAGGTGGCATTTTAAGGGGGAGGCAAACCATCACCATAAGTACTTCACTTAAGAAGGAAAAATGAAATGCACAACTACAAAATGGGGAATCACAGGGTAGGCGTTAGTACTGCTGAAAAGAATCTGGGGGTTATAGAGGAGCACAAATTGAATGAGTCAACAATGTAAGGCAGTTGCAAAAAAGGCTAATATCATTGTGGGATGTGTTAACAGAAGTATGTCCTGTGTAAGACAGAGACGGTAACCATCTTGCTCTACACGGCTCAGATGAGGCCTCAGCTGGAATACTGGGTCCAGTTCTTCGCACCCCACTTTAGGAAAGATGTGGACAAATGGGAAAGAGTCCAGAGGAGAGCAACAAAAATGATACAAGGTTTAGAAAACCTGACCTATGAGGAAAAGTTAACAAAAACTGGGCCTGTTTCATCTTGGAAAAAGAAGAGTGAGTCAGAACCCACTACCAGTCTTCACAGTCCTCTTTACCCAAGCCATTTGATCAATGGTCCTCCCAAACCACTGAAGCCCAAAAATTACTGAGCTTAATCTGCAGCCAGGGAAAGGTAGATAAAACCAGGGGAGGTGAACCAGCCTCTGGAAGAGGCTTGCAAGGGAATTTGTGGACGCAGGATCACTGAAGGTTGGTACCAACAGGTTGGACACGGGGGAGATAATTCTAGGCTGACTTGGTCCTGCCTCAGCGCAAGGGCTGGACTGGGTGAGTCCCAAAATACAGCGGCCCGAGGATGCCGCCTCCGCCGGCAGCGCCGGAGCCGGTCACGGATCCGCTATGATCGGCCCCCACCCCAGCGACCCGCAGGCAGCCCGTGACCCGCAGCGCCTGGCCTGGGGCGGCACCGCGCGCGCCCGCTCTGCCGCCCCCCCGGCCGAGCCTCGCGCAGCCCCAGCCCCTGCGCTAACTCCCCCCCCCCGCAGCCCTAGCGGGGCTCCCCGCCCCCTCGGGCTCCGCGCCCGGCGCCGCCCCCCGCCCGTCTGCCGCGCCCCTGCAGCCATGTCGACCGCCGCGCGCAGACGCCAGGCAGCCGGGGCGCCGCGAGAAGCCCCCGCTGGCGGAGATGAGGAGCCGGGCATGGCGGCCCCGAGCCTCAGCGTCTGCCTCAAGCTGCTGGCGGCGGCTCTCTACGGGTTCAGCTCCTTCCTCATCGTGGTGGTGAACAAGAGCGTCCTCACCAGCTACGGGTGAGCCGGGCCGCCCCGCGCCGCGCTCCGGGCAGAGTTCGGCGCCGCGGGTCGGAGGGGGCGGGGGCTGGTTGCACATTAACTCGTGCGGCGGGGCCCGGAGCAGCGCTTGGCCCCCTGGCCGCCGGGCCCGGGGAGGGGGATGCTCCGCACGGGGGGAGCTGCTGGGTCCCAGCACCGAGCGGGGCAGGGGGCCTTAGCTGGAACCCCATGGATAGCCCCGTGGGGCGCCCCCCCCCCCAGCCTTCCCGGGCTGCCGGCGCTGGGGTGGGGGTGTTTGCCCCCCCTCTCCCCCCAGCCTTCCCGGGCTGCCGGCGCTGGGGTGGGGGTGTTTGCTCCCCCTCTCCCCCCAGCCTTCCCGGGCTGCCGGCGCTGGGGTGGGGGTGTTTGCTCCCCCTCTCCCCCCAGCCTTCCCGGGCTGCCGGCGCTGGGGTGGGGGTGTTTGCCCCCCCACCCCCCCGCCGCCTTCCCGGGCTGCCGGCGCTGGGGTGGGGGTGTTTGCCCCCCCACCCCCCCGCCGCCTTCCCGGGCTGCCGGCGCTGGGGTGGGGGTGTTTGCCCCCCCACCCCCCCGCCGCCTTCCCGGGCTGCCGGCGCTGGGGTGGGGGTGTTTGGGCCACTGTTTTGACCCTGGCCCCCAGCTGAGGTATGCGCTGTGACTCTTGCTTGGCACTTGCTGCATCAGGGTGTTTATGGTTTGGATGAGCTGGCTAGCTAATCGCGGGGGGGTTCCCTGGCGTGGAGCAGGCTGGGGCGCAGGTTCACTGCCTGAGAGGAAGTGTTCAGAGTCCCTAAGACTGTGAGCCCCGGGAGAACAAGCCATTAGCATCCCAAAGCTGTGGGGTCATGGGTGCTGTGTGCCGTTAGCTCAAGCGGTACAGCCAGCTTTTTTAAGCTTTGGCCAGGGAATGCTTTAAGGCAAATATTAAAGGGCTAACATTAAGACTTAGTTAAAGAGCAAATTTTGAAGGGGGGGCAGATTGTATTTCCATGTGGTGTTTCTCTCTCTAGAATGTGATTGACTGAAAGTACAAGGTTGACTTTGCTGACTTTTGTATTTTTATTTATTTAATTTTTTTTTTTTTTTTTAACTATAGATTTCCCTCCTCACTATGTGTTGGACTAGGCCAGGTTAGTTGGTTTCCTGAATATTGCATGTTTCTAGTAGTGCATGGGAGGGGTTGTCGGGATGGAACAGTGAGTGTTTTGTGCTCTTCTTATAGATGCTGGCCACGGTGACTGTGCTTTGGGTGGGAAAGGCACTCAGGGTGGTGAAGTTTCCAGACTTTGATAGAAGTATACCTCGAAAGGTAAAACGATTTCCCTGCATAGTGTCTAATGTAAAATACAGTTCTTTCTTTCCTTTTAAGGTATAAACACTTTAAAATATGCATATTCTTTAAGAAGTTCAGTAACAGCTAGTGCTGTCAGCTAGACTTGAAAGAAATAATGCTTTTTATTTAAAAATATACCATTTTAAAATACGTTATTCATCAAATATAACATGGTTTCTGCCTTATTACATTATGCAATCCAGCACAGAATTCTGCTATGTAAGGCAGTTGTTGTATTTATTTTTGTATTCTCATGTATGTATTTTTTCCAAGTTTTTCTTGCCTTTAATTTTAAAGACAGTATCTATATGCAACCAAAGATGTTCTGTTAATGTTTCGCAAACTATTGCTTAAGATAAATGCATTTTTCAGAAGTGTGTGTTGTAACTCATATTTTAAAGTAGGCTGAGCAAATGTTTTTGCTTGTCACCATACTGAGATGGTTCCCTAACTGAAAGCTAAAAAACCGAGGAGTACTTGTGGCACCTTAGAGACTAACAAATTTATTTGATGAAGTGGGTTCTAGCCCACGAAAGCTTATGCCCAAATAAATTTGTTAGTCTCTAAGGTGCCACAAGTACTCAGGTTTATTTGCTGATATAGACTAACCAGGCTACCACTCTGTAACTGAAAGCTGTTGTTATAGAATCAATGCTTTATTATTAGGGCTGTCGATTAATCGCAGTTAACTCATGCAATTAACTCAAAAAAATTAACTGCGATTAAAAAACTTAATCACAATTAATCGCACTGTTAAACAATAGAATACCAATTGAAATTTATTAAATATTTTGGGATGTTTTTCTACGTTTTCAAATACATTGGTTTCTATTAAAACATGGAATACAAAGTATACAGTGCTCACTTTATATTATTATTTCTGATTACAAATATTTGCACTGTAAAAATGATAAACAAAATAAATAGTATTTTTCAGTTCACCTCATACAAGTACTGTAGTGCAATCTCTTTATTGTGAAAGTGTAACTTACAAATGTAGATTTTTGGCTTGTTACATAACCACTCAAAAACAAAACAGTGTAAAACTTTAGAACCTACAAGTCACTCAGTCCTACTTCTTGGTCAGCCAATTGCTTAGACAAACAAGTTTGTTTACATTTACGGGAGCTACTGCTGACTGCTTCTTATTTACAATGTCACCTGAAGGTGAGAACAGGCATTGCAAGGTATTTATGTGCCAGATATGCTAAACATTCATATGCCCTTTCATGCTTCAGCCACCATTCCAGAGGACATGCTTCCATGCTGATGATACTTGTTAAAAAAATAATGCGTTAATAAAATTTGAGGCTGAACTCCTTGGGGGAGAATTGTATGTCTCCTGTTCTTTTTTACCGCATTCTGCCATATATTTCACGTTATAGTAGTCTCGGATATTGATCCAGCACATGTTCGCTTTAAGAATGCTTTCACAGCAGATTTGACAAAATGCAAAGAAGGTACCAATGTGAGATTTCTAAGGATAGATACAGCACTTGACCCAAGGTTTAAGAATCTGAAGTGCCTTCCAAAATCTGAGCGGGACGAGGTGTGGAGAATGCTTTCAGATGTCTTAAAAAGCAACACTCCAATGCGGAAACTACAGAACCCGAACCACCAAAAAAGAAAATCAACCTTCTGCTGGTGGCATCTCATTCAGATGATGAAAATGAACATGCGTCGGTCCGCTCTGCTTTGGATCGTTATCAAGCAGAACCCATTATCAGCATGAACGCATGTCTTCTGGAATGGTGGTTGAAGCGTGAAGGGACATATGAATCTTTAGCACATCTGGCACATAAATATCTTACAATGCCAGCTGTAACAGTGCCATGCGAACGCCTGTTCTCACTTTCAGATGACATTGTAAACAAGACGTTGCCAGCATTATCTCCTGAAAATTGTAACCAAACTTGTTTGTCTGAGCGATTGGCTGAAGTAGGACTGCGTGGACCTGTAGGTTCTAAAGTTTTACATTGTTTTGTTTTTGAATGCAGTTTTTTTTGTACATAATTCTACATTTGTAAGATCAACTTTCATGATAGCGATTGCACTACAATACGTGTATTAGGTGAATTGAAATACTATTTCTTTTGTTTTTTACAGTGCAAATATTTGTAATAAAAAATAATGAGCACTGTACACTTTGTATTCTGTGTTGTAACTGAAATAAATATATTTGAAAATGTAGAAAACATCCAAAAATATTTAAATAAATGGTATTCTATTATTTAACAGTGCGATTAATCGCGATTAATTTTTTTAATTGCTTGATAGCCCTATTTATTATATTATTTGAGGTCTGAATGTGCGTGTGAGAACTAACCATTTCAGAATGGAAGAACTCTGATCATGTAACCATGTTACTATTTGAATGGGTAGTTCTCTAGCTGTCTAATTTTTTATTGAGTGTTGTCCCTCTTATAATTTTCTAGACGTTTCCACTACCTCTTCTCTATTTTGGGAACCAAATCACAGGACTGTTCAGCACAAAGAAACTGAAGTATGGATAACTTTTATTATTTAGTGAGGTTATAATGTGTTATGATTATACATAAAGGTGAAACTGATCTTTAATATGCCCATGGGCTTGATTTGTGGCAATGTAGGGGAATGAGGGTTATAACTATTATTTGGCAACTAGTAATCAAGGTCTCTTTCCTGGCCTTGGAATGTGCAAGTTTTTTTTAAAGGGCCATAAATCACTAGATGACATTCTCCTGACTGGTATTTAGTGATCTATCAGCGTCTCCAGTGAAGCTTATTCCTATGATCTTAGAGGAGTCTCTGTTTTTATGCTTAAACAGCATCTGGGGCGGCGGAAGGAAAGGAGTGGGGAGAAACTGTACTAAAAGATGCCCGGCTTTGGATCTGCTGAAGTGAGGGGCAAGGAGGGGTGGGGGGATGGAGAAAATAGTATGACTTAGCTGTTTTGAAGAGATGTTATTTTGGGGGAAAATGGGAAAGAACCCCACAATCAGCTACACATCTGTTCATGGAACATTTTTTTCATTATAATACAGCTCGATTTTTTTACATCGAACTGTGTGAAGCCTTAAGATAAATAGATACATTTGGTAATAAATATAATCAACCTTCATTTGTTACTCTGGATTTCATAGATTTGAGATTGAAAATAGCCCTACAAAATCAAATTATTTTTAACCTCTGGAAGTAACATGCACTATATCCAGCTGGTAGGAGATGGAGACTTTCTCCTGTGAATATTCCTTGACAGGTCTAAGTAGTATCTTTTGACTATCAAATTAGTGATTTCCAGGAGGGATGCCATGGAATCCTTTCTGATGTGGTAGTTTTGTATAGCTCTGATTTTAATCTTTATCTTAGTTCCTATAAAGTAACTTGGCGTTGATTCAAAGCATCATTGTGGGGATGAGCTTGGGGTGTAACATGTAACATGTCTGTGGAATTTTATAATTTTTTTCGTGTTTAATTTTATTTTTTTCTTTTGCAGCTTGCCCATGTTCACAGTTCTGAGAAGGTTTTCTATTCTGTTTACAATGTTTGCTGAAGGAATTTTACTCAAGTGAGTTATTTCCAAAGCTATCAATCTTATATTCATACCATTTTTAGGATTGTTAAAGTGCTTGCAACATTTTAGTAAGCCTTTGCGTGTAGAGGATTTGTGCAGTCAGATTTAGACATAAATTGGGCTTTAGAAACATGGGGACAAGAAAGAGAGAGAGCACAGATAATACATTATTTTATTAGAAAGAGAATATCTTATCTTAAATGGGTCCTTCACTCTCATGTTTTTATCAAAGAAAAAAAATCTAATGCATTAAGTTTATATATTTAACTACAAAGGTAAGGGAGGAAAATGTTAAGATTCTTACATTAATAAGATACTTTCTACACTGTATCTCTATCATATTTGTCACTAGGCTGACTCTACATGCAGATTATGTCCATATGCCAGATGGTTAACACACAGTTCATGCCCTACAGTGAGGGTGTACTGTGTTTTGGTAGTCTTGGATGAGGTCAAGTCTCTAGCTTAATTGTCTTGATGTAGTTGGATTCTAGCACTGTTCATTTGCAGTGTAAGCAAGATCATTAACTCCGAGAGTATAGGTAGGTTTGTCAGTCTTCCTACCCTGTAATTCTTTGGGTAGGAGGCTATCCCAAAGTGACTTACACCACATCTTACGAGGGTCAGTCACTCTGTGTATTATTGTTTTCCCCCTCATCCTCCCTTGAATGTCACCTATTCACAGGCTAGTCAGTGTTAGTGGCCAGTCACCACAGCATTATGGCATTTTTCTGGTCCACAGTGATAATAGCTCACAAATGGATGTCTTTAACTATAGTTGGCTCAGATAGCACTTACTGAAGTGTTACACTCCATCAGTCCTAATTAAAAAATCATAAGTATTCTGCTCTTCCAGAATTTCTCATCTTTGCTCTTTATATGTTGATTCCGCACCAGGAAGTCTGAAGTGTGACCAGAGCAAACGTTTTCCCCTTAATACTAGAAACAGCACTGCAGTGTCAAAATTGAACTCTGCTTATGCGTGATAGTAAGGTTCTTGTATCTTTTTTTCAGGAAGAAATTTTCTTGGGGCATTCAAATGACAGTGTTTGCAATGATAATTGGTGCATTTGTAGCTGCTAGGTAAGGCTTCAAGCTTTTATCCCTTCCACTTTATATTACACAGCTTTTTACAGTTTATATTATTTGTCTTTTAAATGGCTTGTACAGAGTATGTTGGTTAGTTTACAAAGTTAATTAGAATTCATAAACTATAATAATTTAAAGGTAGCACTTAAATGACAAAATCCTGCCTTCATGCTCTGCGATAGATAGACCAGTTAGAAAATTCTAAACTTAAAAGCATAACTTGTCCTTGTTCAGCCTTCATTTTTTTCCACTGTCTGGCCTTCATGTAGATAATGGTAGAATGGGGGTGAGGTCTGGTCTGCACTCGAAGTTCTGCTGTTTTGGGGTATGAGTTATAAAATAAGTTTTGTTATTTTTACTTATAATTATACCAGTAAAAGCCCTGGTGCGGATGCAGTTATATTGGTATTAAGCAAAAAGAAAAGGAGTACTTGTGGCACCTTAGAGACTAACCAATTTATTTGAGCATAAGCTTTTGTGAGCTACAGCTCACTTCATCGGATGCATTCTGGTGAAGTGAGCTGTAGGAATGTGTCCGATGAAGTGAGCTGTATCTCACGAAAGCTTATGCTCAAATAAATTGGTTAGTCTCTAAGGTGCCACAAGTACTCCTTTTCTTTTTGCAAATACAGACTAAGACGGCTGCTACTCTGAAACCTGTCATTGGTATTAAGGTGCCTTTTACCCGTATAAATTATTCCCCTTCTACTTGGTAAATAAAGTATACTGGTACAAGCACCTTTATATCAGTATAACTGAAAAAGTGAAAGTGATACAATTTTCTGGTGTAAACAAGGCTTAAATCATCATGTCAAAGCTTGATTTTAAAATATTTTATAATCCTTTTAAATGGAAGTTGCTAAAGTTATGCAAAACATTGAATTTCATTGTCAGGGGAAGGTGAGTGGAAAAACTCACTCGTTCACCTGTGAGAAGAGTAGACGGCTAGTTAATGGCCTGGTATTTGTATGTTTTCATTTATATTAAAAAAAAAAAAAAAAAAAAAGTCCAGAACTAGAGAAAATGGCTTGCAGTCCCAGACTAAAGCTCCCATCCTCAAACACTTATGCATGTGCTGGACTTTACTATCAGGAATAGTTCCACTGATTTCAGGGGTACTGCTCATGCCAGTAAAGTTAAGCATTTGTGGCATTTATGGGATCAGGGCCTTAGTTTGTACAATTAGTAGTACTGAATGCAACATTTATTATATTGAGTCTTCGCTCAGTGCCTCAAATACAGAGGCTAGCCTGCCAGGTAAGCTCACGGGGAAACGCCTTTTCTACATGGAACTTATCAGACAAAATATAACATGGAGGAGTTTTATAAATCTTACACTCTGAGCGATTTAAAATCTTAATTTCCCCCTCCAGTTCTGACTTGGCATTTGATCTAGAAGGATATATTTTTATCCTGATTAACGATGTCTTGACAGCTGCAAATGGTGCATATGTAAAACAAAAACTGGATTCGAAGGTAGGCTGACTTCAATTTTCACTTTAAGAATGACATTATTGTGTTGCAAAGTAACAGTTAACCTACAGCACTGCGACTTTTAAAAATTTGAACATTATGGGTAAATGAATAGAAAGCTAATTGTTGGAGACTGAAAATATGAGCGTATTCTGCAGCTGGTAATATGGTGTTTTGATGAGCTGTTCATTTTCCCCGAGTATTGAGCTCTGTCACTGAACTCATCACATCTTGTCACTATTATTTAAAGTAGAACTTTTGTTGCTCCTTATTCTTGTTTGTCCTGAACAATATTCTTCTGGATCTTAACTTGATGCTTCTGTATTTGCAGATAAAACAGTTGCATGTATTTTGAAATAAGCTGTAAATTCAGTTTTATCAAACTGTAAGCATAACCAGTTCACTGTTGTTGGAGCTGTATTTATTTGTATCTGGGTGAAATAATAGATTTGGCTATTTAACTGCAAAGTCAGGGTTGTTTAAAAGAATTAAAAACCTGGTTCTTCACTAGACAGTGAACTGACCACATCTTCCCTCCCACTGCTTTCAAAGACAGGGAGAGCTGATATGTCACCCTATTCTACCCTTTTTTCTGCAGCCGGACCTGGACATGAACTTCTGTCCTTATTGTTGCAACTATGTAGTTTTTTAACACTGGGTCTGAGGGATGCTCTGTAATGTACTTTGGGGCAATTGGGAGTCCCTGTTCATCTCCTTTGAACGTAAATGTGCTGTATTCAGTTAGGATCTCAGCAGTATTGCTAAGTTCCTAGTAGTTCAACATCTGAGAAAGAGAAACTGATTGTTTAGGCTACCCTGAAAGTACAAGGATGAGCTTATCAGATGTTCACAACATACCGTGTGAGGGCTAAGTGTAACTTTTAACTACAAGGTGGAGGATAAGCCTTTACATTGCTAGTGAACTCCATTTCTATTAATCTAGCCAGGAAGATACAAGTACAAGCCACTGTAAATAATTTTTGGAGCATCTGTTGCCTGTGATATGAAGCATTTTCTTGATTATATTTATTGTGAATGTTAAGTCTGGTGCTTAAAATGCTTTACTTAATCTTCTTCTCCTTTAGTTTCCTGTGATGAAGTTACATGTTTTTGTGTAGCATAGAATCATATTTTGAGCATAGGATAAGGCAGCTTGTGTATGTATAAGGTGGCTTATGTCACCAGTCTGCTGCTATGGAAAATGGCAAAATTTTGAGCTAGGTATGCTATAGGTGTATCTGTTCTTCAGTGGGCTGTCATAGACCATTTTAGCATTATAAACGTATCCTGCAATCTTAAAGTGCTCCAGGGCATAGCTGCAATCTGTTTGACAGTGAAGACACTTCCATTTGATTAATGATAACTATTAACCAGGTTTCCAAGCCTGCTCTATGGAAGTCAAACTAAGTAAAAGTATTGCCTAATAAACTGTAAGGGAGAATTTTACAAGTCTGATAAATAGTTCTCCATCAAGTCTGCTGGAGGTACACTCCTCTTTCTGTCTGTATTGGGGAATTGGTCTGTATTTGAGATACCGCATGTCAAAACACAACTCCCCCAACAATGCCTCCTCTCAGAAAATTATTACTGAATGCTTTGGCTGCTGGTGTAAACAGGGCCAAACCATAATGATGCAGAAAACTCAAACAGAATGAGGGCTCAGTCATGATTCCTGCTTCAGGTGTCCAAAAGAGACAAATGGGCTAGGTAATATCTTGTATTGGACCAACTTCTGTTGGGGAGAGAGACAGCGTTTTGAGCTACACAGAGCTCTTCTTCAGGTCCAACACAGTTTGGCTCTGTCTACATCAGTGGTTGGTTGGTGGGCCCATGGAGGCTATTTACTTAGAGAGTGTCCAGGCACTGCGCCTATTCTGATGAACACCTGGCCTCTCTGTCTCGTCTTTTTGTCGTCTCTGTGAATTCCAAACCAATTTGCTTTCTCTACCTGAAATGAAACATGGCTGTGGCCCTCAGTTTTTCAGACCCAAATATTGGTGGTGGTTAATATTTCAGCAATGCCTTTATGGGTCTCTGAAAGAACATCCAAGCACAGAATTCGCCCAGTTGTTCTAAAAGTGTCATACGCAAGACAGATTTATTTCATAATATTTAAAATGTCCATGTTTCCCTTCTGACTATGCAGGAATACCACATTCATTTCACTGATGAGACCTGGTTTTGTGTAGCTTTATGTATAAGGTTTTATGTCTCTGTTTGGTGGAGCCAACCTAAATACCCAACTATTTCCTGTTCCTAGGAGCTGGGAAAGTATGGTCTGCTTTATTACAATGCACTGTTTATGATTCTTCCCACCTTGGCCATTGCCTATTTCACAGGAGATGCGCAAAAGGTAGGACTCTTGTTCCAAATTGCAAGCCTTTAGTTGTGCAGTAAACATTTTCTGTCATATATGCTTCTGTATTGCTAGAGAAAATGGGTTTTTTTCCCTATTCATCATAACTCAAATGTGAATGCAGAATGACTTTGTTTTTCTGTAACTTATCAACTTGTTTTTTTTATACAGTATTTGTCATTTATATGTAAATGTGAAACTATACTATATGTAAGGGATCATTTTTGGAGGGAGGACTGAAGAAACCACAGAAGTTCCCTATAAAATTAAGTATAAATAGTTAAGAGAATTAGTGACTGTTGATATGAGACACCTTATTTCTGATGAAATCCATGGAATGGCTTTATACTGATCTTCATAAGAACTAAGCAATTCCTTTTTCCTAAAGAGGAATGAAATAATTAAAACCAAGTACTAGGAAGATGTGAAGACTTCAGAGTAGGTTTATTCCTGATTGGCTTGTACTAGAAAGATGAAACACTGCAGACTTCTTGGATTTTTTTCTTTTGACTTGTAGAGGTAGTTGGCTTATTAATATTTACCGTGTTCAAAATCCACCATAAATATTTACCAATATCAACTCACCAGTATATTACCTGACTTCCCGCAGATCAACGTGTTTAACATCTGTATGCAAATTTAGAACTTGAATGTAAGTAGGTGTGCTTAATTTGTTCTTCTAGCACTGACAAAAGCATTGATCTTGAATACCACTTAGTAAAATAAATTGATATATCTTCCCCCCTCCAAGAGATACTACTTGAGGCTTTCAACCATAGATAGCTTATACTAAAAAGTGAAATGGTGAAGCAGGTAAATATCAGGGGTGGGGGATATCCTTTACCCATATAAATTCCTTCTGTGTGAATGATAATGCCAATTAATATTAATGGCAGTTAGATGAGTAAATCTCTTACATATCAGTAGAGAAAACAGATAATCATATAAAGCAGTTACTAGCATTGTTCCTTTAATAAAATCACAATCCATGCACACTTACCATAAACTATTTTGTGATGTTTGTGATGCTGCATAGACATTTCAGTAGGGAAGTCTTGTGATCTAAAGTGATATCTACTCCTCGGAATATCTTTTTTCCTGTTTAATTAATTAAAGCTGGCAATGGCTTTGATCATGAGTATATGATTAGCTGTGAGAACTGGATGTGAACAGAAAGTATTTCAGAGTGTCAGTTTGTCCCTCCTCCTCACCCCACTCCTCTTTGCGATATGCCAAAGGCAGCTCAGCTGGAATATATTTGAGGGAAATATACTCCTTTATAAATCAGAGCAAACCAATGTTGAGTTGAATGTCGGCTTTGTGCTACTCTGTAGAGTCTGTGTATTCACAGTATGTGTAGAAACCTCCTCTTCCCCAATTTTTTGAGTAAACTTTCTTTTGCTCTCTGGAAAAGGTCTTGGCAATGAAGGTGATCAAAGACTCATTCCGCTTAACTTAGTCCCAGAAAATTCAGCGTCCAGAGGGTTATGAAACTTTATTTAATAAATGTGTGATTTTATTTCATTGTTTTTTTTCTAAAGCATATCTTTGTACTAAATTTATTTTTGCATTCTCTGCTAATCCAAAAAATGCATTAATAAAGCAATAATAAAAAGTATAGCCACGAGGGGGAGAGTGGCTGGCTGTTATGTAAAGAGGCTCAAAACCTGGATTTTTGTGGAGCGTTAACTGTCAGACAAAAAGATTTCAGATCCATAGGAAAATGTTTGTAATAAAAGTTGATAACATTTTCCCATTATTAAAGCATGTCAATGATTTGTCATGGTTATACGTAGTGTTTCATTAATTCATGTCAAAGGTATCGACATCTTGTTGAGTTCCCAGTTACACAGCAGGCAGAAATGGCTATGTGCTGAGAGCAAGCAAAATTTACATCTAAATAATTCATGGCAATGAAGTGAATAAACCTCAATGAAGCCGGTAGGTGTAAGTTTCTTTAACTGGTCAGTCAGCTGGCTTTTTTTTCCTGTCTATTTCAAGTACATACATGGCCCCCATCATCATCAGTCTCGAGCGCCTCACAATCTTTCATGTGTGTGTTCTCACACCTCTGTGAAATACTGCTATAGTATATAATACTATTATCCCCATTTTACAGATGGAAACTGAGGTTCAGTTTCCAAGTGACTTGTGCGAGGTCACACAGGAAGTATGTGGTGGATCAGGGATTGAACCCAGGTATCCCAAGTTCTTGACTAGGATACTAACCACTGGCCCATCCTTCCTCTCTAAAATACTTCAAAGGGGACATTATGTGGTAATTGGGAAATATACCCAGCCAGAGACCCAGGCGGGGGGGGAGGGGAGAACCTGTATTTTCTCCAGTACTCACTGGGGTGTGGGTGCATATTTATATTTAAAAAATAAGTAAATAATGCTGCTGGTGTGGTTGGCATGGAGGCCTGTTACTTTAAATTGGAAGTGTTAGTTTTCAGGCATCTAACATGACTATTGCTAAATGCCTGAAGTCATCTGGCCAGTTGTGCTGTTGTCTGTCATCCAGAGAAATACTGATCAATATCTAGGATCTTCGATTGTGGGAAGGCTTTTAAGCATTAGTGTAGTGTTTAATGCTAACCTCTACTGGATGTTAATATTTGTTATTGTATGTGTACAGCTATATGTCTGTAGACATTTTTTTTTAATTCTAGATGTTTTCCACCTCAAACCTACTGTTAAGTTACAAAATACAAAGGGTGTGTGTATGGTTAGGATAGCTTTGAAATGGAATATCTATAGTTGGCCTTAGATCTATTTACAAAGAAAATGAGATTCTAGAGAGGTTGTGTCAGCAGGGACATGTAAGACAAACCCCAAGAGAGAGATTCTGCTCTTCTCAGAATAACTTATATCAGAGGTTGTACATTCAGTACTATTTCCCTCAACTAGGCAGAAACCAGACTAGAACTAAATTGAGCTTTGGTGATTGTCAAAGCTATGCTTCCATGGCAAAGTATTAATGGAGAAGTTGTCATCAGATGGCTACGTAATAGAAATCAGGACATGTACTAATGTAAGAGTTCTGCTTGAACAAAACCAACTCAGAACAGTATAGTTAAGATAGGCAAAGAAAGCAAGAGACTTTTCCCCATCCTAGGGCTTGTCCTTACTACAGGGGAGATGAACGTCGCTGCAATTGATGCAGCGGGTGTCGATTTAGCGGGTCTAGACCAGCTAAAAAACTATCACAGAGCGCTCTCCGGTCAACTCCAGTACTCCAGCTCCCCAAGAAGAGTAAGGTAAGTTGACTGGAGAGCGTCTCCTGTAGATGCAGTGTAGTGAAGACACCAGGATAAGTTGACCTACAGTAAGTTGACTCCAGTTACGTTATTCACATAGCTGGAGTAGCATAACTTAGGTTGACTTACCCCTGTAGTGAAGACAAGCCCCTAGTTACAACTAAGCAACATTAAGCATCCTTGTAGATAAACTCAAAGGACATAAAGCCAAACCTATTAATAATGCACTGCTAAATGTTCTGTGAAGCTTAGTTCATTGTCACGTTAACTCTAGCAACATATTATCTCCTAATATCGTGTGACCTTCAGTCATACATAGAGGATAAACAATAAGATGCAGTTCCTGTTCACTCCAAGGAAAACATCTCTGAACTGTTACAGCTGTGTGACTGTTAGCAACATTTAAATCTCCTTCCTGTATTATAGTAATCTTCCCTTCGAATGAATAGGGTTCCTTAATCAGCTGGACTGATTGCTGTTGGAATGACATGAGGCATACTCTCGACAGTCTACTCTTGATGCACTCTCTACAGCAGGGATACTCAACCTCAGTGGTTCAGGAGCCAAATTAGCAATCAGCATTGCCAAAAGAGCCATAGTAGTGTGAATTCATTGTTTCATTCACTATAGTACTATATTATATTTAGTTATATAATTTTCTCACAGCAAAATAAGTTAATAACTTAGTGGAAGTTGAAAACTTCATTAGTTAATAACATAGTAAAAGCATCCTGATTTGGTTAATGACTTTGATTAATAATTAAACCAGTGTTTTAATACCACGTGCTGCAAGGAGCCTTAGGAGACTCTTGTGGCTTGTGAGCCTCGTTCTGAGTATTGCTGCTCTACAGTGCAATATTCACCTACTGGCTCAGGAAGTGAAGTACGAGGAATTATTTCCTTTTCGCTTTCCTCCCATGTTCCTCCCCTGTCACCCCCCAGGCACTCCTGTCTTTCTCGCTCCTCCAACTTCCTGTTGATCCCACTGTTGGTTGTTTAGTAGTCTCTGTCTGTTTCACTAAGGTATCTTCTGCTTTTTTTCATGGATCAGCATTGGCCAAATGTTTGAAGGTGGCACAAGTATTAATGCAACTAAAAACAACAAACAAAGGGTCTCATATTAAGTTAAACTCTGTGCTTCTTGGATTTTTCTGTAAACTAATGTTCACAGCATCTTTCATTACAAAGTATGGAACAGGCACCAAATTGCGCACCACTACTTCTAATATGACAGCATCATAGTTTACTATGTTTATAGTTTATTAACCTCTCCACTTTTATTGTAGAACACAATGAAACTATATTTTTTGTCTTCAGTATTTTCTACCTTGCAATAGGTGGCCATATGAAACAAATAGATTTATGCGGCATTAGTGTATTGTTTGGTTTGAAAGGATTAGATTTTTATTGGTAAATGTCAATTTCAGTGTACACATACAAACTGATGAAAAATACTTCCATTGATGAGCACTGAAATTTAGATAGGCAAAGTGTAAAAAATATTGCTTGAGAATTTTTAGAGTTTGAATTAAGGATATTTACTTTATATTTTGAAATGACGACATTTTGTGTGTTAATGTTTATAAAGCTTTATCTTTTTGAGTCTGCGTCTACTGTCATCAAATAATGGTCGCACCCATAATTTCCCACAGCTGTGAAAATTTAAATAGATGAAAATAGGAAAAAAATGCTTAACACATAATTTTCAGCAACTCTGAAAATTTAAATGATAAAAAAGCTTAAAAGAAACATTATTATCCATAGAAATTAGTTTAAAAAAATCTAATTCTGCCAAGCCTAATTGTGTAGCATAGGTATTTTTAAAAGCATGTATGTATTTATAATCTGTCACACATACACTTGGAGTGTTTGTGTGTGTTCATAGATGTAGTATACGTGTTACTCTAATCTTCAGGTATAAAATAGAATAGACATTATACCACTGAGAGACAAATAACTCATTCTCAAAGCCATTCATAATACTACAACTGGGGTTTGATCAGCCACTTGGCAACATCTGCTGTGGGTTGGCGTTAGTAACTGTTTGCCTGTTCTAAATGTAAATCATTTAGAAATTGATGGACCTCAACTCCCAATAGCAGTATTAGCAACTGCATTTGAATAATAAGTTGTTACTCTCTTGGGGTATGTCTACGCTGCAGTTAAACACCCGTGGCTGACCCGTATCAGCTGACTTGGGCTCACTGTGTGTCTTTGTAGCTGTAAAATTGCTGTGTAGATGCTTGGGCTGGAGTCCCCATGAGGGGGAGCATAAATGTCTACACAGCTATTTTTAGCCCATGAGCCTGAGTCAGTTGACCTGGGCCAGCCACAGCCCTGCTATGGATCTTTTATTACAGGGTAGAGGTACCCTTGACACCAGTAAAGAAGTGTAACTTCGTTAATTTTTACAAGAACTTTCTAAAACAGCGGTTCTCAGAGTGTGGGTCGGGACCCCGAAGTTGGTCATGACCCCATTTTAATGCGATTGCCAGGGCTGGCTTAGACTTGCTGAGGCCAAAGCTGAACCCCGAACCCCACCGCCCAAGGTCTTCAGCCCTGGGCATCGGGGATCAGGTTACAGGCCCCCTGCCTGGGATTGAAGCCCTTGGGCTTTGGCTTTGGTCCACCCTATGTGGGGGTGGTGGAGCTCGGGCTTTGCCTCCCCCCCCCTCCCCCCGAGGGTGGGGGATGGGACTCAGGCTTCGGTCCCCCCTCCTATGGTCGTGTAGTAATTTTTGTTGTCAGAAGGGGGTCGTGGTGCAATGACGTTTGAGAACCCCTGTTCTAAAACAGCATTCAAAATGCTGTCTCTGTTAGTTTATAAAATTACACACTTTAAAATTACCTTCATATGTGTTAGATTTTAATATCCAAGGTGATGGGATCTGTAGTTGAGCTGCTCTTTTGGCTTCAGAATCCCTGATCTACTTTGCAAAGAACTTTGACACAGCTGGAGAACTAAAAGGCTATCCTAAAACAAAATACTGTGGAACAATTAATTGTGTATGAAGCTTTGTATCATAAAAAAAATTAACTCGCAATTCTCTGAACTGCGACCTTGTTTTACCACAGATTTTGCCTTTTTTTTTTAATTATTTTTATTTAAACAGGTTTTGTTAAACACCTTGAATTAAACTGGTGCCACTTGTAATATAAACAAGCCAACAGGCGCTTAATGCCGTCAATGCTAGACTTATTTTTTTTTTAATCTCTATTGCTCACGTTGGTGGAGCTGCATCTCTGGTAACAGTCGTTTCTAAACTGCACACTAACCCCACTTCCGCTATTTCACAAACATCCCCCACTTTCACTGTTTATGCTGAATATTGCTGTAAATGGATGACAGAAGCAAACTACATGTCAGCAATTGCTTCTCGAGAAGCTAAGCTGAATACTACTGCCTGCCTCCTTTTCCTGTGTAGACTCATTAGGGAGGGAAAAGAGAAGAGTGTGAGTCCAACAGCATCTATCCTCTGCTAGTATCTTGAATGCTTCACAAATCTGGCATAGAGATATCAAGTACAAATTATGCCAAACCAACCTAATTTCCTCCTTTGGCAGGATTACTGGCCTAGTGGATAGGGAGGAAGCTATAGATGTGATATCTTGATTTTAGTAAGGCTTTTGACACAGTCCCACATGACATTCTCAAAACAAAGTAGGGAAATAAGGCCTAGATTAATTTACTGTAGGGTGCATGCACAATAGGTTGAAAAACCATGCTTATAGAGTAGTTATAAATGGTTCAATGTGACACCCTGGAGTTTATCTAGTGGAGTCTCATAGGGGACAGTCCAAGGTCTGGTGCTGTCCGTTTTCATTAATGACTTGGATAATGGAGTAGAGAGTGTGCTTAATGAAATTTGCAGATGGCACCAAGCTGGGAGGGCTTGTCGGCACTTTGGAGGACAGGATTAGAATTCATAATCTTGACAAATTGGAGAATTGGTCTGAATTCAACAAGATGAAATTAAGTGAAGACAAGTGCAAAGCACTTCACTGAGGAAGGAAAAATGAAACATCTGCAAAACGGGGAATAACTGACTAGGTGATAGTGCTGCTGAAAAGGATTTGGGGGTTATAGTGGATCACAAATTGAGAGTCAATGCTGTGAAGGAGCTGCAAAAAAAGGCTGCTATTCTGGAGCGTATTAACAGGTATGTCATATTTAAGACATGGGACATAACTGTCCCATTCTCGTTGGCAGTGGTGAGGCCTCAGCTGGACTACAATGTCCAATTCTGGGCACCACACTTTAGGAAAGATGTGCACAAATTGGAGAGTCCAGAGGAGAGCAATAAAAAAATAAAAGGTTTAGAAAACCTGACCTGTGAGGAAAGATGAAAAAAAATAGACATGTTTAGTCTTGATAAAAGGCATCCCAGGGATCGGGAATCTGATAAGTCTTCAAATATGTTACGATCTGCTATGAAGAAGACCAATCAATTGTCCTCATGTCCACTGAAAATAGGACAAAAGGTATTTGGCTTAATCTGCAGCAAGGGAGATTTCGGTTAGATAAGAAATACTTTCTAACTGTATAGGTAGGTTAACTCTTGAATAGGCTTTCAAGGAAGTTTGTTCAATCAGCATCATTGGAGGTTTTTAAAAACACCTTTCAGGGTTGGTCTAAAAGAGACAAGGTGGTTGAGGTAATCTCTTTTACTGGACCAACTTCTGTTGGTGAGAGAGACAAGCTGGTGAATTTACACAGAGCTCTTCTTCAGGTCTGGGCTGACTGACCTGAAGAAGAACTCTGTGTAAGCTCGACAGCTTTTCTTTCAACATTAGAACTTGGTCCAGTAAAAAAGATATTACCTCACCCATCTTGTGTGTCTAATATCCTGTGACCAACACAGCTTCAACTACACTGCATACAGGAATGGTCTAAATTTACTTGGTCCTGCCACAGTGCAGAGGGATGGACTCGGTGACCTCTCAAGGTCCCTTTTTAGCCTTATGTTCCTCCTGTGATTGTAGAATCTGGATTCAGACTAAGCCGCTGTACTCAGAAGGCTGTAATAGCATTGGTGAATGACCTCCTTATGGCCATGATCCTTTAGTGCTCATTTCTGGCTTTCACATTAACTGCGGCAAAACGTTAAAGGATTAAAGTCTACTTTAGAACATTATTTTTCATTTTTAAGATTGGATTTGTTTGTTTCAGGCAATGGAATATAAAGGCTGGGGAGATACACTCTTCGTTATACAGTTTACACTTTCATGTGTAATGGGGTAAGGATTTACTTCAACTTTAGTGGTGTTTCCTCCAAGTAGTAGTCTCTCTACTATATCCCCACCAATAGATACTAAGGAAGTGCCTTACTCTGTGGGCCTGCTATGTAGTCAGTATGCACATAAAACTCCCATTAATGTTAATTGTGGGGAGAATAACCTTTGCAGAGAAGTACTACTGTTGATAAAGTTCTAATTAGTAGAAAGTCCAATTTCAGTGGTAGCACAAAACAGTCTGGAGAGAGATTATTGCTTAAAAGGCTGTCTCATGAGTTAGAAATTCAGATGCTACTGTATATTCTGATTTTTTTGGAGAGACTGCATACTAATGTTTTTTATTTTCTTAAATCTAGCTGTTTTTATTAGCAATGGCATATTTTACTATTTCTTTTACTTAAACTAGTAGGGTCTTACCAACTCTCACTTTGCTAATCTACAAACTTGATTCCACGAACGCCAGTGGTCTTTGCCCGCTTCTTAGTAAGAATTAAACAATAGAGTGTGGTAATGAAGTCATTACTAAGATTTCATTACTACTTAAAAATTGTAGTTTGTGACACTTACAAACATAACTTCTTATAAATAAAACTAAATTACACGTGTCAAACTAAACTACCTGTAGAATTTGTGCTGTAGTTTACTTAGGTTTTCTGGTCTATTTGCTCACTCACTAATTTCCTAAATTTAGTGATCACAAAAGGGTTGCTCTGTTAATGCAAGTTAGTAAGGTCCTCCTGTACAATACAGTATAGTGTACATGATGGTGTGGGGACGCTATTGCTGTGTATTTTGACAGATAACATTACTCCATAGTGAGTTATACAGGTCTCTCCAAACAAGGAGTTCTGGAAACTCTGTAGTATGGCATATAATTAAGAGCAGGGAGTGAGATGGCATGTTAGTATAATAAATGCACCCTCAAATGATGAAAAGCTGAATATTGTGTGTGTGTTTTTGTTTTTTTCCTGCTGCAGGTTTATTTTGATGTACTCCACAGTTCTTTGCACTCAGTATAATTCTGCTCTTACAACTACAATAGTTGGCTGTATTAAGGTAAATTGCATAAATGTCTTAAATATTTGTCAGGTTTATTAAGTTTCCATTTCCTGTGGTACAACAGTACCTGTATGATGCTTACAAAAGCAGCATAAATGTTTATATTCTGAGGCTTTTGTATGAGTGGAAGGGGTACTGAGAGCTAAGTAGGGATTTTTAGTAATTTGGAGGATAAAATTAGTCAAACCAAGAACAGTAAACCAAATCTTCATGATTGTCTCTCTTAATGCCAATTCAAGGGTGTGACCTCCCATTTACTCACCTGTGGTTCTTACTATGTGTTGTGGGGTACCATAACTAAACCCTAGCAAAATATTCACACTTATGAATTATGAATAACATATTAATAAAAGAAAGGACAGAAATAAACCGGTGAGCTATAACCAGTGGCTATTTCAGTCGCAATCTCTTCTGTATGTCTCTATTATGGAGAGATTACACCATCGAGAATGAGTCTGGGCTCCTGGGGATGTTGTTCCCTAGATAAATTAAGACCAAAGTGTATTATTCTGCAATTCAGTAGTGAGTTCTATCTTAGTGGAGCACAGATTACTATCATAGTTTGTACCTGGGTAAAGGAATATCATTTAAGGGTTGGTGAATCCTGTTTAGTTATCATTCCTAACCTAAACAATTTACAGATGGGCAGAGGAAAGCAATCTCAGCTAAGTCCTATGAATCTGGAGAAAATATTTAACTTGTTTACTTAAAAGAAGCCATTCAAATATTACTAATTACTAAATTATTAAAATTACTAATTTAAAATAGTAATGTTTCTTAATGCTCCAAATCACTTTAAGGAGAGGTTTTGAGGCTGGCAATTTAATGAAAATTAAGCATAGGAATTATAGAAATCTAAGACTGGAAGGGACCTTGATGGGTCATCTAGCCCAGTCCCCTGCACTGAGGCAGGACTAAGGTGTTATCTGCACCATTGCTGACAGGTGTTTGTCTAACATGTTCTTAAAAACCTCCAATGATGGAGATTCCACAACCTTTCCAGGCAATTTATTCCAGTAGAATTTATATTCTACCCTGACAGTTAGTTTTTCCTAATATCTAACTTGAGTCTACCTTACTGCAATTTAAGCCCATTACTTCTTGTCCTGTCCTCAGTGGTTAAGAAAAACAATTTATCACCCTCCTCTTTATAACAACCTTTTACATACACCTCTATCCCGATATAATGCGACCCGATATAACGCGGGTTTGCATAGAATGCGGTAAAGCTCTGACACGCTGCTCTGAGCAGTGCATTAAGGGGGCCGGGCCAGTGCCGAGGGATTGGATAAGGGGCAGAGGGTCTCAGGGGCGGTCCTGAAATTAGTTAACTCTTCCATTGCTTTGTGAGCCACAGTAGAATCCAGCTCACCCTTCTAGTGTCTTGGCTCAGCATGGTTAAGAGGTTAGAGGATAGACAAGGAATACATAGAGAGAAAAGATACAGAGGCTTTTATGTGGTATCCCCTTCCAGAGCAGAACTTCCCTTTAGGGCTGACGAACTCCAAGAGCCCTCCCATGTCTGTATGGGCTCCTTTCCATTCATTGATACGAGTTCTCAATAGTGATCTGTAGCTGCCAGCATTGTATATGGATCTCTGCTCTGGGTAAATGCTTGAATATCTTTTGCCTCATGCATTGGTATTAAGCGCTTGTAGAGCCCTACTGTAGAAACCCTGTGGATGGTTGTGTGGTTGAAAGCTGAGGATATTGAACTTTGGCATGACTGGAGATCTAAATGAAGTCTTTAACAAAACCAGTGATGCCTGAGGGGAAATGGGAAACCAATAAAAACATATCGGAACTAAAAAGCTGCTGTTGAAGCTGTTAGGCCTAGAATTAGGGCTGCTTAGCAGTATGTGTAGTTTTGGAAATGCATAACTTTTTAAGGGTAAGGATTTTTGTACATGTCAGCATCTGCCTACTTTCAGATAAGGAAGAGAGGTAGAGCAAGAGAACTGGCTTTCTGAAGAATTAGTGCTCTGGGTACTTTGTTGTAAGGTTGTCTAGCAGAAGTGTTTTTTCCCCTATATTGCAGCCTTTGTTTTGCAGGGTGGGGGAAACATTTCTGGGGCTAGTAGGGCAATATGAAGGAAAAACAGCAAGACAAGAAAAAAAATTAAGGCCTGAATATTTTAATATTTTCGGTAGCCCTGATATGGTAACTTTCAAGTCAGTATTATAAATACAAATGTCAGTATCTAACACAGTTATCTCTTCTGACACTCTTCTGTTTGTTTCAGCATCCTGTTTATGCAAGTGGAATATACATAAACAGCTCTTTAAAAATTCTAAGCAAAATGTGTAAATCTTTTTTTTTTTTTTCTTTCCAGAATATATTAATAACCTATATCGGAATGTTTTTTGGAGGAGACTATATTTTCACGTGGACAAACTTCATTGGGTTAAATATCAGGTAAGAAAACTGAAAACTATGTAACACTCTTCAAAATAACTTTGTAAATTGAGCAACTTGCTATTGAATTACTAAAAGAAGTATTGGACCATCCAAATAGGATCACTTTCCAAAGTACAACTGCACTTTGTTGAAGTCTGGTGGGAGGAATCCACTACAGAGCTATTAGGTAGGAAGTGTTAAGTGTTGATCCTGAAAACAGTTATGAATGTGAGTAGTCCCATTGATATCAAGGGATTTATGTGCATAAAATTAAGTATGTGCCTAACTGCTTGCAGGATCGTGCTCTTGTCATAGCTTTTAGTTAAGATTTTTTTTTTTGTATCGCCAGCATAATGTTCCATCATTTTTGGTAACAGATTTGTTTGGAGGTAAAGGAAGAGGAAAATGTGGGATTCTAAGTGGATAAAACCTTTCATAGAAGCAGGTGTGTGTATTCAGTATGACTACTATGGGAGTATCTTTTATAAAATAAGCATAAGTAATTGGACTACTTGGTTCATTGATCATCATCTGCTACAGCAAACCCTGTGTCACTGTGTAGAGTTCATGTGTTGAGACAACATAAGGGAAAATAACTTAACAAACTTAATTTAAAAAAACAAAACCCAGAGACTTACCTTTTCAACTGATAAATGCCTAAAACAAACAACCCCTTCCCCCCGATCCCCAGTTCTTCTAACTTCAATGCTTATCTTCAAAAGCCTTTGAAAAAAGCAACATATACCCTCCTGGTTCTCTTTTTAAAACATTCAGAAATGCGTCTGCATCCAGTAAGAATGCACTGCTCATTCTAGGCAGCATCAGGGGTTGTTTGGTATTCAGTGCACATAAACTGAAAGTTGATACAATTCTGACCTACATTTGACTGACCTAAAAGGCATCCATGGTTTGTTTGTGGGGTTTTTAATGTTTTTTTTTAATGCTCTGGCTGAATATTTACAGCTCAAATTATATAAAGTCTCCAAATAGTACCACTGGTTTCATTACTATTTTAAGGTGGAGAGGTTGTGCTGCTAAAATATGCCTGTAAATTTGGACCATTCTCTCTTTCTACCTTTTAAAAAATTTTAAATTTTTAACTAAAGGTAGTAAGAGACAATGAAGTTACTTAAGCTTTTTAATGCACTTGGGCATACAGTATTTTATGGTCTGATACAGGTTGAGGGGTACCCTAAATGAATAAAATGACCTCAAAAGAAACTGTTTTTAGTTCTGCAAAGAACACACATACTCCTTTTTCGCTTATGTTCTTCTGAATGGTAACTTCACAACACTGAAGCATGTGAAAATAAAATTAAGGTCTCTAGATATGTAGTAGTTGGAGAAAATGGGTTATAAATCAGATTGAACACAATGTGAACCATATGGAGAGGAGAAGACTGATTTCAAGGGGGGCAGGGGGAGAATCAGCTAGCTAAATCAAATTTATGGGTGACACTTCATCACCTTGCTCAGACTCCTATTTTACCCATTTAACTTCCTTTGTTCCTTCTGCAGTCTATCTAAAATGGGGCAGAGTATCATCAAACATTTGTATTTCTGTGGCTGGCCAACTATTTATAGGCCCACCCCAACTCCTGTACCACCAGGCCTAGTGTTTGGTACATCTGCGTAATGAGATCCATGGATATTTTGGTATAATGGTAGGAATGAATCAAAATTCAGAACAATCTCTGTACTGGATTCTAGGTGAAAGTATATTAGTAAATTGGAGAAGGAATGCAAGTTTAAAATATGTTTAGAGCATGTAGAATGGTACTTATGTGATAATTTACATGGAGTTCTAACATTAATATGCATCATTTCTTTCTTTTACCAAAAAATGTGTTTTGTAGTATTGCTGGAAGCCTGGTGTATTCTTACATCACTTTTACAGAAGAGCAATTGAACAAGCAATCTGAAGCTACTATCAAAATGGATATTAAAGGAAAAAGCTCAGTATGACCAAGGGATTACTTATAAGAAGTAACTCCTTGTTTTTGTTCAACGATCACTGGCAGTATACAGTAAAAATATAACAATGTGGGTGTCTGTTATGGAATAATGCTGGTACTTGCATTTGCACAATCTAAATATGCTGCCTTTTTAAAATTTTTATTAAAAAGAGATTTATAATTGACTGCACATGAAATATACATCTGGTTAATTTAATCTAGGCTATGAGGAATACATCTTTTGTAATTTATTATGACCAACTCTGGTGGTAGAACCGTGCACAGATGATGTAAACACTTCGATTTTATAGGAGTCCATCAAACATACTGTTAATGTTCTTAGATATAGTTTTGTTTTCTTGTAAGAAAACTTGTCCTAACCTATCAGGTACAGTTTAGCTTGCATCTGGGTTGTCTTGCAGCTAAGCATATCAATGAGCAGTAATAAATATTTTTAATTAGCTTTTAGGGTGAATGATTGACTCAGCTCCACCCCCTTCATGCTGTCTAAAAGGGCCAGGGTGATGTCAAGGGTCTCAAAAAGCCCTGTGTCCCTTTCAGGGGAGAGTTCCTCAGTTCAGGCACATCAGGCTGCCTTCGGAGGAACCTCTCACAAGTCCTGGTGTGGGGACATGCCAGTTGTGGGGATGGGCAGGTTGTATTGGGGGCAGTGTTCCCTCTAATTTTTGATAGGCCGTGTGCACAAAAAATTTCTTCTGTGCAAATTGTGCTTCTGTGCAAATTTTTGTGTGTGCGGCGTTTCGCTGTTTGCGTGGGGTTTATGATCTGTGTGCACGTACACAGCTTAGAGGGAACAGTGATTGGGGGTAGGGGAAGTGTTGCTGTAGTGTAGAGTCGTGTGGAGATTCTGGGCAGTGCTGCAGCCCAGAAGACCCCTGTGCAAAACGACTGCAGCTTAGATAAGCCCCCGGGGGGTGCAACAGGGGAAGACTCTCCAGTTGCACACAAAGATGATTTAAAGCCAGCATAGCTCTGTGCTGGGCTGCAAGTTCTGTGCTGTGCCTCATGGAATCTCACCCCTTATCTCAGAAAATGCAAGCTAACAGATTAGTTTACTTTATTTTCGAGAAGGAAGCTACTGAAGCAGGGTAACATTTATAGACTTTCATGAACTATAAGCCCAGCATAGATCATGAAAAGAAGATACATATATTTGGCAATTTTGATTTCATGTCAATATTAAGCTTTCAGAGGAACAAGAAAAAGGGAAAGAAAAGAGACCATTTTCTCTAGAGCGGGAATATATACAGAAATGGAGGGAGGCTGAAATGTAACTCCTTTTTTATTTTACTAAGGAAAGAAATGGCTCTGCAACCTTGCATATGCAAATGCAGATCCTTCAGCAGAAGTATCAGTTCTGCAGTACACTCTTATTTCAGTTAGTCAGTCATCCGGTTTTAAGTTTTTGGCCAAAACATGCTTGAATAGTCAATGATTTTAGTAGATGTCTAATTTTTTTCATGAACTTTTAAGCCTGTTCTCATTCTGCTCAGATTCTGCGTGCCTCACAACAGTTTAGTACCTCTTTTTGTAAAGCTGATGTAGGGTGGTAAAACTCAAGAATAGGTGGAGGGATGATGGTACACCACCTTCCAATTTTACATAATATATTGGAGAACTCAACGGGAAAG
Organism: Chelonia mydas; assembly: GCF_015237465.2. Taxonomy (NCBI): domain Eukaryota; kingdom Metazoa; phylum Chordata; order Testudines; family Cheloniidae; genus Chelonia; species Chelonia mydas. The sequence continues at coordinate 86,891,433 of NC_057854.1, forward strand.
AAGTATTGAATTAAAATAAGAGCTATCCTGCAGTCACACATGAGTGACTTTACTTACATAAGTAGTCCCACTGGACAACTTAATAAGTAAAGCTACTCACATGCATGAGTTTTTGCAGGGTAAGGCCTAGCACTCATTCAAAATCAAGTGAAAATCTGTGTCTAAAAGACTTTTTAAAATGAATTAAGGTTTTTGATTCCTTTCCAGTCCCAGTACCAAGTGTGCCCCATTATTCTGAAACAATAATACAAGAGTAAATTTGAAATACGTTATCTTTTTAGTTTAGTAAATTAACAGTTAATCTATATATAACATTTTGTGCAGCTACAGGTTGACAGGTCACCAAGAATGAATATTTGTTATCTCATAGTAGAGAAATACCCTTACTCTTCTAGATGATGTCAAGTTAATTCATTAATTGGTACATTTAATTTGTACTATTATATGATTGATACAGTTCTGATGTTTTAACTCTGTCCAAATTTTATGCTCTGTTCAGTTTATTTTTGGATGTAGTAAAATTTTTTACATTGTGAGCTGTTTTTAATGGAGAAATATTTTTAAAATGTCAAGCAGTATTGATTTTTTTTTTAATTTAAAATTGCTGCAATATTACTGTCTATCATCCTCCCTTTGAATCTTTCTTTGGTTAAAATTGTACACTTATCATTTCTCCACAATTTATTCCTACTCCTACCCTTCACTTACAAGAAGAGACTTTCACAGGCAATTAATCTAATTACATTTGGAAGGATATTTGGTGGAAAACTGAGTGACATGGTGTTATAGAAACATTTAATCAGCATACTGTGTATTACAGTATGTATCGACTGTGTTTCTGTGGCAGTTTGCATTGTTAGCTAGTCCTCCATTTTAGAATGCTTAAAGGTAGCCTGCTCATCTAGTTCTTGTTTTAATTGAGCTAAATGGAAAAATTGTGTATGATACCCATATACTGAAGGAAAAGGATGGGGGAGCGTTCAACACAAATGACTCAAAAACTTACCTGATGTGTTCCTGCTTTTGCTAGCTTCCTAAAATCATGCAGCCAGCTCCTGCTCTACTGTGATTCCTCACTGTGTTCCATAATGTGATGGCACACCTACTAGTGTCACCCAAGGGGGCTATCCCAATAAGTGCCGTTTACAAAACTGCACCACACCACACTTAAAGTCACTTCCCTTACCCTAAAGGGCAATAGACTTTGCAAAAACACTACCCCTTACACCAGTAGTTTGAAACCAGTCCCTTACTCTTGTAGGCCAGCTCCAGTTTAGCAATGGCAGCACAGCAGAAATTAGTTTTTTACATTATTTTTTGTGCTGAATGTCTCTTACTGGGTCTTATGGAATATTTTAGCTCATATACAAAACAAAGGCCTCGCAGGAAATCTTAACATACACCCCCCCACCCCAGAAAAAAAAAAAAGAAAAAAGTAAAAGTAATAAGCTAGGGAACCAAATTGTCTTTTTAATTTTAGCCTGTTGTGATCCCCATTCCTTTTATAAGATTTGGATCTTTATTTAAATACTATAGTCTCAACTTTACATGTGATAAATGTGCCTGTTTTTAAACGTCAAGGTCAGTAACTCTGTCAAAAGATGGTTTGCAGCTCAGCTCATTCTGCTGTAAACTTCAAAATATTTTGCCAAATTCTTTTTTCTTATGTCTCCTTGTCCTCGCACCCTCTGTTGCAAGAATCTGGAACAGATAGCATCATAATGCTACCATCTGGAAGCAAGGATGCAAAGAACTGCTAGATCTTGCCCCTGGACATATAAACCTCAGCACCGTCCCTCGGTTTGCCTTTCCTCCTTTGGAAGTGTGGACCCCTTGCCTGAGCTCTCCTGCCATCTCTTTTCACTTTCTCTTTTTTGTGGGAAATTTAAAGAAAAAATAGGACAGAACTGAGGGTTGGGGAGAATGGGGAGAAAGAGAGAAGTAAGAAGCCAGCAGCAGTTTCTCTGCTGGAGGATGGGGAGTTGAAAGCAGAGCAAGTTGCTGTTCAGTTACGCACTATCGTGCAAGGGGGTTTCATCTGGGGCCAACTGCTCAAATGGATAAACATAAATGCCACCACTCAGGGATGGTATGCCCAGTCTTCATTCCATCTCTAAAGTGGGAGTGGCAGCTTCCCCTCCCCAGCCCTTGGCAGGCATCCCTCCTCTGAAAGGCCTTTGGGGACCTCCTTCCCAAATGTATTTCTAGTCCTGAAAACCCAGTCTTAGGCAAGAGGAACCAAGATTTTGGCCGTGATCTGCTCCTGGACTTAGATCAAGCGTCTGAGCCCCCTGGTGGATCCTGGTTCTGATGCAGATAGCAGTGTCCCCTGACTGGAGACTCTCATCCTCTGTGTTCTCGGTTTGGAGACCCCCAAAGATACTGTTTTCAAGCATACATGGCTCTTCGCAGAGGAGGGGGTTATCTTTCCCTTCCACTCAGCCATCCTGGACCTTGTGTCTGAGGTTTGGAACTGCGTGGACCCGTGCACCCAAGAGACTTGTCCTAAGGCTAGATGTTATCCTGTTTCTCCTGTGGAACCAGACAAAGTATTTGCTATTGCTAGGGTGGGTGCATTGGCCTTATGTCTCACTTCTAAATTGTTCTCTCGTGGAGTATATGTCCACCCTATGGACAAGACTTGGGGTGGACTTGGCCCTTAATACAGCTTCAAAGCTCATAGCAGTGACTTTGCATATTGCAGCCCATTTTCCTGTGGGGCCTAAGCTCTGTAGGTGGACCTCCAGAAGGATTTCTCCTCTGATTTTTCCTGTGACACCAGAACTATGAGGCTTTCTCCACTGTCCCATGTTCTATAGAAGCCGCTTCCTTTTTGTGTGAAGCTGCCTGCATGGGGAGTTTCCACTGTGGGTCAGAGACACATTTGGCTTTGGGAGTGGAATGCAGATGAGGGAGCAAAGTCAAAGCTGGCCAGTCTCCCCTTTTAAAGGGCTTGATGTCTTTGTCTAGATGCTGCTACCAAGAAGCACGTGGATTCTTCCAAGAACCACCGCGCATCCTCAATGAGTGTGCTCCCTTTTACCCTTTGTTGAAAGCCTGTGCTCAGGCGTGGGCAGGAGTCCTCTTCAGTATCCTTTGACAGGTCAGCCCTTCGTTCTGTGGGATTCAGGTCTTTCTTGGGCCCAGGAGGCTGCTGTTTAAACACTTCTTTCCCCTGCTTTCCCAAAGCAGCCAGCTGCGCTCAAGCCAGGGTCACCCCCATAGCACATCAGCCCTGCCATTGTTGGAAGTCGTTTGCTGATATTTGTGAAAATGTGAGCCGCCTCCACCTCAGATGCCTGATAACCTTACTCAAGCTCCTTCAGCCTCATATCTTCTAGAGTCTCAGGACCTCTTGCCTCATGTGGCCCAGATCACCAGGGACAAATATTTTTCCCACCTGGGAACTTCCCCATCTGGATACAGTCCTGAATTCTTCACTAGGAAAGTCTTTCATTCCCCTGGCCAGATTCCGTTCTTTTGAGAACTGTCATCAGTCAGAGTGCTCCTCCCTGGTTCTGTCTTGGAGCCTCCTTTGATTGTTGAGCAGCCTGTGTGGATCTCCTGGGTGGGGCTCCACTTTTACCCCCTGCAGTCCTTCTTCCTATCCAGATGGCATTCCTGTTCCTTCCTTGGAGAATAACCCTCTTTCTTCCTCCCTGGAATCATGTGCAAAACCTGCAGCTGTTTGCGTGGCTCTCCTTTCTGTTCACCCTGGCCCCATTTGTATTACCACTGATGCAAATCTCTTGGGTTTAGAGGGGGCTCACACCTGGGCATTTTGTTAACTTAGAGCCTCTGTTAGGTGGAGGAACACACGTTCAATATAAATCTCCTTGAACTGCAGGCTGTACGTCTGGATCTCATAGCTTTGGAATCTTTCATTCTCAATTCCCATATCTTTGTTCACTGGAACAACTGCATGACAGTGGAGTATGTCAGTTGCTGGGGGGGACCTGCAGGACCTCGCTCCTGGTGGAGGCATCCCATCTGGGAACCTGGATAAAGACAAGTCTGCTCTCCTTTCGGGCCCTTTATCTGGAGGGCAACAGTACCCTTGCTCAGCCACAGCCATTTGGCTCCAGGAGAATGGAGCCTCCCCCAAGTTTTGAAGGCTATTTGTCGAAAGTTGGCACCATAGCCAAGTTTACCTGTTTCTGTTTCCAGCCCCTGGGCTCTCCTATATGATGCATTTGCATGGCGCTGGAGTGTCAAGAGCTGGGTTACTGCTGCTGCTTGAAAAGCTGCTGGAAAAAAAATCAGGTAGGACAAGGCAGCTGTGATTTTTTGGTAGCTCTGAGGCACCCACGGTTCTTGGTTCTGATTAATCTTTTCAGCCTGGTGCCAGTTCAGGAACATCACTGTACTGTTTCGGTTGCTTCAAAACATGTTTTGGATTTTCTCAAGAAAGGTCTTGGAGTCCGTGTTTTTACATGTGCATACCTCAGCCATCCACTATCTGTCCCTGATTTATGTATTGTGAGATGAGAACAGAGTAAGACGTACTATGAGAGAAAACTACCAATTGTTGGTCATGGTCGTCTTCTATCCTATGTCCGGCTCTTCTCCCCTCTTGGGGGATGTGCTGCTGCTGTCTGTATATTGTCCTCTTCTTTTAACTCTTACACAATCTTTTATTCTCTGATAACCCCCTCTCCCCCCTTTGCTCTGGAAGTATCTCTAACTGAAGGGATTGGGTGTGGCTGAGGCTTATATGCCCAGCGTTGATGGGGGTGCCTTGAGTTTTTTGTTTGTTTGCTTCCAGAAGGTGACACTATAATGCTATTTGTGCATAATTCCTGTGTCATAGGATGGGAGAAGAGACTGTGGTAAACAATTACAAGGTATGTAGTTTTCCCTTCTGTTGTGAAAACTCAATATAGAAACTGGGAATTCTGCTATTATGACATTATTTCTGTCATTCCACACAAGATACTCGAATAATTTTTTGGGGTTTGGAGCTGAATGGATAAATGGTTTTCTGTTTGCACCTTTGCATATTTAGGTGAAGCGTCCCCATCTTAATTGGTGGGATCTGGGGTTATGAATGGATTTAGTTAGTGCATTGTATATGCAGGATGAGCATAAATGTGGGGTCTGCTAATTCACTGATGTTCTGTACTCTCTTCCCCCATCATAAATGTTGCTCATCATTCTTCACAATGAGTTGTTAGCTGGCACAGGCTAGTTGAACTAGGGGATTATACTGTAAAATTGAAAAGATTCATCCTGCATCTTTGTAAGTCTGGGAATCTGCAATATAAGAGCCTTAATTATGATAAAATCTGGAGAAGCTGCTTCTGCAGAGTAATATTGTCAGCTATACACAGTATGCAAAAGGCTGTAAGACCCTTCCCTTTCTTCCACTTCCTCGGTAGTCTTGTTTATGGTTGTTACTGGATCATGTACTTCTAACTATAAATTGTTTTCCTTTTAAACATGTAGATTTTAAATTTGGTAGAAGGAAATTGTACCTGCTTGACAGATCTTCTCCATTCCTAAATTAGCATGCAGGATGGTCTGCTTGTGAGGGGGGAAATTAGATAGTTGTAAACCTAAATTATATAACATGGGAGTGATTTTTTTAAAAAAAAAAAACTTGAAAAAATATTCCAGTATTTCAGTTTCATACTTCCTTTCTTCAGCTGATAGACCAGCTCGGAAATTACTTGTTCTAAAACCCTTTATATCTAACAAGACCAGGGGAGAGATCCAAACGCCTCTCTGGCCCTTTTATGCTGAGTTATAGGGCCATAGCAGTGTAAAGGGGCCTTAAAATCCCCAGTTCCAGTTGTTAAAGGATTCCTCCAGGGTAGGCACTGAGGACCCTGCTTTTTGGGGACCCTCTCGCAAGTGCTGGTATAGGCAATATGCCAGTGGTAGGCGTGGGGTATGGAGGGATGTGTCAGGCAGAAACGCCAGCGTCTTGGAGATTGCAGGGCAGCCCTGAGAGATTACTGTAATTTAGACAAGCTTCCAGGGGTGTCTAAACTACACCAGGGGCTTCTCTAGTATAGGGAGGGAGCAAAGGTGGTTTAAATCCACCATAGTGCCCCTTCTCCCTGGGCAGAGAATTCTGTGCTGCTGCTCTTAGAGGAGTTTTTTTTAGCAAAGACAACTACTTCTCATCAGTAGCTTAAAAATTGGAATATTTTCAAGTCACTTGTTTTGTCATCTTGCTGTACAGAGGCATTTGGGTCAGGATGTTTGTTACTGAGAATTTTTACCATTCTTTTATTTTTAAATCTACTGGTTAGATTTATTGTCCTGTACAATATTCTTAAAGTTTATTTTGTTTGTAAACGTGCACCTTTTAGTGCCAATGTCCAGACAGTATTGTATACACTGGGAAGGTGAACAAAAGTAATACAATAGTATATTTTCTATGCTGCTGTTCTTACTATAAATATTTTTTCTATTTCTATATAGATTCTATTTACAAAGTGACCATTTTAGTGTTAAAAGGGTAACCTTTTTCATTTGAATGTACTGCAGGCTTTATATCTGTAAGTCAGGTGACAGCAAAAGGAGTTTTATGTGCCTATGTATTTTTTGTACTGGCTTTAAATAAATTCTTTTTTCCTTAAAGATTGTGACAATTTGCTTTTCTCAAATTCACCTAGTATTTGTAAGGCTGCCAGCTGAGTTGCTGAACTTCAGCATGGAGAGGGTGTCATGCATGTTAATACAGTGTGGGTCTCTGTGCCCTCTAGTGGCTGAACCACAGAAGAGATTGAGTTAGCTAAGCTTTACACACTAATGGACTTGATGCTCTAGGTCGGGGTGGCCCACCTGTGGCTCCGGAGCCACCTGCGGCTCTTAAGAATTTAATATGGGGCTCCTTGTATAGGCACCGACTCCGGGGCTGGAGCTACAGGTGCCAACTTTCCAATGTGCTGGGGGTTGATCACTGCTCAACCCCTGGCTCTGCCACAGTCCCTGCCTCCACTCCACCCCTTCCTGCCCCCTCCTCTGAGCCTGCCATGCCCTCGCTCCTCTCCCTCCTCCTCCCCCCCCTCGAGCCTCCTGCATGCCATGAAACAGCTGATGGGGAGGGAGAAGAAGGTGCTGATCAGCGGGGCTGCCAGTGGGTGGGAGGCGCGCGGGGATGCGGGGAGCTGATATGGGGCCTGCTGATGTATTACTGTGGCTCTTTGGCAATGTACACTGGTAAATTCTGGCTCCTTCTCAGGCTCAGGTTGGCCACCCCTACTTTAGCTCAAGCAGTAGATGCTAATACTTTTTGGTAGGGAGGCCATGGGTTTAAATCTCCACTAATAATCCAATCAGCAGCATTTATGAGGTTTCTGTAGGATTATATAGTGTCATGTAGTTCAGAGTATAATGCTATATTCTTCCCACTGCTGCTTACATCCCAGTTCATGCTGTCTCACTACCAGAAGAGGACAGCAAAAGTTACTGATGGATTTAAAAAGGCTCTGTCAGCTATTCATTTACTACCACAACCCAATAATCTTTGAGGAGAAGACGAATCCCTGAATCCAGACAGCAGTTTATCAGAAGCAGTCACTTGCCTCGACTATACTGAATGATTAGTTAAGTTCTCTGCTTGTCTTCTAAAGTTCATACAATAGCTTTTTATAGAACACTTTCAGTCACAAAGACAACTTAAAACCACAGATTACTTCAAACCTCTGTAGTGCAATGTGCACACAACAGACCTACAATGACAAGAAGCAAAGCTGAAACTGCAGGTGGGAATTATATGAGGAGAATTTTATTATGGAAGGGGGCCGGGACACTGAAGTGAACACCTCTGCTCTTGCAAAATAGTGTTGTGGGAAAGCTAATGATAAAGTGGTTACAATTGCTCTTTTTTCATCACAGTTGAAAGACCGCAGCACGGTGCCGCCTCGTTGGCCCACTGGTTCATTGCTTCAAAGAAAAGCTTCACTAAAGGAATTACCAGCATTCCTGCAGCAATCTCTAGTTTTCTTGGAGCCCCTCGCTATATGCCTGATCTTGCTTCGCTTGTGAGATCTGGCGTGATCAGTGCACTACTGGGACTCAGACTTTGGTTCTATCCCACCTCCATCAATGACCTGCTCCAGGAGCCAGGACAAGTCCCTTCACACTGTTGTGCCCCTATTTCCCCTCTTGCTCTTTGTCCAACTTATCGATTTAGAGTGTGAAATATTTGCAGTAGGGTCTCTCTTACAAACACATTTTAACAGGGCTTAGCACCGTGGAGCCCTGTTCTTGGTGGGGGTCCCTAGTGCTATGCTGGTAAGAATAATAAATATGCATGTTGATTTTTAAATATTAAAAAAAAAAAAAAAAAAAAAAAAAAAAAACCTTGAGTCACTAAGAAGCCAGATACAGAATGGGGATTGAGCACCAGTATCTGGGACATGCTCCTAATGTGGAAACCAGGTGTTGGGAGTTTTTGGGTACAGACTCAGGACCAGTGGCTACTGATAAATGAGTAAGTGCAGTTATGTGATCTGTGTCTAGTACACATCTGCTTTTCACATATTTCACTTCATCAGTTTCCAGATGAAATGTGTTCTATAAATAGTGAATGTAGTGCTTGTAAAAGGCTCTGTTTACTTTTTTATAGACAGCAATAACTGTAAGCTTCCCAAAATGCCTAGCAAATGTGCCTAAGGCCTGGTCTGTTTAAAACTGTAGATGAGTTTTCCTGTCCTTTCAGTACATAGGCTCTGTTAACTGAAGGGGCATTTGTGATAGGACATGTGATCTCCCCACTTCAATTAAACCCTAAGTGTAGTCTGACTACTGTGCCATTTTCTATAGGCAGCTAAACACTCAAATGGCTGCTAGAGCCTATTTGTACCTATATTTTTGCCTTAACTTATTACTTTAGTATAGGGTAACCAGATGTCCCAATAAAAGCGGACTGTCACGATTTTTAGTTCTTTGTCTAAGAACATGCATGATGCATGGTTGGGACAACATTTGTCCTGATATTGCAGCTTCGGCTGCTCCAGTGTTTTCCCCCACCCCCTCCTTTCCACAACTCCCCTCCGGCTGCTTTTTTTTTTTTTTTTTGGGGGGGGGGGGAGGCTTCCCCCATGTGTCCCGATACTTTGTCCGTTTCATCTGGTCACCCTACTTTAGTAGGGGTGCCAGGTGTTTGGTTTTTGACTGGAACGCCTGGCCGAAAAGGGACCCTCATGGTGCTGGTCAGCACCGCTGACTGGGGTGTTAAAAGTCAGGTCAGTGGTGCAGCAGCATAAGCTCCCTGCCTTCTGTGGGGCTCCCCAGAAGCAGTGGCGTGTCCTACGTGGAGGAGCAGCCAGGGGGCTCCGCGTCCTGCACCCACCGCAAGAGCTGGCTCTGCAGCTCCCGCAGATGGGGCAGGGCACATAGGTGCCTCGCCCCACCTCTGCATAGGAGCTGGGGGGAGGAGGGACATGTCACTGCTTCTGGGAGCTGCTTGAGGTAAGGGCCCCTGGAGCTTGCACCCTGACCCTGTCCTGCACCCCAACCCCCTGCATCAGTCCTGATCCTCCTCCCACTCTCTGAAACCCTCAGTCCCAGACTGGAGCACCCTCCTGCACCCCAAATCCCTCATCACCAGCCCCACACCAGAACCTGCACTCCCAGCTGGAGCCCTCACACACACCCTGCACCCTAACATCCTGCCCCAGCCCTGGTGAAAATGAGTGAGGGTAGGGAGAGCGAGCAACAGCGTTAGAGGGGGATGGAGTCGGGGTAGGCAGAGCCTTAGAGGAGGGGCAAGATGGGCAGGACAAGGGTGTTCAGTTTTGGTTGTGTGATGACACCAGCCATCAGCAAATCTTAAGAACAGTGCTGACTATGCTAGGGCATCTGCCACCACCACAAGGCCCAACTCCCCAGTTACTATCAAATTGTATATGGAAGCCTCAGTGCTCCAGGCAGTTTAACTCCTTTTGTTTGTTTGTTTTTACTGCTTGGGGGTATTGGTCTCCAAAATATGTTAACCAGATATTGCATTTTTCACAAACATGTCAGGTGGGAGGGGCACTTACCCATCAGCCTGGGCTAGCAGGACCCAGTGAGCAGGGGTGGCAAATCTCCATGTGGTGCCTTAGCACCAGCAATATTCAGAGCCCAGGGAACCCAGCTCCATCAATATTTGGGGCTGGGTGTTAACCCTGGCTCCAGCTACTGCCCCCCTGCCTGTCCCCTGGCCACCTCTTCCTGCCCCCAGCCCCCCACGCACCTCCCTGGGCCCCAGAGCAGAGCGTCCCTGCCTCTGCCTCTGCCATGCAGCTCCATGCTGCCTCCCTCCAGCAACTGCTGCCGCAGGGTCCTATTCTCTCTCCCTCCCTCCCCCCACTCCATCTCAACTGCCAGGGCACACTGACTGAGCCTGCCCTTCCACCTCAGACCCTTCCCTTTTCTGGTGGGACCCTCCGCCAGCACAGGTGCCCGCACCCACAGTCACCGCTCCTGCCCTTTGCTGGGCAAGGAGGCAGCCCCATCCCTCACCCCCAGTGAGGCTACAGTCAGGGGCAACAGCAGGGGAGGAGGCGCTTGCAGCACCCCACGGCACCCACCATGGGGGAGGCAAGGGAGATTCCTGGACCTGAGAGGGGCCCTAGGAGCACATGCGGGGGGGGGTGGGAAAGGGGGGCTTCTCACCCAGAGCTCACTGCTGCCAGCAGGGAAAGGGCTGGGGGGAGTCCTGTCTTGGAGGAGCCTGCCTGCACCCCAAACTCATCCCCAGCCCTGCCCCACCCCCGAGCCCACACCCCCAGCCAGAGCTTTCACCCCCCCCACTGCACCCTCTACCCTAGCCCTGAGCCCGCTCCAACACCCCAGTCCCAGCCAGAGCCCTCATCCTCCTGCACCCCAACACTCTGCTCCAGCCCTGACCCCCTCCAATCTCCAGCTCCAGCCCTCATCCCCCCACACCCCAACCCTCTGCTCCAGCCCTGAGCCCTCTAACCAACCCCTCATCTCCAGCCCCAGCCAGACCCCTCATCCCCCAACCCTGAGCCCCTTCCAACACCACAGAGCCCTCATCCCTCCGCACTCCAACCCTTTGCCCCAGCCCAGAGCCTCTCTAACCCCTCAACCCTCCCAGCCCCAGACAGAGCCCTCACCCCTTAGATCCCTACTCTTGGCCTGAGCCCCTCCCATACCCCACAGCCCTCACCCCTGCACCCCCCCTCCCATCCCCAAACTCCCTCCCAGAGCCTGCACCCCAATCCCCTGCCCCAGCCTAGGGGCTGCATCCCAGACCTTCTCCCCGACCCAAACTCCCGCCCAGAGCCTTGGGCAGGTGGGAGGGGGGCAGAGGCGGGTTCTGGGTGCCACCAAAATTTCGACAAACGTGCCACCCCGGTGCTGCCCACGCCAGCGGGCAGCTCGGACCCCCAAAAGCGCCTGTTGCTGAGGGGGGTAAAGGGGGGAAGGGGGTGTCCCAGAGCCAGGGGCACGCCAAGGCTCCTGAGCCTGCCCTGCAGCTGAACCAGCCCAAGGCCCCTCGGCGCTGCACAGCGGCGTCGCGCGCTGCCCGCCCGCCCCGATGCGTGCGCGGGGCTGCAGGAAGCGCTGCCGGCCACCAGGGGGCGCCTGCGCTGCAGCCTCCGTGGAAGGCCCCAGCGCGGCGCCGGCTGCTAGGCCAGGGCAGGCGCCTGAAGAAGGGAACGGCCCAGCGGCGCGTCCAAATCCCCGCTCCCAGCCCCGCCGAACCCCTGAAACGCGGCCCAGCGCCCCACGCACACACCGCCCACTCCCCGTAATGCCGCCCACCCCAAGCACAGCCGAGCTCCCCCCAGTACCCCAACCCCGCCCCCCCGTAATATCCCCCACCCCCCGACACCCAGCATTCCCCAAGCCCCTGAAACACCACTCGCCCCCCAAGCCCTGCAAACACCCCCAGCTTCCCCACAACCGAATACCCCCCCCCCCCCAGGATCCGCCAAGCCCCACAAACACCTTTGCCTTTAGGGTGGACTAAGGCTATGATGTCCAAAGGGGGGGGGGAGGAGGCGCACTGCCATGCAAAAAATTTAAGGGGCGGGGGGGAGTGGGGGGGGAATTTGCACCTGACAAGGGTGTTGCCGGCACCCAGTGCCGAGAGGCAAAACAACAGCAGGGGTTCGTTACCTGGGGTGCTTCACTCAATAATCACAACGGGGTGGAGAAGCAGAAAAGTTTATTTGAAGCTTCAAAAAGGTACAGGGAGATTTGAATCTCAAATCCTGAACACAGAGCAGGAAGTTACACAGGCTTTTATACATCCTTTTTCCCAGCATACTTATCCAATAGCAAGGTGCCCTGAGTATCCATATAGCCAGCCAAGCCAGTTCCCAGCTAGTTCCCTGGTTCTCTGTATCATTTGTTAAACTATACATAAAGCTGCTTTATTCAGCATTGTTCTTCCATATCTGCCCTGTTTGGCCTTGCTTAGTTTCAGGCAGTCTGACTGCAACATATTGTTGCAGAGCCTCAGCATAACTGCTGTGAATGCCTCCAGGTTGGGCAGGGGGCCAAGGACACTTGGGCCTAGTGCGCATAGCTGCTGTGAGTGCCTCCAGGCCCGGGGGCAGGAAGGGTACTTCGGCCTAGTGCGTGGGAGCTTCATCGACACTCGTGGTCTTCCATCCCCTCGAGTTACCTAGTGCCCAGAATCATAGACTATCAGGGTTGGAAGGGACCTCAGGCGGTCATCTAGTCCAACCCCCCCCCTGCTCAAAGCAGGACCGATCCCCAATTTTTGCCCCAGATCCCTAAATGGCCCCCCTCAAGGATTGAACTCACAACCTTGGGTTTAGCAGGCCAACATTCAAACCACTGAGCTGTATCGTTCGACGTGCTGCCAAGCCGACCCGCGGGTCTGGCCCAGAGCAGGGAGGTCAGGGCACAGCTGTAACTTTAGCACAGGGCTTACACTAGCTGCGCTCCCTCCTGACCAGGCAGCTCCAGCTCTGTGCGGATGAGAGGCCCAGTATCCCCAGCCTGCCTGTGCCCCTGCCCCAGTTGAGTCACGCATCGAAGTGCTGGGCCCCATTACATGTCTTTGCTGACTTTAGAGGTGCCTGGCTGCCCCCAACTGGCCAGATTTCAGGGGAACCCAGAGCCTACATGGAGCTTGTCAAAGGGCTGGACAGCTCCCCGCACCCAGCCTGAGCGCAGGGCCACTCGGTGGGCAGAATTGCTGACAGGTGCGTAGCTGTGGGCACGCCTGGTGGCCGGGGCTAAGCTGTGCATGTGGTGAGATCCAGGGGGTGGGGGGGTGGTTCTGGCCACGCCTGCGCCCCTCCCTTGTCAATGGTTCCCTGCAGCAGCCATCTGCCCTGGCCCAGCAGCAGAGCAGTTGGCATGGTATTGAGGCCTTGTGGCAGGGCAGGCGCCACTTGGCAGCCATTCCTGCAGCCCCACAGCCCAGGTGCTAATAGCACTGGGGACGGGGCAGTGCAGCAGTGGCCCATGGGCAGTAGGGCAGCCTTAGCCCTAACTGTACTGCTGCAAGCAGCCTTGGGCTGGTTCATCTGCAGGGCAGGCTCAGGAACCTTGGGCTCTGGGAATCCCACCCCCCCACAGGGCATGGGCCTCCTGGCTCATTTGGTGACGTTGCCCCATAGGTTGGGAAGCACTTAGGGTTGCCACCTGAGGTACAAAACCCCATGATATTCCTGTGCCCATAATGCTGGCCATATGTACCAAGCCCCCACCACAGCTCCTGTGGGCCAACCTGGGACACATGGCCCGCCTAACAGAACTCCACTGCCCTGTGCCTACCCCTGGGAGGGGGAAATCCCCTATCACAGCCCACCTGCACCCCCAGCCGT